>NC_133902.1:36842872-37503274 GCF_964199755.1 Larus michahellis
CGCAGCCCTGAGCCCTTCCCTTCCTCCCGAAGCCTCAGCGCTCAGTGTCCCACATTTGCTGTCCCCTGCTGGGACTGCGCGGCTTCCTGCTGATAGAATTGGCTGACTCTAATCCTTGTATATTTTATATTAGTGTCGGGATCAATACTGGTTCGTCAGTATTATCGTTAATTATTTAGTCTTATCCTGTTAAATCTATTTATATTTCAGCCCTCATGTTTCCTTGTTTTTCCGCGATTCCCCTTCCCGGCTGGGGAGGGGTCACCGGGTGAGGGAACACCTGTCTGAAGGGCAGTAAGTTGCTGCGGGTTCTCCCAAACCATTAACGCCCTCGGAAGTGCCTTTCTCGGGCAGGGACGCCACGGTTTGGGGACACAGCGCGACAGCGGCCCCTGCCACCTCCCTGCGCGCGCTACCTGTGTGTGTCCGTCCCCCCCCGTCAGGGGGCGTGGCCTGAGCGACGGGGGCGTGGCCTGAGCGCGAGAGGCGTGGCCTACGCGACGGGGGTGTGGCCTGAGAGAAGGGGCGTGGCCTGCGCGACGGGGGCGTGACCACTCATTCCCTCATAGCCCCCCCGCAGGCTTCTTCTGTGACGTCATCACTCAGCGCCCGGCCGCTTCCGTCGCGGTGGGGCCGGCGGCGTCTCCTGGGCTCCGCCATGTCCTTGTGGCTGAGCAAGTTCGGCCCGACCGCGGCCGCCGCCGCTCGGGGCCGCTTGGGGAGCGCCGTCCTGCCGGCGGTGAGCGGGGCCGGGGAAGGGGGAGGTTCCCCGCGCCTCAGCTGTGGTTCTCTCGGCGGCGGCGGCCGCCCCTCGGCGCGGCCGGTCGGGCTCACCTTGGGGTGCCCGGGCCGCTGCGGCCTCCCCGCGGAGCTGGCGGGGGCTGTGCCGGTAGCGCCCTCTCTCTGGGCGTTAGGGGCCCCTGAGCCGGCCTCTGCTCGCCGTCTGTGCTCGGGGGGGCCTTGTCTCCGGGGAGCCTTGGGGAGGCCCCAGCGGCGGGGGGAGGGTGGGCTGGGCTCCTCCCGAGAAAGGGACATTCCCAATGGATGAAGGCAGGGGCTTTGGAGAGGAGGCGAGCTTTAAGGTAGGGGCTCAAGTAAACAGCTGAGGCCAGAGCGAGGTGACCCAGTGACCTTCAGCTTGTGAATGTGATCTTTGGCAGTGCGAGCAGAAGAATATTAAATAAAATCTGACATTTTGCTCAAAAAAACTTTAAATCTCACTATATTGCTCAAAATAAGGATTATTTAGGTTTTACCAAGGGCTCTGTGCGGCTTTGCTGAGCAGGGTTCAATAAGGTACTGCCTTCAGCTTCACAGGCCAGGTGAGTATTTCTTTCAGCCTTTGTCCAGAAAGGAGGCTGTAACTGTCCTGAGAGACAGGGAGAGAGTTTAATGTTAACATCCACTGAACAAACAAAAAACACAAGTAAAAGCCTGCTGTGAAATCTCCCTTGGGAACGCAGGGCATGTCATATGTCTGTGGCCTTCAGTAAGTCAGGGAAGTTTCAGTCATTGTTGTAGATTTAGAGCAAAGAGTTTGGGCAGAGCAGCCCTGCTTCAGGCTTTAGCCACACTGAAAATTGGTTTCATGGTTTCTGTCTTCTCAGCCTTGCATTTCATAAACAGTTTCTCAGCCCAAATACTGCTTCAGTTGCTAAGCTGAAATGGCAGTGCTAACTTTACTGTATGAAAATTCCTTGTATTAGATGTGCAAGTGCGTACCGTCTGGCATGTGCAGAAGATCTGAAAAAGCTGTACTTTAAGGATGCCTAGTTCGGCTAAGAACTGAAATAGGCTAATTTTGTTGTGTTTTCTTTCAGGCAAGAATTCATATCAGCCCTGAGCAGAACTTGCAGTATGGCTGGCTTGCTTATATGTTGGGAGACAGAGCTACAAAAAAGTTTACTGAATACAGCAAAATCTTTACGGTGGAGGGAAATTTATCTTCTGGGAAGGGGAAGCTTGCAAAACAAATAGCAGAAAAACTAGGTACATCTTTATTTTATCTATTTCTCTGATAGTTAATAGAATTTAATGGTGTAATTGTGGGTCTTGTGTAAAGAAAGATAGTTCACCAAACCAGCAATTCTTGACTGGCAAATTATTAGTTAGGCAATACTGCTGTTACATGGAAGGCTTATAGATAAGGGGAGAATAAAATGTTGGTGAGGTCTGAGATGAGGATAGGATGCTCGTCAGATCTGTAGGATGAAATTTCAGTTCTAATGAAGTCAGTTTGCTTACTGAGCTCCTAGCTCTGGTGGAGTCACTGAGCACCTTCAGAGTTAAGATTTTCCGCATGGGTGTGTGCAGAGCATCACGGTGATCAGAGGATTGGTGGCAAAATGATTCTGCTTGGAATGATAGCTCAGCTCTCGCTGGGGTGGTGAAAGGTGGCAGTATTTCAAATTAGGGTTTGTCTGCCCTTTGTGACGTGATTGACCAAAGGACTCTGTGCTGTTGTCAAGAGCTATTTAAAGTATAGCTATATATTTAAATTAGATTAATAGATGTTTACTGTAAATGAACAAGACATTATTTTCTTTGGTACTCTGTGTTGGTTTTCTTTTTTGTCAGGAATGAAATATTTCCCAGAAGCAGACATCCACTACCTAGACAGAATCACGGGAGATGGAACCCTGCTGCATGAGAAATTTAATGGTTTCTGTCACCTAGAGAGGTTTTACAATGATCCGAAATGCCCCGATGGACACTCTTACCGACTGCAAGCTTGGCTATTCGGTAACCGTGTTTTGCAGTATGCTGATGCGTTGGAGCATCTGCTGACCACAGGTTAGATTTCACAGTAAACTTCACTTATAAATTTAACTTCTGAATACGAGTTGCGAGTAGGCTGTTTTTAAATGCTTGCTGGTATCTGTGTTTTAAAATGAAAGGTTCTTAAATTGTTAAGCTCTTTTATTTTTTTCCCTCTTAATGAGTGCAGGTTAAAAGCTCATTTAGAAAAGTACCTTGCACGTTTTCTGTTAAAACAGTATCTTAAATAATTTCTAGCAAAGGAAATACATACCAGGTATCAATTTCATTACTTTTAATTTGGCAATCTTTGATGATTACTTTCAAAAAGACACTTTAAACTTACCAAGATAGCTGTGAGTTGTACAGCCTCTTAAAAAATCTCCATAGACTTAGTTCCTGATGGTGTTTTTAGTTCAATCTTTTTGATTTCATTAAATACTATTTTGTGGCGGTGTTATTATTATTTGAGTGTCTTCTGGTGAAAAAAGATTTCCTATACCAACACTGATTTACCTGTTGCTTGTACTTTCATCTTTTTTAGAAAATACTTAAGAGATGTGAATGCCAGAAAGTTTGACGCATGTTTAAATGTACTCCTTAAATATACTAATACTTAACCACTGTAGTGATAGGCACAGTAGGAGAATATATGGGTGAGACAGGCATGTTCAGTATGCGTATCCAGTACGTTTGTCCAAGCCAAAACCTTGCTCTTTTGTTTTATTTAAAAATTCTAGGAAAGCATTCAGAAAATTGACTGTAAGAGCAGTATTGTCTTTCATTTTAAATGTTGCTGCCAACAGTCTCTTTAAGCCTTGCTGACTGGAGCCTACTTTCAATTGCAGGACAAGGTGTGGTGATGGAGCGCTCTCCTTACAGCGACTTTGTGTTTCTGGATGCGATGTTTAAACAAGGCTACATTCAGAAACGATGTAAGTTACTTGCATGCAAAAGGAAGTTATTTTGCCATAATCTGTCAGAAGTGTAGCAGTCTTTGGGTACTTAAAGGGGGCCTACAGAAAAAGTGGAGAGGGACTCTTTATCAGGGAGTGTAGACGAGGGGTAACGGTTTTAAACTGAAAGAGGAGAGATTTAGATTGGATATTAGGAAGAAATTCTTTACTGTGAGGGTGGTGAGGCACTGGAACAGGTTGCCCAGAGAAGCTGTGGATGCCCCATCCCTGGAGGTGTTCAAGGCCAGGCTGGATGGAGCTTTGGGCAGCCTGGTCTGGTGGGAGGTGTCCCTGCCCATGGCAGGGGGTTGGAACTGGATGATCTTTAAGGTTCTTTCCAACTCTAACCATTGTATGATTCTGTGATTTGAAACATGGATGATAGGACAAATCTGCAACCTCAGCAGATTTGCAGGTGATGCAAAAGTGGGCAGGTAATGGTTGGGCACACCATATGTCTTTGGACCCCTGGAGAAATGGCTGGATGGTAACCTCATGAAGCTTGACAGAAGGGAATGCGAAGTCCTGCACCTCAGAAGGAACACCTGCAGGCACTGGTATATGCTGCAAGCCAACTGGCTAGAAAGTTTTGCAGGGGAGGACCAAGTTGAATGTGAGACAGCAACGTGCCCTTGTGGCAAAGGATGCCATGAACATCCCAGGTCTTGCATGAAGAGGAGTGTTGTCAGCAGGTCAAGGGAGGTGATACTAAATCTGGAGTGTTGTGCCCAGTTCTGGGCTACCGGTTGAAGAAAGACAGGGACTTACTGAAGCGAGCCTGGCAAAGGGCCATGAAGGTCACTAAGAAGCTAGAGCATCCTGTGTATGAGGAGAGGCTGAGAGCGCTGGGATTTTTTTGGCCTGGAGAAGAGAAGACTCAGGGATGCGTATAAATACTTGATGGTATTTATGTGTATAAATACTTAATGGGGAGTAGTATTGGATGGAACCAGTCTATTCTCATTGGCACCTAGTGAGAGGACAAGAGGCAAAGGGCCTCTTCTGATTCTGTGGTTTGGGGTTGTGGGCGCTGAGCTCCTGAGCAGCGCAGTGTTACTGTGCCGGTGCCTTGTGGGCAGACGCATGGAGTCTCCATCCCTTGGCTAGGAATGGAGCGGTTATGTGACATCCATAGGAGACCAGCCACAGCCGAAACATGTGCATTTACAGCTGAACAAAAGTTTAAAAGTCTGTAGAAAACAACTGTAAAGCCCAGTCATCAGCTGACACATTAGTAAGCTGCTATGGAAATTCTTGTTTCTGCCTGTTCTTGGCAAATCTGGTATTTTGGCTACTCCTGAGGTGAAGACAATTGTTTCCCTGACTGCCTTGTGTTTCTGCCATTTTGTTTGATTTGGCTTAAATTTAGGAGGTGTATGTTTCTCTTTTTAACACCTGCTGTAAGTTGCAACTTCTTGCTGAATGAGTTTGAGAGCTGGTTGTGATGAACTGTCTTACTGTTTCTGAGTTGGTGAGGCAAACAGAGCCCAGCAACCCACCATTTATATTTAATATAAAATTCCAACAACAAGCAATGGATTGTACTGAAATCCTTAAAAAGCAAACATTTTGATTTTTGAGAGGTACTGCTGCTTATTGTGGTGCCAAGCACAGTGGGCTTAAAATTTTTTCATGAACTGTTTGAATTTGAAAGCCTGGCACTATGTTTCTAGCTAAGCTGATGAGCCGTATTGAGGAAAGCTTGCACTTGAGCTATGTTTGATGGAGCCGGTGCAACTTAAATTTGAATAGATGCTTCCCCTGAACCTCTGTGGCTTCCTAATCACCAACTACTCCCCCAAAAATGCTTTAGACTATTGATGTGGTAGAAGAATCCAGTTGCGCAGACATGACCAACTCCTCTCAGATACACTTTTTTCTGTATGGGAAGGTGAGGTCCTCCAGTCCTGTCCTCCAAAGTGGAGTCTGGTGGTTGTGTTTTTGGAGAGAAGGTCTGCTGTTGCTCATGTAGAGCACGGAGCTATTGAGTAACAGTAATGCAGAATAGTCCTCCAATACAGGTGAAGAGAGAAACCGCTGGGTTGGTGACCTCTTGAAATATTTGCTTTACCTCAGCGGGATTTTGCATATGCATCGGAGGACAAGGCAAATGCCTTCCTGGTCCTTCGGCTTCCCCCCGTGGTGGGAAATAGAGTACTTCTTGCAGAATCTTCTTGAAGCATGGAACTTTTTTCCCTTGCTATGCTGTCAGCTTTGTGGTAGGACAGGGCTGTTTATTTTGCGTGCGAAACTGTGTCAGAAGGCAGCCCCAGCTAGTGGTCACCTCAAGTGACCCAAGTGCTGCAGTACCTCCCTGATATTTTGAGAGGCTGTCTCTAAACAATGGTTTCTCTAAACTTAAGTCAGAAATAAATCCCCACTTTGATCTGATTCATATATCTCAGTGCATGTACCTTTTTAGTTTAATTGTGTTTTACTTTCTGTTTCTGGAAGATTGTTAATTCTAAAAACTTCCTGAATCCTATTTGAGGAAAAACCTTACCTAAAGTTGCTGCATCAGCCAGGAAGAGGAGACTACAAATACAAATGAGGGGAATGTGATTGATTTGCAAATAGAATATGTTTACCAAATGCAGGAAAAAACACTTGAAGAAATGATTGCAGATTCATTACCTGATAAATTTATGACTTTAATGCTGTTCTTATTGTACTTGTCCTCATTTGCAACACGTGTATGTGTTCAGCTGGGCTGCCTTTAGCTTTCTGGTGTGCTTGGTTTTGGTTTTTTATACAGGTCTCGATCACTATAAGGAGATCAAAGAAGTCAGCATTTGTGAATTCCTGCAACCTCACTTGGTCATTTATATAGATGTACCCGTCCCAGAGGTGCAGAAGAGGATTCAGGAGAAAGGCAAGGTAACTTTATCTCTTGCCACCGTTACTGCCTGTTAATATCTGCTTCAGTTGTGCCCTTACGTGTGAGTCCTGTGGGGTTTCCTGCAGAATTCTGCTTCTGAAAAGCTGCTTGTCCTCTTAGGTGTAAGAACTGTGTGTTGCTGATGACTCTATGGGTATTCTGGTACGCTTGCTCTAAAAAAAGCAAAAATCAACTTTTTTTGATTGCATCAAAATGCTGTCGTTTCTGTAATGAGAAGCTCTGTAAAAATCATCTGTCCTTAAAAAAGAGCCTTTGTAGCTGTTGTTTCAGGAGTCATGTCTGGGCAATATGCTTCTTGTGGCATTCTTTAAGATTCTGTGCTGCGCAAGTGCCAAAAACCCCAACTGGCCGTCCCCTTCTCCTGCTTCCCCAGTTGACTGCTGTTTCGGATCTGTGTTGATGTTAATGTGTGGGTTGCTTGTGATCAGCAAGTTCAGTAACTTTCTGAAATTAAGAAAATTGCTGCTTGATGCTTTTGTGTTAACACGGCAAAACCACCAATTTTAAACTTAAAACCAATTTTATGTAGATATTCCATGATATATAAAAGCCAGACTAATCTAATATAAAGTTGATAAGAAATACAGTTGCATCTTATCACTAGTGCAACTGCAATCTGGTCTGAGCTCATGGTAGGTGATTCTTACCTATTGTTGATCTCTGACAGTTTTGGAACATTCTCGCTTTTGCTCTCAAAACCCTTTGAGGGTGGCATAGTTTCTCTCCAAGATGTCTTTTTCTAAGTCAAGGTACTGTTAAAAAGAAAAGAAACTTAACTTAATTATGCAGTATTGTCTTCAAATTACCTCTCATTATATTAGTGTAGTGGATTACTGGGTTATTGAAATATTCTTGTACCAGAAAAGCTATAGGCTACTTCTGTATATTGACTAATCTAAGGTTTTTGGTTTGGATTTTTTCTTCCCCCTTCTGTGATATTTGGACATGTGCTTGTAACTGTTCTCAGACGTGTTACAAGGATTAAATGATGTTTACCCTCTTCAAAGGCTAAGGGAAATAATTGTAGTTAAGTATTTAACTATGGAAACCCTGATAGATGCAAAGAAAAATTTCATTTATTATTACTAAAAAATTCTCAAATCTCTGAAATGCTTGGTGATGGCTGCTCTTCTCAAAGCATATATGTTAGTGTGCTAGGGTGAGCTAGTAGCGTTTCGTTTTACAGTTTCCTGCTCTTTTAAGAGGGAGTCTGATGATTACCGAAGAGAAGGGACTTGAGTTGTAAATGGAAGGCTGCCCTTGCTGCTTCGTGATCTGCCTGGCCAGAGTTGCTTAGTCTGCGGTTGAACGACTCTCCTCTTCTGCCCTCCGGCAGTTTAGGCCATGACTGAATGTGTGTCTGTGCTTTAATGAAATAGATACTTCTGTATAGGAAAATCATGGCTTTTTTGGTTTAGCAACTTCAGTGACAGACGCTTCTTAATGTAACTTGAGAACCTGTGAGTTCTTTGCCCTTGTGAGCAAAGAGGTAGTGTCATTTTTGAGACGTTCTGGCAGAAATTGCTGGTGCAGCTGTAGCTTCCTTGGGGCAGTGGCACTGCTGAGCACTACTGCTTGTTTGGAGATTGTACTTTTGGGAATTCTGCCTTCGTGGTGGGTGGAGTGTTTCATTAGTATTCAGTGCGCTGTTGTTGCAGGGCACTGGAAAAAGAAAAACCCTCCAATAGGCCCAGCAAGCAGACATGCAGATCCTTCTAACATAATGGGCATCTTGGATGAACGTTTCAAGCAGGAAACGTAATTAATTTTAGGATTGAACTGAAGGAACACATGGTAGATTAGAGAAATTCCTGACACTTTGCAAATGTGTCATTAAAGGACACTGTGTAGAAGATAAACTGTTTAACAGCAGGTATGATATCCATGAAACTTCAAAGAAAGATTTTGGAGTGGCTGGTTGACCATGCACTTGTCTGAAACTATGGAAATGGATGCACGTTGGCCCTCTCATTGAAAAGGCGGACTCGGACAATCTTCTGTTTTCTGGATGATTATATATAACTTCCTTGAATGTGCAAGTAGCTAGGACTGATCAGTCCTTGGAATGCTAATCTTTTTGAGGCTGTTGATGGATGGTTCTCTTAGTTTATGCAAACTCAGGGGAAATTAGGTGTTCCTGTAACAAACTGAAATAAATTGGAAGAAAGCTTTTTCACTTTCATATTCTTCTGTTTAACCTCCCTTTCCCTTTCTAGATTCCCTGACATATCAGAAGAATCTTACTCATGGCTAATCATTAAAACCGTGGACATAATAGTACAGGGCAAAGCAGTGATTAATGTAAACTGACTTGTTCCTTAGAGTACTCTAGATATTTAATGCCATCTAAGAAATTCTGAACATCCTAAATATCTCAATTCTTGAAACTTTCATTAATATTTATGTGGTTCACTTGGATGTTTGACTGCTAATACAAGAGTGAGCTCTTGGCAGATGGTATATCAGCACCTTCTGATTAGTCTGGAATCTGTGCCGGTGGGGAAAAGAAAGAAAACTAATTTCACAACATTGTTTTCTGTTTGGTTTTAGCCATATGAGAAAAAGGTGTCTCCTGCGTATCTCCAGAACATTGAGGATGCTTACAAGAAAACCTTCTTACCAGAGATCAGGTTAGCAAACCAAAATGTTTTGTCTCTTAAGTCTTTGAGTAAAAATGTGTGCAAAACCTAAAATCTCTGCCAATATAAGCAAATAAAATCATGTCATGTGAGAAATCCTCCTTGTGCTATGTGGTACAATGTTATGCCCTAATGATGGGGCATTGTGTCCATGGCATAACAACTGTATACTTATGGGTAGTTACCTCTGGCGTTTGAGAAGCCTGATGCCAGTGTTAGAATATTGGAAGATTAAAAATGAAGTCTTTTTAGGTGTGAACTTTACAAAGTAATGTTTTTTTGACTCCTTAACAGATTCAGAGTGGGTGGAGTGTTGTGCAGTTGTAAATTCATTGGATTTCATTCATTGACCTACCTAATACGTTGCAAAGCTAATGAGCCCTGATCTGCAGTGTGTTTTTTTTCATCCTGCTCTCTTGGGGCATTGCAACTTTGCTGTCGTGGAGTCAGATACAGGGAAGCATAAAGTTTTTCATATTTAAAAGAGCACTTCAGGAGCAAATCCAGGAATACAGTTTTTCTCTGCAAAAAACGAGTTCTGTCTCCCATTCTGACGGTGTTCTGTATGTGGTTGGTGTTGACACCTTTGCTTCTCTTTCTGTTAGCTTGCAACAGTGGTTGGAGTGCTTTCTTGGACTCATGTCCAAAATGCCACAGCTATAGCTTGGTGTTTGTGTCACCTGAGGAGAGTGTGATGCAATATAAGCTTTTCTCAGGCCTTTTTGGAGAGTTTAGAATTTTTCTCTCCTAAAAACTCCTTTCATTTATCATAGCTTTGGCTAGTTTCTTGGTGTTGGTATGGAGGGAGAGGAGAAAGGCTTTCAGTTAAGGGACCGTTCCCTTTTTCTAGTTCTTTTTCTCCACCTCATGAGGCATATATCTGATAGCCTTCCATGTTTGAAAAGGATTTGATGGGCTTGTTGGTGCTGGTAAATAAAGACCGCACTGTTGCCTGCTCTGGAGACTGAAGGTGTTCTCTGGGATCCTTTCTTTCTCTAGCTGGGATGCAAGAATGTGTGCACTGTAAACTTGAGATGAGACTACTATAGTTTGCCAGCTATCCCAACTTTTATAAAAGAGCTCTATCAAAAATGAAATTGTCCTAAAAATCTAAAAGTATGTGAATGTAAGCAATCCTGGTCCCTCATAAACAAATAGCTTTCTGTAAGGGGAAGCTCTCAAAGGTCACAGAGCCAGGCCTACTTTACATCAAAACAATCTGTAATTGTGCGAGGTTTGGTGTGTGCATGAAGCTGATTGAGTTTCATTTAAGTCAAAGTAGATCTTCAGGTATATTGTAGCCTGCTTGTTTCCCCTTGTTTCCTTGCTCCATCTCCCAGGGTAAATCTGGGCACTGTCAGCAATTGAACTGGATAACTTCACGTTAGGCTTGTCTTTCATACAGCGCAGAAGTTGTTGGTGTGATGTGTGGTCAGCTGCCTCCCAGTGTGTCCCTCACAGGTTAGTGGTTAGCACATGAGTCTCTGAAGGAAATGGGGGCTGAGGGTGGGAAGCCTTGGGACTGTCATCCCCCTGGGGGCAAAACTGTTTTGAATTTACTGGTGAGGAGAAAAATACTGCTGCTTCTTTGGATCAAATCGAGCTTCAGAAATACACCGTGGTGTTTAGTGAGGCTAAATCCTAGACCTGGTCCTGCTGTGATTTCAACTCTTTCCCCCTTGTCTGTGCATGGTCAGTAGGCTTGTTAAGCAAGCGCCCTCTGGTCGGTATCCTCATCAGCGGATGGGCTTGCGGTGGCTTGTCAGATCAATCTTCGTGCTTGGCTCTGAAGAAGGATGTCTCTGTCCCCGTGATGTGGGGGAGGCTGTGAATATGTGAAAGTTCAGCTTTGCACCTCTCTGGACCTCACTGATGGCTTGCATGTTGGATAAATGTACAGAAGCTTCAACCGTCTTTAACTGTTTGTTTGCTGGCTCGCAGAGTGATGCCGTGAGCTATACTCAAGCCTGGCTGTTAGTCTCCAGGCAGACTAGGAAGTGTTTGATTCCCTAACTCTTGAGGATGAGCAAAATCTGGTTCAAACAGGCTAAAAAGAGTTATTATAGGCTGTTGAACAAAATCCTACGTACTTTCCATGTTCAAGCTTCTGTTTGCTTGTTCCCTTTTCTTGAAATGGAGCAGGAAAATACTCTGTGTTGTTACTTAGCAAAATTCCTGTTACCTTGTTCCATTCAGTTGGAGCAACTTGATGCTGCCTGAGGTGGTGTTTTATAGTGAATGTTCGGCTATCTTAAAATTGGTGTTTCCTTTCTAGTCTGACGTAGTTATGAGTGACTTTTAATGTTTCTTTTGATATTGATTTGTGGGCCTGGTGCTGTGGCAGGTATTATCTCATAATTTTGAACAGCTTTTGTTTTTTGCTTGATTTTTCTTTTTGTGGAAAGTCTTCTTGGTTATTCTTTCATATCCGGTGCTGCTTCCACTGAACAGCTCTTTTCTCTTAATAAGAGCCCTAATAATCTGTAGAGTATCAAGTGATTTATCTACATTGTTAATGCAGTTGCTAGCATAAGACTCTGGTGAAGTCTGACCTCTCCCTTTGTTTACTGACAGTTGATATTGGAGCTGTGAGGAGGTGTGCGTGTTGAAGATGTGAGTAGATGTGTTAAGCTCTCACAGTAGCTCCTTTGAAAGGAGGCTGTTTACTTTCTTTCTGTGACTGAATCGCGTTAGGCTTTCTGCTTTGCTCTCAAGTTGAGAACAAACTCTTTAAGTAGTTCTGCTACTAGGAGCACCAGTTGAGTGACTGCAAGAGCTTGAGGATTTGTAGGAAAAAAGGCATTTTACAAATGAACTTTTTTACCAGAGCTGTTTTGACTGACCAGTGTTAATGCAGATGAGGAACTAGTCTGGACTGCTGCGGTTATAAGTTATTTTGATAATGTGAATACTTAAAGCAACTTAGATGGCCAACCTTAATCCCGATTAAACTTGAAAGTGGTTGTGCTAAGCCAAAACTCTGCAAATTCTTCTTCATGCTTTTCAGCTTTGTTGCATGGTGTTTGATATACCATACATAGTGAGCATCCATTCTGTTTTCTCCTAAGGTTTTGTTAGCTAAGTGAAAGGTCTTCCAGGGCAGCTGGGACAGATTTGGCAACAACTGGTAATGAGGGTGACTGTGCGTATGTAGTAGTGAAACACGTTCATATAGGAACTCCTATCATGGCTCCGCTCTGCAGGTAACTTTTCTACGAAGGCTGCTGTATGAATAAGGGAATCTTGTAACCAGCGAGGTATTACCTGTTTGAAATGTTTTTATACTTACAGACCCCGCTGCCTGTGTTGTATTGGCTCAGCTAGCTCAGTCTTAGTAAATGATGAATGAATGTATTCTTCTCTTAAAAACTACCCGCAGGTATTAATATATTTGTAGAAAGGAAGGTCTGCTGAAGTTCTGGGTTAGACTGGTTAAAAATTTCACTAGGCTTCAAATAGATTGGGAAACTGTAATTGAGGCAAATATTCCCGTTAGTGAAATGGAAACAAATTTCATAGGTGGGATTTTTTTTTTGAACTGAAACTATATAGATATCACAGGGCATTTGCCCCTTTTAAAAACAATTTTCCACTAGGAAAGGAGCAACTTGCAGGTCTGATAGGAATTCTATTGCAAGAACTCTGTAAGCATTCTAAAAAATTGTAATGATTCTCATTCTGTGTTTGTGCCATTTAACTTCACTTGTGCTTTATTTTGAAGCAGGGTGGCGAGGATGAGTAGAGCAGTTTTATCTGGGGAGTTCAATTTTTTTCTTCTTTGCAGTGAGACCAGTGAAGTTCTGCAGTACACAGCAACTGAGGCAGAGGATGTGGAGAAGGTAAGAGTTTGCTGCATATATTGACTTTTTTTTAAACTTCCAAGACGAAAATGTAAAGAGAACATGTCCTTAGTTAACTACTTAATGCATTTAGTATCTGTTGCTATGGCAAAGATCTGGGCTGGGTCTGTACTAGAGTATTTTGATGAGTGAAGTCACTTTGTCAGGAGAGTGGAAATCTCAGCCACCCCATCCCTTTTGCCAAGATACCTGCCTGGCTGAGCAAGCAAAGCCCCCCTTTAGGCCACATGATTATCACTAATAACTTTTTTTAGTCTTTTGTCCAGTGTAATTTATGCCAGGTGTTTCCATATTTAGTTTGTTTTTCCAAGCAAATCCTGGGTGAGCGGTGGAAGCAATATATCCTGAGTCCTTGCTGGACTGTGCAGTGTTTGGCTGTTAATTCAGTGTCTCTGTTTGAAGTGGCTGGTGGGATGGGCAAGGTTCTGCATAGGTCAGTTTGGGAACTAATGATGTTAACTAAGAGGTGAGTCACCCCCAGCACTCAGCTGAGACTTTGCCTACCAGTGTAAGGTCTGGCTTTTGCCGTTGTGCAGCTTCCTATGATCCAGGCTGGTGCACAGGTTCCTATGTGATAAAATACCTGTTTTCTAAAAGCTAGTCATTATTTGATGAGAGCAGAGCTGTTGTAAGCTTTGTAACCCTGGGTTATTCATCTGCATGAGTTAGCATGTGGTATCTAAACTGCAGTTTTTTTTTTTCTCCAAATGGTTTTGTCAGATGTGTTAGCCCTTAACCAACCCAGATAAATTGCATTCTCATTGCTAGAAATAAGCCATCTCTTATCTGATGGGATTAACTGCTTCCTCCTACTCAACTGTGATTTTTTTTGGAGTAGGTGTAATATATTTGCCTTAATTCAGCAAACATTCTTGCTTATGGAGTGTTACTAGTGGGATAACAGAAGCCTTTTTCTTCCCCATTGTTAACTTTTCTCTGTAGCTGCTGTCTCCTGTTGGAAAGAGCAACGAGGTTTTTGTAATTCTGGACAGGTTTGTAGTGGGCCCATTTCAGTTCTAGGGATGACAGTTACATGGTGAATCCCTCACTGGGATTGAATTCTGCAGTAGCAATAATGATCTGAGCTGAACTAAGAACATGTTTTCAGATATGTCTTGCTGACTTTAGTATTTTCATCCTCTGTGTTTCTTGTTTGAAAACTTTGATAATCCTTCTAGAGACCAGT
Source organism: Larus michahellis (assembly GCF_964199755.1). NCBI lineage: Eukaryota > Metazoa > Chordata > Aves > Charadriiformes > Laridae > Larus > Larus michahellis. The sequence goes on from NC_133902.1 coordinate 36,857,170, forward strand.
TAATGTTCTTTCCTCTGTTAGAGGGGAAAAGAAATATGAAGCTGGTTATATTGCATTTTGCTTTAGGAAGTAGTTCCAGACCTTCACACAGCAGTATGTGATTAATTCCTAAATGAGGTGGGAAGAGAGAAGTGGCAGGGTAATTACTTTGAGATGGCAAACTTACCAGTTTGGGGAAGTGTAACAGGCTTTCCCAAATCAGATGCAAAAGGAAAACAGCATCTGGTTTGCTATACCAGCACCATGCCCCAGGTATGGCATTCAGCAAGTAGCAGACCAACTTACTGCATGTAGTTTTTGGGCAGCACTTCCATCTTGCCATGGGATGTGTCTTAGAGCTTTTCCTTGCTAAGCCTCCAAGTCAATGCTTAACTAATGATCCTTAAGCCCAGCCGTGGCATTCATAGCAAGGAAGGTTTCTGACTGCTTACTGCCTTTGTGGAGTTCTTTTGGAAAAAAAAAAAAAAAAAAATTTGAATGTTTCTTTGTGTTGCAGGAGGCAGCCTATTACTGGTGTGCTTGCTTGCTGATGGACTGGGTTTGACTGGGATCAAGTTAATTTTCTTTGCAAGAGCCCATATGGTGCTGTGTTTTAGATCTAACCAAACAGTGCTGATAATGCACTGGTATTTTAGTGGTTGCTGAGCGGTGCTTGCACAGCATCGACGCCGTCTCTTGTTTCTCACTCTGCCCCCTGAGATTAGGCTGGGGGTGCGCAAGAGGTTTGGGAGGGAACGCGTCCAGGACACCTGACCTGGACTGACCAAAGGGATGTTCCACACCACGTAATGTCATGGTTAGCAATAAAACTGGGGGAAGGTTTTTTTCCAAACTAGCGGTTGCCGAGAGCAGCCCTGGGAGCAAGGGGCTGGAAGATCTCCCGTATCCTTGAGCTTTGTTCCTGCTGTTGGAGTTGGTGATGAATCTGTTCCAGTTGAAGTCTGCAGTAAGCTCTCCTCTCCTAAGCCTGACTTTGTTCAGAGGAATGGTGTGGATTTTAGTTGTCTCTGTACATTACAATAGCCTGCACCTAGTATCCTCATGTTCCCACGTGAAAGCTTTGTGAAGCAGAAGATACTGATAAGGACTTTCCTGGTCCCAAAGATTTAATCCCCGTCAAGTGCATTGCTGTGAATTTCTAGGCCTTTTAGTTCCCTGTATGAGAATATGGTTGTACGTTCCATTTTGGGTCCTCCCCTGTCGTGGCTGGATTTCTGTCTGCTCATGGACTTGATAATAGAGGTTATCATTATTAACCAGTAGATGTGTGAGGCAGTTTGAGTTTTTACCCACAAGAAGGGCTGGTGGCTTCAGTGTGACAGCAAATAAAGTTCACTGTGAAATCACACTTCAAGGAGGAAACTGCTTCCATTTGGAGTACTGCATAATTTCTAAAATCTTTGAGGTGGTTTTGGAAGCTTCAAAAAAACCGAAGGCCATTCCCTTTGTTCTCAGATGAACTGTATTTATGCAGATAGCTACCTGCAACCTTTACCAGCTGACAATTGTGACATGTATCATTTTCAAGAAGGGGAAAAAAAATGACTGAAGGGGGTTAAACCTTCCAAACTTGTCTTAGTCCTGAAATTGCTGTTTCCAAATAGCTCTTGAATCTCTGAGGTTTCAGTCTTGTGAGTACCCCTGTGAAAAATCAAGAACGCAGCCTCCTTGTTGTCATATGCATAAAAATAAAGTATTACTGAAGTGCTAGCAGGATAGGGGTGCCCTTGCTTCTGTGGTAGATAAAGCATAGAGCAGCTGGAAGGCACTCCTTGTCGAAGTTCACACACTTGCAATCACAGTGAAGACTGCGCGTTGCAGTGAGAAGCATTCTCTGTGGCAAGAAGGATAGCATCCCAGGTAGATTATATATATTTTTTTTTTTTTAGGGACAAAAATAGTGAAATGGGAAGATGCTGAAATGAACAAAAATACCAAGGTCAGGGCGTGGATGAGAATATTGAGCAATTATAGTCAGTTTTTCAGGGTATCATCAAGGTTAACAAGATCTGAGAACCCTGGTGTTTCAAGAAAGTAACCACAGATGTTTGGCAGAAGAAATAAGAGAAAGCTGGAATGGAGGGATTATTTGCTTGTTTTCTCCCTATCCCTCTCTGAGCATGTACTGAAGTGGTCACTTCCTCCCTACATTTTTTTGTAGTAAAACCCATTGCTGGAGATTTTATTTTAATCCTGTAAATCAAGGTTTAAAGTCAGTCTAAAGCTCTTATCGCTCAAGTAGAGAGTCTACCATGCTCAGCAATCTTGTCATCACCATAAGGTCATCAGTATGCACTGATGTAGTTCTTGGTTGGACAAATCTGGACTAGAGGAAGGATTATTATTTTGAAGTCAAAGTACAAGATAGTATAATTTTCACTGTTAGATGTTATAGAGATTGGTACTCTTTCCACATCAAAGAATAAAGTTGGTTTTTTTCCCTTTCTGTTCAGAGTCAGTTTATGTTTGCAATGAAATAGTTGAAATTTGTAAATAAGGGTTGGCAGGAGGGATTTGGTTTTGGTTTGTTGGATGTTTGTTTAGAGGTGTATCCTGTTGATAGAGAGCAATGTTTAACTGTTACCTGGCTTCAATCTACAGATTATTTGCTATATGATCTGGGAGCTTAATGTTTTTTATGACCTTATAGTTATAGCTTTTGATTTCCTCATAGCAGACACACACAACTTAGAAATGGCTTGTTTCTGAAGTGTGTTTTAAAAAGATCAGTTGGGATTTAATATTGTAATTTACATTGGTTGTAGTGGCTAAAGGACGTTGTAAGTGCCGAAATGAGCTTCGTTAGGGTGTTTCAGACTGCTTTTACATGACGATAATACTGGGAATAGCAAGCTAGCTGATGTTTGTTAAAAAAATTTTTTTTAAAGCACCCTGGTCTTAGTGGGTGGTGTTAGAACCCACGGCAGGGGGGGTTAAAACTAGGTGATCTTTAAGGTCCCTTCTAACCTGAACCATTCTATGATTCTATATTAAAAAAGGGGTGGGGGTAGAAAGGAAATAACTTAAGAACTTAACCAAAATTGTTTCAGTTCCTCTGTGCTTGTGAACAGTGTTTTGTATTATGTATTGGTTTTATTCAGTGTCACCAGCCTGCATAGACTGGAGGTGGTGGTGAGGACGGGAGGCTGCCGACAGACCGGCTTTGTGCCGTGTCCTTTGTCGGTGCGGAAGTGAAAGGCTCCGGAGCTAGCCTGCATGGATTTTGCAGTTGTAGGTGCTGGATGTGGGCTGAACTCTGTAGGGTTGTAGGCTGCATTGCTCCTTGTTTCCATCTCTTGCTTGAAGAAACAACCTGCGAGGAAGGAGTTTGGGGAGAAGTCAGCCGACAGAGCTACCCGTCGGGGTTTGCTGTCTTTGTCCCCAGAAACGATACCAACAAGAACAGCATCACCTTCTGCTGCCCACCGCCCCCCAGCTCTTCCAGCAGCAGCACTCACCAGATCGCTGTGAAACAAGCCTAGAAATCGTAAGCTGTTCATATTGGCTTAGTTGCAAAGATTACGGAAAGGGACCTCATTATTGAAAACCGTTTTTTCTAAATCCTACTATGCTCTGCAGTATATTAAGACCTGATCTCTCCTAGACATTATTACAAGTTACGCTGCAATCAGGTTTAAATCATTCATTTGCTGCTAATCCCCAGGGAGTGCCAGGGTATTCCTTATAAATTAAGAAGTAGCTCTTCTAGCCTGGTCGGGAGGCTGATACCATTGTTAACGAGCTGCTGGCAGAGACATCTTCTGATACGGTAATAAGAGTGTGCAAAACTAATTTGGATACAGATTTCTTTTTCCCTGCAACATGTTTTTGTGCCCTGTTGAACTCTATTATTAGTCCTGTCATCATCGACGATGGGGAGTTTCCAAAGTTTTCCTGTGGAGTAGAGAAGTAATTGTTTTTGTATAGCTAATGGGAAGTATGGTGGAGGTTCAGCTTTTCAATCAAATAATTGAAATAAATAATGAGTATTTGAATAAGTTTCCATACACCTTTCTTCTTCTTTACATCTTTGAATGCTTATCTTGGGGAGTTGTTACAGCAGTTTGGCAGGAAGAAGCAGTTTCTAAATACAATTTTGAAAACTTCTAAATATCTGTAGTGCAGTTTTCTGTAGTGTTTTCTGAAGACTGAAATATCATTCCATCAACAGGTGGATTTCTTGACTGTTTTCTTTATATGAAAAGTAGGTTTCCTATACACTCAGCTACAGTGTCTGGTTGGCCAACCTTGCCTCTTTGTAAGAGATCAAAAAAGGTTAAAGAACATCAAAACTTGCTTGGAGTTTTAAATACGCTTTGGTGATGTCATGTCAACCCTATTTTTTTAAGTCTTTATCAGCAAAATTAGTCTTTAAGAAATATGAATGCCTCAAGGAAAATGATCATGCAGTCATATCTAAGCCATTATTTCTTACCAAAAGAACATGATACTGGTAATAGAGTGGACCTTTATAGTCAAAACTACTTTGTAATAGCACTTTTTTATTGCCTTTTAAGTGGTAATAGATAGGATTTAGTGTTTGCTATGACTGCAGGGAATAATTATAGTGGATTTAATGTAAAGAATAGAAGTGTTTCTCATTTATTATTCTATCAGTTGCTTTATTACTGCCATCTGTTTACTTGTTGTCAATGGATTGACAGTGCATCATCAGGATTTTGGTTCTGACCTCAGAGCTTTATCCTTTCCTTCTGGAAAAGGCCTCTGAAAAGTGGTGTTTGGAGCTGTAACAGTCCACTCCTTTCCAGATTGCTTCAAGGTACTATCTCCACCTCATCATGCACCTTAAGTGCATCTTTCCGACACTAGTTTGGGTTTCCTTCAGAACTAGTCAGTCATGTGTGATACCCTCAGGCTTGTTAAGCAATTACCCAGTGGACCAGCAAAGATCTGTTTTCTGACGGAGCCAGCCTGTAAATGAAGCTCAAACATGGGATTGATAAGCTTGGGGGATGCTGGAGGAGTGATTTGCTGAGCTGGTGGTACTTGTTTAAATGATTCTGGATGGAGCTGTGAGTTTTACCATTCCTTTCTGCGTGGGGTGCATGCATGGGTAGGTCTTGATGATCAATCAAACTGGGAGCCTTTGGACTTCTGTCAGTATGGCTACTTCAAGGGTGTTTGAATTTTCCAGCCTCAAACTTGCCTTGGTTTCTCTGATGTGACCCACATACAGCAAGACCAAGAGGCAATTGCCACAATTGTTCCTCAACCTGTGTCAGTCTGCCACTAAACCATTTTGAAAAAAAAAAAATAAATAAAGGCTTCCTATGTAGCACGATGGTTTTTGTTTGCAACAAAACAGGGTAAAATTTAGACTTATTTCCATTTCTTCTTTATTCTGCTTTAGAGGTGGGGTTGTACCTTCTTTGCTTCCTTTCAGCCCCAACAGCAGGTGGAGGAAGAGCGCCTTGGATCAGGGACGAATTTGAGGCACCTCTCATCTGACTTACTCCCTGCCGTCCTCTGTTTACCAAGGCTGAACACATGAGGAACTTCAGCGCTGGCTCCCACATGTTTCCCCAGTGCTTATGGCAGGGCCACGACCTCCAGAAATGTGATGATAATATGTTAGCTCTAAACATTTGCATTGTTAGTACAGATTTAGCAGTGAAGCCTTTTTTCTGGGTGCCTTCTTTAAAAATAATTGTGATTTCATTGATTTGGGGGGCGTGTTCATTGATTTTTTTTTTTTGGATGTTCTGGTCAAACCACCACTTAGTGTGTTTTTTTTTTTTGTCTTCTGTTTCCAGGTAATTGAAGATATTGAGTACCTGAAGTTTGACAAGGGGCCATGGCTGGAGCAGGATGATGTTTCTTTCCATCATTTGAGACTTTAGTAAGTATCATGTCTTCCACTAACTGAATGTTACTTAGCATCAGATCTGAGATGGTTAAAGCCTTGACTTTTTTAAGGTATGTTTATATTTGTACTCTGACTTGGTTGGTGGTTGTTATGGTTTTTTTGGTCAGAAGTCAGCAGTGTGATAGCAGACTTTGGTAATATTAGTGCTTGGCACTAATACAGTGTGGTGTTTTGCTGCTGCTAATAACTGATTAGACAAGAGACTCCAGATGTATAGATTCTGTTAATGAAGGGAAAGAACTCTCCAGGCACTTCCTAAGTGCTGTGACCTGTGGGTCTGACTTTGGGAATGTATTTTTGTGAGTACTTCTGTTCCTGGGTGATCACAAAACCCATTTCATTTTAAAACAGAGGATTTATGCAGTTGGCCTGGTGGTTTCTCTGCTGCACTGGCAGCATGATATCCTTCAGCAAAGCTTGTTGACAGAGTGGCCTTGTAGCAAGCTTTATATGTGGCACTGTTTAGATTGGCTCTGTTTAGAGCTTTTTCGTCTAAAACTAGACTAGTTTCCTATGCTGTCTGCTTTCAAATATCTTCACAGCAGTCAAGATGCTGGTTGAACAGGGTGGAAAAGGAAACAGGCAAACTTGGGTGACTGCTCAAAAAGTCCTTTTTTCCTCCTTTTCCCAGACTCCCAGTAAATAATCCTACATAGAAGCTTTAATCCTAGTTCACAGGATGAAGTATTGCAGTTCTGTCATTCTCTATAACAACAAGGGGGATTGTAAATGATAATAATCTAAGGCTGGTTTTGTTGTTGTTAAAGATCCTTGTCTGTCTTAATTGGATATGAAGAGATCAAACTCAGATAGTGGCAAGTGCCTTGCTGGAACAGAATCAGATTTGATTATAATAATTCTTTGCAAGTACTCCATGATTATCTATCCTCCAGTTCAGCTGTGGAGTGCTACTGGTGGGGCTGCATGTGTTCCCAGGTCAATGCTGAAAAGAGGTAACCCTCCAAACTCCAAAAGATAAGAACCCAAACCATTGATGTGTATGTAAAGTGAAATCAGACCTACGCTTTTATACACGTTGCAGATGAAGCATGAGAAGTGCCACTCTGAAGTCATGTTGATGAACAAAGTATTCTCTGGATAACCCTGTAGGAAGAATATATCTGTAGTTGTAAAACTATTAACAGGGATAACCTTGCACTGAAGTGAGACAAGCTTCCCATTTTGCTGGAACGTCATCTTTAGACTGAATGTGCAGGTAGTAAGTGCAGTTCAGTTACTGCATTTTTAAAAAAAAGTAAAAATTAAGAGTTATATTCTTGTCATTAATTTCAGTTTTTCTCACAGGATAATAGGAACTGGTATTTTTTAAAATTGAATATCTGCCTTTGTATTTTTGTCTTTGTTGTGACAGGCATTTGAGTTGTAAGTTAAACTGGTTTGAGGTTGTGGTTTTGTGTTTTTTTTTTTTTTTTGCAGGCTTCTGGTATTCTTTGCCTCTTAGTCTTCTGTGCTGTTACTTCAGATGCCTCCTAAAATTAGAGCTAGTGTTTCTTTTCTATGGCCCTTCTATCAAGGGATGAAGATAGATCACAGAAGAGCGGTGTTGCATGGGGTTTAAGAAAAAAGTCATGATTTGGGTGCCCTTTAAGTATCTAAGAAGAGGTTTGTTCATGTATTAAAGGATAGCATCTAGTGACTTAGACCCTGCAAAACTATCAATCAGATTTCCTTAAAAGAGAAAATACAATTAGGTTTCTTGTTTTCCCAGAGCTTCACAGTAGTACAGATATTAAGAATGGGTTATTAATTGCAGAGTGTAGGAGGGAGTTAAAGGAAAGCATACGCTTACAGAGCAGTCTATTAAGGTATTGTATGAAAATTGTACTTTGCAGCTGAAGAAGGGAATAAATTGCATTGTGAAGGATTCAATTTTTCATTGAAGCCTGGGGGAGGGTGAGAGGGTCTCCTGTACAAGGTTCTTGTCATTGTAGATAATGCAAAATAATTTCTTCTGTTGGCAGCATGTTTCAAGGTCTTGCAATGGAACAAACTGCTAATTTAAATGTTATGGTTTGAGTTTTTCTGTTTCCCCTTGCCTTCAGAATAGCATTATCAAGATAGCATTTGTATTCGGACAGATGATGAATGTGCTCAGTGTTTGCTTTGAGTCTTCATTTGGTGTTGGGGGATTCAGGCATTGATCAAATGTGGAACGACAGATCCTGTGCCGATTTTGCACTCATGCCTTGCTCAGATGAATGAGGAAATTGTGGGCAATATGTTGGGCAGCCTGGGAAGGGCACCTTTATCACGCTTTATAAAAATGCGTAGGTTTGGACATAATCTTTTCTCGTGTTAACTCCATAAGTACAGGACAGACATGAGTCTCCTGTCTCAGCTTGCACGAACTTCACTCATGAAAACATGTCAGAGTGTCAGAGGATGAATGTGTAAGGACCCAATGAACACTGCAGGGAGTCTGCTGTGTCTTCAGGGTTGGAATTGCCTCCCAGAGCATTACATGCCAAACTCGGGTGCTAGTGCATGAATGTTAAAGCTGGTGCTTTCCTCACTTTCTCCAGTGCCTAAGTAGAAAAGAACTTGTGATACCCAGCCTTCTGCAGATTTTCAGGTGTCCCATGCGTACATTAATTCTTCCTTTTGGAAAGAGTTCTTTTAGCATGTTCCTTGTGGGCTGCCTCTTCCGTATGCTGGCACAGGCTGCCCTCTCGCGGGTGTTTCTGGAAGGCTGCAGTAGGTATTTGTCTGTATTTCCATCTGCAATTGCTTCCTTCGCTGACCTCCCAGCGTTTTGCACAGCCCACTCATTCTGACTGGGCTGTCCCAGATCTGGTGCTGGCAGAGAGCAGCACGCTCTGACCGGGCCATCATCCCACTCCAGGGCTGGCTTTCCTGTTGGCACTCTTACCTCTGCCACCCTCAGCTTGTACCGGCATGTCTGGGAGAAGGCGGTTGATGGGCAGGAGTGAGGATAACTTTTTTATTGCATGTATATAGGGTGTAATGCACAGAAATGCTAGCAGGGCCTCTGACTACTTTGGTGACGTAAATAAGCTAATCAAACCAGTGAGCTGCGCCTCTGTAAAATCAGTTGCATAATGATACTTTTATCTCCCTGCCTTGCCCTCAAATATTCTCTCCTTGCCCTAACAGAGTAGTGTGGTTGTGGGACTGAGGCATGTCTTGGTAAAAGGTTAAAAACATCTATATTTGAGTGTATGCAAGCTGGAGGGATCTCCCAGAGGATGCTCTCCACTGCTTTCCTTCCTCTCCAAGCACTGTGTCCAACAGAAACCATTTTGCTGGCTTTCTGAAATGTCTCAAGGAGTTCCTATGTTGCCACTACACTGTCTCAAGCATATTTTTATCTGTGTGCTTCCCAGTGAGATTGTGTGAATGTCTACACACATTGCAGAATAAATAATGTTTTGAAAGAAGAGCTGTAGTTTGTGTAATGTTGCCTATGTTACTTTACCAGCTGGTGGGGGGAGTTTGCTGCGTTTGACTTGTTTCATCAGACAAGTCCGCGGTTAAATCTGTTACATCCTCACAGCTCCTTCAGAATTTGCTAGAGCAAAACATATTTTGTGTGGACAAATCTTTGGCTTTTTTCAGCCACCACTAATGCAATTTTAAAAAAGATAGGTATCGGCATTTGTTTTACCGTGATGAAAAGGGGATCTCTTTCTCTTTGGAAACAATCTAGCTATGAAATAGTTTGCCATGCTCATTTGTTCAGTTTTGTTCTTTAATAATTTAGTGTGCCACAAATGCTGTGTCGTAAATCCTCTAGTATTGTATTTGGCTGGACATCAGACATGTATTTTGAGGTGGTTACTGACAGACCTTGTATGTGCAGTAACTAGTAATTTCGAAGTTTTCTTAACATTTGTTTAGCTGCTTGGAGCTATTGCTAATCCCAGAGTCTGGCGCCTACTGCCCTTCTAATCGTTTTGCTCTGGTTTAATGAAATGTTGCATGCTTAGCAAAGGGAAGCAGTGTCCATGTTTGAATATCTGTCTTGTCTGGTTTCAAATAGCAGGACTAGAAGTGCTTGCAAGAGGTGTACTGGACATGTTTTTGAAACTTTTTGTCACAGAGACTCCAAAACCTTATATAAACCATCAATTGTGAAACTTCTGGCGCTATTAACTGCTTCCTTCAGCACCTTACTTCTCTGTTGCTTCAATTGAAACAGTTCTTTGTAATTTCCTCTTTGCAGTGGCTTTTTGGAGATTTGAAGAGCTGTCATTGCGCCTTCTCTTGTAGACTCGCTTTTTTTGGAAAATTCTTTTTTTCTTTCTTAGCATTTATTGTGAGTGCGTGTTGTGCACCAGGGGAGTGGCTGTTGTTCACCTTGGGCATGGCGTGCTTGTTCTGCCTGACCAAACGGTGCAGCCTGAGTCCCCTTGGCAGAAGGAGGTGTGTATGTCATTGCCCTGAAATTGCTAAGTTCTGGAGAAAATGAGTAAGGAAGAAGTAAGATGCAAAGAAAGACACATGGGGGACGCAGCCTATGTCTGTCCTGTGTTTCGGCTGAATGAGTGAGTGCAGGAGCAGAGGAGGTCAGTATGGCGATAGCTGGATGCAGGAACCATCTTTCCCACCCAGTTCAATGCGCCCGTGGCGTGAGTCGGGAGCATTTCTCCTTTCCCCTGCTGTCACAAGCATGGGCAAAATCGTGAGCATATCACACGCTCGCTGGCTCACTTGTGCGTGTTGTACCTGCCCACAGGAGGCAGAGAAGGTGGCTGCAGCAGGGACTGAGGAGCCTTGTCCAAGGGACTAAGGGCATGAATAGCAGAAGAACGAACGCCACCCACCTGCTCAGATTCAAACCTGGATTGGTGAGAAGCTGGTTTCAAGGTGTGCGAGAAAATCTTCTGTTCTCCAGTGGCTTCCACCTGCTATTTCTTAATTTACTTTCATGCAGAATTTAACTTGATATGCTTTTGTGTTGCCGGCTCTGAACCTCTTAGACCAGTGAATGCTTTTAGGTAGGAAATGTGGTTTTCTAATGGTGTGGATTGTCACTTCAATTTTTGTGACTATGCCAGCATCAGTTGTTGAGAAATCATGGCTCAGGCTACGCAAACGGGGTTTTGTTTCATTGACTAGTTTATTTTTTTTTTTTCAACCAGTCTACTTATTTACCCTATTTACCCTACCCTTATTTACCCTACCCTGCACCGTCAGCAAATGTGTTCATAAGACTTTCTAATGTTCATTGTGTTAGGCAATCTTAGAATCACAGAATGGTTTGGGTTGGAAGGGACCTTAAAGATCATCTAGTTCCACCCCCTGCCCTGGGCAGGGACACCTCCCACTAGATCAGGTTGCTCAAAGCCCCGTCCAGCCTGGCCTTGAACCCCTCCAGGGATGGGGCAGCCACAGCTTCTCTGGGCAACCTGTTCCAGTGCCTCACCACCCTCACAGTAAAGAATTTCTTCCTAATCTCCAATCTAAATCTCCCCTCTTTGAGTTTAAAACTGTTAGCCCTCGTCCTATCACTACACTCCCTGATCAAGAGTCCCTCCCCATCCTGCCTGTAGGCCCCCTTTAGGTACTGAAGTCTGGGACTTTGTTTTATACAGAGGTGGGGAAAAAAGCTAAGGTCCTGGGAACAGAAGTTCTAGAAAGTATATCCAGCTGATAGAAGAGCTGCACTAACTTCAGGACAGCTTGTAATACTTGTGTGTCTTCAGGTTTCTGCAGGTTCTCCATAAGACTTGTGTATCCTTGTTGTAAGCTGCCTGTAGGGAGAAGAGGACTTCCTCCTCTGGAGAGAGGCAGGAATGTGGCCGTCCTAATTCCTCAACACCTGCTTGTGCATGTTGTGCTGGACATAGTGCATGAAGTAGGTGTGTAATAGGTGCTTCTAGAGAAGGGATGAGCTACCCATTGCTGCAATGCACTTACTGGTGTGATTCCTGTGTAGCAATAGGAAGAGCTCTGGCTAATAGGATTATGGATGGTTGCAATAATAGTGAGCTAAAATTAGTATTAGGACCATGCATTCACTTACACGCTCTCAGTTAAGTTCGAAATGTCACATAATCTTATGGGTAGGTAAAGCATGCTCTGGGAGGTTATGCTACTGCGTGATGAGAGCTGCTTCAAGAAAATATGGTGCCATAAAATAATAAATAGTGATAATTCTGTGCTGGGGGAGAGAGAAAGCTAAGGAAACATCAAAGGTGCCTCTAAATGCTTCCTGCCAAGCAGTGAATTAGTTCTGACAAGCGAATGTGGTTTTGTGGTTAAAGATGATGTTGTGGCAGGTGTCTCTGGGTGGTGCTTTTAGTAGTCAAAGTTATTTCTTAAGGTGCAGAGCTGAAGCTGGAGGAGCCGTCTTTGGTTGCGTTATGTTTGCATTTTTGTTTTTGCTGTGCGGTGGTTTCTTTGGAGGCAGTGGTTGTGAGAGTAAAGCAGTCTTAAGAGCAGCAGGTTTTCCATCTTGGCCACTAACTGAAATGAATTGTGCCTGGGAATTGTCTTCTACAATTGCCATTTGGCTGAGATTTGTGGAGGAATTCATTAACTGCAGACTAGTTGTCCCATCTCAACTTTTACTAGATTATTGTATTTCCTTACTAATTTGTCTGTAGGATAATTTACAGTGTGCATATTAGGATACATTAGCAGAGTAGTTTACTTGTTGAAACAGTTCAATGCTCTGAGGTAAGGTCCCAAAATTTGTGATTTAGGGGGGAAAAAAATAGCTTAAAGGTGATTAACTTTGCTTTGCTCAGGGTATATACTTTATGTGTATTTAAATATTTGTAAAGAAATGCAATTCACTGAAAGAAACACAATTTGCAGAGTTTCAAGTGTTGAATGGTGGCGAGTTCAGAATTTGGTCACTGTCCATTACAAACGTATGTGTTTTTCCCCAAATACATATAGGTGGCACTGTTGGTCTGCGTATAACAACAGCATGCAGAAGGTGGCTTTCTAGCAGTTTCTCAGATGTTTTAAATTTGGGGTATTTGAAAGCGCTGGCACCATGCAATGTGGATTTTTGGTGGATCCTGATATCTGTTCTTTCAGCTGCTGCAGCAGATGTCCCTTGGTTCCCCCCAGGCAGGATGCTAGGGGCACTGTCTTGGGGAAGAGCACCACCTTACTTTAATCCTCGTGAGGGTTCATTTGTGAAAACTGATTGAACAGGAGGTATTTCAATGAGGTTGACATAGCAGGATAGGATTCAATAAAACCACTTGTTATATATACCTTGTTTATATAGGAAGGCAAAAAGCTGGAGGTGCCTTATGGAGAAGGCTCCCAGGAACGACGGACCATCTCCAGGCAGGAAAACCCTGGGAGAGAGAATGAGGGAATGGAGAAATAGGGAGAAGTTGGAGCAGGAACAAACTGGAGGCGGGAGTGGTGATGGGGAATAAGGTAGCTGTGTGAGGAAAAGGATGAATAGATAATTCATTGTAACTAGAAAATTGCCAAAACCTGTGGAAGTATTATTTAACAGCAAAGTATTCCTTTACTATTTGGTCAGACCCAGAATTGATGTTGCTGTTTTTGGGGCGGGATGTGGACTAACTGCTCCTTCTTTCTTTTCCTTTTCTTTCCCCTCAGTGTTCAGGACAAAGATGGAGTACTGGATCCTGTAGCCATCCCTCGCTTCATTCCGGAAATCACAATTGGAGGCAGTGAATATGATAAAATCTATTACGAGTATCGATCGGTAAGTAATACTGGAAGGGGAGCAGTTGTATGATAGCCAGGCAACTGTCCCTGCCAAAGGACAAGCGTGTTTGTACGTGCCTGTGTGCAGTCTGGGCATCAATCTCGTGCACAGGGGTACACGTTTCTAAGAGTAGGTTCTGGATTTTACCCACATCCCCACCTGTTTTGAAGTCCATCTTCCTCACAAGAGGAATAGTGAAGCAAATGTTTTGTTTCGTAAGCTGATTTTCTTTTTTTGATCTTTAGATGGGGACTAAAGGATAAGTGGTTTTCATTTGTTTTTGTTTCTCCTGCCCCGATTAGTCTCTGACCTCTGAAATCTAAAATAATCCTTTGAGCCAAACAAGGAAATTGGAAACCCATGGTGACTTCTCTAAAGAAGACTGCTTATAAAACGCTGAGGGAGGGGGTGTTTTTTTCTGGAGTAGGCTGAGGAGGTACGAATGTTACATTGCTTCTCCAAACTGTTGTTGCTTTAATTAGTGTGTTTCTGTATGCGGGCACACATCCAAAGCCTGTTGTGGCCCAGTGCTCTCTTACACCTCACGCAGGCTCCCACACAGTGTTTTAATTAGCTGCTTGCCTTTCTGGTTCTGGAGGCAACGGCTTCCAATTGACTTAGCACTTTGCCCTGTTGCTTATTGTTATTTAACTGGCATGGGGTCCTCTCACACCGTGTGCTGCTTTCCTAAGGCCCAGGTATTACAGATTCTCACGAGAGAAATTGTGGAATTGATGGCCATTAATACTGATTGGACAAACTGAAGTTACAGGTGATGTTATATTTTCAAGTTGGGTTGAAAACTCTGCTGCTGTGTGTGGTTTTTTTTTTAAAGCAATCACTGAAGATAATGGAAGATCTACATAAATTGTTGAAAACCATGATTTTCATAGTCGGAACACTTTATTTTTCTTGTCCTGTCAGTATACAGTCTCTTACTGAAATTAAAATGTAAGATACAGATTTGTGGACTTGTTTGGAAATTCTGAATTACCAGTGTTTTCCTTTTGAATAGTCGGTTCAGAAGTCCCTGTGATTATTCACCATAATTTGTTCCTCCTCAGCTAACTATGTTGTGGAGAGGCTCCTGGGTTCCCACTGTGCTGTCTCATTTGAGATGTAGCCTTTCCAGTTTGTAAAAGGGGCTAAAGCTAAAGGTGAGAGCAGCAGAAAGCATCTTGCTACTTCTTGAGGTTGTCTAATGGGTTTGGAAACTCACTGGTCCATCTCAGAAATTGCTATGAGGATTCTGTGCTTTTTGGTATCACATTTTTAAGTCCAAAACTTCAAGCTAAGGCTAAGGATTTTTGGAGTCCTTCACTCCGAGACATCTGTGTATGTGCAGCACATATTTCAGAAGGATCTGCTGCATGACTTGTCACCAGCATGCAACATCCATCTGTACTGACGGTGCCTTTCTTTCCGAAGATGATAGGGTTTTTCAGCTGAAATGTCACTTTGCAGTGGAGCTGGGAATTATTGAGGCTGCCTGACACACAGCTAGATGTGACCTTGGTGCTGCGTGCTAAGAACCGGGGGTAATACTTCTGAAAGCCTTTTTTTCTTGAACTGTAGAACAGCACATTCCTCTTTGTGCTGGCAAGAAACTGAGAATCCCCTGGCTCATCAAATAGCTGGCTTCCAGGAAAAATTGTGACTTGCCTTGCAGATGTAGCAAAAGGATGCTTAGGAGTAGGAATATGAATACCTGGGAAGGAAAGCTGGGTCCTTGGATTGCTCTGCTTGATGCCAGTTAGTTGACAGCAGAAGCTGAGCACTGTCAGTGCAAAAAAAAAAAAAAAAAAACATTGCCAAAATATAATCTCCCTTCTGCAGGCATGTTCTTAGGCCCTGATTCAGGAAAGTACTGTGGAAAGTGATAATATCCTTTGGAATAAGGAGGAGTTGTACATTTCATGAAGCATTCTGTTAAATTCGGGCAATACTACCTACTCTTTTTCTCTCTTCTGAATGCTTAAACACTAGTAATCCTTCAGGGCTTTATAGCAATGGTGCACAATGCAAAAGATGCTGAATTTTCCTACTTCCTGTAAGCTACTGGAAAGAGAAGCACAAAGCCAGCCCCACCTGCTGTTTTATGTTCTAAGAATCCAGTTCTTTGTGTTGAAACTTTGAAGGTCTTGAGTTTTTTCCATCCAACTTTGTTTATCAAATTAAGGTGTGAATTTCTTTGTAAGGCAAGGCTTATATTCAGAGGTAACACGGCATGAGACCAACCGGCACAGGCAGAAAAAGCGGATGAACTTCTAGCCTTACAAATCTTGGCTACAAGGTTCCTGGGTCTAAGGAGAGGGAATTGTAAACCTTGCCCGTGTTTATGCAGGGATGGTTACAGCTGTGCTACCACTTCTGCATTTGAAGACACAAAGATTTTGGGCTCACATGACTTGTAAAGACTTAATGATGGTATAATTACAGAACTTTAACTTCTCCTTGTGGGAAATACATGC
This sequence comes from Larus michahellis, assembly GCF_964199755.1. Lineage (NCBI taxonomy): Eukaryota > Metazoa > Chordata > Aves > Charadriiformes > Laridae > Larus > Larus michahellis. The sequence continues at coordinate 36,873,215 of NC_133902.1, forward strand.
TTTTAAGGTTGGTGTAATGATGTTTACCACATAAATACAATGATTTGTGTAGGGGATTTTTTTTTTTCTTAGCAATCCTATAACTAGTCATAAATCCTCGATCATACCAATAGGCAGCTAACTGCTGGGCTTTTCAGAGTTGCATGCGCACAATTCATGCTGCCTAATAATAGTGGTTTTCAGGGATTCGCAAATCCCGGGCAGAAGCTGTTTATTGTTCAAAATACTCATTAGTCAGAAGCAACCAAGAAGGAGGAGGAAACACTCTTCAGAGTCCAAGCCTTTATGTGAGCCTTTCTGCAAAATAATGAGGTAGCAACACACAGCTCTGAATACTAGAAACTAGCTTTTTTTATGTATATCCTCTGAATGTTTTCTGTAAGCATTCTTTTTGCATATGAGGAGGTGGCTTTCTGCCTCCCTCTCTTACCATAAAGTCCTCTGGCAGGGTTCAGCCGTTCTGTTCAGGCATTCATAAACTTCTAAAGATGCTGTTCTGGCAAGGGAAAAGTAACCTTTTAATCAGGTTCTGTAGATCAGAGATAAGCATGTTCGTTCTTAAGCGAAGCAACATTATTTTAGGAACTGTCAGACTAGTAAAGACTTGACTACTCTCTTAACAACTGCTGTATCTCTCTGCTTTCTTCCAACTGTGCGCAATCCCCACAGATAATGCTCCAAACTCCATGTGTGCCCTGCAAAGCTGGAGCACTTAGGCAGATGTGTTTGCAGAGAAGGCGAAAACAAATGGTTCTGTTTAATGGAATCAGTGTACTTAAATAATGTACTTATGTACTTCACACTCCCGACTGCTGTTGGCAAGTCCTGCTGAATCTCCTAGGGGTGGTGAAAAAAGGCTTATTTCACGTGCATGCTCTTTTCTGTACACATAGAAGTGCAGCTGTCTAAGATTCGTATTCAAGTCATCACCTACCTCTTTACCTCTGAAAACAAAGCTGGAGAAACTTAAAACAGTCTTTGCCACCTTTCCCTTCACTGCAGATCATACGGAAACGATTGGTATTTCGTTTATACAAACCTTGTGCTTAAAAATAGGAACAAATTAATGGGCTTGCCTATCACAAAGTGTACCAGAGCCTGGAGTCCAGTGCTTGCTGGTGTTCACTCCACGCATCAGAGTGGAGAATTCCTTTGCTAGGTGAAAGCAAAATGTTTAAAACCTAGTTGTTTTTCTCATGTCATCAGCTCTAGCAGAAAGTGTTTGTGCAAGCCCCCTCACCCTGACCCTGGTTCATGTAACCCGGCTCCTCTCTTTGTCCGGTGCCTTGCCCCAACATCTTTAAACACACGTCGAAGAAACCCTGAAGGAGATGAGGCCTATTTTCAGTAGGATCCTAAAAAGCGTGGCTTGCATCTCGTGCTGTAGGATTTGTTCGGGTGTTTTCCCCATCCCTTCTTTGGTGTGTAAGATTGCACAGTGGGAGGGGTATCCTATCCTCTTTAGAGTGTGCTGGGATTTTTTAAAGTATATGTGCTGGTATGTATATTAAAGAAAATGAACAAATGCTTGGGCATACAGATTCTGCTTCAGACAAGACAGGCCTAGGCACCTAGAAGTTCCTTTTGTACTAAGGCAATCCCATATTGAAGTGTTGTATCTCTTGTTAGTCTAATTTACACAGTTAGAAAGTCAGGGATGTGTACCTTACCCTTGAAGCAGACAATGTGTGATGAATTTTTTTGGAATAATTTATTCCACACTCTTGAACTACCTTCAAAGACGCTTCCTATCCCAATATGACTTGCAGCTCCAGTGAGTGCATGTGCCTGTGTGTAAGGCTTTCTAAGTTCAGTTTTAGATCAACTTTGTTTAGTTCATCTTTCAATCTGCAGTGTACTTTTGCTCTAGCATTGCAATGGTGTGCCACATTCTTCCCCTCCTTCCTTTACCCTCTTATTGCTTTTCCCCACCATGGCTATTTATCCCCCTTCGGCTATTTGCTGATCCTGGCACACTTCAGCCTCCATCCCTTAGCTCCTTTCCTTGATGGTTCTTGTTGTCCTCCTTCAAACCAGCTAATTGTGTGGCGTATTTTTTCTGCGGCATGTATGCCATATTCACCATGTGAGGAAAGCAGAGGCTTATTGGCAGTAGTATTAATTCTGCTTTGTCCATCCTTGTCAGTCAGCTCCGTATTAAGCAGAGACAAAATGAGTGGCTCAGACTTTTCTGTCTAACATTTAACTCATCAAGAAAGCAAATACATATGCCACTGAAAGGTAAGAGAAGGCTCTCGCTCTTCTCTTTCCCTACCCTTCTCAGTTGGTGGAAGACTGCTTTTGGAATACAGGGCCATGAGGCAAGAAAAGGTAGTAGCTGGGGATGGCTGCCTTTCTACAGCAGCTGCACCAGCTCAGCTGCCGTGTTGAGCTGCATCTTTATATCCTGCTCCTCATCCTCCTGCCCCGGGACATGGCAGTGTGTGGCTGTCGGTCCCCTGCAGTCTTGTGTAGCAGCAAGTGGAGAAAAGGCAACAGCTTGGAGGGGAGGAGAATCCCACGCTTTTCCCCCAGGCTTTTTATTACCCTCCCTTTCATAAGGATGCAACCTTAAGAGGGGGAATCCTCAAGTGTGCAATGTCTGCCATGCCTCCAGTTATTTAGGTAGTTGCAGGGAAATAGCTGTAATGCAGCAAGATTTTGAGTGGTGGGAAGGTGAGCCTGCAGCATTAGTCAACTCTCGGCCTCACAACCCAAAAATAAGAGTATTATTGCAAGAGCATGTGTTTATAATGTGAAGATCATAACTAGGTGAAAAGGGAGAAGATCAAGGGAGTGCTTTCTCCAGGTTTGGTGTGGCCCAAGTTGCGTGTGAAGTGCAGCCCTGACACTTCTTGGCAGCTGCGGTTGCGAGGGGCTGAAGGTGACTGCTGGCAAACAGAGGGCTTAGGAAGTCCTTCTGCTTTCCCATCTCCTCTGAGAGCGCGGAGCCCTCCTGGCTTACACACAAATCCCCCATTTAAAATACCCCAAACTACAAAAGAAACATTTGAGCTTTCAGGAGGCCTGAGTCTGGATCAAAACCAGAGAGTGTTTGTGTCAAAACTTGATCCGTTGATGTTTAATGTGGTGATAGCACATGGCAGGGTCCTCAGCATCTTGGCCTCTGGCTGCAGATCTTGGTTTACAAGAAAAGCTACAGGCTACTAAAAAAAACTTCTTTGACCAATTATACTTGCATGCACGGAGGACATTACCCATGCATGCATATAAGTACAACTGTGGCAATAAGCCTTATCTAAGCCATGAATTGTCTTCCCTAGTGCTCTCGCCTTTGCAGAAGTAGGGAGGTTAGGATATCTTTGTTCTCCATGTTTGTGATTGTCTCAAAGACAGCTGCTATGGTAACAATCTTCTGTTTTCTTTCTCCTGCCATTTTTTCTTGGCTTGATGAAGTTTTCATTTTTCTTCTTTAGAATCAAGGTCTCCCTTCCTAATTCTTATTTTAATGGATGTGTTTGACAGCTATAATGCGCAGCCCTGTCTGCTCTTGAGTCCAGGAAGGAATGAAAACAGACATGCAATAAATTAGAAAAGGCTCAATTTAAGGGTTTTTTTCTGCTTTATGTCTGCAAAAATATTTTTTAGCCCTTTCTAAAGTAACAAGATGTCACCTAGCTAAATATCGGTAAGACAAGAAGAACCTAAAAAATAACTAAAACCTAGGAATGATGTTGTTCCTGAAGAGTACCTGGAAAGAGGTGGGAATAGGTATGTGATCTGCTTATCTTCCTGTCTCCCCCCCCTCCTCCGCTCTTGCCAATGTATGGAGAGGGCGTGAGAAGTTTGTTCAGCCCCTTTTCTGCTTTAGAAATGTGTATCTTCTGTACCCCGCTTCCCTTGAAAAATATCACGGGCAACTGGCACGGATATCTATTCCAGATGTGGGGCGGAGAGGGACCTGAGACTATCTCCAATCTTGGTTTTGGTACTTGGGCCTGTTTTGTTTTAGATGACAAACCATGCTTTCCCAGGCACTGGGTACCTACGTAAATCAAAAAGACGGTAAAATCCTGCTGTTATTAAAGTAATCCATTTCAAACTTGAGTCTGCCACCAAGTCTTATAAAAGAAAAAGATATTTTTGTTTTGTAGGAGCACATCCTCCCTCTCCCAAACTCCTCTCAATCCCATACCCATGTAGGAATGTGATTCCCAGGGTAGACTTTTATTAAATAAATCGATAAAGCCCCAAGGAAAATAGTTCAGAAGAAAGATCTCTTGTCAGTGATTAAGAGAAGTGGAGGAAAGTTGCAAGTGAGCTGCTCCCACTCCACTCTTCTGCATCTCCTAGGAAACTTTAAATAAAAAAAAATCCATCCCTCAGAGGACAGTTTCATCGTGGTATCCTATATTGAAAAATCACGCTGTAGATCAGGAAAAGGTTTTGGCAAATCTGTAAGAAGGATACTTGGATCTGTTTATGGCTCTCCCCTGCTTTGCTTCTGCTTTTTGGGGGTAACATCCCCATGAATCTTAAACTGTGAAATAGCGTCAGTTTGAGGTGTTCAACTGTGCAGGTGTAGTGGTACAATTTTGGTTGGGATGGCATTAGTATGTGGTTTTCCTTGTTTCTTGATAGCATTTTTCTGCTGATAAGTGCCCTTGGGCATTTTAATGTAGAACTGGCATTGCTAAGACCTGCTGCTACTACCATAAGGAAAGCTGTTATAAGAGACATTTTGCATTTTACCCGTCCAGTTAGAAAAGCAAGTCTACAGTTACTATAATGCTTTATCCTTGGATATAGTTACTTGACTTTCCTGTGGTAGGTTTGCACTCTGTAGTGGATAACTGGCATTTCTAACATGTTCTTTGCTGAGGAAAAACTAAAGTAGGTTTTATTCTGCTGCTATGACAAACAGTCACTAGGGCAAGTAGGTGCTGTGGAAAAGAGCTGCAGCAAAATATTTAGCCATACTCTGTTGCTTATTTATTCTTCGCTGTCCTGCAAAAGCAAGGCTAGAAATATGCATTAGATTCTTTATGGTGCCTGGAGTCTAAGTTGCAAGGCACGTTAATTTTTACAAAATCGGATTCCTGCTTAAGCTCAGTTATGTTGTTTGAAATAAAAAATACTTGAGCTTTGAAGAAATACACTGTATCTTTCTTATGGATGCTGCTCTTTCCAAAAGATTTATACTGTCTTGTCCGTCTCTTGAATGAATGAAGAGTAGGACAACGTTCATTGAACAACTTAAGCAAATTGGAATTGTTTTAACCTCAGTTCACTAAAGCTTTGAGTACTCTGGTTAGTTGGGCTATAATGAATGTTAACAGCATTAAGAATTTTGTTTGAGTAAAGAATGGCAGGAGTCGAGCTGTAAACAAACATCTATCTATGCCAATCCTTTGGAAACCAAACCATAGACGACTTTGTGTGTGTTTGGGGGGTATTACACCTCCCTCCCCACCTTCATCTGTTCATCTAGAACATAGGAACCAAGCCCTTCCCGAATACAGCCAGTATATGAAGCTACATATTCCTAGATTATCTCTGATTTTTAGCTTTGTGCCAACAGCAAACATTGACAATAAACTTCTGGAAGTCAGGATTTCTACTGGAAAAAGCAGGAATCTTCTTTAATAGCAGTGATGGAAGGTGCTATTGTTATGCTTGTTATAAACAGCCACTAAATGAAAAGGTTTGGATATTGATGAATGAGCCCATGCTTGCGGAGTAATGACTCTGTTTTTAAGTGCTCTTTGATCAGCATTGCTCAAAACATGCTATTTATAGATCTGTTTTAGCTGTGAAGCCCTGCCATTAGTGGAAAGCAGCACAGAAATAGAAGGGGAAAAAATGGCAACTCTTTCTGCTCCTGAAAAGAAGACACTCTAAACTGATGGATGGAGACCTTCTCAGATTGTTAAAACTCTCCAGAGCTCTACCTGTACATGTTTGGTTCGAAATTATTGTGGGGAGCTCTGAAATGCAGCCGCAGTGCATAGCAAACAGCTGGCTGAAGCTGATGGTTGCTACTCTGCAGCCTATATCACTTTATAGGGCTTTTCATCATGTTTATAGTTTTGACAGACACTTCTGTGGTGGAGTTCTTAATTTAACTGATGAGATGATCTTGTTTTCATCTTCTTACTGATGTTCTTTTAAAGTTGAGCAGTTCATTCTTTTGAGCTGGCTCTGCCTTTGGGTACAGCTCATTTCATTAGTTTCATGCTCTGTGTGGTGGATTTTATCACATACTTCTTGAAATAATCCTTGCTGCCAACTTGAAGTTCTGCACAGTGTAAACGCAGCAGACTTAAGACTTGATTCTGTTTTAGCCATTTCCGTGGAGTGGAAAAAGCTGTTCCTTGGCAGTAACCTTGCAGGAGCTTGCGTTCGCCTCCTGCTGCTGGGACGCACGTGAGCTGTTGAGCTTGTCTGGTGGGATCTCTTTTTCCCTTTTCCTTGGTCAATGCTGCTTCAGTCGTAAGCTCTTGAGGGCAGAGACTTAATTCTTGTGTTGCAAAGTCTGTGCCTAGATAATTGCTGATAACGACATGACTTTTCTTACTTGTCCTGGGAAAGAGGCTCAGCTTTGGTGTGACGGCCAACTGCTTTCTCTGCCACTTGGTGCTGGACAAATCTGTTGGTGGCTCCACAGGTCTCTTTGGGCTGATGTCAGTTAAGGACCTAAGAAGGTTTAAAGGGATTTATTTGATTCTGTATGCTACTCCTTTTACTTGCCTGTTGAAATGTGGCGTTAATAATTAATCATGTGTAATAGGATGCACTACTATTATTTTTAACGCGGCCATTAAATCGCACCTTTTCTTCAGTCATACTCAAGTGTGATTTGAAGGTAACACGTGTGGAATGTTCCTGTGAATGTGTCAGCCACTTGCAAATGATGTGGCCTTGCTGATTTTTTTATTACAGTTCTCACTGGGAAACTTACTTGTAATGCACAAATCACGTGCAAAATGCAAGCCTTTTCCAAGTACTTGCTTGGTTTCCCATTGAGACACACTGAATTTTTTTCGTCAGCAGTATCCGTTAGCAATGAGTCCTTCAAGCCATTGGCTTTTGTTTGATGGCACCTTCTTGTACTGGAAGAGACAGTGAATATTCAGTCCCTCTGTGTTCTCACAGCTACTGGCAAGTTACATAGTGACATACATACAAGCTCTATGTCACTTGCCCTGTCTCCCTTCCATCATCTCTTTTCTAGGCTGGACAGTCTGCCTCTTCTCAGGGCTGGCCACTTGTTTGTGTCCCTGCCCTTGTGCTGGCTCAGCAACTGTGGGCACCACAGGCTGGGAACATCAGCTGGGCACAGTTTGGAGCACCAGCTTAACTGTTTGTTATCTCCAAAAGGAGCACATCTCACTATCTGCCCTGCATCCCCAGATGTTCCCTGGTGCTCCCACCACTCTTCTTTGCAGTGCTCTGGCTCTGACTGAGCCTCCAGAGTCACCGAAAACTATCTCAGCCAGAAGGATGAACAGCTTCTTGCTGGGCGAGTGTGTTGATGGAGCTTGTGGAACGATCCAGCAAAGCCGCGGAGCTGGCTTGGGTTGTGCAGGAAAGTGATGAGAGGCTGGGTACTGTGGGATCTCTTCTTGTTGGCATCGTGCTGTTCAGTCCATTCAGCCATGCTGTGAAATGTCGCTGCAGCACTTTTTATTTGGCCGTTTTAATCCAGGCTCCTCGTGACGTTGAACAAAGGCTTGTTCTGGCAGGAGGTGGGCATGCGAGGAGCTGGAGGGGAGGCAGAAGGCCACAAGAACAGGATTAACTCCTGTTACAGTATTTTTCCAAACGCACAATAACTGCTAAAAGATCACCAGCTTCCTTCCCTCTGGGACAGACCTACTTTGTTCCTGGTTTTGTACATTTTTTTGCTATGGACGCGACTGTAAAAAGTGAGTTTTAAAGAGGCTGTTCTCAGGAAGTCGTCTGTGTTACCTGTACCTGCTGCAGATAGTGCACAGAACATAAAATTCACATCATTCTGCTTCCTATGTAATACTGTGATATGGGATTTGTTTACTGTGCCGCCTTCTTCCCATTTTTTGGGCTATTTTGAAAGCCTGGCTGTAACATATCCCAATACTTGACTGCTTTTGCCAAGGCCCACTGAGAACGCTGGAGTATGGATGAATACTTATTATAAAATTCACTTTGATGTATTGCATGTCTTTAACCAAAGGCACATGGGGAATTTGTTTTGGACAATGAATTGAATTCTGTTGGGATTGATATTGTATCTTTTAAAGAGGGCAGATTTAGCCAGAAATGAAGCTGTAAACTGTGTTTTCCCAGAGAGCTCCTGTTGCTTTAACAATCAAGTTATCTGGGGATCTCTTGAAGTATCAAAGGGCCAATTAGGTGCTGCCTGGAGAGGACCAGGGAGAGCTGGTTTTGTGCTAGAATTAATAGGTACAGGCTGGTCACAGCAGGTCTGATGTCCTTCTTCGCTCACCACTGCAAATTTGCAGGGCAGAGATAGTAATCGTTTATTTTCATCTTGCATCTCTTTGCGCAGCGGGAGTAACTCTTAACAGGACTGCATGGTTTCTTCTGATATTTAGACAAGACATTAAAGGCAACTTTGAATGAAAAACTTTAGGAAAAACTGATCAAGAGTTGCTTGTAATGGCTTGTGACAAGGTGGGGTGGGGAATGTCTCATGAAGAAGGTAAAAGTCTTCCGTTAGCTTCATGTTTTAGGGAAAGAAGTGTCTTATTTTCTGACCTTCAAATAATAATAAAAAAAATAAAAAGAACCCCCCCTTCCTCAAAACACCAGGCTTCATCCTGGATTAATTAGCTGGTTTTTGTGGCCTGAGTGTAGATTTCATCAAGACTGGGTCTTGTTTCTCTCTGCAGGGGCAGCTCTCAAACAGGATACTCTTACAGTTTTTTGAAAGGAAAAATCATCAGGACAAGTCAGGGGTACTGTGTGAAACCAGCGTTTGTGTGGAGATGAGTGGATGATCTGTGCTTAATTATTTGTGAAGGGTGCCAGTGGATAGCTTATTTTTAAAGGAAGGGTTTTATTATAGCAACTCTGCTGGCTTCAGGCTTTCTCACAAAACTCACGTGCTTTTCCTGGTGGTTTACTTCTTGATTCCATTATTGTATCTCGAATGCTGTGTTCTGTTTCTCTTTCATTCCTGGAGATAGGAAGAAAGGGTTCTGGAGATAGACTCTGCTTTTGGAGTGACCATCTGGTGCTTCAGGTTATGGTCGGTACTTTCTGAAGGGGATTGCTCTAACACCTGAGATTCAGAGGTTGAGATGTATCTACATCTGTTTGCTCTGTAGGATCATTCAGTTCAGAGTAATTGCGAAAGCAGCTACTTTATGCACTGATCTGTCGTTGGCAGCTTTTGTTCATGTGGCTTAGTTATCTAGCGGGTACAGAGCCTGTTTTGTGTTAATTCAGGCTGAAACTGCACTAAAAATTTGTGTTGCTTTTGCGAGGCAAGTTGGTAGGAGACTATTTTGGTGACAGCATTGTCGCCACACTTGTGAAACTTCTATCACAGAAGTGTGCTTTTACAGATCTGATGCAGTCCGCTTCACCTGGAGGAGCACTTTCCTTGCCTGCAGAGAGAGCACATACGCTGCGTAAGGGGACTTTGCTATTTTAACCATACTGGCAGTCTTTCTCTTGTAGTCCTGTGTGCTGCATCTGTGATCCCTTGAAATGGCTGCTACTTAAACAGTCTCATTTCCCAAATCTTTAATGCTGAAGGTAGAATGGCCTGGCCACTAGATTCTCATGCCTGTAATGTCGCCCGAGTGCTCTCGCAATGTGGCAGTGTGCTGAGAGGGCCAGGCTTGGCTTTCCATCCCCATGCACAATCAGCACAGCTGTGAGTGTCCTCTTCCTCCTGAACTCTGTGGAAGGCTTTGGTTGTAGGATGCCCGTTTGGCCAGTTAAATGGACTACCAGGAAGGGGGTTGTGTGCTTCAGTCTCCCACGTCTTGTCACAGGCTTGGAAGTAACAGATCCTTGTCTCTAGGTCTAGGTGCAACTCCTTGAACTCCTAAATGCCAAGACTATTTAGGCTACTGCTATTCACCTCTATTTTCTCTCATCTCAGTGACAACTTGCTTTCCTGGTGAGGGTGCAGACCTGCCAGCTTTCCTAGTACATCTGATGTTCCCCTCCCAATGCTCCAGTCCATCCAGCCTTTCCATCTGCAATGTGTTTCTTGGTTCGCTAGGCTTAAACAGCTCCTTGCGTGATCCTCTTGTGACCTGTACAACCAGCCCAAGCTCTTGAGATGCTGTCAGAAGGAAAGGCTTCCCTGCTGTAGACCCCAGCCCTCTGCTATCTTGCGTACTGCAATGTGCAATGAACTGTATGGAGCGGTGACTTTGTGTGGCAGCATCATGGTTCCCCAAGTCCTGGTTTGGGAACTGTGGGTGCAGAAAGGTCAGTCAGGTGAACTTGCTTGTCCGAGGTGCCTGTGGGGAGGCTGCTCCCAGCAGTGTTAAAAGGCCTGTGCAGGAGAATTGCAGACTGAAAGGTCAGCCAGGTTCAGAGGCAGAGAGTGAAGGCTGTCGCTTAGGTCCCAGGGTACCAGTGAAATTTGGGTATGGGGCTTGAGAAACTTCAGATTTTCCAGGAGGAATGGTTTCTGGCTTTGCTTATGAAGACAGGCAGATGCTGCTTTTGCTTTAATAAAGTTAAGTTCAACTCTTGAAGGCTAAATACACAATTTCATTTGAATGGTTTAATTTAGTGTAGTAATTAACTCGGTATTTCATGCATGAAATATTTCATGTATTTAATACTGTGTTCCTATTTTGGCATGAGATTCTACTGACTGATTCAGTAATTCTTCTATGTGCTATGATTAGAGGGGTCACCTCCTATGAAAACTGGGAACCAGGGTGTGTAGGGGAGAAGAATTGGATGAATCCAGGTGGAATATGCTGTTGTGTTGACATGTTGGCCTAGTTTTTATATACGCTATGATATAGTGGTTTTTGTCCACGCCCCCAGCTGCACAGCTCACATCTTTCGGAGGGACTGATTTTTCTACAAGTGCTAATAATTATGTTGTATAAGAGTATTTTGTGTTGCACTTCTGCAGAGAATACCATGAGGTACTTCATAAAGAATCAGAAAAGTTTTCATGAAGAGTGAAAAGAGAAATATTTCTGACTGAACTTTCTGCTTTCTCTAGCTTCCTGGTCGCAATTTTAGGCAAGGCTACAATGCTGATGTTGGTGACAAGTGGATCTGGCTGAAATGAGATCTGCGTCCCCTTGGAGCCCAAACTGCAATGGACCATGGAACTTGAGTGAAGAAGATCCTGAGTTCAGCGTGCCTGCTCCCTGTCAATTGTGTAGTGCCAAGGAGTTGCAGGTTAAATAATCTTCCAGCTACAACATAAGAGAATAGACTCCTAGAAGGGAAATCACTTTGTTTTGGTTTGTTCTTCCCTGAGGAATTCAGGGTGCTTTGTCTTTGGATGTATGATGGTCAGTGTGTGATAGTGAAGTGATCTGGTGTTACAGGGGCAGACTGAAGATCAACGCTGAACTTTCTCTTCATCAAGACTGTGGCATATTATACGGAGTTGTTCTTGTTCTGCTGAATCAAGAGAAATTAAAACCTGTATCTTTCTGGCTCTCACAAAGTTAACTTCTTGCTCTGTCATGCATGGTGTTTTATTAGTTTCATTAGAGTGCACATGCTAAAAAAAACCTGTGCTTGCATCGTATTCTGAAAACCTCTTACTGGATGTGACCATCAAAGCAGGCAAGCATAAAAAAGTTCATTGAGAGAAGGAAATAAGTGTCGATCTCAATTTAAATAACAAAATGTCTGTGCTTAAAAGTATAAAAAAAAAATCAAAATAATTGCCAGCAATTGTACTCATAGCTTCTTCCTTCCAATGGCCACTATAGAACAAATGTTTGTTGGATATAAAAGACAAACATAATTATTATTTTTGCAAGTCCCTGAAAGTCCAAGTTGGAGTTCCTTTTAAAGAAATTATTCATTTGGTATTAGTTAGTCACAGAAATGAGGCACCTTGGCATTGGTTCAAGCAATGCTGTCCAGACTGAGTCCGCAGTAGTTCTGTGTTTCCAGCAAGGGGCTAACTACTTCAATCACCGAGTTAGAGTGCTGCCAGGCATTCAGGGCCATGCCTTTGAATTAAGCAGCCAAGTCTTGCCCATGCCCCTTCCCGTATCAAAACTTGTATGAAAAGACTCCCTTAACAAGAGCCTTGGGGGCCTGGTTAGATACTGAAGTAAATGAGCAGTGGGCTAGAAATGTAGTTCTCACTGATCTCTTAGCTCTTTGTTTCCGTGTTTTATGGCTTTAGAGTTTCATCTGTGGTCACAAAAGGACTGACTCTGCTTTGGTGCCACTGTGCCACACTGTGCTGATGCAGCTGGTGGCTTCACAGTGACAAGCAAGTGCTGGGGTGTAAGGCCAGCGCTGTGCCTTGGACTTCTGTGAAAATGCAGCAGAACTTGTGTAGTCAGTCCTGCAAGGCTGTGTGGTTGGTGTTATTTTTTTTTTGAACTTTACAAGATCTGTGTGTGTTTTCATCTTGCAGAGGCTGGTGTTTGGGGCACTGGACTGATGCATGTTCCAGCTCAGCAGTGTGTTTCCTAATCCCATGGCTCCCCCAGGAAGGTGTATCTTAGTGCTCTCGTGCCTGGGGACCTGCCCCTGAGCCGTGATCATCTTGTCTGCAGTGGGATCCTGAGCAATTAGCGTTAGCTTTTCTTTACCTGTCTGGAGTGCTGTCTTGAAGCAGTCAGTAATGTGCGTGGAGATGAAAAGAACATCTGTTGTGGCTTTAGGTTGCCTTTGGAGTAGTGCGGATCTGTTTTTACAGGTGTCCTCCATCTCAGTACTGCTGTGTTCTACAGGTGCTGGACTTGGCTTGGCAATGTGCATCCAACCTAGTGGTGGACCTCCTAGAAAGGCATTTTGTGCTGTGTGTAGCACTGGTGAAGCTGTTGCGTTCAACTTTGCTGTAGTGGGGCACAGAGCATTTCGGAGATCCTTCCCTGCCTGCTCCAGCAGCACACTGAGAGCTGAGCTTTGGATGTAAAGGAGTTTAATTCCAGTCAGGAAAAGCAGAGTTGGCTTGTATGGCAAGCAGTGTGGTATGACAAGATGCACGTTGAGCCTACTTCTTTATCCTGGTTTTAACTCTGCTTTAAAAGTAAAACTGCTTATAAACTAAATTTGTGAAATAACTTTCTCTCCCCGTGCTGTAGGAAGGAGCGTTACTGTGTTTTTTTTCTCTTCCCTCCTTCTCACTCCCAGTGCCTCAAAAAACATCTCTTAGCAAACCAGCTGTAAAGTTTTTTGGATTTTGAAGACTGTGCTGTGCCAGTTGGATGAATTTATCTCCAGTTCTTTATTAGATTGGAAAAGATAAAATGGCTCGAGTCCTCTCCATGCTTCTGTGTAGGTGTGCATGTGATATCATCTGCAGTCTGTCCTCTTCTGCTGAGTTCCTACTGCCTATGTGAATGCATGGCAAAGCTGGCTTCTTGCCTGCCACGTCCCGTGCTCAATTCTGCCTCCTTTACAAAGGCAGATTTCCTGGGAATGGTGGTGTTTCACTTATAGCCATTGGCCACTTTTTTATGGGCAGAACCACTGGCTTTCCCGATGTCTGCAGTTGGTTAGTCCAGTAGTCCAGTGATTAACTCTCCCTTGGGTTCACTTTTTGGTTGCACAGGAAGGGTGGAAGGAAAAAGGAGGTGGGTGGGAATGGGTCCTGCCAACCAAAATGGAGGCTTGACATGCTGCAGCCTCAGGTGAGGTTGTGAAGATTGCCTCTCGGCCTCAGGAGCCTGTGATTTCATGCCAACACCTGTCCCACTCTAAAAACTTGGCTTACTGCATTTCAGATTTGGTCTCTTAACCGTCCCCCTCTGGCCTTTGCTGTGGTTGACTGGTGCACGTTTGTGCATTCCCAATATGTCCATTAATAGCTTCCTTGTCAGCTGGGGGATAGCTGAAATGGTCCAGGGTGTGACAAGGTCACCCTGTGTACTGAAGATACCTGCATGTGTGTCAGCCTCCTCATGCTTTGTGCTTCAGCTTGAGGTATTGACTCCTCGCCTGCCCACCTTGTGCTCTTCAGCAGTGACTTTTGGCCCAGGGCTACAATTAAGAGAGCCGGTGAGTTTCTTCTTCCCCTTCCTCCTTCAAAGTGTAGCTTTCATGTTTTAATAGCAGTGAGGTTTGGATATTAACCGTGCTGCATCAGTTCGGTGGAAGAAGAGAGTATGCTGCTGCAGCGAAAGAGAGGATGTGCACTGTTGTGCCCTCACCATGAGCAAAACGAATGCCTTGTGTAGAGGAGCTTGCTGAGCAAGTGTAATTTAGGTGCACAACAAATTCCAGCTGGCTTCAAATGCTGTTTACAAAAGACTGGGCAAAATGAATCATTTGTGCAAAAGTAAATGGAAGCAACCAGAGCAGAGGGGAGGTGGGATGGCACACCATAACCTGAACGTGCTGCTCTCCAGAAATATTCCTGCTTGGGTTTAGTGTAAGCTGAGCATTTATGGAGATCCTCAGAAGCCATCTGCATTCAAGGAGGCCTTGGAGGAAAGGGGGAGGTCCAAGGGTTGGTGAAAAGGATTGACTCTTCTGTATGTTCCTGGCCTTCTGTTGACTTGCATGTGGTCTTGGGCAAGTTTCTTGGAGGTGCATGGCCCTGGGAGTTCCCATCTGGTCAAAACAGCCCATCTGAGTGTCTTGCCTCCCGTGACCCTGCTTAGCTCGTATGCAAAATGAGTGTTTTGTAAAATGCTTGTTGAAAGGTAGGATGGGCATTCAAAACTGTGTTCTCTGATGCGTTCCTCAGGGCTGAAGGGAGGCAGGGTCTAGGTTTCCCTGCCAGAAAGGTGCAGTTCTGTGGTCCCGGCTTGTCTGTCTTCTGTACTTGTGAGAAGATGCCATATCTCGATCTTGCTGCAGTGATGAGCAAGGACTTGGCCACCCAGGTGACTGCTTTCCTCCAGTTTTGGTGTCATGGGTTGAAGATACCTATCGTACTAGAGAAAGGAGCTCATGCCAGAGAGCTTTCCTGACATAGGGAAACTAATTCCCCTCATAGTCACTCTGTGAGAAGTGCTTAATTTGCTCTGACCCTTTTAACCCCGATAAGAGGGCAGCATTCTTTACATAGCTGCTGCTCTGATACCATCATTGCGTGAGCATCACAGGCGGCAGGATGGCATGAAACTTGCAGGTTCTGCTCTGGTTCCCAGCTTTTAAGTTTTTTGTTTGCCAAATACATCTTCACAGCAAGATCAAAACAAGCACGTTGTCTGCTGGTGCTGTGTAATTCCTCTGCAGGTGCTGGAGCCCAGCCTAGCTGCTTCTATCTGATGGGACCACTCCTGACTATTTGATTCCTGCCAGTGTTCTCCACCCTCCCAAACAAAACCTACAGGCACAAGTGATACCTAAATTTTACATACCTGAGAAAACTTTTGTCTCAATTAGCTTAGTGGGTACTGAGTGTCTTCAAAGGTAGCCAGGCATTGAAATCTGTGGCAGCCGCTGCGGTTCCCTCCAGGAGAGGCAGACACCACACCTCATTCCTCCACCTGCTTGTGGATCAGCAGTTCATGGAGCATGGCCTGGAGACACAATCCCAGACAGCGGTGCTGCATCTGCCGGTTGGTGTGTGGGCTTCTGCACCTACAGGAGAGTGATCCCAACCCTCAGCTGTGTCTCCACACAGAAGGTGTGAGGGAGGTGGAGGAACGTGAGTGTGAGACCAAGGAAGGATCGCTGGTGGATCTGGCTGGGTGTGGGGGTTACAGGCATGCCAAATGGGAGTGTGTTTCTCCCAGCTGTGGGCTAAAAGTTGTGGCAGAGCAAGGATTTTGGTTTCTCCGGGTTCCTTATCTCACTGCTGCAGGTGTCTTCCTTTCAGCTTTCATGGGGCTCTGGCAGAAAGTGGGGAACCAGCTCTTCGGGGGGACAGGGTTGTGCTGCGTTATGGTGCCACTCTGCATTTCACAAAACGGGATGTAAGCGTGATTTATTGAGCTACTGATGTACAAGTTTGCTCTCTTCTGGTTCTTATTCTTGCTTACAAGAAGGATGGTCCAAACCAATTATGACTTTGTATGGAAACTAATTTCCTTTTTGGGGAATGAAATTCTTACATATAAAGTTTGGAGATTTCTGTTGTGTAAAGGGAGTTGATGGAAGCAAAAAATGGATCAAAAGAGTGCTAAGGTAAAGTAGGCATGACCTGTCCACCCATGGCATGACCCATTTGCTGGCGCCTGCTGTTGTCTCTGGGTGTTTTGGGAGACAACGTTGACTTTTATCATCTTGTAAGAGATGCGTTTAGAAACTGGTGGGAGCCACTGCTGAGCAGGGTGGGATTTGCCATTGTGACAGAGACCCCATTTGCTGCTTTTGGGTTCTGGTCTCTGCCTGCTTACAGGAGAGACATGAGCCTCTGAAGGAAGACGGAGGAAGGAATTTGATATAATCCTTTGCCACTTTTATCTTTGTTGGATGTGGTTAGAACTCAGGCTCCCGTTGTCCTCAGTGGCCAAGACAGGAGTGTGGAGTCTGTGTGTCCTGGCTTTCCCTTCCCAGAAGCCCTGGCTGCTGTATAAGCTGTTTCCTACTCCCAGAATAAAGTCCTGGTTGCAACACTCAAAGCAGCAGCTGTTCCACTGGTCTGTTTGCCTTTGAGAATTGACTTTGATACCTAGACATGGTTTGATCTTCTGTTCTGAAAGAGCTGCCTGCTGCTGGGGTGGTTGCTGGGAACTGGGAGGGAGAGAGATCTTGACAGGTTATCAGCGGTTATGGCATCTTTTGGGGGATTGACTGAGGCCCAACTTACCCATGGCAGGGTAGAAGTGAGGTGCAGGGTTAATGCGGTGTTAGCTGGGTTTTGGACTTCTGGCTGATGTTGTGTGTGGTAGGACCATGGCCAAAACCACGGCACAGCTTTAATCTTCGCTCCACCCCGGATTCACTCTGCGTGCTCCCTCTGTTAATGCGGCGCTCTCTGGGAGACGAGATGGATGAGCCAGGTTTGTCCTGCCAGCTGAAATGGTCCTGGAAGTCAAGCTGGTGTGGGCAGGGGCTGCCCCTTCGAGGAGAATGAAAAACCAAACCCACCATGGTCTCCGAGAGGTCTCACAAATCCCTGCTGACTTCTCCCTAGGGTGCTTGCTCTGGGCACAAGTGAGAAAGAGAAACTGCTTCAGCTTGACAGAGAAGAAGGGATGTGAGGGACCAAACTTGAGTGAGGCATCAAAGCTGATGCCTCTAATTGCTGCTTCCTGATGATGGTCTGGGTTGTGCTAGGTTGTAAGTTGGTGATAGAGACCAACCACCAGTCCCTGGGCAGGACTAGGGAAATGAGCAGACCCTTCTGGCGGGGCATTCAGGTCAAGCATCGCTTTCAGGTGACTTTTTCCAATATATTAATTCAGAGTCGGGATCCTTGCAGCTTCCAGCAGTTCCCCATGAAGGGTCATTGGGTCAGATTGGTGCTGTGTTGCTTTCTGGGTGGTGATGGAGAGCAGTGGGGTGGAAGACTGTGTTCAGTTTTGTGGGGATGGCTTCCTGACGTGCACCGGTGTGTCTGACAGCTCTCTGCTTACTTATGTGTGCCACTACACATCTCTGAGAAGACTAGCTCCCAAATTCCATCAGCAGCTTCAGACACTGCTGCCGGTTTCACAGATAGCCCTGAGTCTTCCCCATGCAAAGTAAGGCCAGGTTGGTAAGTCCTGGGACTGCTCCCGTGTAACCTGTGTCCCTTTGGGTCGGTGACATCGGGTGAAGCACAGCCCTGCTGTTCCCAGTGCAGTGTCTGTAGTGGGAGGCAAAGGGGGCAGGCGGTGGTGGCAGGCTCTGCACCCACAGGTGCTCTCACAAGGCATTCATGCAGAAAGGCGTTTTAAGGCAAGTGGTGTGGGCTCTTCCCAGGAAATGTTTTGGTGGCTCTTTGCTTTGAGACATGGCTAGCTTGCCGCATCTCCCAGCGAGGAGCTCAGCGGGAGGGCTGCTTCCCAGCCTCCTGCAGGACTGGTTTTCTTGGGCATGGGGAGACAGAGATGGACAAAGTGACTTGCCAGGAGCCATGCAGCAAATCTGGGATTGCAGCAGACATAGAGCATTGGCCTTTGCCCGACTGGTCTCATGCTTTTCTGGCACAACTGACCCTTTTTCTTTCTTAGCCACGCTTATTGCCACCCCAGGGACTTAACATCTGTCGCCAGAGTGCCTGCAGGTCTGGTTTTCCCCTCGGTGTCTGTCTGCTTGCAGCGTTTTGGCAAGGAGGCATGTTTAACTGGACAACATATCTGCCCCCTCAGAGCTTAATATTAAGCACGTTCCACTGGCAGGAACTTTTACAAGCTGTGGAGGCGGTGAAGGGAAAATGACTTTGATACCCAGTAAACTTTTTCCCTGTGTGCTCAGACCTGGGTTGTGATACCGCTGGGTCACAAGCGGTTGCCTCACGCTGCTGTTTCATGGCACAGCTGAGTACACAAACCTGCTCGCATCCTCCCCGTCCTTCTCTTTGACTTGTTTCCCCTGCACTGTTTTATACTGCAGTGCTGGGGACATCCCAACCAGAAGATCTCTGCCAGTGCAGGGGAGCTGGGTGAGCATCTCCGCCTCTTGCAGAGCCTCCAGTATACCTGTCTTGCTGGTTTCTCATAGGATGCACAGGGCTTTCCCAGCACATCCCATTAGATGGCAATGCAGCCTGTTCCTTGGTGGAGTACTGGAGGATGATGGCAGTGAGCATGGGCCTTCAGCCTGCTTAGGGGGAGCTGCAGACTGCTGTGGGGTGAGCTGGGGCCATCAAGGCTCTGAGCATTTTGGAAGGGCGCTTTAACTCTGCACTTTTAACTCGGCTTTGGTTACTGACGCTAAGAACAACACTGGGATTTCCCACCCTCCTGGCCTTGGTGGTGCCCTGTATTATGCGGTGGCTGTGGTGATCCTTGAGTCAGCCCCTGGCCCTTGTGTGGGCTGCACAGGTTCTCTTTGCAAGTGCTTTGGCCTCCGTGTCCACAAGCCTGGTGTTCCTTGTTGCCTTATTCCACGTCATCCTCAAGCAAGACAACAGGAGAAAGTGCCCAAGTGGCATCAGGTCAAGAGGGGCACGTAGCATCTTTGGGGTGACCAGTGAGTGGGGCAGCCTTTGTTCATCTGGTTGCCAGCCCTCCGGCACTTTCCTGCCTTACAGACCCTGTCCCAGCTCGAGCTTCAGACAGGTCCATCCTTCTCAGCAGACTTTCCTGGGCCTGCAGAGAGGATGGAGGGGGACACCTGCAATGCCCTTGGCCAGGATGCTCAAGTTCTTGCTCAAAAAACGTGTGAGTAAGAGCTTGTCTGGCCAAGTGCTGACAGGCATGCCGGACTGCGGCCAGGGGACTTCCCAGGATAACTGCTGGGCCAGACAGCAGCATTACTCATGGACCACGCAGAGCATCACCTGTAATTGCCTGTGCACTGGTGTCAACGAGATGCCTGAATCTCAAACAGGAGTTGAGATCAAAGCATGGGCTGGAGGCTGCAGGGGTCCCCCCAGGGAAAGCATGAGGATCTGGGAGACCTGTCACGGGTTGGTGGTGCACTGAACACTCTGGCCACCACCCAGCTCAAAGGCTGTGCCTGGCAGGTGCCCCCACGTGCTGCCCCATGCTCTGGTCACCTCTTCTCCCAGGCTCTGGTGGGTCATGTGTCCCATTACCTGCCTCTCCCATGTTTAACTAGGATGTTAGCTGGAGATCAGAAAGCACTTTGGTCTGGATCTCAAACAGAGTAGTATTTCAGGGTAGCCCAGCCAAGGGGAGTTAAGTAATATTAAAGTGTGATATTTCATTGCTGTGTAATTAACTTCAGCTGCTTCTGAGCTGAAACAAATTACCCTCAAAGACCATTTTTTGTACCAGGGAGAACTTTGAACTGTGTTACCAGCCCTTTTGTTGTTGGGGAGGGGAGCAGCCCAGCTGGAGCAGGGAGGCTGCTCCTCCTGTCTGTGGCTGCAGCTCTGTGTGTGGTTTTTGAGGAGATAGCGGGGCCCAAACCAGCCTGCTTCCCACTGAGGGTGGGGGTGCCAGCTGTGGGTGCCCAGCCCCCAGTGTAAACAAAGACAAGAGGTTGTTAGCTGGGACCGTAATTAACCCCTAAAAGCGAGAGCCCGAGGCATGGGAAACTACCGCATCCCAGGAGAGCCTTTGGTTCCACCCTGGGTGTCTCCTCTGCTCAGATATACCCTGATGCACCCCTGGGATGTTTTTTGTGGGTGGGAAGGACTTGCTCCGTGGTCTGCTGCAGCCGGAGGGGGTGCATGCCCCATGCTGTGTGTTACCTCTGGGCCCCTGTGATCACCTCGCAGGCATTGTGCTGCTGTCCCCAGGTCTTCCCCAGCTACTGTGCACAAGTTAATCCAGGGCCATGAAACTTCACCTGACTTGTTGGGAGAGAAAATTCAGTTAAGCTGCTTTACCTTGCAGTCGTGCACGTTAGCAGGTGGCTGGCTGGTGCTGGGATTCAGCAGAGACCCGGAGTGTGGGAGCCACTGATGCCCTTTGGAGATGGGGATAACAATGGCTCAAAACACAGCTCTGCATGTCCCAGCAGGACCCCCCCTGCTGCAGCTCCCTAAATACCTTGCAGAATACACTTTTAGCACTTGTTTGCGTTCAGCTTGCATTTGCATCTTTTTATCTCCCACCAGCAGGAACCATGGCAATGGTACAGCCTGGTGTCCTGTGCAGCCCAGGCCGGGGAATGTGGCGCAGACTCCTGTGACACACAGATGGCTTGCAGCCTAGCCACTGCTGTGTTTCCAGGCAGAGGGTCTGCATGGAAGAACCCTCCCTGTCCTGGAGAAGCTGCTCTGGAAGAGCAGGAGGACTCCAGCAGCTTGTCTGGGATGCCTCAACCAGGGGCGGCTTAATTGTCTTTGAAAAATTCATGCGATCATAAAAACAAATGAAAATAGAAAGTGCTCATGCTAAGTCCTTGTTGCCCATAGGATGCAAGGCAGATGCGCTTGGAACTGGCCTGAGCGGATTAAGCTCAGCATCTAGAGGAGCTGCAGAGGTAGGGAGGGCCCCTGCCTTAGCCAAAGGAAAAAAAAAAAAAAAGGGGGGAGCAATCAAAAGGCACGGAGAGTTTTATCTGGGGCTGTGTTGTTCTCCTGAGCCTGCTCTGGGAGCTGAGGGCTGGGGAGCTGCAGCATGGGTTCCACAAGTTTGATACATGGCGTTGGCGCAGTCCTTCTGGTGGCCTCAGGGCTTGGTCCCTTGCCATTCCTGGGGGTAGCTGAGTTACCCTCATCTCTGATCGGAGGTTTGCGGCATGCTCCTGTGTCCTTGGGGAAAGGCTGGCTGTCCTCTCCGGTGCCCTGAGGAGAGGAGGAGGGAGGAATTGTGGCTGGTCTGGAGCTCTCTGCCCATCCCTAGGGCCAGCAAGGGGGTGGTCAGAGGAGTTTTAAGAGCTGCTCTGTTACTTTAAATGAAGATGGGGAATGCCAGTCCCCCATCTGGATGTGTTAAAGCATGAGAGGCAGACCTGCCCAAATTCCCAGGGAGAAAGCTGGCAGCCCACATCTGGTTGTGGCACCCTGGTCTCTCCTCCTTTTTCTCATGCAGCAGCAAGTGCTTCCCGTGCCCGGGGTGCTGGGATGGGTCAGTCCCAGTGTGGGTCCCCAGCAGCCCTGTTTATACTTGTGGATACCAGCTGCAGTGGGGTTTCCGTGCCTGGATGCGGTGTAGGAGGGCTCACAAGGAGCTTGATCTGTGGAGCTGGAGGGGAGAAGTCAAATCCACAAGCTGGGGGAATTCAGGCCAACAACTCTGCCATTGTGTTTCCAGGGCTGCGTCGTGCTGTGCTGCTCCTCCAGCCCCAGAGGAGCTGGGGGTGCACCGCAGCCTCCTTGCTGTTGGGGACATGAGATAACCGGGCTGTGCTTGGAAGTGCTGAATAACCAGGGCTGTCTAATACCTTGTGCTTCTCCAAAAGCCGGCTGTTAGTTTTAAGCCTGGGCAAGAGCAATCTGCTGAGCCTGACTTAAAAGAAGGGGGGAGGCTTTCATTTAGGCGATGCCCTCGGAGCAGTGCATGAGCCAAAGGAAAGCTTGTGCCCTGTGAATGAGGGGCTGCATGGAAATGTGAGGCAGCAACACATGGCTGAGCTGTCAAGCACATGAGTACCCCTTAGTTACCAAAAAACATCTGCCTGGGTGAAAGTGTGGGGGGGATGCATCCTGCTGGGGTGAGGAACAGGGGGAGCAATGCCTTGCTGGTTACGTCAATGCTGGGAGCTGGTGGCAGCTTTGCCGAGACATCCCTTGTTGTGACGCGGGTGCTGCTGTGGTGAAGCCGCCCTTCCCAGGGGAAGGCATTCAGTTTGCAGCCCGCTGGGGTGGCTGCAGAGCCGGCCTTAGAACCTTCAGATAGGCCAAGTGTAGTGAGTTAATGATTAGATTTATCATAAAGCAATCTAATGAGAAGCAATATAGCCAAGCGCTTTCTATTCAGTGACGCACATCCAAGTCTTAATAGAAGCTGACAGCCTGACCCTGTTACCGTGCTCTGGCCAAATAAAATCATCCTGATAGTTCCCTGGAGAAAGCAGCCATGGCTTTAATATGTCTTTTCAAAACATTTATCTGACCAGCTTAAAAAAAAAAAAAAAGAGAAAAACCAACCCCACAAACCTGCAGTGATTCAGAGCTGGTTTACATGACCTCCCCTCGCACTTGCTTATCCGGGCCCTCTGCAGTGTGGGGGCGCCAAGGGAATACAGCTTGGAAAACCTTCGCCTGCCCCGTGGCCCGGGGCTGCCTGGCAGCGCTCATGGCGGGGCGAAGGCTCCAGCAGCATCCCCCATCCTGTCCCGGAGTACCCAGAGGCTGCGGCACTGGCACCTGAGGAAAGTGTTAACGCACTGTAAGTATTAATACGGAAGCTGCAATAGTTGAAAGTATTTGGGGGCTTTTACTGGCATATTATTCCTTTGCAGGTAATGTTTTACTGCTCCAGACCTTTCCCTGCACTCTCCCTCTGCAGTTTAAAAGGGAAACAGTGTCTTTTATGACAGGTTCCTGGTGCAAGCCTCTGTCCCTCTCGCTAACTGTACTGTTATTAAAAAATCTAGGCATGTCTTAGGATCTTGTAAATCATTGCACCTCAAGCAAAAGATCAAACCCTTGATATGAAATGGGACTGGGAAGTAGGGTTGGTTTTTCCAAGCCCAAGTTTTATCCTGACTGACTCTGTACATCTTCACATGGTTTTACACCTCCTCCAGTGCTGTTTTTGATGATCAATGACACTACTGCTGTAGAGCCATTTATTGCATCAACTGCAGTAAAGGGAAAGACCAAACTAGGCCATGACCTGGAGCCGCACCTGGTGGTGCCATCCGGAGAGGCTGGGACATGGGCTGGAGCTGCAGGTGCCCTTATGCTGAGCCCAGCACCTGCATTGAATGCTGCCTGCAGCTCCTTGCAGGGCAGGTGCAGAGATGAGGAGCCAAGATCTTCCCAGCAAAGGTATGGGGATCGGGGGGGCTCAAGCTGAGTACAAATAAAACCTTCCAGGAGTGTCTGGAAGGAGCAATTCCTGGTACCCATCCTTGTGGTGGGAGTGCGGGTTGCCACTGTCACTAGCAAGGGATTCTTCTGGCTCAGCCAGGGTGGCTTCAGCTGGTACCAGGAACCTCAGGGAAAGCTGCAAGAAGTCCTCTAGCCCCCATCCAGGTTATTCCCACAACCTGTTCCCAGAAAAGGTGGTCTTTCCTTGGGAAGTCTTCTCCGGTGTGGTGCTTTGTAGGCAGAACAGCCAGAGTGACTTTTGGTGCTTGTGTGTGGTTCACTCAGTGGGCTTTCCCCATTTGTATGTAGTTTATTTTTTTGGTATGAATAACAGAAATATCCAGGGTCAGCTCAGCAGTTGTTTGATCCCACAAGTCCCTGCCCTTGGCCACATCATATGACATTGAGTTCCCCAAGGCAAATTGTGTGAAAAGACGCTTTTTTTTTTTTTTCATCACTTCTGAATTTACTGTCTCTTCATTTCTGCTGAATGCCCTGTTGTTCACAGAGTGTGAATACAAGCTCTGTCCCTGGGACTGGGATGGCCCCAACTGCTGGGCACCAGAGGACCTCAAAGGCACATTTTCTTGAATGCACTGATTTTCAGAAGAGCCCTCCAAGGCAGGGCAATTACTCTGGCTTTGTGCAACAACCTTGATCCAGGAGATGGCCCAAGAGGAAGATGGAGACAGAGGCACAGAGAAGACCCACTTGGTGGGGGGAGGGAAACCAGCCAGCTCTAGCGAGAAGAGTTCTGAACCTTTCTTTGTGTTGCTGGACTCACAAAGCAGTGACCCCATCCTTCCTCTGTGCCTGTGTGAGTGCAAGTGCTGTGAAAGCGCCTGGGAACCAGTGGCAGAGCAAGGACTGGGGATGGCGGGGCTGGACTTACACCCATTCCCTCTGCAGTCCTTTCCTCCTCTGCGGTCCAGGCTGCTTTCTCCACTTTGCTTTTCATTGTGCTGTATCTGTTCATCCAGTTGGAAATCAGCGCTCTCTGCTTACACTCCCAACCCTAAGGTCCAGCCCTGCTCCCTGGGTGTACCGCAACACCCGGCCCTGAGCAGCACCCCAGCAGAGCCCTGCGCTGTGGATGCTCCTGGGGCACACAGCTTGCTTCACACGTGCCCTGTCCCCATTCTTTGGTCACTTCATGGTTTGGTACATCCCTGTAGACCATAGCGTCCCCTCAGCGGTTCCCTGCTGTGGAGACAGCTGCCCCAGCTGAGATGCCCCATCTTGTTCAAGTGCAGATCTTGCATGTGCTCATTTCCTACAGCTTGAAGTACACCATGTCCCTTGACACCATCCCTGGGTGCTTAGCAAGAGCTGTGGCAATTACCCAAGAGGCTGAGCATCCCTGGGCTCTGCATCCCTCTGTGCTGCTGTCTGGAGGATGCCTGTACAGCTTGAGATGCACTGGGGAAGCAGCAGCTGTTCAGTAGAGGGTTTCCAGGAGGAAATCCCTTCCAGAGCCATTGCTGACTTACCTGAGCCAAAAGGGAAACCTGCCTTCTGCTAAAACAGGACCAAAGGGCCTAACTGGAGGAGTAACATACGGCTGATAAATTTTTCATCCCTTGAACTTTAACAGACACCTGGGCAGCAGGAGGAGAAACGCTCCAGCCCAGCTGTGAGGAACAGGTTGGCAGCAGGGAGGCTGGGTGACAAGCCAGGACACTGTGATGGGGACCTCCTTCCCCATCCAGGCCCTTCTAGTGCCACCAACTCAGCTGTGACTTGAAGTCTGACCAACGTACTTCAGAGACCAGATCTCTGTTGTAGTTGACCTCAGCACCTCCACAGCCCTCCCCAGACCAGCCCCCTATTCCCATGCTGGATGGAGGAGAGCAGGCACCCACCAGGGAGTATCTCGGTGAGAACCAGTCAGCCCTGAAACAAAAGAAAGGCATGGGGCAGGGCCGCGCTGTGGTGTGCGATCCACCCCACGTACCAGGAGGAGAGGGGATGGAGTGGTCACACTCTTCCCTCCCTGTGTCCCATCCCCACGTGCTAATTGCTGTGAGGGAGTTGTCTGAAGGAACAGAAATCGCCCCCAGTTTTGGAGGTGTTTCTCACCTTGGTGAAAACAAACAGGACTGATTTGTTTCTTAATTGCTTGTCCATGGGAGCTGTGAGGCTTTTTCTGCGTGGGGTGGGAGCTGGGAGTTTTACTCCGTTTGATTGTGTGCTCTGTTGCGCCAGCTTCAAAGATCTCTTTGGTTTTCCGCTCCCTTTTATGTCCCATCTCTTGAAGTTGCACTCCTGCACGAAGGCACAAACCCAGGACAGCTGAAGGGTTCCAAATGCAATTATTTTGCAGAGCGTTTCAATAAATTAGCAGCTCATTTCTTTGCCAGACAGCACTTACTTTTCAATTGGCCCAAGTCTATGCAGCCTGCGGTGTGTGTGTTGGACCTTTAGCCTTCAGGATGTCAGCTTGAGAGGTTGGGGCTGCACGTGTTTAGCTCTGGTTCAGACCTGGATGTGACTCTGCGCTGGTTTTTGCCCAGTAAAACAACGATCTGCAATTTCATCTCAGCAGGACATTTCTGCAGTTTGGATTTTGCGATGTAACGACAAGGAGTATCTCCCAGTGAGTCGTCCCTGTGAAATAGGAATGTAAAGTACCAGCACCCAGAACTACTGCTGGAGAAGAAAGGCTGGCACAAGCATCTGCAGATTTTTATTTTTTTAATAGCCTTTTATTTATTAAGCTACTTTGGAGTCTGATTCACTTGCTTTGCTCGATATTTATTAGTATTTCACCTGTCTTGAACTGGGAGCTGCAAGCACTTTGATAAATGGATTGCCTTTCCTGGAACGATGTCCCAACGTCAGCTAATCAGTATCCTCAGGGTGATTGCCAAAGTACCACTCTTGTAAATCAAGGATGGCAAGGAGAAAAACCCCGACTGCCAGCAGCGCAGGGCCTGCTTGGAGGCAGGACAGCAACCCAAGTGCTGATCTTCTCATCTTCGTGGGGTTCAGTGTTTGGATAAGGGATCGTTCCGATTGCCTGAGTTCTCCATTTAATTCAGGGCTCTCTCGGTTGTAGTTGCGTACAGTGCTGCTCTACCTCCTCAACTTTATTTGTACTCAGTAGTAGCATGGCCTGGATCAGAGACTTGCCAGAGGACTTGAGCCACGCTTCCTGCAACTGAATACTTGGTTGCAGCCGGCCATTGCATGCAGAAAAGGTGATTCCCTTTCTTTGGTAACAGAAAAAGTGCCATTAAGCAGCAGACTTGCTTGTTGTAGGATGTTGTGGGTGCCAAACAACTACACAGCTTCAAAAAAAAAAAAAAAAAAAAAAAGGGGGCTTGACTGATGTATGGCAGGAAAATCCTGCAAGGGTTGTGAGAAACCAAAGCATGGGCTCTGATCTGAGAAGTCCCTGGCCTCCTGAGTCCCCAGGGCTGGGAGCACAGGCTGGGCTCAGCCACAAGGTGGGTTGCAGGAGGGGAACGCATTACCGTTTTGGAGGTTTTCCACCTTGTGCTGCCAGCGAGCAGGCCTGGTCTTTCTGAAAGAGGGTTTGCCGCAGTTGTAGCATCACTTGCGGTGCCCAGGTGCCCACCGAGCCTGTTTGTATATGCAGTGCCTTCAGCCTGCTCCAGCCTCCTCTGCTTACTGCAGAAAGGTCCCTCACCCCTGTCCTATCACATCCCAGGCTTAAAGGACCGAGGTGCCCAAGGATCAGGTAGCAATGTCTTTGTAGGAAAGAGACTGGAAACCCCAGCTAAAGGTGACCCTGTTGTCATTGTATGAAGAGCCTCCCCAGGCTGGAGTCAAGAAAGCTTGGGATGTCTCACCAGGTGCCTCATGGGTGTCGCTGTAGCTTTTCCTGTAATGTCTCACAATCTGCTAGTAGTGTCCAATAAAGAGTCAGCTCTTTCCTCAGCCAGGGAGTCAGCCTGACTCCTCTCACCCCCTCGTCTGCTTTTCACACAACTGGCAGGAATAAGGAGCTGTACCCTGCTACTGAACTCGCTGGAGATGCATTGCTGAGGATGCCATGGGGAGTCACGAAGTGGGCAAGCAGAGCATGGGCACATACCATGTTGACTCAGAAATGCCCAGGCTGGAGCAGAAAAGGTAAGTCAAGAGCCCCAGTATTTGTGCGTGAGAGTCCCAGGACACAGTAAGGGCTGCGGCTCTGGGAGGCACAGAGCAGCACCCCCTCTTCTGCACAGTGCCATGCTCTGTTAGCATCCCGCTCAGCGCGGTGGCTGCAACCTGCCTCTGTGGCTCTGAATTTTCTGCCCTCACTTTCTCTGCTACCTGGCAATGAGACCTGGGTGCCAGGCTCTCCTTGGCCCTCCTCGATGGTCCTAGCTGTCCTCCTCTCCTTGTCTTTCCTCTTTCCCTCTCTACAAGCATTAATGATCCCTAGGAAGGCATTTGAGCAGCATCCTCTGTGCTGAGGCTTGCTGCGGCAGCTGTTCCCATGCACCTTGTACATGCTCCAAAGGCGGTGAGGTGGGTACTCCTCAGTACTTTCCTTCCTCAGTATGAGCAACCTCTGGTAGCGGAGTCTCTGGCACTGTCCGGCTGTCCTGGGGAGCAGGCATTGTCCCTCAGCATCTGAAGCCCTAGTTCTGCACGGAGAAAAAAATAATTTAGTGGCTCATCAGCTAGCTAACAGCTTGGGATGCAGATGATGCTAGACCAACTCTTAATTAGTTGCTTTCTCAGCTTCTTCGTTTGAAGATGGGTAAGGGAGAAATGTGGTATTCCCTGAAAATGCCTGTTTGTGGCAGGGAGAGGTGGCATTTTTGCAAAGGCGGTTTGGGGATATATCTATATTTAATGTCTAGATGTTGCTATGGAGAAGCTGGATGGAGGCCACCAGGAAATAGCACCTGGGTGAAAAGGGATCATGGCCGCAGGGAGACGTTCCTGTGGGGCTTCCTGCTTGCCCAGGTGGCTTGTGCTGAGCGCTGGGCTGTCCATGCAGGTGTGACACAGGCAGGTGTCACCTGCCCTGCTGCCCCTCCAGAGAGGAGGGTTGCAGATGGGGGACTGAGCAGAGAGGGTGGGCAGACAGAGGAGCTGCAAGGGGGCCTGAGCATGGGAGCAATGCCAGCAGCGAGACAGCGCTGACAAGGAGCTGTACCCATGGCTGTCCCCTCCACACGGTGAGCTTTTCTTTTTAAAAAAAAATAATAAAAAAAAAATTTGAAAAATCTTTCACTTAACAAAAATGTTTCAGGCCTTTTGGGTTCTTCCCTGGGATTAAGTCTAATGAGAAGAGACAGCGGAAGATTTATTAGTATCTGCTTGCTGATTTTGGCTTTACCTCTGTTGTGACAGAAGATCTGATGCTGTTATTCCTGAGCAAGGACTTCATGCAATGTGACTGCAGCCCTGACGGCAGAGCAGCGTTCTAACCCTTTCCCAGCTGCCTCGCAAGGTGGGCTGTGCTGGCATGGCCAGCAAAGCACTGAGAGGGGGGGAAAAATAAAGCAGCAGCAGAAACTGGGATGGAGGAAAATGTTATCTGAACCTTGACAGCATTGCCATGGTAACAGGGAACCTGCCAGCAAATGCTGCAGGCTGGCACTGCGGGCTGTGTGGCACGGTGGGCAGCGTGGCACGCTGTTATCTGGGTTGCAGAGGGCTGGTGGGAGGGAGAGGCTGTGATTTCCCCTGGGGAAGCCAGCAGGAGCCTTGGGAAGGTGCTCTGGGAGGTGATGGCAGGGTGAGAGGCAGCTCTGGGAAACGACGGTCACTTGGTCTGGCCTCCTCTGTCTCCTCTCGCCTTGCTTTGCATCCGCTGACGTGCCCACCCGGAGCCAAAGCCACAGCCCCAGCACCGCTCCCAGAGCAGCCTTGCAGCGTGGCCACCTTTCTACCCAGCTGCTGCTTGACCACAAAGGCCACAATTAGCGAGGTTAGTCATGCTGGTGGGAAGCAGCACTTCCCCTTTGTGAAAATACACCAATGCTTTAATTCCCTTAAGGAACAAAACCCAGACCTTTGTACATTGCTCATCCAAACCAAAAAAAAATCCATCGGCCTGCAGCATCCACTGGGTAAGCACCCACACCGTTTGCCCTGGCCAGAGCCATTTGCATCGCTGGCCAAAGCAGTTCCTGACCCCTTTTCCAGCTACCTGCCCACCAGGCTTTTCTTGAAGACAGAGACCCCATCCCAGAAGGGCCGTGCAGCGCGCTGGTTCTTGCCCTACTATGGCTGGGCTTCGGCTCTGAACGCAGCTCTGGGGGCCTTCGGCTTGCTGCAGCCCTCCATTGCCTTCCTGGGGCCAAACCACTCTGTGGTCTAGGAGAGGACCAGCATGAATTGCGTCCCTCGGGGCAGTGCTGTTGGGATTGGAGTGTGTTTGGCTGGAGGTATCTCTAGCAATGGGGCTAGTGCAGGCAGCGGTGTTGGCCAGGAACAACCTCACTGGCCCAGAGCTGCAGCCCCTGTGCTGAGGAGCAAGACTGCAACGAGCAATTGAGTTAACAATGCTGTGCTGTAATTAATAGCCGTGCATTTGCCCCCAACCCTGCAATGCTGTAGAGGGAGTAAGCGCCCTTTCAGACGCTGCCGTCAGTCGATTGCACGCCGTTGGGGTGGGGGTGCTCTCTTTACAGCCATGTGAGAGGCAATGTAGGAAAGACTAAGTAAAAATAAACCAGGGTAAAAATAGTCCCACGTGTGCCTGCTTTCTATAGGAAATGAGGGGAATTTTGGCATTAAGCAAAAAATTAAAGTGAAATTTACCCTCCCAGCTCACCCTATGGAAACTGGGGCCTGTGTCTGGATGGAGGAGAAGTGTTTTGGTCCAGTATAGCCCCTGGAAGATGGACTGCAAGTGGGAAACATCAGCTGAAGTGAGTGACCATCGTTGCAAGTGGGGAGCTGACTTCTGGGCTGATGTTCACAGCACAGAGCTGGGCTGCGCAAGCAGCTCCACTGCTGCAGAGCGCCTGTCTGCCCAGCTGGAGCCAGGACCTGAAGGCTGCACCACCAGGTAGTCACTTCTGTCTAAGGGGCAAAGAGAGAATCTCCAGTGAGAGCTGTCTTGGGCACCCCCCATGCAGTGCTCCCGGTCTCTGGTGTGCCCGAGAGCATCCCCGCCACTGCGAAAGGCAGCTCACAGGCCCAACCTTGGGTGCAGTTTGCTCAAGTCCTGCTGTAGCTCCAGGCAGCTGCAGGCTGAGCTTTGAAATCCAGCAAATGCTGCTCTGTCCTGAATACAGACAGAGTTATTGCTCACCTAAATAGGGCAGGGTAGAAAAAACTGCTATTAAGCTAAAAAACTGGGGTGGTTTCTCGGGAGTTTCGCAAAGGAAGATGTCTAGTCCGGATTAAAGATGTCACAGGGTAGGGACTCCATCTCAGCCCTTGCTAATTCATAAAATATGTAAGTGTACCTCTCCCCTCTGTGTTGCTTCTTTCCTCTTTTGCAATTTCTCTTAGCGGCTGCAACCTTCCTTTCTGCCCTGTCTTGTGCTTGAGCAATGCCTCTGGACTGGCCTAACTTTTTTGTATGCAAAAGGAAACATAAGGATTTATCCTTAATTGCACTAATGGGAAAAGAAAATGCTAATGGCATGATAATGGCAACATCACCCCACATAGATTTGTACATGGCACTGCTGCCTCAGGAGGCTTGGGCACCAGAGGCTGGGCTGTGGGAGCCTTTGCCTGGGCTATAGGAGGTGACAGCCGGGGCAGTGTCTGCTGCACGAGGCTCATCTCCGCGTACCGACACCAGTGAGGCATTAAAAAATAATCCAGGCTACTAAAAAAAAATCCAAGTTCCCACCCTAGATCCGCCCAGGCTAGTTGTGCCAGGGCTGCTGGTTTGCATTTTGCTTTCCCATGTGTTGTTTCCCAGGTATTTCTACTACACAGCGATCCTCCTCGGCCCAGATGGGCTGGGCAGTGGGTTGTGGGGATACCCCGGGTGTCCTCAATCACAGGCTCTTCCAGTGCGAGCTGCGGAGGGGCTCCTCTTGCCCCAGCTATGATGCAGATGCTTCCAACTTCTTCATAGGTACTTGGGTCCCACTGCAAGACTGTTTCGTGGGAATTAATCAGTTGCATTGAAGCTGGGAGAGCAGCATTGGCCTCATCATGCCACGCAGTGTAGGATAACGATGTGTTACAAGCAGAAAGCAAAGACTCACAGGGGAAGCGGTGCTTCAACCTGGGGACTGCCACCTTAGGTGGTTAGGTGCAGCTCCCAGGCACTGGGATGGAGAAATGCAATAGAAAAAGGGGGTTGCTGGGAAAGGAGGTGGATTTGGTTAATTAAACACAGTTGGAATAGATTCCACACCAGAAGTGTAACAGCTGTGCCTTGTCCCAAGCTGTGTAACTGTGGAAGGAGCCTCACATATGGCACTGGCTTTGGCTGACTGTGGAGAAGAATCATTCTCCTGTTTACTCTACCCAGTAGCTCTTGAGCAGACCTTTACCACGTGCTGAGAGCAGCAGCAGCCCCTCGGGCCAGCACCCCCCAAAGAAACTGTAAAAAATAAGTGAGACCTTGCAACAAAACAACCCCCCAAGTACCCAAGATCCCCTTCTCCTTCCTGCAAAACACTGGAGTGTAGAGCAAAGGCCAGGTGTTATGGTGAGCTGTTTTTAAGACTCTCTTGATATGCTGATTCCCACAGGACCAGGCCGCGAGGTGCCAGCTGGCTGGCTTTAGGGCAGAACACCCCTTGGGTAGAGTTTTGGTGTGGTGTTATGTGGGCTCAGGAAATCATTTCCAGCCAGCAACGGGGAGTGCCAAACACCCGTGGCGATTCCTTCAATGGCAAATGTGTGCAAGCGCAGTGCTTTGGTTAACCAGAGGTGGGAAGGAGGGGTACCTGAGAGCAGGTGAGTGCAGAGGATCCTCCTGGCTTTGTATGTGGGCAAAACTGACTCCTGGGAAGCGCGACAGTCTCTTTCTTTTCTGGCTATCCCATGAAACGGACCTTTCTCTGCTGCCTCCTTGCTCTGCCGAGGGCAGGGACAGGGCTAAAAGATTGGCCAAGACCCATCCATCCACTTGACTCTTGCTCTTTCCAAGACCTGACTTGATATCCAGTTGTGTTTGTATTTAACTCTGCAGTCTGGCGGGACAGGATCAGGCGTTTGTCCTGGTGTTGGTCCTGGGGAAGCAGATTTTGGCTTGGTGTGGTGACACCTGTGTGGTGACAGTGGGAGGCTGAGGGCTGTGTCGCAGTGGTGCAGCTGGCCATGTCGAGCTGTGTTGCAGATGAGATGCAATGGGAGGCACTGGGTCTCTCAGTCTGCAGTTATCCGCCACTGCACCAGGTAAGCATAAGGAACAAGGAACCAGCCTGGAATTTGCCACAGACGTTGGAGCTGATGAATGGCAGAAACCGAGCTATTGAAGCTCATCTGTGCCCTGTTACAGCAGAAACAGGCAGCAGTGGCAGAACCAAGAGACTTATAAGAAGTCAATTTATTACATACCTTATCTTATCCTCCCAGATCCTCTTCATTTCCTGTGTCCAAAAAGAAAGGAAAGCAAAACAAGGGGTACACGTTAACAGTGCACAACAGCAAAGTAACCTTTTCTGATGGCTTCCATGGGCTAAGTCTGGGCAAACTACTTCTCTAATTATGGCCTCTGTCTGGATTGATCCCAGACAAATTAGTAAGTGTGAAAGCCAGAAGGGACCACGATTAGATCTGGTCCTTTTGGGTGCTGCAGCCTGCAGTATATCATCTTGTTTACGGGTCATCTTGAGCTGGCCTGTGCTGACACATTCAATAGGAGCGTTTGATGGTTATGGGGACATCGTAATGGAACCAGAGATACCCTGGACTTCACTCCCTGTTTCTTACTTTTTCATCTAACTGGCAACCAGCACAGCCTGTAGAAAGCAGGGAAGAAACACTACTCAGTTACACTAGACAGGCTTCTCGTGCATGAGACATAAGCGAAGAGATCCTGAAGTCATGGTTGCCCTTCACGTGGTCCACCTGTCTGAGACCTAATGGAAGTTTATTGAACCTTATTGGAGTCTGAATTCAAGTTTTTTTTCTTCAAATCTGTTCTTTGTGGGCTTGGTTGCATTTTAGGAGCTCAATAAAAGCAATCCTTTAAACTGAAACAGAAGAAAAATGGTCATTACAACACATTCCTTTCCAGGCTGGCACATGTTAGAAATGTTCTTAATTAATAGCATGATGGGAAGAAAAACGAAAGGGAAATGTTAAAGCAAGATTGTGGACAGATGTAGAGGAGGAGCCCCATGAAGGAAGATGTCCATGAAATCTCTCCTACCACCCAGCCTCCAAATTGTTCCCAGGAGAAGACTGTGGAGCCAAGGCCTGACTAGATCAGCTTCCCTGCTGATGCAAGCTGTGGCAGGATGGGATACTTTGATGGTGCCAACATGTGAATGTAGGATGAGGAAAGGACAAGAGCAGAGAATCTTGATTTAAATGGAGAAGTTATGTGGTTCTCCTGGTGAATCTGCCAGGCTTGCCTGCCCAAGGAAAGGCATGGTTTACTTTCTGACTAAAGTTTTAGTTGCCTTTGACTGAGTGAAATGGTGTTTTGCAAAAGGAGGAAAGACAAATCACAGCATCTGCAAAGGCTCAGTACCTGCATTAGGCAACGCGGGCCAGCTGTTGTGAGATCCTGAGGTTGTGCTTGCTAAAAGGGACTTTCTAGGTTATGCTTGAGAGGCAAGGTCTGGTGAAGTCCAGACAAGTTCATCTAGAGCCAGTTAAGGCAACATCCCTCAGCACACTGACCTCTCCATGCTGTTATACAAGGCTTTTTGAGGTCCACCAGGACAACCTGTGTTTTTTAGGCTGGAAAGGTGCTCCCCATCTCTCCTTTACCTTAAGTGTGCAAATGAAGGAGAAATAGGGAAAAGACCCCCTGACATCTTCTCATTTCTGGACTTTTATTAGGACAAGCTTCCTCTCAATGCAAAAGTTTTTACATGTCGTCTTTGTTTTGTTTGCCTAGGGAGAGCACTGGCACACACTCCAGGAAATTAGCTCTTAACCAAAAGCATTTATGTAATTGGGGAGGGAGGGGGAGGTGTGTGCACACCGACTTTGGGGAAGTTCAGTCTACAAAAACAAACTTCGCTAACTACACTTGGTTCTGATTAAGGAAGATAAATCTGTCAGTGAGAGGCTAAATTTACCGACAGTGTAACCTCCTGCCCCTCGCCCCACCAGCAATGGTCAGGCTGCATTTATTTCTATTGGGAAAACTCCAGAAAGCATTGGGAGCTGAAAAACAATCCCCAGAAATGTGAAAAATGTGGAATGAAGTGGGGGCGGCAGGAGGAAGAGTATGGGGAGAGAAGATGGAGTGACCAATAGCAACATGATGGGTTTTGCTGTTTCCACAGCTGAAATAAGAAAGACCAAGGTACACGCTGAAGCCAGAGATGTTCATGCTGAAAATACAGTGAAGGGAATCCCTGTTCCCCAGCTCCTCATAGGAATTGCTATAGGTGGGATCCCTGCAATTGCAGAGCTGAAAGAGCCACGCTAAAGCTAAAAGGCAAAGAGGTGCATGTCACCAAAGTTATCTTTGTGCTGGTCTGTACCATCAAGGTGTATCTAGCCCTCTGCGGTTACCTGCCATGAGGCCAAAGCTGACTTTGGACACACAAGGCAGTGGCTGTGTTAGGCTGCTCAGAGGATGTAAGGAGAACTGGAAGGACCAGGCAGCAGCAAATCTGAAGACACAAGGTGGGTCTGCAGTTGGCTGAGTAATGGTCTAGGTCCCTGGTTATGTTAAGGTGGGAGAGAGATGATTTTTCAGTGAGAACTATGACAGCTGCTTGTGAAGGATATCTTCAGTACTGGTTACCTTCATCAGTCAGTGCCCTTTCTTACAGGGACACAAGAGCTTTTGTCACATGCCACTGGCCAGAGCAAGCTGCTTTTGGATGTATTAGCCTGCCCACTGCCACCAGATGGTCCTAGCTGTGTGTGGCTTGAGTGCCAAGGGTGCCCAATTTACTGCTGACCTAGCTGTTTCTTTTTGTTTTCTCAACAGTTTGCTCTCTTTAAAGCTTTATTTGCATCCTTTAAGGAGTTGCTTTTGGCCACACTTGGTGTTTCCTTTTGTAGTCAAAGAGAGGGATGTGTTTGGCCCTGCCAGGGAAGAGTTTTGTGAGTGGAGATTCCCACCTGCAGCAGGACTGATGAACCACAGCATGGCAATGGCACTTCTTCCCCAAAATCATGTATGCTGTGATATCCCCAGCTCACATGGAGGGAGGGCTCCTGTAACCACCTTCCTATGGGCTCACAAAGGTGCCCATCTATCTGTGCTGCCATGACAGTTGTCCCTTTGGTTAGCCTGTCAGGAAATAAGCTAGTTAACTCCTAGATGAAAGTAGCTAGGAATCAAGCTTTCTAACAGACTGATGAGGGACAAGGTGGCACCCATAGCACATGCTTCCCATCCATATGATAGCCACCACTTTATCCTCTCCAGCAGGGACAGACCTGCTAAGGATAATATTTCTAGGACACCATCACTAATGGCTCGTGGACTCCAATTGGCTGTGTGGGGGCAGTAGGAAGGATACCATGCATCCAGAGCAGTATTTCTCTTGCATGGAAGAGATGTATGCATGGTTGAGATTTGGCTGGCTACTCAAATCTGTCATTATTTTTGATTAATCAGTAAGTCACTGACATCCAGTGGCCATGAACCAGAAGACAGGCCTGCTTGGTTCAGGGTTTTAGCCCTCTGAAGCAATGCTTTTTGTGGAGGAAGTGCTGGGAAAGGGGAAAAATTTTGCTCACGTGGTCATTGGCAAACAGTCCTCTCACTTCCAAGCTTGCCCTTGGAACTGTTTGAACTGCCTAATACCTTCTGAGTTTTTGGGGGTATCAGAGCTGAGAAAACCATACTGACACTAAAAGGAAGGCTGGGCTCCTGAAGAGCCCATCACGACTTGCTGAACGACTATGGAACGTGGCTGAGTTTGATGATAACAACATAGTACTGCAACATCTAAAAAGCCACTTTTTTGTAGATTAAGCACAAGAAGCCCAAAGGAGATGTCAGAAAAAACAATGAAAAGCCAAACAACGAACTGGGGACACGTTCTCTCCAGTGCAGTGCCACTGGATTCACTGGAGCTGAGTGGCCTTCTGCCAGGTGAGGATTCGGCTCTGCTGTCAGAGCATCCCTGTGCTGCCTTGTTCTAGGAGCTTTGTCTCTCTCCAATTGTCTATGCAATCTATACAACAAGGACATGTTTTTTTTAACACACGCTGCAGCTGCCAAAATAAACCATGTCTAAGAGACAGACAAAAAAGGCATTAACAATATTGGCATGTGCTCTGGCTGCTGTATTTCCTCTGACTATCCCTAGCTGGACCTTGATAAGCTTGATTTCTTTGTCACGTAACTCTACCTCATCTTTAATGAGATTTCCACTGAAATGAGCTGGGCTGGGTTCCCGTCTGCAGGACAGTGGGGCAGCTGTACCAGTTGATGTCCTTTAAGAAGTTAGTCTAGGTTTCAGCTGCTGCCATCCATAGCAGCATGGATGGTTCAGACCCTGCCTGAAAAGGAAGGCCGCCTGGAGCTCAGAAGCTTGCAGGAACGCAGGCAGCTCTGACTCACTTGGTGCACACTGTGCCTGTCCCTTTGGGGCACTTCAAGTGCAAGGAAGAGGCAATATTCATCCCCAGCAGCAAACCTAAGGGGTGAGGCTTGTGATGACTGCTTTACACCTTGCACAACACCAGCACCCAAGGACCAAAATCCTCCCTTGAGCTTAAGCCAGAGACAGGGTTGGTTGGTGCATGTTTAACCGTCACCCACGTCCCCTGCCTAGCCCAAGTCAGAAGAAGAAGGGTGGTGTGCTTCCGTCTCCGATGGTTATAATTTATCAATACACCTGTCACCAGTTTACCTCTTAAATTTTCCCTTCTGCAATTTCATCTCCGCTTTTCATGTTCCCTATCAAACTCTCAAAACATACCAGCTTTTACTATCGGTCTTCAAATAAGCTGACTTGGGTTTCTTGTTTTTGTTTCTCACACCAAAATGCCTCTGTCCAGTTCCTCTGATTTTGCTGCTGAAGATTTTAAATGGGTTTTGGATAGATGAAGTAAATTCAGACACCGCTCCAGAAAATGTCTTGCATGCAATGGCATAGTCGGTTTTCTCTTTCTGGATGGGGAGCGCACAGATCAGTAAGGACATTCATAGGTTCCATTCTAGAGGAATCTCACGTTTGTTTTCTCTTTGGTGGGACAGCCTTTGCTGATATACAAGAAATGTTTTAGATCTGAGCTGCTGTGAGGAGAAGAGCAATGGATTGTACATCTTTTCTGCAGTTGTGTGTATATGGCTCGGTAGAGGATGGACCCAGAGCTCAGAGATGTTCTTTCCCTCAGGACATAATTTCTGCAGTGCTGTGAAGCTCAGAGGTGGTTTTGAAGTGGATCACAGAGGCCAGATTACGATTAGAGTTTGGAGAAGGAGTTTGTCATGCTTTTTGGGAGGAAGGTCTCACTTAAAATATAACAAGGAGGATATCCTGTCCCAGCCATAGGGTATTTTTGCAGAGAGGATCTAATCTGGGGTTTAGGTCTTTAGGTCGGTCTGCCTGAGACACAGGGGTGAGCCTGTGCCCTTCTGCTTCTGTATGTTTGGGGAAAGAGGGGAGGGTTTTTCTTTAAGTTAAAAAAGAGTGGGGACAATACACACGTACTTCCTTATTTCCCCAGCCTTCCTGGCATAAACACTCACATTAACACATGTGAAAATGATTTACAACCCGGCTTTTACGCACACATCTCCTCCCGGCAAGGCAAGGCAGCAGGAGGAGGGGCTGCGATTATCCCCTCCACCCCGCAGAATCGCCACTTTATGGTGAAGTCCCCCATATCCATTGCAGGGAAAAAATACAGAGAGTTTTTTAAAAAAATCATTTAGCAAAGAGGCAGGAGGAGGCGCTACGTGTGCTGATGCCGTGGGCTCGGTGTGTCGGCCTGTCCAAGGGTAGGAGGCAGGTGCAGGGCCGCGGTGGAGCTGCCTCACCCACACAAGGCCATGACAGGTAATCTCATCCCAGCCACCTCTCCTCAGGGATGCTGGCCTGAAAACTGCCCAGGGGAAATCAATATGAGGGCTGGGGCTCTGCCCTCGGCTCCCACAGTCCAAGGCCTGCTGCCTTTGGGGAGGGAGGGAGAAGATGACGGCGAGGCGTCCCTTTCTGGTGATCCTGCTTCACGGTTGTCCTCAGAGGACACAGGGAGATAGTTGTATGTCTGGGTCCTTGTGGTCACTACCATGGATGGATGCTGGGCCTGGTGATGGCGGGCCATGCAGGGGCAGTGGGTCAGGGACATGCCTGTAGCCACCTGAGGGCCAGCAGCTTTTCCTTGCTCAAGATGGCCGCCACCTCCAGTGGCATGAAGGCGCTGCCACTGCCACCATTCCTGCAGCAATGAGGAGCCACAGCCCAGCAAGCCCTTGCTGTGGCTGCCACCGCTGCGATTAAAAAAAATTAATTGTGAGGCTGTAAAAAAACCAAACCAACCCCCGCACATGCACTTATTGCAATTATCAAACAATTTTGTAGTTGATGAATATAATAGAAGGGCTTGGGAAGAATTTTAAGTTATGTTCAAGTATTCTGAATGTGTGTGAATGGGTTTTACTAGAACTGGAAGTTTTAAAATATAATTACCCCTCTCTGCTATAAGGGCCCTGCCCGTGGAGGGGCTTCCCGGAGCGGGGTGATGGCGATGCTGCTGGGACGTGCTCTCATGTTTGCTCCCTGCAGCTTGCATGGGCCTCAACATGGACTCTTCAGCTTGATGCTCTGGCTAAGCCAAAGTCTTGGGTTAAGTAGTTCAACCTCCCGCCTTAGTATTTTGGTTTTCCTTTCTTGGTATTGGTGGGACTGGGTGTGTGGTAAAACAGGTTATCCCCATTAATTAGAATGGTGCCTGGACTCCCGGCACAGGCTCCCCACGGTCAGTCCATGGTGTTCAAACCTCAAGGAGCAGCCTAGAGCTCCACAAGACTGAAGCCTTGAAAAAGTCTTTGTGGTCTAAGCTGACTGTGGGGGAGTCTGACAGGGAACAGCATCTCTTCTGGGGCAGCCAATGCCCTGAAAGGCTTCCCCCGGGCAGGCCCTGGAGCAGAGGCTTTGCTCCCATTTCTTGTGCCAGCGTAGGAAG
The DNA here is from genome assembly GCF_964199755.1 of Larus michahellis. Classification (NCBI taxonomy): domain Eukaryota; kingdom Metazoa; phylum Chordata; class Aves; order Charadriiformes; family Laridae; genus Larus; species Larus michahellis. The sequence continues at coordinate 36,912,969 of NC_133902.1, forward strand.
GAAGGTACGTTGCTTGACCAGTCACCTTTCTGTAGCTTGTGGTGTGGCTTCTGTGGTCATCTCCCTCCCACTGCTCTTGAGCTGGCACTGTTCTCCACCCAAGGCATCCCTTTTAGCTTTTCCAGGATGGAAACATTGACCTGAGTGAAAAATCTCTGGGCTTGTCTGCGGACGTGCACTGGATGTAAGAGTGGATGGTCCCACGTAGCCTTGATCCAGCCACGCTGGACCTGGGATGGTGCACAGTAAGTCCTGTCTGAGCGGAGGGCTGCGGGGAGCACAGCTGCGGTCCAGCTCTCCCACCACCTTGGCTTTCTGGCATGTTTCCCTGATAAATGAGCTGCTACGTTGGGGAGCAGAGTGGGGAAGGGAAACTACTGCCCAGACCGCACACAACAGCTGTGATCTTGACATGGGCCCCCTCAAGACTGAGGCACTCTCTCTCCGTGGAGGAGAAGGTCTCGCTTGGTAGGGGATCTGCAGTCTCCTCCCGTAGACCTCAAATCCCCCAGTGTGCTGGAAGAGAGGGTGCTCTCCTGCAGCGTTTGGCTCCATGACCAGCTGCGGGTCTCTGCCCTGTGTTGGCTCTGAGACTTGGCCCTGGACTGCTCTCGTTTCGCTGCCATCTGAGTAGCTTTGCCCCTGGCAAAATGGCGCAAGGGACAGCTTGAGTCCCCAAGACCAATTTATTGACTTAACCGATGGCAGGCATCTGCTGAGAGTAATGGGCAGGTAATTTTCCATGTCCATCTTGGACTGCATATGGATAAAATTAGAGAAAAGGGAAGACTGGAAAAGAAACAGACTGTTTCTGCAGGAACAAATGAGTGTATTGAAAGGGAAGGGGTGGGAGGAGAAACTCTGCCCTTTTCCCAGCTCCCTTGCAGATTGAATAAGATGTCCAGTGCCCCGAGTACCAAATGGTCTCAATTTGCTCCTGCGTCAAATAGAGCTGGTTCTCAGTTGACTGGGGCCTTGGCAGGGCAATGAGGATGCGTTTCATAACAGCAGCTCTTGTCAAGAACAACAACAGCATCAAAAACCTGTTGAAACTGTGCTATGCTCAGAACAGAAAACACATGCAAGAGGAAAAACTCCCTCAATGAAAAAGCCAATGTAATTAGCCCTGACAAGCTTTGCAAACTGGAGGCAGCCAAGTGGTGGAAGAGGAGGGGAGAAATAACCCAATATCATCTTATAGGCAAATGTAAATGGGTCATTAGCTGTCTTCGAACAAAATGTTCCTTGGTGGGGAAAGCAAGGGGACAGGCCCTGGCTGTAGGATACACTGCAGAAAGCCTGGCAGAGCTTTCTGCGAAACAAGCTTTCTTGAGATGCTGGATGAAAGATTGCTCTGCTTTCTCCTGCTGCAAGGAGAGCTCCCAGGATTTTTGCCTTTGAGCTGGGGTTAGGGTGGCAGGGCACAGGCCCTTGGAGCTCCTGCCTGACTGGTTAGGCGAATGGCGACTGCTCTCTGAGGTGCCTAAAGTCAGCTCTGAGCCTCTCTACATCTTCTCCAGCAGTAGAAGTATTGATCTGCTCTGGCATTTCCTGAATAGATATGAATAATTGCAAGCTGAAGGTCCTCCTGCTCAGGACTTTGCTGCACTAGGTGCTGCACGATTGTGGGGGAGGATGTACAGAGTCTTCTCCTGATTTTAGAGCTCAGCTGGAGCAATGGAGTAGTGAGAGCAGTTGGTGTGAACCGACAGCAGTGGTAACAAGAGGATTGCATGCAAACCCAATGCATGCTTGTCTGGACTTTGAATCAAAACCCATGTAAATCAATAGTACCTTATCCTGTCCTGCCGCCCCTGCCACCCACAGCTCTTCCCCTCCCCAATGCAGTCTGGACAGAAGTGGTATAGCATCCAGCTACTCTTTCCACAGTCTAGCAAGGAAGAGCCTTTGGGCTTTTTAGCTCAGACTAAACTCAATCCCAGTTCCTTATGGTCTTCACAGGGAGACTGACATTTACTTTCCACATGGTTAATAAATATACCCTAGCAATGGTGGCCTTGGTGAATTTTGCTTTTGCTTGTCTTGAACCTCTCCCAGTCTCCCTTGGTAATAAATGCACGTTCAGAAATGGCTTCAAAAGGGGGAAAAACTGAAGAGATGGACTTGGTTGCTGCAGAGGTAATCAGTCTGTTTGAAACATAACTATCCTGTGTGGCCATATCAAGGCCACTCAAGCTAGTATCTGAAGCCCAATGCACTAGGAGCAGAGACATACCTAAGACTGCTGCCTCTCTGAGCTTCCAGCATCAGGATTTTTGGGGATGTCCAGGCCTAGAGGTTTCCATCAGATCCCAGTGTTTAATAGGCGTTGTTATATCTATTGTCTTCAAGTGAGAGTAATTCTTTTCGAGGTCTCTTATGGTCTGTAGACTCACACACAGTCCTGTGGCAATGAGTTCTGCTGTTTAACTGTGCTGAGAGAAAAAGATGTTTCTTTTTGCAGTGTTAAACCCATTGACTGATCCTGCTGCTGCAGGTCCCTTAGGCCTTGGACAGTATGGAATAATGACCAGTTTTTGTATCCCTTCATAGTTGTTTTTGGTTGTGACTGTCCTGTACATTTTAGCTCTTTGTCCCCTTTCTGTTCATATTTTCCCCGGACTTTTCCTGTGCATGTTGAAGAACAGCATCCTGGTAGTACTTGGTTGATCACTGTTACAAAAAACACTTATTTTTTTCACACTTTGTTTTCTACTGTCTCCTCCCTTTTGTGAGGAACTTAATTTAGTGAATTTAAAAGCCTTTGAGGGAGCTTGTCAAAAGTTATTTTGAAAATATAATGCAATATGTTGCACTTCTGCCTGCATCTTCCATTCTGCTCTCTTGTGGTTCCATCTTTCTTGGCATAAAGTACTTGTAGCAGCCAGGATTTCTCCTGAACCTCTCTTCAGATGTTGCATTTCCCACTTCAGATTTTTTTGATCCAACCTGAGCACCACTTAATGATTTTCATGTTTGGGCTCTATCAGAGCTCTTAGGTGAATTACAGCCCAGTCCTGGCAGCTGATTTTTATCATCCATACCTTGGCTTCAAACAGTTCAGGTCTCTCGTGGCATCTTTACAATGAACACAGATTGCAGTTAGCTTTTCTGTGCTGGTCTTATTTTCCTGGGTGTGTTTAACAATAAAGCATATCATGTGCAAGTATGTGATGTGAGTGGGGTGCTGGAGCACAGCTAGCAAAAGGAAGCGTTTTTCTTAAGCACTGAGTCCTCGCGTTTGGATTGTTTGTTTCTGGTCTCCCCATGGAAGATCTGAAAGTTTCAGTTTACTTGTCCCACAAGAACGGTGAAACAGCTGGATTCAGAAGATCACTACCTCCTGCTCACTCTCTCTTAATAAGTTTTTAATTGACTCATAATACTATGTATCTTACTCCGCAGTATTGTCAACAGCCTGTTCCCAAACAGCTGGCTGCATCTCTCACTCTGAGAGAACCCACAGGGTGGGAGGAGGGGAGACCTCCCCTTTGTCATTGTGCAGGAATGCTGATGGATAGTTTTATTCTTATTATAAATTTAAAATACTTCCACTTGCCTATTACAAACAAAAGATTATTTGCAGATACCAAGCGTGCATTTCTCGGCTTGACAGCAAAGACTTTACCAGTACAGACACCCTTCTGAGCCTAACTGAGAAAGTACTGAACAAATCAGTTGAAAGTTTCCTGTGTACCTGCATTAACATCCCTTTTTCAGTGGTCAGTGATGTACCTGGATGCTTCCTTACATCTGAAACTTTCTGGGAAATCTCCTGTGCTCTCCTATAGCAGACTGACACAGATAGACACTTTGCAAACTAATCCGGCCTAAAGTCTCTGCTGGAACTTTCTGAGAACATGACCTGGAAGCCCAACAGGGCTTGGCACTAGTTTGCACCTGTACGTGCAGTAGCCAGACAATGAAGCTTTCTTGTCAAGGAAAAAAACTCCTTGGTTCTTTAGTGGAACAAGAATTCCATTCCCAAGTTTCTCCATGTTATAAAAATGACTTTGTGCAAACTCAAAAACTGGCCCGGGGAGGTCCCAAGCTGATGCCATTGAGAGCAGTGGGAAGCAAACGGCTCTGCTGGCACCACAGAGGTTGTCCAGGTCATGTGCAGTCCATGTCCTACCTTGGCTGGCTGTTGGGGTTTAGTCCTTCAAAGGGCTGGGAACATCACGTTTGAGAAGAGGTGACTTAGAGCAATCTAGCGTAAATATTGATGCTGGTATATGCAATGCATTCAGGGAAATCTTTGAGTGCAGGTATCACTGTGATGGAAAGATCCTACTGCTTGTTTTGTGATCATTAATACAAGGCTGAGCATTTCTAAAAGGTCTGTAGGAAACAGGGACTCAGACCCAATGGCAGTTGAGAGGTATTTGGTGCTTAACTCAGTTAAGGTCTCTTGGGAATGCCAGCTAAACTTCTTTACATGTCCTCAGCAGAAAGGAGACTGATACGGGCACAGAGGTGCAACATGCTGGGGATGGAAGTGGGACTCTAGCTATCTGCAGTCTCTGAAACCTTCACCTGCTTTTCTGTCCAAGTCCTTGATGCTAAAAAATCTGCTTTTTAAACACAGTAGTTTAGTCCCCCCTCAGATCTTTCTCCATTTCTGGTTTTTGCCCAGTGCTAGGTTCTGTTGGACAGTGAACTGGGCTACTTGTTCTTCCTAGCTGTGTCTCTTGAAGGCTTGATTTGAGAAAGTTCCTCAGCCTTCTGTGTGGTTTGCTCCATAGCTTATCGACTGGTTTTCCCGTTCCCATCCCCAACCACTGACAGACAGCACATCCCAAGAAAAGAAAAAAAGAAAAGCAATGAAACATGAATGCTGCTGCAGCCAGGGCTCTTCTGTCAGGCAGGGAGTGTGTCAGAGCTCTGTATAGCCCAGCAGCATGACTACAAGCCCTTCTGTGTCCCTGGTGTGTGCTTCCCAGTTGTCCCAGAAACACAACACATTTGTCAGAGATTGTTTATTAGCCTCTGCTTCTGGAACGGAAGTTGTTTGCTCTGGAGAAGCCAGCAAGCTTCGTGCTCGCTGTGCACGATGAACACATGCAGAAGCCACGTCCCTTCCTGCCCTCCCAGTGATGCTCTGGTGCGCTTCTGGGGACAACAGTTCAGTGGCATGGGTTTGCAGCCCTTTAGGCAAAACTTCTTGAATAATGAATAGTCATGACAGGCCTGGTTGAAATGATAGGTGGTTTGGTTTATTGAAAACAAACAACAAACTGCACAGATATATTGACAGTGATGAGCTGCTGCTTTTAAGTGGGCTCCTTCTTAGTCTTCCGTTCCTTCTTCTCTGGAGCCTTTTAATGCCTGCAAACAGGTCTCAGTTAGTTGTTTTCAAGCTCTGCCTTGAACCATGGTGCAGTCACTGGTCTCTGTTTATCTTTCCCACCATGCTGCATCTTCTCATAGCTCATTGAAGGAGTCTTTTCCTTCCTGTGGCGCTGGTGAAATGCGGAACCACCTGTCTCTTTCTTCAAGACCATGCAGAATGAGGTGTCTGTCTTCCCCTTCTCTGGGTGGGAGGTTCAGCAGAACAGCTTTGGACGGTATGTTCAGATGGTATGCATGCTGCAGCTACAGCGTGGAATGGGTTCAGGGGAGTGATTCTAATGGACTAAAGAGACCATTGGCCAGCTTCTGGATGCTTGCTTTTTTGACCCAACCTTTTTCCTTATCTAGAGTTTAGGGTTTGTATGATATACGTACTCTAGCTTCTTGATATTGAATCCGCCTCGTTCTGATGACCACTAAGAAAAGTTCAATTTAAACCACAACAGTGATGTTTGGCTCCCAGTAAGAACCTGCCCATTCTGATCTGAGTATTAGTCCGCTGAGATTTTGCTCTAGCAGGGGAGGTTTCCATAATGCTATCCAGCTGGGCCTGCTCATACTGAGATATTGGCATGTTGCTCTTTAGGCTATGAACTTCCAGGAATTTGTAGGTGGAAATCCGACTCGTTTGCATTATCAGACCCTGGTGCTGTTGGTGGTGAATACAGAGTGTGCTGCTCAAGCTGCGCTTTGCTAGCATGGAAACCTCAAGTTTAATAACAGCTTTGGAGTCAACTGCAGAGCAGCTATTGTTCTCAGGGCTTTTTCACATATATATTACTTCAAGGTTTTCCCCTCCTTTCAGCTTAAGTACTTGGGGATAGAGGTACAAGGGAAGCAAGCTGCCAGTGCCTAATGCGTATATCTTGGAGTAGATGTATTGGTTTATTTTGTTTTAAACAGCTTATTGCAAATGTAGAGTAGCTGTGGATTTTGTGATGACTTTTGTTGGGGTTTTTTTTTGGAAACATGGGGTTATCTTCCTATTATTTTATAGTGTGCTTGCTATAAAAAAAATATTGAAGAATTTCAAAGTAGTTAGATCCAAACATGTTTTTCAGTTTTTGATCTATTAAAGTGTTAAGCAAACAGCCTGATGAGAAGGAATCTGGGATTTCCTCTGAGCTCCCTCTTGCCCGTCCCTTCTGAGACTGAAATTAAGGCAGCCCACAGTTCCATACATCAGATCCATAAGGGGATTTAGGTATCTAAGTCCTAGCTCTAAATGTAGTCTCCCAGCCTATTTCCAGAAACGTTCAGTTTTCCCAGTGTCTCATGTGCTCTTGGTTACACTTGAGTGCCCCCAGGATGTCTGATCTGGGCATCCGTACGTGCCTTCACTGAGGAACCTGGCCAGAGAGGAGTTTGGGGAGTTACGTAGTAGTGCTGTGATTCAGGTTTATGCACTCTTCTCCCTAAGAGAAGATGTCAAGATTGTTCCTTGTTCCTCTTTGGACCATAACCCCCTGAGTGTTCTGTACAGCTTTGATGTAAGGCCAAGGAGAAAGCAGAATTCAAGGTGTAAAGCGAAGTAGGTAGGGCTCCAGCTCTTTGAAGGGTGGCTGGCAAGGAGGTTTTTTGCTTGGTTTTACTGGAGGCATTTGTCAAGTAGGAGGTATTATTGCTGCTTGGGAGGGATGTCAATGAGTATTAATTTTATAGCATGTAGTTTGTGAAGTGGTTGATAGTGCCCTGCGAGGCTGAAGGTGGCCTGGCAATTCGTTTGAGAGTTATCTCAATTAGTCCTGCAAAAAATGGAGTACTGATTGCTTACCAGTGCTGGGCAGACACTGGGATAGCCTATGGTAACTCCTGGGGGTGGGTGACATGCTGACTGCCCAGTTGTGTATTCTCTACCAGAGGATTGGCAGAGTTACCTGTGTCTGTGTGTGCCAGTCTCCTCAAGGAGACCTGTTTTTTAGCACAGCTCCGTTGCTCGGTGGATGCAGACACCCTGTAACAATGGAGCAGACCCTGAGTGTTTTGAGGGAGGAACATAATAAAACAATCTGGCACGGCACTTTCGTAAGCCTGGCAGGTCAACCTTGACAACGTAAATAGCTCTTCAGGGTAAAATGTTGCTTTTCAGCTTCAGAAATCTGCTGGCCAAGCTCTCTGCCAAAGCGTGGCATGAATGAGGTGCCCTATATTTTCTTGATGTCCTGTTCCGCCCCTCTTCTGCAACAGGGAGATAACTGCTAGCTTTGCAGGGCCGGCCCTCAGTCTGTGGACCTGTGAGCCTTGGTGGTTGATGGGCACCGTTGGCAGAGCTGCGCTGAGCACAGGAGATGTGGGAGCCCTCCATCGGCCACACAGTGCTTCTCGAAGCTATTTCAATAGTGAGATTAGAATGGGAGTTGAAGCCATGGCTGCCACAAATAGGAACAAAACCCTGACAGAGCCCTGGACTCATCTCCAGATGCCTCCTGGAAGGATCCTTCAGGGACTTGCGCAAGATCTGCTGGAGAGGAGGGGGAGTGGGGCAGTTTGCTTCCCAGGGTTAATGTCAGCCTTCACAAATCCTCTGCCACCCCCAGCTCCACTGTGCGCACCCGGGTTCTCGGCTCTGAAGTTTGGGAATGCTGGCCTCTAACTTCTGACCTCCCACGCAACTCTAATTCCAAAAAACAGTGCCCTAAATCTGCTTGCAATGACAGCTCGCTGATTCCTACGGCATGGCTTGTTAAAAGATCTGAATCTACTAATAGGAATTGGCCTGATAAAAGTGACTTTTTTTACCTCCCCACTTAGCAGCTATATGCAGCCCGGGGAATCTAGAAATTAAATTGGCTTTTTTCCAAGCCTCTTCTATGCAACAGAAATGGGACCCCTGCAGTGCAGTGCAGTGTTTCCAATTATATTTTGGGCATGTTGCTAATTTTTGGCAGACAGAACGAAACAGGCCAGGCAAATGGCAGGTGGCAGGCTGTTTTCATATTTTACCAGGAGCATGGGAGAAGGGAGAGGGGAGAAGGAGCTGAGCTCTCTGCCAAGAAGTGTGACCTCGTGCTAGTGTGAGCAGAACAGTTTTGGCACATGCCTGAGGATGGAGGGCTGGGCAGGGATGGCTGGGCCCATTTACATCCCCTCCCGCTGGGAACACACATGCATGCAAGCAGGACTGAAATAAACATGCTTGGGCAACGGCAGCCTCCAGGTCTGGACTTAGGCACCTCTTGGTCGTGCATAGCTCCACCAAGACTAATCAGTGTCACAGGGCACACTCGGGATGCCAGTGTCATCTGCGGAGTTGTGCTCCACCTCTGTGCTGTTACGTGTCTCTCTCCTCTGCCTTCGCCACATAGTCACAAAAAAAAAATATTGGCTTTTGTTCATTCATTTATTCATAACAGAGCTAATGGATTCAAGATGGCAGTGTCTCTGGAGGGCCTGGATGATTTTTCAAAGCTATTACACAATCTGCATCTATGTGCATGCATATGTGGAGTGAGGGTATTAATAACCAGAAGCTAGTACCCAGGATCTGCATATATTCCAATGTGTCTTCCCCCCCTCAGGACAGTGGCATGATGACATGAATTTTACAAATCAGAAATGTTGCTGTGTTTGAAAAGAGCAGTCAGAGCTGGTCTGTGCTCACGTGGAGGAGCAGCAGCGTGCCTGCCTTGCCCCAGTGATATGCCAGGCCAAGAGGACTCCAGGGGAAAAAGCACCAAGACTTGTCACAGAGGTTTCAGGATGCTTAATTTAGAAAATAAATCCAAAAAACAAATTGTGAAAGCCATGAAAGAAGGTTCTGAGATACCTTATTGCAGGTCAATCTGAAGCTTTTCTTGAGCCAGGTTTACACCGAAGCTTGGGGGTATGAATTTTGTTATAATTGCTGGATTTCGCTATGCAGCAGTCGATTCACTGGAGAAGAACGGAAGTCTCTTCTTCTGAAAAGACTGAAACTTTTCAGACTAGAGATGGGAAAAGAATTTCCTGTAGAAGAAAAAAATTGGTGAAGTGGGTGTGATGTTGCCAAGCATTTTGCTTTGGTGGAATTGCATCTTTTGTAGGGGACTGGACATACTGGAGGTTTATTTCAAGCTCTCTTTGCTGCTGTGTGCTAACACCTATTGTCAGAAGTCTTCAGCTGGTGGAGTGTCATGGTGACAAAGAGTATGAGCTCTGGACCTCCACAGAGTGGTATGGGGTGAGTATGACTAGCCTTGTTTTCCTGTCTCAGCAGGAGAACCACTTTGCAGCTCTTTTGCTGGACCTTTCTGAACTGTTCTTGGAGGACTACAGGGATTTGCAAAGCGGTGTTTTCCCAAGGGTGCATTCACCCATGGTCTGCAGTTGAGGCCCATCCCCTCCTAGCTGGTGCTATTCTACTCTTCCTGGCAGTGGAGGTACCTCAGTAAGCAAGATCTCAACAGCTCAGCCCCACCCATCACTCTGCCTATTCAGACACGGACATTTTATCCTCAGCCTCCTTTTTCTGCTGCTGTTTTGCTGCAGGGACAAGCCCAGATATTTTTGGCACCAATGCTAATGATCTTGAAATGTCTTTCAGCTGATAGCAAGCCAGCTAGTTAGGGACTTACAAGATCCTCAGTGACCTTATTTCAGAAGCAAATTGTCAGGCTTTCAACCTTGTAATTTGCTTTCTTGTAACCTGCCTGAAGGGCCTGGAAATTGGGGCCCTGGTCACCTTAAATCTTGGCAGCGTGCTTTCAGGAGGAGGTGCTGCCTGAGGATAGTGGAATATTAGTAATGGATTGTTCCACTGCTAATGGGAGTGTGGTTAATATATTGCAACCCTTATGTTAAACATTTTCTGATCGCGTGTCTGAAATTAGATGACAAGCAATTTGCCATTAGACCTTCTGAACAGTGATGGACTAAATCTAGCTCTTGGTTTCACTGGGGTAAGTTCAGAAATGCTCTACTGACTCCACCTGAGGGATGCTGGAAGAGCAGGTTGGTTCGATGCTTTTTTTTCACCTGTTCCCTATAATCCATTTGCTGTCAGTGCTGAGGAGCAGTGTTGGCTTATATGGCCCGTGCATGGTCCTCTGAAGGGAAGTCAGTCCCTTTTCATGCTGGCATCTACCCTTAAAGAGCTGAAAACCTTGTGAAAATCCATAGCCCATCTGCTCTGTCTTTGATCAGGCAGATCTGGCATTTTATATCCACTCCATACTGTGGCCAGTCATGCCTGCGACAGTGGTAAATCTTAGTCTTCATGAGACTTCTCACCAGCGGTTGTGGCACTGAATGAGAGGTGACTGCACTGCACTCAACACCATGGATGCAGTGGCTGTCCTTGGAGTCTTGGACAGGCACCTATTCCCTCCTTTTGCCCCTGGGCAGGACGAATTTTACGTAAGTAATTCCTGACAGATCTTTGTGGAGCCTCCATGCTCTTCTAAGGCATCATCTCCCAGTACGTTGTTGCCCTTCCCACTAAAGATTTTTCATTAGTGTTTAGCCTGGATTTTCTTTGCCGTCATTGTGCAAAGACACAGAATGCTTAATAATTACCTCTGAATTAACCCTGCAGTGATTACATCTGAATTTGCCACAAGACAAGGTGCCTTTCCCTTGGAAACAGCAGTGCATGATGGAAAGGGGGGGAAATGCCAAACGGTCTAGAAAAGGACTTTCAGGCCTGTTGAGTCCGGTATATGGAGCCAAGTGGTTCCTTAGGGATGGGGTAATCTAACACCCACCCCCCCAAACACCTTGAGGTGTTATATTGGAGTTTGGGCCAATTGTTTCTTCATGTCTTCCATCTGCTTACCAACCTACGAGATCCATTTGTGTTTAAGTTTTACCGCTAACCACATACTTACTTTGCTCTGATTCCAGAAATGGTAACCATTTATTTTTAAAGTTTGTTTGATCCTGAGGCAAGGCTCACTGCCACGTGCCACTGAAGGCTTTTCCTTATCTTACTTATCTGCGCTGCTGTTGTTGAGAGAGCAGTTCTGTCCCAGCAATGAGGCCTGTTGCATATCAGGACAGCATGGAGATTGCTGGACAGGATCAGGCTGCCAGTCTGTCCAGCCCCATTTCGTGTCTCTGGCAGCGACTGGTGACTCTTTAAGGCTATCCATCCCAAGAAATCCAGATCCTTATCCCTAATGAAAATTATTCTAAATCCTGAAGCAAAAATGAAAAAGAGAAGTTCAGCAAACAATTAAATGCGAAAAGACTGTTGTTAGCACCATGAATGGCCAGCACGACTTCAAATGTGCCTTGGGCTGAGACACATCCTTTGTTTTCCTGCTTTACTTTGACTTGCAAAGATAACACCTTGTTGTCTTCTCCAAGCTGTCCCAGCATGATCTTTCCTCTTGAGGTCAGTGGAATTCACTCGGGACCCTGAGGCATACCAAGATCTCAAAAAAAATCTGAATTCATTAGCTCAGCTTCCAAAAACCATGATGCTGCGCAGAGTCCCTGCTTCCCAGAATCTTAATCCCCCCTTTGCTTCTTTATGGAGTGAACATACCCAAATAGCAACACGCTTACCCCAGTGCCTGTGACATGACCCCGAAGCTTTGTGGCACAGTGGACATAGCGTTACATTTTCCTCAGGGAGCTTCTTGGAATATCCATATAGTATAAAGGCAAGGTGCTTTGAAATTATTTTGGGAGACGCAGTATATACACCCAATTCCTCTATCTAATGAAGATCTTCATAGGGTAGGATGTATAGAATCTCTTCCCCTGTCCCCATGACTTGCAAATCTTTAGCAGTTTTGCAAAATAAAATGGAAATTGGGTAACTCCCTACACGCAGCCTTTTTTTGTGTGTGTTTTGTTTTTTTGTTTTTTAAACTGTGATTAAAAATACGAAAGCTTCAGCTCTGCTGTCTGTAAATTCTGTGCCTATGTTTACATTGGCATTTGAACTAGAATCAAGTTGTCTTCATTATGAACCAAAATGAGATGGGGGGGGGCTGAGGAAGGGAATATACCCCTGGAACGATAATAGCTAAGCACTTGCACACTAATAAATTTAGGTGTTAATGTCTTGTTTTTGTGCTGTTTGGTTGCCATAGCGATGGTCCGCATGAACTAATGGTTTTGTTGTGAGAAATTTAATACACATTTGCCAAATGTTCTGTTTCTCTAGTTACCTCTCTGCTTTTTCCCGCGCCACCGAGCGAATGGGTTTGGAGCCCTTCCGCCCTCTGTGCGCAGAGAGTGAGGGGTCACTGGGAGAGAGGAACGCAGAAAACGGGGCTTGCTGCAGGTTCTGCAAAGCTACTAAAAGAGATGGAGGAAACATCAGGGAGCATCGCTGTTTACAACGTAACCCTGTGAGGCTATTTTGGAAACTGGCATATGTATTTATAGCGTGTATTCCACGAAAGGCTGCGAATCAATGTCAGTTTGAACAGAACAAGCGAGGGGGAGCGCTTACCTCAGGAAGCAGCGCAGGTAGAGATGGAGATTTCTCCTGCTGCTGCATGAGGACCTGCAGCACAGGACACACATCCCTCCACCTCCCCACACCCCGGTGGATCCCCTGGGAAGAAAGCACACAGGGGTAGATCTGCCTCACTTGCTGCATGAACTTGGTTCACCTCTGGTTTGCACTGCTTGCTTGTTCCTTCTGCCTGGGGCTCAGCCAGGGCTAAAACCAGACCTCAGTGTCTTGGGTCCTACCCTGCTGGGATGCTTGTGGTGAGCTGATGCTTCTGAGTTGGATGTTTCCGTGTGATGACATCTGAGGTTTAGCAGCAGGCCGTTTGGAGAGCCCTTCTTGATTCTGGGAGTGAATTTATCTAATGCTTAGGACAGATCATAGCTTTTTTGGATTTGCTTTTAAAGGCCCAAAAAGATTGTTATCCTGTTCTGTACATTGCAGGCCAAAGAATACCAGGCGGATTGACTCCAAGATGTGTGCAAGGGGCATCCGGTTTTCCAGACCTTTACTTCTGCCGCAGGAGGCATATGCTTCTATTTCACTCCTGCACAGAGAGTTTCCGTTGCTCGTCTTAGCTGACGTACAGAATGTCTCGTTTGTGCACAGAATATTCACCACAAGCATTTTTCTTTTGATAGACTGAAAAATAAAATAAACAGGTGATTATTGTTTGGAACAATTACTTCCCTGTTCCTGCTTTGTGACAAATCTCATCTCAGATTTGTTTACAAAGTAGTATTTTTACTTTAAAGTTGGAATCTCTCTCTCTCTCTCTGTGTCAAATCATCCAGCTGCAAGCAGCCAAAAGAGGCCCTGACTCATTCATCTCTGCTGCAAAGGCAACGGCATTCCAGGGAGCTGTGGAGTGTTCCAGGAGAAGCGTGCGCTGGGACTAGCACTGGGGCATGAGGAAGGCGATGGAGGAGGTGAAGGAACTGCTGCCAGGCGAGTGGCTTTTCAGGGAAGAGGAAATCAATGAGAGGTTGCTTTTGTGGGTCTCTCGCACCCATTTGAATGCCCTTTGATGCTAGCTGGGAGGTACCTGTCATTGAGGGGGGAATGAGCCCAACCAGCTGCGAGTGGTCCTGGGAATTTGGACTTAGCCTCAGATTTATGGATCTTCCTACCTAGAAGTTCCTGAAAATTCACTTCTGGCATTTATTTCTGTCGAACCCTCCTCGCTCACAGTACCACCGTGCACTTTTGCTCATTTAAAAAGGAAAAAAAAGTGAAAGCCAAAGCTCTGAACAAATTTTTATTTTTCAAAGCAAAATATTTGACAGCTGCCAAGCACTGAGCTGAAAGGTTTGTTGCCAAAATATTATTTTCCAAAACCTCCTTTTTTAAGTTGGTGCTTGTTTTTTAAAAAAAAAAAAAAAAAAAAAGAGCATTTTTTTCCCTTGCATTTTTATACAGAAAATTATCTGCGTAATTTCTTATGCTGTGCTTATCACAGCGTGTCTGGAAAGCTTTAGCCAAAATGAAAATGTGTCTTGTTTTAAAAGCTATTTCCTCCGATCTGAAAATGTTGCTAATTTTTGTCCCTATTTGAGGCGTGATTTTTTTTGTGGTGGGGAAGTTTTTCCTTATCTCCTGGCAAAGATCAGTGAACTTGGATAACAGGACAAGTGATTCACTAATTGATGGCAGGATGATGGGATGGAGTTTTGCCTGATCCTGCCCTTTGTCTGCTTTTGGAGCATTTCGGTTTGTTATTCAGCTCTGTGGCTGCCTGGGAACCCCTGGCGTTCCTTGTAGGATGCCCACACTGACCATGAGACTTCTCTGTGCCGCACCATGCCGGAGCAGGGAGGCACCAACCCAAACAGCCCCGTTGAATAATCGGTTCAGCCTTAACAATGAACCAGGGAGCAGGCACCGAATTTAAAGAACAAAGAGCAGGTGCGGATATGGCTGATAGCAAAATAAACTGTGGGTTGTGTTAATTGCTGCTGGGTGATCTCACGGGCTGTGCTGTTGTTCTGGCTGTGTCTGCAGGTAAAGGTTTTGGATAGAGGCAGGGAGTCTAATGATGAGGGTCTTTCGAGACAGCTGGGGACAGGATGATGCCAGCCCCAGGGGGACTGGCTGCCTGGTGGCATGCCTGTAACCTGGAGGAATGAGTAGACCCAGGGCCAGCACAAACTGAATTGCACTCTCAGTTTGTGAGCATACACACACAGCAGCGGTGGCACTGGGTGTCTCAGCTGGCAAGACTTGCAAGGCAGAGAACTTGCAGAAGGACCTTGGGCTGGAAACCTTCTGGGGACAAATGCTGTGCCTGTGCCCTGTGCCCTGCTCCGAGGATGCTGTGGGAAACTGGGACTTGAAGACGGACAGTGCTGGGCTCGTTTTGTGTTCCCTCGATGTGCTGTGCTACAGGACTAGCTCCCATGGGAGTTTTGCCCAAGCAGTTTTACAGCAATAGCTCTAAAATCAGTGGTTTTCCCAGGATAAAAGGCTGACCAATTTTTGCTGAAGAACCATATAAGAGGACAATTATGGATGCCAACCAACAGACTGCTGATCCTTGAGGCATGTACACACAGTTTACTTTCACCAGGATCTCTTTTAATGGGATCTTTCAGACCAGTGGTTAATTCATCAGTGGCTTGTGAGGGGTGGACATGATGCACTTTTTCCAGGTGTTATGTGAAACTTCTGATACTGCCTCCTGCAGTTCAGAAACTTGTTGTGGCAGCATGTTTCTTGGGACATGAGGGAATTTATTTTGGAGTCAGAGAGGAGAAGAAATGGGAAAATGATTGACATGTCATGAAACTTGGCTTGAGTTATTTGAGCAAAGTGTAAGGCTGACTGGAAAACAACTGTCCATGCACAAAGCAGAGAATTCACTCTGCATTGTCGGGGTGGAATTGAAGAAGAGTTCTTTCCCTGTTTTTTTACAGAAGTAGAAATCCAACAAGACATGAACGGTAGCCTAGGAGGAGAAACCTGAAGTACCTGATGGTCCTGGATTCATGGGAGCATCCTAAAACACAAGTCAGTCTCTTGAGGGCTCCGTTACACCAAGAGTAACAGCAAACCAAGAAATGCCACTCCTTGTAACGCTGGTTCTAAATGAAACCGTAGACCAGGTGCTTGCTCCAGCTTTAGGAAAGATTATGATGAGTAGTAGGTTAGAAATGACCTACACTTTTAAAAGACCTTTTATATAAATATATAAATAAAATTATGTAAGCCAAAACTGCCCAGTCATGCTAAGACCTTAGCCAACACTTTCCAAAGCCTTTGACTTACTTTTGATGTTAGATGAACATCTAATAAACTTAATTAAAGTTTAATTAGTGTAAGTAGGCTAAATGTGGTAGGTCAGCAGGCACAGCATAAGCTAAAATACTGTTGGCAATAGTCAACCTGAAAAAAAAAAAAGGAAAAATTCCCTTCTTAAAAATGAATACCTTTAAAGGACTAGTTTAGACTAGCTTCTTTGTCCCTCAGTGATGTTTTTTTTTTCTTTTCTTTCCCCAGGCAATACTGACCAGATAAGAGCAAAGCCTGTTTTCTCACATCAGTGAAAAAAATCAGTTTTCGTCTACATTTCTACTGCACTGTGCTCTGGAATTTCCCTCAAAACAGTTTTCTTAAGTCTTGGCATATGACACAGAGAGGTATGTCTCACTGTTTTCTGCTATTCTTTTCTTTCCAGTAAAGTGCTAGAGGAGGAGTACTGTGGTTAGGCAGCCCAGCTGAGTTTATTAAAGATCTGATGATAATTTATTAAAGGGCTTAAGTGGAATTCAGGAGCACATCACCAGTCTTGCTGGCCACCATCGTTTAGGATGTCCTTCACAGCTAAGGATGATGTTTCCTTGACTTTGAAAGGAAATTTGAATTTAATTTGGGTATTTCCGCATGCAGGTGACTCTGTTTACCTGTGGTGATCTCTCCTTTTTGTCCTAAAACTGTGCTGCTAACTGGGTGCCGGTAGGCAGCACAACTGAGCCATCAAGGTCTGTTAATAAATCCTTAGCCTGTTCAGCTGCTTCTACATGAAGGTGTGCTCTTGTTGTCCAGGAGAGCTTATGGACAGCAAGGTAATGAAAGGAGGCCCATGTAAACGCTTGTTGTTCCAGTAGGTAGTGTTGTCTCTCGCAATGGGAAAGGAGTACATCAGTGAGTAACTGTAGCTCAACCCAACACCACCAACCAAGAATATGATCCCAATTAAGCATGCTTTCCCTCACGTGCTTTTTGGACTGGAATGTGGGGCTGCCTAGTCTATCATACCAACTCAAGGCTTTGCGCATCAGCATGCATATCACCTGGCCACTGCTCTTCAGCTTCAAATTCAGAGCTGTTATGCTGCAGGGCACCACTGCTTGCTGTTGTACCTCCCCTTGAGAGGCCACATGCTGCCTCTGCATGGGACTTCTCTAGCTCATAAGCAGGAGTTAGCTGATACCCAGGCAGCAAGATACCAGGGAGAAAGAGATTCATTTGATAACATGGTCTGCAGGCTGCCGAGTTCGAGGCCCCACTCTGAATCAGGTCCGTCAGGAATATGTTTTCCTCTTTCGTGGATCAGGACTTCCACTCTGGCCATGACACCGAGTGCTGGTAAGTCACAGCGTTTTGCAGTCAGCTCTAGCAAAGATTCAGCCTTGTTTCTTATTTTATCTGTCTTGATTTGATCATCCCTAAAAATAATCTGCAATGCAAGATACCGCAGTGCTGAATTCCCCAGCTGAGCAAGTGGAACATGTTGAGAGGGTTTCTTGGATCAAAGTCCTAGGAGGGGAGCCAACAGCAAAAGTCAGGCTAAAGTTCAGGAGTATCCTTCAGATATAGAAAGTAACCGCACACAAAAAGCTGTTGTTCTTATGAGACTGTATTAGGCTCTGGAAGAAGCAATGCAAGTTTCGGACTCTACTGCAATTAAGTTGGAGGGAATGTGAAATGCCCTCCGGGATCATATAATGTCTGGGAAAACTGAGAGGAGTAGGAAGTATTTAGGGCAATGGTCTCAGACACAACAAATGAAATCTTCTGCCCCCAAAAGCCATGTGTCAGACACAGGCTGAAAATTCCAGTGGCCAAAGTCTGCTCTTGTAACAGACTAAAGCCTTCTTGTTGAGTCATTATCATTAACGATAGCCAACAACCAGGAGGCCTGCAAAATATGTGAGCAAGGTACTAAAGGGGAGAAATATTTATTTTTTGTTTTATTCAGGATAATTAGAGAAGTCTCAAGTGAAGGGAAATTTCAGTCTTCAGAAGTATACAAGCAAATGGGCTATAAGTCTTTTTAAAGTCTTAACGTCCTCCTGTCAGATGGAGCTACAGCCAGATGTATACAGTCATACAGCTATTTCTTAGTAATAATGATGGACAAGTAATGGTGGGAAAGCAATGAGGTGGAAGGGGCTGAAAGGAAAATAAAGCTTAGGAGATGAAGTAGAGCTACTAACGCACAGGCTTCTTCAGGAAGCTTCTTCTAGCAAGTGAAAACATAAGCCCTGGTGGATGCCAGGCTGTTCCAGATCAAGCAGCAATTGCTGAAGTCAAGCCCTTGCCCTGTAGGATATTGTGGAGTCTTTACATATTTACATCTGTGTAATTTGTAAATGTCTTTGAATCTTGCCACCAGGGTTCATTTGATTTTACTTCTGCAAGCATCAGTTGAACAGAGTATTTATGCTTATGTCTCCAAGTATATGATAAGCGCGCTCATCTCTATAATGTCCCACGTGCCTAACACCAGCCTTCTCCCTCCAGAAATGTTATTACTGTCCAGCAGTTTTATCAGAGAGGGCCTCTGCTTTGGTATCCTGATTTTGCTGTGCACGACTGCAGATCTGCCACCCCCTGCTCTGTGGGTAAGGCTGGTCATGCCAGCAAGATCGCTGTGAGTTTAGGTGCCATTTGCTGTGAATCAAGCCTGAAAAAATAGGCTTGCCTCTACCCTCTGGGTCAGGACTGTTGTGACTGCAGAGTTCAGGTCTCCTAGAGAGTACTGCTGCATTATAATTGCTTTTGCTGCTAAATGTTAGGTCTCTGAGTGCCTGATAGGAACCAAGTCCCAGCTGAGCACAGGCAATCACTTAATGGTGTAGAGGAATCGCAAGAGATGGAAAATTACCTTCTCACATCTAGAAAGCTGGAGGCACTTTCAGTGGTCCAGGCTGGGACATTTGTCTCCATTTCCTACCCAGGCATCACCTACTCTTTTCATTTGGCCAAGGGAATTTTTTTTTTTTTTTTTTTTTTGGTGAAATAGAGCAGTTCTGACAACAGGGACTAATGCATCCCTGTTGGCAGTGCACCTGGCACATGGCCAAGATGAGACATTTTCTGTGAACACGGACTGATGTTCATTTATCACTGCTCATTATTGTCACCTGCCTCAAACCCAGATGTGCGAGTGCTTTTTTTTCAAATGAGCTGTGCGGTCCCCTGATTTCTAAGTGGCTTCTGCCAACCCTTCTTCCGCCCATCATGAAATGTGGTTTCCTAACACGGCTATCATCTGTAAATGGCCTCCCCAGCAGCACAGCAGGACACAAGGTCACTCGCTTCTTAATGATGTGCTCAAAGGAGAAGGCAAGCCTGGTGCCAGCCTTGCAAATCCATCCTGAGACTGGGTTGTCTTTGAAACTGGTTGAAAATTCAAAGTGGGCAGCTAAATGCAATGGTATGGAAACTGCTAGAAGAACAGAATAAAATAACCAGAGACTTCTTATCTAAAAACCAGCACAATATTGTGACTTTTAAAATTTTTCCTGAGTGCTTTTCTTTCAAGTGAAATCAATTTGATATATATCTGCAAGGGACTTAATACAGTCCAAACCCTTACATTCACATCAGTTTACTCCCTCCCAAAACATGTGGAAAAAGTAGCCGGCTCTCTTCTTGTCCTTTGCATCCTGCTGCCCACCACCATCTTTAATATCTTGATGAAAAGCAAAGAGCAGTTTTTCCTTGAAGAGAAGTCCCTGGAGCTCATAGGGACTGGACTGAGGACAACCTAATTGAAGGGGCAGAAGAAACCCAGCAATTTTTATTTCTGTGCACCATCACAGGCAAGGGCACAGTTAGTGCTGGTGATGGCAGGGTGAGGCTGGGGATTTCTGGGAGCTTTGGAGCAGTAGGCAAGAGAAAATCATATCACACGTCAATTGAAATTTCCACTGCCAGCCCTGGGGAGCCTGCAGAGAGGTGTGAAATGATGCATCCTACTTGTTCTCCTAGCTGGGTTGAACCTCTAGCTAGAAACATGGTTTTGGTCAGGCTAAGCAGATGCGAGTGAGGTTTTATAAGGTAGCAGATACCCTGAGTGAAAAGCTTCTTTTTTGAGATGCTCGGCTGGAACCGGTACGTTGCTATAAGGAGCCTGCAGGGGATGCGCAACCTCCGCTTGCAGATGGCTAGGTGGTACCCAGGGGCCTTTTGAATGTCCCACAGGTGAGTGAAGCGTAAGTAGAAGTGTACCCTGTGCTTGTGCTTTGCATTTTGAGCTGCTATAGGTTCCAAGTCTCCTCTTCACATCTTTAACTCAGCTGTTTTCGTTCGTGGTGGCTGGGATGCCATGTGACGGAGGGCAAAGCACCTCAGGGGGGCAGCAACATGGCTTAGCTGAAAGGAGAAATAACAGGTTGGGCTGTTTTTCTTTTCTGGATGGCAGTGTGAAGCGTCTCTGATTTGAATGCATCTCCTTGTCTGTCTTGCTTTCTGCTGATTTGATCGTGGCTTTGTGTAGTGCCAAAAGCAAAGATACTTGCATGGTATAGCAGAGTTATTCAGGTTTATAAAGTACTCGGTGCAGAGTAGTTACTTTCCATACGGACCCCATACTTATTTTTTACTGTAACAATTAAAGGTTAATAGTAGCCTTATACTCTTTTATGAGGCCATAATCTGACTCCCAAGTGGATAAACCAGGAAAGCAAAGGAAAACACAGTGCAACTGGTATTATTGTTTGTAAATGAGGTTGAAAGCAGTTGTTTTACAACTAAAGGGCACTTGGTATGAAGGGAAATGGCTGTTTCTGTCCCGGCATTGGCAGATCTTAAAACTAAGAAACCTGCTCTGTTGTTAAAAACAGCCATCTGATTGATGCCTGCACTGGAGTGAGCCTGGCTTACGTTTTGGAGAAAGAAGGAGCTCTGACTGAAGGACGGGCAACACAAGGTAGCTGTTCCTCATGTCCACAGGAGACGGTTGCATCCAGGAGGGGTGCAGAGCTGTGGGTTGGGGTCACGCTGGCCCCTTTGCCCCCCCATCCGCCGAGAGTGGATGCCAAGGGCTGCCCGCAGGCAGGAGGGATGGTGCTGCCAGGCAGGAGGGACGGTGCCGGCAGATGGCACTCCAGAATACACAGCATTGGCTCACCCACCTCTAGCTGTCGTCCAGCACATTTGCTGGATGAGTTGATTTGGGCAGCAGTCAGGACCTTCTCAGAAAGAACGTAGGTGGTCCCGAGGGCCGATGTACCCTGGAGAGGGCTGTGCCCTGCCAAGCCCCTCTGAAACCCACTTGTTTGTGGGGCAGAGCCAGAGGGGGAGAGCAAGGCAGGGCTTGGTGCTGTGGAAATCTCAGCACTTCATTCCAGTTCAGAAATGATGGTTTTCAACAAGCCAAAGCCAGAAGTAGTATTGGTTAAAAGAAAACGGAAACACAAATTAAAAAAATAATATTAGTCTGCTGTTTGAAAAAAGCTGAAGCTGCTGTGACGATGGCTTCCCCTCCTCCTCAAACGAAAACTCTAAACTGTGGTTGCTGTATTTTAGTTTTTCTCCATTTTTACGCTAAGAAGTGTGTTAATAAGCATTTCTTTGTAGCTAGCAAGTTACTTCCAGATGTGTTTATCCTGAATGTTCTTATCGGTTCCTGTGTGCCACTTAGTCATAATGAGCTCAAGAGGGAGCTTGCTATATACCCATTTCAGAGTATATTACTGCGGGAGCCACTGCTGTCAGATACTGCTTGCTGCTGCAGGATGGGCTTGAGACAGCATTGGGCAAAGTGCTGTACAAACACCCAGGAAACGTCCATTCCTGCCTTAGGCCCTGCCCTTGTCCCTGAAATGTGTACCCCATAAATACAACCAAATCAACCTGAGTACTTCATTTGTGCGGTGCGGAGAGAGCTGCTGTGGGGACCTTGAGAGTTTGAATGTCTTCAGTGTTTTGCATTTAAGTTCTCAGCGTTAAAGTGCATAAATAGAGGGCTTTGCATTTAATAATTTATTATTCAGTCCAAGAAATACACTAATACCTTTATCAGAATTACGTATGTTGTTCAAAACACAAAAGCACAAATCACTGAGGAACAGGCAGACATTAATGGCTGCTGTTCTCTCTACCTCCTGAATGGCAGCCAATAATCAGCGAGAAAAACACGATTTTCTCCTAAACAAATGTTTTACTTTTGTGTGTGTGTCAATATATACAATTTCCCCTTTTTTCTTTTAGCAGTCCAAGGAAAGAAAGAAAAAGCTTAAGTGCCTGAGGTGTGGTGAAGTATTTCGCTCGATCCCCTGACATTGCGAAGTGCCAGCTGTGTCTCCCCCCTGCCTCCCAGGAATGACAGGATAACAGCAGGAAGTGCAAGGAATTCAGGTCGGCAAGCCTGGACTGGGGGAGGAATTTCATCTTAGCTGTTCTGGGTCATGGGACCTCTGGTCCTGATGGAGGTCTGGTGGCAAGGCAGTAAAATAAGGGTGCCCAGTGAGATAAAGCAGCCTCAGCCCAAGAGATCACACTTGAATTTTCCTCTAGCTTGTAAAGAGGTGGTGGAGAAGCTTCTACTTGAGCAGCAGAGGATGGGTTTGGGTGCCATCTAAAGAACTTCAACCTAAAGCTTGCTTCAGTAAAACATTTTTGGTATCTTCTCATCAATCTTGCACAAAAGCAGGTCCAGCTGCTGCAACTGAGCTGGGAAGTAGCCAGTCAACCCATGACCTGCACCATGTTGTGAAACACCCCTGAGATCAGGTACCAGGGCTAGGCACAGAGTCCTGTGTGATGAGACGCCCGCTAACCAGAGTCCCAAGGTGCCCCGGCATGGTTTCCACTAGGAATCTGGCCAGCAGCTTTCACCCTACAGCACATAGAGCAAAGGCAGGGACAAAAACCACTGGGGAGTGCTCACGTATTTGCCAGCGTTGCTGTAGCCAAAATACATTCTGGAAAGTATGGCGCACGCCCGTAATTCATTTAACACAGCTCTGGACTAAGAAGAAAACAGGAACTACCCTTCTGAAACTCACTAATGGACCTTCTCCTCCAGTCTCCTGTTGCTGATAAAGCCCAACTTCATAAGCCACAGGGGAAGTCATAAAACTGGTGTCATGATCCCAGTGCTTGAGCCAAAGGCAGTTGAAAGTCAATGGAGAGGCTCTCATTGACTCAAATGTGCTGTGAAGTGGGAGCTCTTGCCATTAAACCTCTACGGGGAATGATGAGGGGAGGGAAAATGTGTGGGAGTAGGACTGCAAGTCCTCACTAAAACTGTTTGTTCCCTTATTTTTAATCTCTAGCATCACTGGACATGGTCCCTCTGGAGGTGCTGCCAGACCATTGAGTGCCTCCGTGCCGGCACACCAGGCACCGTCTTCCTGGAGCAAAGGGTGGAACTTTGGTTTTATTGCATGTTTTACTCATGCCAAAGTCTATTTAATATCAGGTTTGCTGTGTTTTTTTTGGTTTTGGCCCACAAATGCTTCTGGGGCAGGTCAGTACATCTCCCACGTTACCACTATATTGTGCATTTGGAGCTTGCAAAATCCAAGGAGATCTCCATCATTCAGTTTGAACATCACTTCCCAGTTGAGACTCAAATGGCAGGAGTGCTGGAGAATATTATTGGTAAACAATAGATGTCTGGTGGAGACGCTGATTATTTTCCTGGTACAAAAGGCTGCTGCATCCTATGTGATAATTCCCCTTTCTTTTCCTCCTTGTTGGCTTTGTGTTTTTGTGATTTATTTGCGGGCTGGCAAGCATCCACAGCCCTGCAGGAAATGGATGTCTGCTATTGTGTTTGGGGGGGGCTATATAAACGTGTAATTTTCCCACTACATTAATTATAGATGTTTCTCCTTCGCTGGAGCAGCTCCATGTTTTCTCTGCCCTGTCGGTTTGGAGACAGAGTATTCTCCCCACACTCCCAGCCCAAGCTGTGGGTATTTATAGGGAACCCTGACTCTGACATCCTCAACCGAGGAAAGTTAAAGAGCTAGTCATTCCCGTTTGCCAGCTTGGCCTGGTCACAAACACTGCAGAGGGGAAACTCACTGGCTTTTCCGCCTGATGATAACAGCTCCAGAATAGCAGCATAGCCAGATTTTCTCTGGCTATTCCTCCTGCTGACACTTTCCTCAAGAATAAAAGTGGTTTGCCCTAAGAAAGCAACCATCTTGTTATGGAAAAGCAATTGTAGAGCAATTTACTTTGGAATAGCTGTGCTGCTTAATTCCTGACTCTGTGAGACAGACACAGCTGAACTTGAAGCAAACAAATGAAACCCAAGGCAAAATTCAGGGTCGTTATATCAGGTTTTGTTCAAGAAAAGGCTGGAGGAAGAGGTCACACTGAAATACAGCATCCCAGTCTGTGCTTGTTTGGCTCTACTCTGTTGACCAGGTCTGGTCATGTGGTCTTCAACCTGAATGGACTGGAAAAGCTTCCTTTTTTGTTTCTGTCTTACAAAAATGTGGCTAAACCAAGGAATTCCTCAGTGGAAAATCTGCACATGCAAAATGCCCCGCTCTTGAGAAGGCATTTTGTCAAAATCCCTGTTTGGCTGAAGCGCAGGTTTTGTCCCCTACAAGGCCACTGCAGTACTTGGTTGGATTCATAGCTTGTGCTTCCCGTCCCACTGGATCCCTCTCGGGGTTCCCGTGCAGGATGCTGTCCACCACGATGCACCCGGCTTTGCTTTTGGGACAGCAGTGGAGCCACATGGCAGCTGTGTGCCTGCACGTTTATGTGGGAAAGAGCCTGGCAAAGGACTCCAGTCGCAGAGGGATATGGGGATACCATGCTACAACTTCCCAGGTCCTACCTTGCAGCCTGCCAGACTCCAAAACCTGAATTTTAGGGCTGATGGGTGTTTTTTTGTCCTTGGTGGCTGAAACAGCATGTGGTTGCCGTCTATCTCTGGCATAACATGTGCCCCCTTTATGGGCTGAGCTGTGATCCGTGTTTGCTTGGTGCTCTGGAGAGGATTTCCTGTAGCACATGAAATTCTCTCACATTACTTACACGCTGGAGCGGTGCACTGAGATGCTTAGGAAGCCCCCAACACAGGGTGTTTTGGCTCATGGTGTCTCTGGCTTGCTTCTGACCCAGGAAGTGTTAATGTCTCCTGAAGAAAAAACGTCTTAGAAGTACAACTGCACACAATGCAGGCTGGGACAAGGAGAAGCAAACATCTGCTCTTATCTTAGAGGGCATGCCTGCCAATGAGAAGGCTTGATAATGAATCATGTTTGTTCTTTCTTGAGCTGTAACTCCTGGAAATAAGAAACCTAGCCAAATTTTTGCCAGAAGGTGCTGCCTCTGTGAGGGGACTGTCCCTTAAGAGAGAGTCCTCGGGATGTCTGCAGATACACCTGTCATTGGAGGGGTCAGATCGTTTCCAGCAGGCTGGATGTACCTGAGCATCCTTTGGCTTGTAACGTGGGTTCCCTGTAGACTCTCAATGAAACACAAGTCCTGCTGTGATTTTTTTCTCAGTTTTTGCCTGCCAGAAGCGGGCATGTTCATCACACAGGCAAGTACAGAGCAGGTCGGATTTAATACAAGCACACAGGCTGTGCTGCCTGTGACCATCCCTGGGTTTCCTACAGAGGCTTTGTAGAGCTGTTTTGGCAAGCCAGAGACTAAGAGACAAGAGGAAGAGAGTGGGGGAGGCCAAAGCAATGAGAGATGGCTCTGATTTACAATTGCTCTCCTCCTTCAACACCCACTCTGCACAGGTCCCCAGGAGGGCAGTGAAAATTTGCTTCCTGCCTCTTCTGCTGCTGGTGCATGGAGGAATACTGGAGGGGACACAGCGAGCCGTGCTGAGGGGAAGCCAGGCAGAGCTCAGCTGCTTCCTGGTGGCCATCAGCAGGATAAGGGAGCCATGGTGACTCAGATGATACCATGCAGGTAAGCTGGTGCTGGTGGGTAGCCACAACTCATTGCTCTGTGAGAAATCCCGGACCCAGGCTGAGCTGTCGTCTTAGTACATTGCCACGGGACTGAGAAGGGAGAGGGCTGTGCCCACCACATCCAGTCCATGGGAGTAGAGGGACATATGCCGTAAGATCAGGGACGACGTCTGCAAGGACAGGGCACAAACCTGAGCCAGCTTGGAGAAAGGTGAGGATTTGTGATGGCTGGGCATCCTGGGATGCAGGTTTCTGGGGGTGAGCTGTGTCTACATCCTGGCTGGAGGCATTTCCTGGACATGCTGGTGCCCTGGCCCTGCTGGAATGCATCTCCTTGGTTTTTTGGGGCTGGGAGTGTGCTGCCAACAGAGTTTCTTCCAGGGATCCTAGCTAAGTACATAAAGTAAATCTGGTCAGATCCACATCAAAATTAAGCAGCTTATTGTGTTTGTCATGCCTTAACCCTGTATATCTTGAGCACTTTTCATGATCTCTCTTGCATTTGACTCTCAAAGCACAACTGCCACACAGTCCATGTGTTGGCCAAATGCTTTATCGGTCTGTGTAGATGAAGCCTTGTGGGCTTGTACAGGATTGTTATTGCATACCTGTGGTTGATGTCAGCAGGTTGAGGCTGGGACAGTGCCGTCAGAAGCCGTGTTTCCTTGAGAAAGCAACGGTCTGACTGTGAGCATTGTTTGGGTGAGTCTGTACATGCAGCATCCAGAAGGTTGCCATTACATATATGTGTGGTCAGGCCTCACTGAGTGACGGAAATCCTCCTGGGGAGGGAAGAATGCCCTCATGAAATCTTTTACTATCTTTAGTTCATCTCTTTTGAGAAAGATACCAGGAGGGAAAGGCCCCAGAAGGTGACACTGCAGTGCCCAGCAGCAGGGGAACCAGGGCTTTTCTCTTTAACAGAAGCCAGCATAAGAAATTCCCTCTGCTTCTAGCATGAAGGCATGGCTCATCTGTGCACTGGCCACTGATGAGGTGGGGCACTGAAGGACCTTAGGAAACTAAGCTTTGTCCATGATACTTCTGCTGCTGCTGCCCCATGGGGTGCCATGTGTGGGACTTACCTGCGACCAGTTGTTTGGGTGGGCTTCCAGAGAGGGTCACTCGAGCAGGGATGAAGGGTTGGGAGTCAAATTGAAGTCTCTTCAGGGACTCTCATTTCAACCCATCAGGTCTCTCAGCATCGCCACTGGTGTCCCTTTCCCATAACGTCAGTGAGATTTGGGCAAGGAGAGCAGGTTGGGCCATTGCCTGCTTGTCCACTCTTCATGAGATGTTGTCACTCAACCTCCTTTTCGTTTCGAGC
Organism: Larus michahellis; assembly: GCF_964199755.1. Taxonomy (NCBI): domain Eukaryota; kingdom Metazoa; phylum Chordata; class Aves; order Charadriiformes; family Laridae; genus Larus; species Larus michahellis. The sequence goes on from NC_133902.1 coordinate 36,940,159, forward strand.
AGCCGAAAGGCAGGAGCACAGGAGGCAAATCGCGGCTCTTGCTGCAAGCACTTCACGACGTGCCCTGCACATCCAAACACAATGCGATTTCGCATCTGAGTACCAAAAGCTAAACAGCAGGTGAGACTGGGTTAACGGCCTGGGCATGGCAGTTTCTAAAGCAACGCCTGGGGAGCTCTAAACACAAACACCATTAGCAATAGCAGGATCTGTGCACTTAACTCCCTGCCCTGCTCTAAAAGCACTGGCCCCCAGCAGCAAGCATCCTCCACTTTTATCTACTTGGTCCAGCTCAGTGCTTAGCCGCCGTGCCCAGCTCGAGGAGTTGGACCGCCTGCTGTCACGTGGGCATTTAGTTTAAATCTCATCCATGCCCTTTTCCATTTTGCCAGTTTTGGAGAATATTCATCATTGAAGCCCGCCCTTTCACACATCACAAAGGTCCGAATTCACTCATGCGCCACTCAGTGCCACAAATTTACTGCCCTTGTCAGTAACAGGGAGGTGCTGCTGTGCTGCTGATAAAGCCATCGGCATGTGGCCTTCAGTGGCTGTAAGCTAAGAGAAACACCATCCCTCTGAATAGTGGGCACTGCAGGGGGGAAGGATGCAGGGCAGGGGTAAATGTGGGCCTGACCTGAGATAAAATATTGGAGGGCAAATGTGCTCCTGCTTCCAGAGACCTGGGGAGGCTGCAGAAAGATGCTGAGCAGAAATTGTAACGGGACAGCACAGGTGGTGGAGGGAGCCCAAGAAACATCCATTATTTATATACCGTCTGCAGTGAGCTCATGGAGAGTTGGGATTGGCCAGGAACTGGGTCAGGATGAAGCAAACAAAGCCTGAAGTCCTTGAGTGAGGCTCCCCACCGAGCCCATGCCGATGCTCTCACACTCTTCCCTGCCACGGCACCCTCCAGCCAGGTTCTCAGCAGCCACAGCTCTGTGCCAGGGCCAGCGTCTGCGAGCTGGATATGCCTGCAACCCCAACTTGGTGAGTACATCTGGGAAGAGTGATATTTATTGCACAGTAACACGCTCTGGGCAATTATCAGTTTAATGACCCACATAAACGTTTTCATCTTATCCAGTTTGGGGTACCAGAATGGGTTGTTGCATTGATTGGGTCATGCCAGCGTATTTAGCAAATGCAGAGGCAGAGACACAGCTGATGGAGGGGAGAGGTGTTCCCTCACCACCATCCAAAGGGAAGGCAACGTTGATGTGCCCACCATGGCACATCCCACCATGGGTGGGAGATGCAATGGATCAGGAGAGCCACTGCTGCTTGCTGGTATTCACCCTCTTGGTCTCCCTGCATGCCCAGCTTGGAAGGTGGATTCACATGTTTGGCAAAGTCTGGTGCTCCAGCGTGTAGAGAGAAGGGATTTAATTTTGCACGATGAATTGGTGTGTAAGCCCACAGAGAAAGACTGTGGGCTTGGCGTGGCAGTGGCAAGCTGTCCAACAAGGCAACTGATGTGCCCTGATGAGTGTTTAATCAGGCTGCATTTTCTCAGGGAAAGCAATGATCTTTAACCACACGGGCTGAAGGGTACGCTCAGAAAGTCTGAGGTCCATCAGAATTCTTCTGTGGGTCTTAGCAAGGGCCAGGTGTCCCTGGGGTTCACCTGTAGGCTTCATCTGTGCATGTGACATGGTCCAGTCACTTAAACCCTGCATGACAAGCTACACTTGCAGAAACAACAGCCACATCTGCACTTGTAAAAGTATGAGATTGGTGGATGCATGCTTGCTAGGCACCATGAGCTGCCTGGAATGTCTGCAGCTAGCAGCTCAAGGTTTGGGCTACAGAGTAACTCAGGTTTTAAGGTAATTAAGTGACATAATCTTCAATGTTATTTCAACCTGCAGTAAAATTATTTATTGGTTTCAGCACGTATGAATCCTTCAGTCCCTGGACAGCCAATTTCTCCATGGAGATCACAAGGTTCCCTAACCCTCTTTTTCTACATAGATGCCTAAATTGGGCCATTTCAAAATCCTGCTTTGAAATATACTGGGAATACTACAAATATTACATATTACAATGGGAAGAACCTATGAAACTCAAGCGTGGCAGAAAACTGAGGCAGAGCAGACAGTATTGGGGAAGTGCAGGCACTGCTGCAAACCACTACAGGTTTGCACACATGCAGGATTTCTTGGTTTCCTCCAAGGCTGCTGATATCAGCCATGAAATAGGGAAAATATTGCACTGGATCGACCTAAGTTCCCATCGGGAACTGGCAATCTGTTTTTTCTTAAGGGGGAAAAAAAATGAGCACTCACACACACCGCTACAACAATGTGAAGTATTTTCCTTTTCAAGAGCCCTTCCTCGCTATCCAATGCCTTCCTTTAAAAAATGGTGCAGAAGTCAAGCAGGGCTGTCCATCATCCAGAAAGCAAGCAGCACTCAACCGCGACGCTCAAGGATTCCTAGAAGCCAGTGTTGCACGGGGAGAGCTAAAACAGGGGACTCTGCAGCAAGCGTGTAGCTGATCCTCCCATCCGGGGAAGCAGGGCTTGGAAACAACACTGGGGGTTTACAATCTGGCAATGCATGCCTTCCACTTGGAGCAAGAAACGTCAAGGAGAATTAGTGAGATGACCAGAGCCTTAGCCTGCAATGGGAAGCAACTGCTGTTCCTAAGCAGGCTGTGACTGCTCAGCCTTGCTAATCAGATTTCAGAAGATGCTCAGCTGCCTCATGCTGTAGGGTGCTCATCGCATGTTTTCCTAGCAATGCTGTACTGTGGGGGTCTGTATTTCAGTGAGGAAGGAGAAGGCCTCCCTGGGGGGATCCTGATAGAATGCCCAGAGATCTGGTTTTGTCGGTGATGAGGAGAAAAGGCCATTTGGAAAGCTGTGTATCTCGGGCATGGCTCAAATACCTGCTCTGTAGGTCATTTAAAGCAAACAATCCAGGTCCAGATGCTCCTCTGAGCACCAGCTGTGAGTACCAAGGTTACCAAAACTCAGCCTTACCCCAACAGATCTGCTGACCCGATAACCTGACCAGCTTCCCAGGCAACTGGAACCTGCCCTGACACCAGAGCCACGGTGCCTTGGCCACCCTGGGGTTCGGCATGTCAGTGCCAGGAGAAAAAGCAACCGCATCCAGCCCCGGTTTGCCAGCTTCATCGCTGCTTGGCCGGTCCATTTTTTTTCACCCCCTGCCCCCCTCCCAGCAAAGCACACTTTTGATCTGAGGCACTAGAGATCATGGAGCAATATTTAAGTCAAGGGAAATAGGGATCCTTTGCACTTGATCAAGGGTTTAATTAGTAAAGGATTGTGTGATTTTGCGCGATTTGCTCGATACCAATTCCTGTGAAGAATAAAAGTTTACTTCCATTTCCCAGTGCTCTATTAAAGCAGCTTCCGTTAGCGCTGCCTGTGCTCTCAACTGTGCTGTATATGGCATTTCTATTTTTAGAAACCAGGGTTGCCATGACAACCCAGTGTATTTTTTGTTAAATATAGCAGCTGTTGCAGGGAACTCTTGTCCTTCTGGATGTAAAGACTGTGTTTTTGCCCTCTGACAGAGCTCAGGGTATTAAATGCAGATGAGAAAGGATGATTAGATAAGTGGAAGCCCAGAAGAAATCATGGATCTGTAATTACAGAGGGGTTTTGAACGAAGCCATGTGTATCTGCTGCTTCAAGAAGCAGCCTTTCTGCTTTAGAAACGGTGTGGGGACAGGGATGTGGAGCTTTGCACTGGGGGCTGTGTTATCCGTGAGACCACCATTCCCGCCCTCTCACCAGCTGGGATGCTCGCTTGCTGGCTGCCCAGTCTGCCTGCCTTCTCCTCGTTCTGGTCTCTGCCCCTTCTAGGAAACACCCTGGTCCTAGCTGTGGTCTCCAGGACTCGTTCCATCTGGGAGGAGACACGGGGGTGCCAAATAGGTCTTGCCATCAGAAAATCCCTGTGGGAAGAAAGGAGCCTGTTTTGGGAAAAGCAAGTTTTACCTCCTACCCACACTTAAGGAGCTTGAAGAAGAGGGTTGTGTCTCAGGGTTAGGGTCTGGATCCCCATCTCCTGTTGGGTGATGGAGACCTCTCTGGAAGAAGTGCCAGTGCACGGGTGCAGGTCCCATCTCTGGGACCGGCCCAGGGATGCAGCATGAGAGCGCTACAGAACCGTACTGCGCCCCAAAGCAATAACGTGCCCAAGCTTCGGTGTTCGATGGGAAATAAACTGATTCTGTTTCTTTTTTTTTTTATTATTTGTTTGTCTGTTAGCTCCGGAGGGAAGCAGCAGTGAAGGATTTCAGTCTCTTTACAACTACTTGAAAGGACATTGCAGAGAGGTTGGTGCTGGTCTCTTCTCACAGGTAACTAGCAATAGAACAAGAGGGAATGGCTTCAAGCTGCAATAGGGTAGGTTTAGGCTGGACATTAGGAAAAAATTCTTCACCGAAAGAGTGGTCAGCCACTGGAATAGGCTGCCCAGGGAGGTGGTGGAGTCACCAACCCTGAATGTGTTTAAGACTCGTTTAGATGTGGTGTTAGGGGATATGGTGTAGGGGAGAAATTGTAGAGTGGGGTTGATGGTTGGACTCGATGATCCCAAGGGTCTTTTCCAACCTGAATGATTCTGTGATTATATTTCGCTTTGGCTTTGTCACTTCTTTACTGGACCCCTGTATGGTGCAAACACATAGGGCTGTTTTCCTTCTCCTGGGTGGAGGGAGAAGAAGAGGGAGTTCTCATTCTGCCGGGTTCGTTTTGTGGTTGGCGCTTTGCCTTCCGCTTTCAGTGGAAGCGTCCAAATTTGGTGAGTTCCAAGGGGCACTTGCGAGTCTCTGTCAGCACAGCCTCTGCTTTGCATTTCCATTTCAGTTTGCGTTGCGACCAGGCGGCTGCAGCAATAGCTCTGCGCACAGGGTAGGGAGCTCTACCACTTGGGCCAAGGGCAATATGTCAGCTGGGAGATGGAGATCTTTTTTTAATTAACTGGTCTTGCCTTGTTAAATGAAAAAGGAAACCCAGTGAACAGCAGATACACAGCGAGGCTTAGGGTCTTTGAAAGTTTCTTTAAAAAGCCGATGCAATAACAAACAAATAAAGAACCAGAGTTAAAACAGCTTGATTTTAAAATATCTGTGGAGGTCACTGTGACCAAGACTTTGAACAAGAATAACATGTCTTTGGGATTCTTATCTGTTCCCTGAGCTATCATGAGCAGCATCTATTGCTGGGGATGTTATTGCTTTTCTGAATTTAATAGCATAAACGTTGCTTATGCTAGCAGAACGCTGCAGGGGAAGGGATCTCCTCTCACACACTGCAGAGCTGCCTCTGCGGGCGCTGGGGGCTTGGGTTTGTCCTGCTGCCTGCTCCCTGCACCCTCCAGGCGCTTCAACCCACTTGTGGTCCAGCTCTTTAACCAGCTGTGCAAGGGGATTTTGAGGGGTGGGGGATTTTGAAGAGTCAGGGATTTAGGAGGCAGTAGGACAGAGCCAGATGCCGGCTATGCCACCGACTGCCAGCTAGAGTCCATCCTGGTCCCTCTGGGGAGCTGGAGTTTGTCTCCACATGTGCTAGAGTATCTTCCTCTAGCTGAGGTCATAAATATAGGGGTCACCCCTGAGGAAGTGCTGCCTGTAACGAAGGAAGAAAAAGCTGCCACATCAAATTTGAAGACTTACTTGCATCCTTCAGGGAATATGTTGATAGACATTTCTGGCCCAGAAAACGTTGCTTGCAGCTGGGCAGGAGTTCTGCGGCAACCATTTTAGATGCTGCTTTAGTTTTAATCCAGCACGAGCTGAAGGGAGAACTGTGGAGTGGGCACAGTTACGAACAGAGGTGATTGCACATGGACCCAAAATGGAGCCTCTGTGTCTTCAGGCTCCTCCAGCTGTGATTCTCGCCTTGCAGCCTGTCTGCCTTAGCAGCCATGGCTGGCAGGAACTCATGCCTTTGATGTCCTCTCTCCCTGCTCTGGCTCTGCTTAGTTGCATCCCTGAATGTGCACATCTTTAAAGGTGGTGTCAAGAAGCTCCCAGTAAGACCAGGCAGCTTTGGTGAAGCCCGGTCCCAAGTGGTTGGACCTAAAGGACTTCAAGCAAAATTCATGTCCGTCAGGGTGCCCTTTGGACTGACCTTACCGACAGCCAGGCCAAAGACCAGCTGAGGGCTGAGGACAAAGCTGCTTTGTGGCTGGTCACCATGCTTTCCCCAAGGTCAGTGCCCCAGGACCCATTTCCCCATTGCATCGTTACAGGCTCCGTGTAGGGTGTGCCCTTGGATTGTGACTAGTCCCTGGTCTAGTGTGGATGATGCCTCTCATTCCTCATGTGAAGCACCGGTGCTCTGAGGTAGAAGAGCTGCTGCCAGGGTGGAGGACAAGCCCAGGGTTGTGGAAAGAGTGGGCACGTGTGGTACAGGGGAGAAGTAACGCCAGTGCCATACAACAGTGTGAGCAGCCTGGGCAAGGCTGCCAGCAAGCGATGCAGGATGTTTTGTCCCTGGAGCCACTTCCCTGGCATGACACTTCCTGCAGGGTTTGATATCGTGCTGTGTCCTAGCAGGAGTTGCCCAGGAAGGGTCAGGCAGTCCCTGCCAACAGCCCGTGTCCTGCCTCAGATGTACCCCCTGCCAGGCAGGGCTGGGATGATGGGGTGCAGGTCACAGGCTCCATCCTTTCTCCACAGTGGGTGCACATGCCCAGCTGGTCCTGCCCATAGAGCACCAGTCATCTGACTGGCTCCGCTCTGCAGAAAAACCTTCTACTGGTGCTAGAGGCAGAGTTTCTCCAGTAATATACATTTATTAAAACTTCTGACTCTGCTTATATGTCCACTTCCCTGTGTATTCAGGGATCGTCTCAGTGTTTATGCTCCCTGCTTTCCTTCCATTGATTTATGGGTTTATTGTAATCTCTCCATTGTGTTGCTTCCCCCCTGCAGGCAGCATGGGGCAGGCAGCAGTCCTGGGTGTTTTTTCCTTCCACCCTGTGTGTTGACTGGTCCATCCTTCAGCCATTTGCAGCAATTTCTGTGAGGAAGGACCATGACGGTGGCACACTTCAGCTGCAGACCACTGCCCATGGTATCAAATATCGGTGAAGCTGTGTTTTTCCCAGCAAGGATGCTCTTGAAGGCAGTGAAGTTTCCCCAGGAGTGATGGGGTCTGCTGCGAAGGATGGAATGCTTTTCACCTGTTCAGGAGATAGGTAGGTCTCTCAGCTGTGCCTCTCAAATAAGAGCACACCACTCCTTTCTTGGGCCTAGAGACTTGTTTGCAGCCTCTTATCAAAGCTGCACAAATGTTTGGTTTCTCAACAGCCTTTTGAGAGAGAAAGAAGGTATTTATTGCGTCTCTCCTTGGTTTCTTATCCTTGGACTGTGGGGTTTGTGGCCTATGTGGACAACATGCCTGAAGTTCTGGTGGGAGGGTGCAGCTGCCAGGAACATGTCTGTGAGTCCCTGACAGGGGAGAGGGGCGAGTGTCTGGCTCAACAGCAATCTGGAAACCCCTTCTTGAGGGCTGTTTTTCTCATCTGCTCTTTCCTACAGCTTTGTGCAATGCTTCTCCTGCAGCTTCTGCCTGTCTCCCAGTGGAGATGCCTTCACACCTTCGTCCCACAGCAGCTGCAGCTCCATCCAGTCCCGAAGCACTGCACTGTAGCCAGCAATGGAGGCTGCAGCCAGCCATAAAGCTCATCCCTGTGGTTGAAAAGGGGAGTTTTGAGCACCCAGTGTACCAAAGATGCGTGAGCACCTGCTTGTGCTGGGCGAGAAGGAAGGAATGCTGGGAGTCGCCTTCCCACAAGCACAGAGGTAAGCGGAGACATCTGGAGGCATCTCAAAACCTCTAGAAACATGGCCCTAAGTCCCCTGTCATCAGGCTGGTACCTAATTGGGAAGGACCTTTTGAGCATGCAGGGAGGCTAATATTCATGCATAGCTTTCCCTGCTGGTTGCTGAGACCCCACTGGGCTGGATGGCCATCGTGTACCAGCTCCGTGAGTCTTATTGTCACTATCCCACTGCCTTGGCTCTCTTCTATAGAATAAGGTGTATCACAGAATCACAAGGGGTTGGAAGAGACCTCTGGAGATCATCTAGTCCAACGCCCTGCCAGAGCAGGGTCACCCAGAGCAGGTGGCACAGGAACGCATCCAGGCGGGTTTGGAATGTCTCCAGAGACGGAGACTCCACCACCTCTCTGGGCAGCCTGTGCCAGGGCTCTGCTACCCTCAAAGGAAAGAAGTTCCTCCTCATGTTGAGATGGAACTTCCTATGTTCAAGTCTGTGCCCGTTACCCATATCTCTTCCTGAACAAGAGCCACTGTAAGGACAGAGCTGTACTGGAAGCATGTGCATTGGGTGTTTTCCACATCAGGTTTTTTCCTGGGGAACTTATGAATATCAGAGGAATTTTTGTTTGTTTTTCCCCTGGAAGCACACAGTTCTGCTCTCCCCTTTCCGAGCACAGCACTATATCAGTACTCAGTGTATTCGTGAGGCCAACCTCAGCAGCCTTTCCAGCAGTAGCATAGTTTTGTTCTATTTGGGGAAATTCTCTGACAAAGGAGTGTCAATGGCAGTGTTGATTTAAGGGGGAGTCCATAGCTTCTGCATGAGTGAGAGTTTCTGGGCACTGAGAAACCAGAGAGCAAGTCTGCAGGATTAGAGCACAGAAAGGAGAAAATGGCTTAGTCTCCACTTCAAGGTCTAAGATGGCTGCTGAGTGATGAGTTGTTTGAAAATCCCAGGCCCAGCAAATGCTAAGCCTGTTGCCAAAAACATGGCCTCAGCAGAGGATGCAGAGGAGAGCATCTTCTCTACAGCAAGACGATGGGCTTAGGAAGAGCCTTGCAGGCTACCTGACAGGCTTACCTCCTGACTTACTGCTGGTGAGCAAGAGCATCTTCACTTGTTTCTGGCATGTCTTGTGTCTGCGGCCTGTAACAGCCTCAGGTGAGCTCAGGTTAAACTCCTCACTTTGAACCACAGGAATTCCAGTTAGTCCTTAGTAAAGGCAAGAATCTTTCAAAGGAAGAGATTCAAAGAAGTAAGCCTCAGCCTGGGAGCGAGACCAGGAACCTCCTGGCTGCTTTAGGACCTCTGTTTGTCACTGGCTTCATTCCCCTTCCCAATTTGTGAGAAAGCCCGTGGAGAAGACCTCCCCGAAGAGCAGGACGAGGAGTGACTTATGATCAGATTTGCCCACAAACTATAAAGCAGCCAAGGATTCCACCCTCCCCACAGGAACGTAAGCTGTTTGAGTAGCACTCGCGTCTGAAACAAAGTTGTGGCAGGAGGTTAGGAAGCAGCAGGCTGAGTTTGGTGTAGGTTTGTAACCCTGTTTGCTTTTAACCTAGCTTAAAACCCAAGCATCCACGGAGTACTCAGTTGTGCTGGTGCCTCTAGAATATTTAGATTTATTTATTTATTTATGTATAGTTTTAGCCTCGCCAGACCCTTAGTTCAGTCACTTCTAGGAAGAAATTTGGGAAAACTGTGTTTTGCCCTGTTTCTGTGATCTCCCCATGCCTCAGCCCTTCCCATGCAGGCTGGGCTACACCCCTGGCAGCCGTCCGGTCTCTGCTGCTCCTGCAAGAAATAGGAGGCCAAAACAGATGAGATGAAGGTGAGGATCCTCCGGTAAGCCTATGGCTGTGTCTAGGACTGCGTGGAAATAGCTTCTGGAGCTTCATTCACTTTGATATATTCTTGGATGTGCAGTGTGTGGATTTTTTACCTTCTTGAATTTCGCCCGGAGCCTTGCGTTTGTCCAAACAGGAAAGCCTTCCCTGAAATCCAGACATGACCACACAAGACAGCCAACGTTTGTCTCGCTTGTGGTACAGGTCTCCTCAGGAAAAGAGCCCGGCCACCTCAGAAAGTGCAGGGGACACTGGGGAGACAGATGCCAAAACCTCTCCTCCTCCAATTCAGCAATTCTTAAAGGCAGCTGCATCTCTGGAGGAGAAGCAGGAACAGCTGGAGCAAAAGAAGGGCCAAATGAGATGATGCCGTTAGGATTATTTCATCTCCCTGTTGAACGGGAGCCCAGAGCAGTCCCTTTGTCAGTGAAATCCTCCTGTGTGGGGCTGTTACACCACTGCAGGGCAGGGGCCACAAATACATGGAAGTCCTGGAGAGTTTCACACTCTGGCTGGGACAAGATGTCCCAGAGAAATGGCCATGGGGGCATTTTTCAGCTCCTGAGCTATCTGTCATGGGGCACGCTGGAAGAAGCAGTGTTGAGGGGCTATAAAACTAGGGTGTATTTGACACACCCCCCACCCCCCGACCCCCCCCCCCCAAAAAAAAATCAGTAAAGGGTAGATGGTACGCCAGGATAGCTTGTTTAGAAGGTTAGCTAAACAGTGTCTTACGTGAATAACACCATTTCCCTTCCCTGCAAAAAAAGCTTTCCACGTCCAAACCAAAACCTGCTGTTTTGTTGGTTTTTTTGTTGGTTTGGTTTTTGTTGTTTTTCCCAAATGAAAGCCGCAATGCATGTCTGCCTCTTTAAGGAGGGGGATGTGCTGATTTTGGCTGGCGTAGTTTTCTTCATAGTAGCTAGTATGGGGCTATGTTTTGGATTTGTACTGGAAACGGTGTCGATAATGCAGGGATGTTTTAGTTATTGCTGAGCTTACACTGAGTCAAGGCCTTTTCTGCTCCTCACCCCACCCCACCAGTGAGTGGGCTGGGAGTGCACGAGAAGTTGGGAGGGGACAAGGCTGGGACAGCAGACCAAAGGGATGTCCCATGCCATATGATGTCATGCTCAGCCTATAAGGCTGAGGGAATAAGAAGGGAGGGGAGGACGTTTGGAGTGATGGCATTTGTCTTCCCAAGTAACCCTTATGTGTGGTGGAGCCCTGCTTTCCTTGGGGATGGCTGAACACTTCTCTTCCCCATCCCACCATGGCAGGAGTGACCAGCTGCGTGGTGCTTAGTTGCCAGCTGGGGTTAAACCACAACATGGTTTTGGCATAGATGTGATAACAGAGTGTGTCTCACCCTCTCCCCCTCTTTTCTAGAGGGCTCATTCTCACTAGATGCTACCTCTAGTGCTCTTTGCATCTTTGTTGGGCCTATCTGCAGTATGCAAGTGCCTGTAAAGGGCTTGAAAGACGAAAGCATTAGAGGTAATTATTAATGTTAGTGAGAACAGCTACGGAGGGGGACCCAACTTAGGTTGCATTATAAGGACACTCTGAAACCACCCACCTCTGCAAAGTAACCTCTTGCTCTGCTTCATCTTCATCCTCCTGTGTACCAATTACTTGACTCATCCCATTTCATGTTTTCCTTTCTTCTCCCTGGAATTTGGATGAAGTGCCCCTTTCTGTGGTCATCATATGCCTCCTCTGTGCCTTCCTCCTACCTTGTCATGTGTAAAGAAAAAGCTGGGGTGGGGGGGAATAATTCTTTTAATCCCTTGTGAGCCCTCTAATGCCACTCATTGTCCTCTGATGCAAAAGCCACACGAAGTGCTAGTGCAGATGCATTGCTCAGCTCTGATGGCTGGAAACAGTTGTTAAATGTTCTCGGTTGGGTGCACGCAGCAAGGAAAAAGACCTTCGTCTCTTCTCTCCTAAGGTCTGGGAAGCTTCCCAGCTTCCCTGACACAAAAGCCTCCCCTTTACAGGTTTCAGCATCTGGTGCTGTTGACCCCACTGATCACAGGAGGGTCAGACAGAGGGGTCCTGCCAAGGATGCTCCTTCTCCCTGCCATGCAGAGGGTGCCTTGCAGTGCTTCCCATGTCATCTTGCCAGAGTCCTTGCAGCAGACTCTGGCTGTCAGTCCCTGTAGAGCAATCTTACTTCACTTTTTGGAGGTGGTATGTCCTACCAGATGGTTACTGGCCTGCAGTGGTGACCTGCTAAGCGACACTTGTCCTTAGCACCCTCAGCATGACCCACAGGTGGCAGAAAGCCTCTACAAAAGCCAGGAGCCGTGTGAGAAGCCCATCTCTGCTTAAACAGCAGGATGGACCTTGGCCAGGACGGATGCTGAGTGTGGTTCCTCTGCTGGCTGATGCCAAGCTGCCTTCAGGAAGTTCACCTTGACTATCAAAAGTCAGATCTCACAGGTATGCTGTGTTTTTTCAGGTGGGCAATCCCTAGTGCATCCCATGTTCAAACACCACTTCACAAAACAGTCATTTCTGCTGTCCTTTGAAGCCAGGGATGCTTCTCTGCTGCAGCCTTCCTGCGTGTGCACAGGGGTGGCTGTTTAAAAGTTTCTCCCACCATCGTCCCTACATGCCCTGTCCATGGGGGAGTTGGGGAGTGCTCAGCAAACACACTGACTTCCAGCATGCAGCAAGCCCTGCACTCAGATGGTCTGCAGCCAAGAAACCTCATCCCTCATCTAGGGATTGAAACTAATGCATGATCCGTTTCGTTTCTGGCAGCAGAGGGGAAAAAGAGAGCCTCCAAAATCTGTAAATCAGCCATCTCTCAAATTGTGTGGGATTAAGGAAAAGGCACAGAATAAAAATAATTTCCATTGGGGAAAGCATATCATTTCATTTGGCCAGGAAAATAACGCATTGTCTTCATGTGTGTCTTCCAGAGACTTAAAAAGAATTGTATGAGGACTCAGAAGATGCAACTATGAGCTTGGTTTCTTTGGGGGCAAAGCAGGTGGAAGAAACTTTCCACCTCCCCCATGTCCTGGAGGTCCCCTTCGTATGTAGTTGTGTTGGTAACTCCTTGTTCCCCCTCACCATAGACCCCCAAAATGAACATACAGAATGAAACACTGGAATAGGCCAGATACCAAAATCCAGCAAGCAGGAGTTTTAAAACCAGATCCCACCCAATGTGGGATGCTATACAGGGGACCAGAATGTCTTAATCCAGCTTTGCTACCAAAAAATATTCCCATGCCCCAAACTTGGTGTCAGCCAGCAATTGGTGGTGTTTGACAGTGAGTCCACAGTGACAACCCTGGTGAGGGGCAGAAGCTGAACGCAGTGCTCCATGTGCCAAGGGCTGGCTTTGCTGTCAACCCCTTGTGTTCTGGACGCCCTGGGGAGGCCGACACTGGCTGGAGGTCATGCTGTGCCCCAGCTCCAGCTGGCTGGTGGGATCTCCATCCAGCATGGCAGCTGGGACCTCTGTGTGGTGTGGTCAGCGAGACCTCTATCCAGCACGGTTGGTGGGACCTCTGTGCTGCATGGTTGTGGGGCACACATAAAGCCCAGACCCCCGTACCCCCGTGCTGGAAAAAAGGACGATGAGAACAGCAAGGTGAGGCAAGACTCCCCAAGAGCCTTTGATGTGCTCACATTAGCTGGTAGGCCCAGGTTGTGCCATATTGCTGCAGATTCTGATCTCGCCCTGCTAATTTAAGACAGAAACTAGAACTTTTTATCCTCCTCCCCCGCCAAAATATGAAGCAAAAATCAACAGCAGGCCCTCTTCTATCAGCTGTGATCTCATCAGCATCCATGAGGAAGGGGGACACCAGTGGGGCTGGGTGGTAGATGAGATGGATGGGTGCCACTTTGCAGCCTGTGCGTACCGAGGCAGCTAATAAAAGCAGCAGGCCTTGGCAGCGTTGGCTGTATTTTAAAGAGACCATCTGCTCCCACCATCCAGCAGACCAGCCACTCTGGCAGAGCGTGGCCAGCCATAAAATGGGAGCTGGCAGGGACTGCCCCAACAGAACCGCATCTGCCAGGCAGCCCCCCAAAAACTGCTGTGCAGTGAGGGCACTGCCCTGAAGGTATCCTTTATTTATTCACCAGAGCCACTTGATGTGAATTTCTTTGGTGCCTTCACTCAATTGTCACATGGAAATCAGGTCTATTAAGCAGCTTTGGGCTGCAGACATTATGGCACTAACCATTACTGCGAACTTTCATCTAATTGTTATTATGATACCTCCCACTTCTGCCGTAAACAAGATTGGAGGCTTTTTCTGGGTCTCTTGTTGGAGCAGGGCGGGTGTGAATGGCTGCTCCTCTCCTGCCTAGGACACCCTCCTGGAACAGCAATAGCTCGGGGTGATGATGGGTGGCTGCAGCTTCCTCATGGGTGGTGGCAGGAGCAGAGACTGTGAGCAGCTGAGCAAGGAGAGATGCTGCTTCTTGAGCTGGGGGGCTTTGCAGATGGATGCTGCAAAGTCTTGGCCAGCGGTGTGGCTCGTTCGTCCCAGAGGATGGCTCAGCAGCAAAAGGGGTCTGAGCCCCTCTCCCCACCAGCCTGCATGCACAGATAAGCGTTCCTGACGCTCCCCCAGGATGTTTCTCACCGTGTTTTGCATTGAAATAGGGAATGGATTGGTTTGACTTTTTTGAGTTGTCTCAAAACTTGATGGCAAATTTCTGTGAGTTCTGGAATGAGTGGTAGTGAGCGTCCTGCCTCTCTGGGGACCCTCTGTCCATGTTGCTTATGGGAGGGGGCTCTCCATGTGCTTGTGCTAGCTCCCAGACACCCCAAATCCCCCAAGTCAAGCCCTGCTGCCTGGGAACTGCCATGGACCATGGTGGAGGTGCTCTGCCTGCTCCAGGCCATCTGTAGTCAGTCATGCCACTGCTTCTGCTTGAGGTTTTTCCCCTTCTAACTCCATTCACACCCCTTCCAACTCCACTCACTTCCCTTCCATCTCCATTCATATCCCTTCCTCACTTTTTCTTCCCATAGGTGGTGCAGAAAACAGCCCACCCTTCAAAGAGCAGCAGTAATTCACCGGCACCACATGGCAGGTGTCGTCCCAGCTGCAAGCAGGGGCCGGCCAGCTCCAGTCTGGAGATCTTTGGCCAAAGAGCAAGATGTGCATCTCCAGCATGGGCCCTGCAGTGCCCTGATGCTCCCCCGCACCCTGGAAATGACACGCCCACGTGTGCCCTCTCTCACCCGCTGTCACCTGCATCTTCTTGGTGTGCAACAACTCTGTCCCTGATGGCACACCTGGTCCACCACTGTTAGCCCTGATGATTTTTTACTGTAAGATGCCGAAACTCTGTCACCTTGTTTGAAGAGCTGGGGACGGGGCTGGGGGGGAGGGAGGAGGAGCGTGAAAGTCTAGCCATCCAGTGGATGCTGCAATGAGATAGTGCTAACTTGAGCTGTCATTGTTCATTTAAACTAATTAAATTACCAAACCCAAGGAATTTTGAAAGGGTCTTGAGGACTCCTGCCCTCCCTCCTCCCAAGCACGGGTGCAGAGGGGCAGGTAGCCCTGCAACTGTCAGCCACAGGCTTTCTTGCAGCCTCTTCTGGAGCTGCTGATGGCGTCTCATGTCAGGAGCAGAAGATGCAAGGCCAGTCTAATCCACTCTGGCAGTTCCCTTGTCTCTAAGCATCATTTCCCCCCTCTTCTAGAAAACAAGCATGTTTAGCATTACATGGTTTCGGCATCTGAGTTGCCTGATGGCTTTAAAAGGGAGTAAACATTCATCCTGCTGACACGGCAATAAAACCGGTGCATCTGGAAGAGAGGAGTCAGCAGCAGATGTGCCCCTGCAAACTGCTTGCCGTGATGAATGCTCTTCCCAGATACTGCTAATCCCTTTTCTCTTGCTCCTAGGCCTCCTTAATTGTGCTCCCTGTGATTAAATAACTCTTTGAAGACATCACTAGAAGTTATTTCTTCCACGTGGGAATGCCGCTTGTCAGGTTCGTAGCCTTTGGCTCTAGGCGTAGGGAGCTCGTTTGGCAAGGGAGATGGGGAGAGCAGTGTCTGGGGTGCTCTAGTGTCCCCAAAGTGCTCAGGGAGAAGCCTCCACCAGAAGGTCAGGGCCACCCAGCTGCCCAGGAGAGACGGTGGGCTTGGTGGGGATGCGACCAGATGCTCCATGTGAACCCAGGGATGATGAATTTCCAGGCAGCTGCTGCTTCCCTGGGGGTGCTTCCTCTCCCAGCTATCCAGGAAGGACAAAGTGCATGGGTTTGTGGAGGAGAGTGGTGCTATGGCTGGGGCGATGTGTTAAATCAGGCCATTCTTTTTTGGGCAGAGGGGAAGTGGGTGCTGGTTTCCAGCCTCGGCAGGCTTCCTCACGGAGGTGGTACCCAAAGCCTGTTTTTTTGAAGGATGCTGAAGCCTCAGTCTGCAGGAGGGACACAAAAGCCCAACAGGGCTGCAAGAGTGTCCAAGAGACTTTGCCAGAATGCAGGTCAGGAGGGAACGTATGTTACAGGTGCCTACACCAAGGAGAAATACCAGACGCAGGTGTTTTCTGCAGGATGGGACCTAACGTGGCAGGGAGCCAGCAGCGGTGGTGCTCCATCCTCTGCATGCCATGCTCACAAATGCTCCTGGGGCAGGCCCATGACCTGTGCCAGCCCACCCTAAGCCCACCCAACTGCCCACCCTGAAGCTTGCACCCGGCTTCCCTGGGGCGGAGGAGGCAGGTCCCTGTAGATAGAGGCAAGTGATTGCCTGAATATTCATGTATCGGCAGGCAAGCTACAGCAGGCCCTTGTTACAAACTGCTACCCAAACTGCTTACATCTATAAATGAGGGAAATAAATAAACAGATGCTTGTTAATTGACTTAATTACCCACCAGCAAACAGGAGACCGGGAGCACATCAATAAAAAATGTTTTAAAAAGCAACTCATAGTCATTCTTTTCCATATGCAAACCACGCCGGTCTCTTCTATCTACAATAGACTCCCCAAAGACAAGAAGTGGATTTTCATTACACGGGAAGGAGGGATCAAAGTCTGCAAATTAGGGCTGTGGCCCAACGTGAGGCCCAAATTTATGCCCTCTTCCCAAATCCTAAGCTCTTTGAAACCCAGGCTGGGCCAGGATTTAACATATAGCCATGCCAGGAGTTACTGCAAACAACCCTCCTTGAGCAAGAGAAACCCAGCAGCTGAGGTAATCCTTCTTTTTTTCCAGTGAGGAGCAGGCATGAAGGAGAAGGAGGCAGGGCTGAGGAACTCTTAAAGATTTTTTTATTGATTTTTTTCTTTTTTTTTTTTTTTTCAGAAGATGCTTGAGGGAAGGGAAACAGAATTGTCGTCCCCTTCACTGCCATGTGGCTGTGTCCAACCTGAGAGCGCAGGATAACTCTGATGTGCCCCTGATGGGGTTGATGCTTGATGAGAATACCCACAGCCGAGCTCTGAACCAGCAGACTGGAATGGATAAATAAGAACTACTGCCGAAGCTTGTGGCCAGACCCCTGGATCTTCTGTCCCGGAGTTGGCGCAGAGGGTCCTGTGCAGACCCTGGTGCAACACTGCTGAACCTGGGAGCGGGGACCTGCCCCACACCCCTGAATGGAGAGCTCTGTCCCCATCCTCCAGCTTTCTGCATGCCCCTTCCTGGCAGCCCTTAACCTCTCATGGGGAATTTCTGACGGAGTCCACCTGAATGAAACCCAGACCACAATGTGGTCTGTTGACCAGAGCTGCGAAAGCTGTCCGCGAAGGCTGTCCTCTCCCGTGACCTCGATCACGACGCCAGAAAAAACTCCAGCCCTGCAGAAATGGACACGCTAAGCTCCAAAGTCTGCAAAAACTTGAGTTTTAAACTATTTTTTTTTCCACTTTCTAGAACCGATTCCCCCTGTATGGGTGCTGCCAGCTCAGCAACGCACAAAGGAATCGCTGCTGCAAACTGCCTTGTGCACACACCCCGAGGCCCGCCAGCCAAGACAGGTACCTGCCCTTTCCCAGCCTCCTTTCCCAGCGTGTTTGCTCTGTTCCTGGTCTGGCAGGGAGGCTGTGTGGAAAAACCAGTGTGGGTTCCCTCGGGACTGCTTGCAATCAGCCTCCAGTGCCGTTACCTGTGTATCACGCAGCCCCATAATTTAATGAGTGCCCCCAGGGCAGGCAGGTTATGAAAGAAGCCCCATTAGCGTGCCCCTTGCTGCCTCCCTGACGTCAATGTGACGCAGTGCGACCAGGGGAGAACACAGACCAAGGTACAAAATGCTGGGGAGTGCAGGGCTTTTGGGTGCAACCAGAACAATAAAAGAATGAAGGGGTGGAGCAAGTGGCAATAAGAGATGAACGGAGATTGTCTTATCACCCAGAGCTGGCAGCTGGAGTCGATTTCCCCTCCCGAGTGCAGACTCTGCAGGTGTGGATGATGTTCTCCCATTGCTCGGCTCCTGCAGATCCTGCCCTCGCCATGGGCACCAGGGTGGCAGCAGCAGAGAGGGGGCTGGGCAGAGGACAGCGGGCAGGTGCCATGCCAGATCTTGAGCTTGCCTCACTCAGATGTCATGGCATGTGGATTTTAAACCATGTCGTGGGTTTAAAATGGAACAATGTCATGCCAGGATGCCCAGGAGCTTTAATTTTACACCTAGGTTTTGAACAGGCTTTAACAATATTGGTTGGAGAATAACTTCGGTAAAGAGCCAGAGCATCTGCATCCATGGGAAGCTGCTCATGCAGCTGCATCTGTCCTGTGAACTCAGGGAAAGAAACTTGATCCGCACAATCTCTGCGACAGCAACCGAGTAGCAGGTACACTAGAGATTGCTCTGCTTGAACTGTAGCATGGCAGACTGCACCATGCATTTCGTGCTGCGGAAAATTGCATGTTCACCCAAAACTCTGCCATATTTGCTGGGCCACCTCCATCAATTTTGTCGGAAAGAAAGGAGTGAGCAAGAGCACTTGGGCTCCTCTGCTTGCAGGGCAGACCCTGCAGCGGGGACCCATGCAGGCTGAAAGAGCAGAAGGCTCTTTCAAAATGCACATGAACCCAAGTCTTACTTCTGAATCTTTAAAGTCTTAGTTCTGTACTTTTTAACACAGTCTCCTGGGGTTCTTTTTTTTTGTTTGTTTTGTTTTTTTTTTTTTTCTTGGAGCTCACAGCAATTGCTGAATGCAGGTGACACTGGGGACATGGGCTAGAAGCAATCCTTTCACTGTCCTGACCAACCTGACTTTGGCTGGACATTGCCAGCGCTCAGCTGGGTGACTCTTGGGAAGCCCCTAGGGTCACAGACATGAGCTGGAGGTTGTGACCAGACACCCAGTGAGCACCAGGTGGTGGAGATGGAGAGAATGGGAGCCAGTAAGGGGAGAGGGAGAGGCAGCCTTGCAAAGCACGGTGGCAGTGTAAGGCAGCTGGAATGTTCTTGTTGCTTGTGTTTGGGAATATCAGGTCCATGTGTCTGGAGCGAGTCAGACACAGTGATGGCATCTTGCCCTTTTGCTCCGTCTATCCCTCAGTGTCCCACTGAACCAGGTGTTGTTGGACACAAGCAATGTTCCCTCTAAAGATGAGGGCACATTGCAGCACCACTCCTGACACTGCTCTGCAGCATCAAGGGAAGGATGCAGTTTCAAAACACAGGACTTCGAGCCTTGAGCCCATGGAAGATAAGCAGCAGCTCCATAAGCTCTCCACACCCTGCCAGGTATGAGGCCACCCTGCCATCTGGCACTGCTCCTGGTTCAGTGCCTGGGAAATAGATAAGAGGCTCAACATGGGAGCAGGACCATTGCACATTCCTCCTTTCTGGGAGCGCTGAAGGAACCCATCAAAGAATGGTGGGAGAGGAATGGAGCACACCGAGGTGGTCATGGTGGGACCAGGCTTGCAGTGCTTGGCTGGTCTGTCCCACCCTGTTGGGAGGGAGAGCATTTGAGGCTCTCCAAAGGAGCGGGGTGCCAGGCAGTCTCCCTGGCAGCTTGCAGGCTGCCCTGCCAGCCTTGCACGACCAGTTTCCAAGCCTACCGTGTCTTTCAGCAAGACGTGCAGTTTCACCACCTGCTCATTCAGGCCTCTGGCTGCCACGTTACCTATTTGTCGACGCACTTGTTTGGCTTTCTGAAATGTGCCCGTCCAGCTCTTTTGGCATCCAACATGCTGCTGCCTGCCTCGTGCACTCTCCAGATTTAGGTTCCTCCTTGGAAGGCATCCACATCACCAGCTATTTTTGGAACAGAGGCATCTATTGTCTTGTGCCGTTCCCCACTGGGTTCAACTCACAGCTCCCCAGGGCCCCCTTCTCCCAGTATCCTTTCCCATCCCTTGGTGTGACTTCTGCATGCCCCAGAGCATCTCCACTATGTAGCGCTGATAGAGCCCCATGAGGCAGGGCAGAGCCCTTCCCACCATTTTGTGGATGCCCTGAGCCTGCAACTGCCCCGTGAGCTGTCAAGGGGGTCCAGGAGCAGGGTGGAGCGGAGGTGTGTGGGGTTTCCACCTCCAGTGGTGGGTTTCTGCAGTCTGGCATGATCCTGCCATGAGGCCCTGCCAAGAAGACAGCAAGCCAATCTGCACCATGGGATGTCTAGTGGAGGATCAGGTCCCCTGTCTCTCCAGGCTGAAGTCAGGTATGGACCTGAGTGGCAAGGTCTCCAAACAGGATGGGTGGGAGCTGGATTTTGGGGTGAGCCCCTGAATTAGGCAATATATAGAGAGAGATTGTGGGCAGGCTTGATGCTCTTGTAGATTGTGTGTTGGACACACAGTCCTTGTGCTGTCCTTCTCCCTTGCCACAACCTTCACAGCTGGGATGAATTTTGCAGCCATGGTGCCCATAGCAAGAAAGCTGAGCTGCTGCTTCCCCAGCTCAGGACATCTGAGACACCTTTAACCAAAAGTTACACCTCTCTGATTTCGTCTGCGATGTTGTGTTCCCTTTGCTGCCAATTTTTTTGTGCCTCTTCCAGAAAGCTAGTCAACAATTTCCAACTGTGTCAGTTTGGAGAAGATAGAAGGGGGGTGGGGTGGGAAGGAGAGATGGGACGGAGCTATTTTAGTCTAAGTCCATCTGTGTTGATAATTCTCCATCCAGCCCCAATCATTACCGAAGCAGGATTTGCGGGGTGGCCTGACCAAGAAAATACCTTGCATGCTTTGCAACCACTGCGGTCTCTGCATGCCCGTGCATCTCTGCTTGCATCGTGGTGGGTCAGCTCGTGCTTCAGCAGAGCCACCAGTGGAGCTGCAAATGCAGACACCGCTCCACAGAAAGGGGAACAAGCAGCACCAGCAGCTCCTTCCCACCGCACATTCCTCTCCCTGCAGTCAGCTCCACATCTCAGGAACAGCGATTTCGGCAGTGATGGCCGCTCAGCATGTTAGAAAAGTTTCATGCAATCTGTTTACTTTTGGACATATGCTGTGTTCATGCTGCCTGGAGTCTTGCCGCCTCTAACAACTTTGGGTGTAATTTTCTCCATTTTGGTGCCTGAGGCACTGGTCGACACCTGTGGAAATAGGCCTCCAAGGGGGTGCAAAATGCCTTTGCTCCTCTGCTGTAACTCCTTTACTGCCACTACAAAAAATGGCACATGTTGCCCCTGAGGCATGGGTCCTACAAGGGAAATCAGAGGAGGGAGACAGGAGGAGACAGGACCACGCTGCACTCCATCACCGTGAGAAGCTTGAGGGAGCCTGAGGTAGCTGTATCGGTGTGCGTCTGCATGCATGCATGTATGTGGAGATCTATACTGGTAGATATGTATGTTTTAAACCGAAAGAGGGTAGATTTAGATTAGATATTAGGAAGAAATTTTTCACTATGAGGGTGGTGAGACACTGGAACAGGTTGCCCAGAGACGCTGTGGATGCCCCATCCCTGGAGGGGTTCAAGGCCAGGCTGGATGGGGCTTTGAACAACCTGGTCTGGTGGGAGGTGTCCCTGCTCAGGGCAGGGGGCTGGAACTAGATGATCTTTAAGGTCCCTTCTAACTCAAACCATTCTGTGATTCTATATATATGTCTCTCAGAGACTGAATAGTGCTGCCAAGGATGAAATCTCTAACCTCAGTCTTGGGGATGCCGAGCATGCCAGCTTTGCTGTGCCTGGAAGTCACCCGGGTGGATGGGAAGTGTGCATTTAATGCGTAGCATCTCTTCCTGCAGAAGAAGAGCTCAGCATCCTGGTTTAGTTTTCCCATTTTCCTCACTTTCTGAGTGCTGTTCCAGAATAATGCTCCGAGGGGAGTGCTCGAAGCCCCCAGCTGTGTGCCATGGTATCCTGCTGTACGCACCCAGCTCACCAGCTTTGCTGCAACACAGTTTGCACCAAAAGAAACAATTAGAAAAAAAATAATAATTAAAAAAGAGCCCTGTTTTGGGTCGAGGATAATCAGTTTTTTTTTTCAGCATGAGTGAAGCCGGTGGAACAGTGCCCTTCCAGCACCGTTTCTGATCTCAGGTGAGGAGTTTGGGCCGTGATGTACTCTGTGAGGCAGGTAAAGCTGCCTCCCACAGCGCTGGCTTTTCAATGTAGATATTAGAGTATATTTGCAATGTAAATTAATAAGTGCCATCTGCTTACCTCTGATGTTATGAGAATGTTGTCTTGTGACTGGCTACAAACAAGACAACATTGAAGAGGTAACACCTGCTGGTACATATTACCGCAATTTATTTTCAAACATTAGAAGATTATTTTGGATGGGAGAAATAGGTATAATCTCCTCTTACTATGTATTAAGTGCTAATGAGAGGCACGTGTGCGGATTGCCAGATGACATCTTCGAGGAATAAGCAGTAAGGATGGAGCAACCTGCATCCACACGCAAAGGGACCTCAAGAAGGAGTCCCTACCTCTGCAGCTTGTCTGTGGCTTGGCCCCTGACCGACGGAGAGTTAAGGGGATGTTTAGCTGGTGAAAAGTTGCTGCTTGTCAAATGTAATGCTCGCTGCAGGAATATATTGATTTCAGGCAAAAGGGCTCTAGAGGTAAAAAAGAGAAACATTTGTCAAAACGCCCCATTTTAGCCGTTGGGGATGGAAGGGTCTGAATTTTCATTTCAAAATCACAGCCTACTTTTGAAATGGAAATTATCCTAATGCTGAGGATGAACTCTTTCCAGTTTTAGCAAAATAAAATATTTCATTTGACCCCAGATACACTTTTCCCCAGTTTTCCCAGAATAGGAATAAAATCTAAAGAAATGGATAGTACATAAAAAACTGGGATCCTTGCAGGCTACCAGCTCTCATTTCCACTCAGACGTTCCCGAGCTGACACCCAGCCTCCAGCCATACCTCTTTATTTTTCTCATCCCCTTATTTTCCTGTGGATTGGCAGCACCGCAGGGCAGGGACTCACAAGCCTGGGCTTTAATATCTGACAGCACGCGGGTTATGAATTCCAGTGTGGCTATATAGGTATTTATGTAGGTAATTGTTATGTTGGTGACTAGCTTTTATTTTATGCTGCCTGAAGCATCTGGCGGTGAAGGGGCGGGAGCGTGGTGCCACTGTGTCCACTCGGCAAAAGCTCTGTTGTTAGAGGGATGGCAACTGGACCTGTCTTACTAGGGAGTAGGCAATGCCGATTTTCCTGATTTTTCTGCAGCCTGCATTGAGCTGAGTGTGCAGGATGGGGGCTTCCTCCAGCCCAGAGCAAGGATGCTTTGGGGGTAGACCTCTTGCCCAAAACTGTGGAGATGGAGGAGCTCCTGATGAGCTTGAGCAGGGGAAAGGAGAAGCCAGGTGGGATTTTACAGAGGAGAAAGCTTTTCTAGCAAAGGGGCAAGGTGAGAAAAGGAGGAACTGGCTGCAGAAGGGCAGGGGACTCTGCTGGGCAGGTCTCGGGCTGCCAGAGCAAACCGGAGATGCAAAACGGAAATATTCATGATGCTAGCCAAAGAAAGGAATGAATGGGTTTGGCGATACTCCACAGAGCTGGGGGACACATCAGCTCCTGCCAGGAGGCCAAGGCAGGGATAAGTGCCTTGTCCTAAGGAGTAAGAGTTATGATCTCTATGTAAGAGGTTCATTATGACCCTGATGAGAAGGGGTTTGGAGCCTGGAGCAGTCTCCAGGCCCATCCTTGGCGAGGACAGGGGAGCCTGAGCAAGCACAAGCAACCTCAGAAATATTTCTCCTGGGACAAGTTATTTTTGAGAGGCTCATTATCAACATTGTGAAGCAAACCTGGCAGCTCCCTTTCCTCTGCTGCCGACCTGCAGGGAGCAGTTTTAACAAGGTGCACCCAGGGGTGCAATGCACGGCCAGGCCCTTCTTACCCTGGGTGCAGGGTGGACCACAGCTGTCCCTCGCTCGGTAGCGGGACAAAACCAGCGGACTGAGGTACCAGCAGTGCAGGTAAGTTGTGTGGAAGCATTTTCCTGCATTGCGTGTAACTGAACCGCTGGAGTCCCAGCTGTGTGGGGGTGGCGGCTCAGAAGCATTAACTGGAGCAGACCTCTCATGGAAGACAATTGCACGAGTCATTTAAGCTAGAGGAGTAAAGAATTGCTTTCTGTTACTGGAGGGCCAGATTTTAATGCTTATTCTTCATTTTAAGAAAGATTTTTACAATGAAAAGGCACCGATGGAATTTTTACCCCATCTGACTGACTTCTGTGTCATTTTAAGCACAGGGGCAATGGTAGGCTGGCATGGGGATACCCTTCAGTGTGGGTAGGTACTGTTGCTTTCACCAAGATTTTGGGTCAAAGCAGGGAAGGCTGGGGTCTGGAGCATCACCAGGGTGCTCACGGTTGCCATCTTGGCTGTGTTTGAAGCACCTTTGTCTCCTGGACATCTTTCACTGCTGCCGCGTCCCACCCATGGCCCGTGCTGGAGAAGGTGGGGAATGTCAGGGCCGAATTCGTTAGATAAAGCTTTTCCCACATTTTTCCACTGTGCTTCTTCCTCAGTTTGAAACTCCCAGTCCTTTAAATTATCCTGGTGATGTTCAGCTGCCTCTTTGCCCCTTGGCCGCTCTCCATCCCTCCCAATTCCCTCCCCAAAATCTGGGGTGATGCATTCAAGCCTTAATGAAATGTGTGACTCAGGCCCACTGGCTGTTACGTGTGGCACCTGGCCCAGTGCAGAAATGCCACTGCGGGTGTTTGCACTGGAAATCGGGGACCTAGGAGGGAGAGGGGTGTCGGTGTCAGCCGCGGGGCACTGCTGCCTCGTCACTGGCACAGCCCCGCGACATGGGACATTTTGAAATTGCTGCTGATGTGGGGGATGCTGAGGGGCAGGGAGGGATGCTGGGGGGCAGGGAGGGATGCTGGAGGCAGGGGGATGCTGGGGGGCAGGGAGGTCAGCATGGCGCATGGTGGTGGTGGTGATGGAGCAGCGGGTTGTCGGTGCTCCTCGTCCTCGGGGCTGGGCAGCTGCCAGAAAGGGGCTGACCACAGCTGGATTTCCTGGTAGAAATAACTCCACAGCATAAACTTTCATGGGAGGAAGGGCAGGGAGCAGCCGGGGTCTGTCTCATTCCCCTGCGCCACATCAGCAAACATATGCCCAGGCCAGCATGAATCAGCAGCGGCTGGGGGTAAGAGGCGGGGAACATCTCAGGTTGTCACTGGTAAAACCCAGGGGAAGTTTTTTGGGGCTGGAAGAAAAACAAATACTGGGCTAAACTAATTCACCGAGGACTTCTGGTCCTCTTGCTCACTGATCATTTGCGTAAGAGCAGCAAAAATGGTCAAAGGGGAAAGAAAGACGAGGTGACAAGCATGACTCTCCCGAGAGGAGTGGGGGAAGATGGCTTTGCCCCTGGCAGTGATGCTGTTTGACTTTGTGGCATTTCTTTTGTTTTCCCTCTCTGTCCCAGACACCCAGCAGGATGGGGCCGGGCTGCCTATGTGGCATTGGCATGAGCCCGTTTTCTTTGCCAGGGCACGGTAGGAGCTGCTTTCCCACAGCAGCCACGGGGCTGGTGGCCGCTGCCCCTCTTCCTGATGGGGGGTGGCTGCTGCAGCATCTCCCATACGCACAAGAGTGACTGCAAGCCACAGGGTGGGAAAAGAGGACCCGCACGTCCCAGGTTGCCGTTTCTACGTTTCCACCAAGACTTTTCCATTGGCCAATGCTGTGCTTCTCCTCCCTGTGATCTGCCATTGGTTGCAGTCACCAGCCAGAGGGTGCAGCCGGTGGGTTGCAGAGGATGCTCTCGGCCACCATCGGGTGAGGTTGCAACCATGCAGCCACCTTGCCAAGCAGGGAGATAGCAGGAGAGATGGGGAGGGACTCTCTATCAGGGAGTGTAATGATAGGTAATGGTTTCAAACTGAAAGAGGGGAGATTTAGATTAGATATTAGGAAGAAATTCTTTACTGTGAGGGTGGTGAGGCACTGGAACAGGTTGCCCAGGGAAGCTGTGGCTGCCCCATCCCTGGAGGGGTTCAAGGCCAGGCTGGATGGGGCTTTGAGCAGCCTGGTCTAGTGGGAGGTGTCCCTGCCCAGGGCAGGGGGTTGGAACTAGGTGATCTTTAAGGTCCCTTCCGATCCGAACCATTCTATGATTTTATGTCCACCCTGCTGAGAAGGCGGCACCACATGCTTACTGCGCTCACCAGCTCCTTCTCTACAGGATGTGGGTGGCAATGCTGTCTCTGTTCGGTGCTTCCCAGGTCATGTTAGCGGTTGATTCCTTCACCCTGCCAAAGCTTGCTTGTGTGGTGGCGCTGGGAGGGGAAGCCAGTAATTTTCCACTATCCCCGGCATCGGGAGGCACTGAGCAAGCACTGAAAACCTGGCAAGGCTCCATGGCGGGTTCACACCTATTGCTTTCGCAAGACGTGCGATGATAAAACCCCGAAAGGCAAAGAAAGGCCATTGCTCTGATTCACTTAGCATCCTGCAAGCTGTCTTGCTTTGTTCCCTCTCTTTTTTTTTTTCTTTTCTTTCCCTGTTTTGGGAGAGGGGCGGGGGGGTGTTTCATGTTCCCAGGCTATTTCAGGCAGTCGCAGCATTAGCGTCTCAGGTAGCATGACCCAGACACCCAGCTCCTGTCCCAGCACTTGCAGTGAGCCCAGGATCTGCATATTGGCTGTGACACTTCCTAATTGCTCAAGATGGATTGCTTAAGGAAAAGGCCTCCATATGGTCCACAGGATTTAATTTTTTTATTTCCCCCATCCCCCCCTCCTTGCTTCTACAACTGTTGCAGGAAAATATATTTTTCCCCCTGTTTGACATATACGTAATCTTCTTCTGATACACAAATGCCAGATGGCACAGCAAAAAGATAATAAACGTGTCTGCAGCCTCCGACAGTTAAGTCTGGGAACCTTGAAAATGGCTACAGAGGAGCTGGGAGTGGCTGGGCTAGGGTTTTTTGGGGGGCTTGTTGAAGATGGAGTGTGTCATCAAAGGTGGTCAGGGAAACCTGGAAATGCTCCGCATCTGCCCCACGCCTGAGCCCCGCTGGGCATCCCGGTCTGGGATCCGCACTGCGCTGCTTTCAGTGGTGAGCAAAACTGAGGAAACCCGAACAGTGGAGAAATGCTGTTCTCAAAACTATCTCTGGGAAGGGGCCCTGAAATGCAAGGAGCATCAGGGAAAGAAAACTCCAGAAACCCGACGGCAGAAAGCTCGTTGCAGCCAGTGGACATCTAATGGCTGGGTTTGGACTGACTTTGGATCTGGTATTTAAATCCCCTGGGAACGCTGCTGTGACCACAGTCCCGCCTGCTGCAAGGCGGTGAGCAAGGGTGAGCGAGGCGGTCTTTAATTTGGCTAGGAGCACTATCCTGTAACTGTATTACCATATGTAAATGTTGCTTAATGTTAATCTGCTAACATGCTTTCTCTAATTACGGGGATGAAAAATGACTGTCATCTTGCTTTGTGCTCTGAGATAACCTTGGAAACATGGTCTGTCACCACAGCAAGGAATTTCCTCCCGAAACCTTTGTTTAATAAACAGATACAAGAGCAATCAGGTTGCAAAGCACTTTCCTGGAAAAGGGCAGATTAATTTTTTTCTCTGCTGAAGCTGCAGGGGGGAAGGGAGGCCGCCTGTCTTCACGTGTTAAACCCCTTTTCACGCTTGGCGTGGTGCCTGGCTCATGGATGTGTTTTCCTGCCCGGGTGGCTGGTCCTCACTGGGGCCAACCTTGCTGCCGGCTCGCTGCAGAGGTGCTTTCACCAGCAAACACCTCTGGATGCTTGGATTTCTCCACGCTGGGCTTCACCTCTTCCCTACCGTCCATGGGGGATGCAGGCAGGGATCAGGCAGGACCTCCCTGCATGCGCCCCGTTACTTGTCCCCCTGCCGAAGCATCCCATCATTTCTTTCTTTTATCCCTAGCAGGCACCTTCCGGAGCTGCCTGCCCCCCCACCAGCCCTCATGCCATAGCTGAAGGCCTCCACAAACCCATTTTTTAAGAGAATGAATGGTTTCTGGCCTCGTCTCAGGACCAGCAGCACATGTCGCCTCTTGCATGCTGCTCCCTTGGGGCAAAGCACACCTGCAACGAGCTCGGCTCAGCATCATGCTGCCCGCATTGAGCACAGGTCAGATTAGGGACCTCCGGAGGTCCTTCCTGGCCAAAATATCACTGCTGCTGACTACAAATACATTGCGGAGTGTGCTTGGGACTTCAGCGGTGGGAAAGGCTGCCCGACATTTTGGCCGGCCACTCCACAGCCCCATCGAGGAATTTTCCACAGCCTTTGTACAGATAATCAGTCACGTCATCCCCAAGTAAGCTGATGGCCTGGGCATAAGGTTATGCAAGGTTTTTAAAAGCTTTACCATAAAACGCAAGCTATATGGGAGGCGGAAGGGCAGGTAAACCTGCTTGTGCGTGAGGAAATTTAACTGGCATTTCTTTTATTATGCCTAGTCCAGAATAGCTGCCCATGCAGGCACGCGTTTTCTGGAGCAAGGGTTTAGCCTGATGCACCTGATGTGATCTTTCTGACGGGGAGGTGACAAGCCGAGAGGGGTGGGACGTGCCCGAGCATGGGGCTGCAGCCCTTCCCAGGTGGGACGAGGTCTCCCATCCGCGCAAGAGGAGGTTTTGCTCTTCGGTCTCAGCTGTCACCCGGGACCACCCTGGAGACCACGCAGCTTTCCTGCAGAAAGGAGCAGGTTGGACATTACTGCAAGTTCACAGGTGCCCTTCTTAGCCTGTGCAGGGCAAGTTTGCTAGAAATACCTGAAAGGAGGGTGTAGAGAGGTGGGGGTCGGTCTCTTCTCTCAAGTAACAAACGACAGGACAAGAGGAAACGGCCTCAAGTTATGCTGGGGGAGGTTTAGACTGGATATTAGGAAAAATTTTTACACTGAAGGGATAATTAAGCATTGGAACAGGCTGCCCAGGGAAGTGGTTGAGGCACCATCCCTGGAGGTATTTAAAAGCCAGGTAGACAAAGTGCTTAGAGATATGGTTTAGTGATGGGTTTTGTCAGAGTTAGGTTGATGGTTGGACTCGATGATCTGAAAGCTCCCTTCTAGCCCAGGCAATTCTGTGATTCTATTCTATGAATCTGCATCTGTCAGAGGGCCACCATGTCTCTCCAGCTTCCCAACAGCTGCTGCCATCAGATCTGCTTCGAGTAATGCATTTTTCTGCTGGGTTTTTTGATAGCTGCACCTCTCCTTGTGCTCTACTGTTGAAGTGAGGGGGGATTCATCCACTGCGGGGTCATTGCACCCCGTTGCTGGATATGAGCCTTGAAGGCTCCCTAGACCACCAAACGTGAGAGGGAATGGAAAAAGGAGTGAAGCACCAGAAGGACAGTGCCTGCTTCTCTGCAAATACTTGGTGCCATCACTCTTTCTATCATATCCCAGGAAGCCCTGAACTGCTTTCAAACTTTATTTGTAACAAAAGGTGGGAGATGATTGCCACAAATAGCATTCTCCCTGCCTATGGGCACATAAGCCAGGGAGGAAATATTGGCTGGCTGACCTGCAGCCGGCAACATCTGGGCTTTTCCAGAGGCAGCTGCCAAAGTTTGCCAAGGAGACTTAGGGCAGATGTGCTGATGATTCAGGAAACATCCGACTGTGGGTGTTTTATGGGCGCTTGCGGAGTGCTGCTGCAGATCTTGTGCTCTCACAGGGCTAAAAGACAGCTAAAAACACTGGGAAAATGTTAGTGTCACTTATACCAGCTAAAGAGCTGTTGAGATGGCAAAGTGGTTATTAGATTTGTCCCTAACATTTATTAAGTTTGTGCGTGTCTCTGAGACAGATGTTCATGCTGCTCCTCTGTGCATCTTTGGCTGTGTCAGCTACGCCAAGGCATTTCCAATTATCCCGTCACCTCCCAGATAAGGTGGTCTCAAATAGGTCTTTTAATTTGGGGGCGGAAAAAAACCCCAAACCCTGAAGGAGAAAAGCAGCAGCTCAGCAATCCTGTATTTTCAATGGCCTTCGAATAGCAAATGCAAACTAGTGCAGAATTTCACTGGGATTTCTCCTCTGTGTGCCCTCCCTGCTTCCCCAGGCCATGTGCAGAAACGAGGACGGGAAGGCGCACGCAGCTCTGTTGCGTTGACCTGTGTCTTGGGTGACCTGGGGTTTACCGCTCGCTCAAGGAGTTCAGAAGTGCCTGAGGCTCTGTTTCAAAAGGCATTTCATTTCTACCAGGCAGGTGAATTTGGTGCTTAACTTCCAGCGAGATCTAACTAACCAGCCTAAGTGCCTCTACAGTTCTCGCTGGGAGCCTATCTATATCTTTAGGTAGAGCAATATGGGGGGAAATGTGGCTTTTAATAGCTTGTGAGTCACGGTGAGGCATGCCTGCGCTGCAGGCGAGCGGCTGCGGCTGGTACAGGACGGAGACAGACCCAGGCAACTTTTAAATGCTCCCACACCACCAGTGTCTAGCCGGGACCAGCCCAGGCAAACCTGCCCCTCTCCCCCAGCAACGCGCAGAGCATCCCGCAATCTAAAGGCTAGCAGACCGGCCTCGGGCTATAAAAAAAGAAAAAAAAAAAAGATGGATTTACCAGTGTTCTGCTTGGTTTTCCCTCCTAACAAACGCACGTTCTCTGGGAAAGCCATGGGCTGAACTCAACAGAGGTGCAGGGCTGTGGGGATGGGGGGAGCATGGAGCTCCCTGGGAGCTGCTGGAATCGGCATCAAAACTATTCAGCTGGCTAACTATGACAAGAATGAGCAGGTTTAAATTACAGCAGGAAGGACTTTGGTCAGATATCAGGAAACACTTTCTACCGGTAGGAAAAGCGAAGCACTAGCTACAGAAAATAACTTTGAGTGTGTCTCAGAAACCAACAGACTCTGAAAGGGAAATCGGGACATGCCTGGTGTGGTGGTGAGGTTAGTCATGGCATGAGGAGATTGGTGTGCAGCTGTGGCTGAGCTCACCCCTGCAGGCAGGCTCTGAAGCACTTGCGTGTGGATCCTAAAATCAGTGTTACTTGGCACGAAGCTGGAGATGGAGAGCCTGGATGGGCTGCTGTGTCTCGTACAGAAAAGAAACAGAAAGTGGCCTGGATCGTGATGGTGGTGATGGGGGTGGTGATGGGGACGGCAAAGGGGTTGGGGATGGAGATGAGTTTGGGGATGGCGATGGAGAGGAGGATGGAGGTGAGTTTGGGGATGGCCATAGAGATGAGGATGGGAATGGGTTTGGGGACGGGGATGGAGATGGGGCTGGGGATGGGGTTGGAGATGGGGATGGGGTTGGGGAAGGGGCTGGGAACTGGGATGGCGACAGGACACAAAAGCGTACCCGTAAGACCTGGGGGAACACAGCTCAGTTCCCAGCTCCGCTGCACTTCCCACATGACCCAACAAACCCTTCAGCCTTGCTGCACATTCTTTACCCATCTATGCACTGATATTCTGAGCGCTGCCCTCCCTTGCACTGTCATTGTACATCAAATAAGCTGTTTAAACCCGCTAGCAAACAAGCCTTACAGAGATATTTGCTATTATTCCTGATTGTGTGGACTCCAGGGCAAACGATTATCATATTTTCCTGTGATCAAAATGTTAGTGGTTATCATAAAGGATGCTTTAGGGTTTGAGACAGATACAGACTCTTTTAACAGCATTTATTTCTGAAGAACCTTCATCTTTACTCTTTCTCATGACAGCTGGTTTTTGAGTCATGAGCTGGTTGCAATTACTTTGCTTTTGTGATTCCGTCTTCCACACACTCTTCCTGGATTCAGAGCCGCTGGAGGATGGTCACCTGTGCAGAGCCGTGCATGAAAATTGGATCCCAGCTGCAGGCAAGGCTAGGAGGAAGTGAACGTGGAATATTTCAATTTAAAGTGTGTTTATTGTGCATTCTGTCACTGATTTGATGTAAAAAAATTTGCATGCAAATGACAGCAGATTTGCATCTCTCCTTTCATTGACTGCAGATGTTGAAAAAAAAAATATATTTGGGGGGTTGTAAGCTTTCAAAACATCTTAGAGGAGATTTTGGCGGCTGCCCTATTAACGCATCTATGTAAATGTGCTGACCTGCCCTGAAAACAGCAGGCTGACGCCGGGGCATTTACACAGAGATGTTCACTGCAGCACTCTGCAGTCTTTGCCTTTCTAAGATTTCCAGCATAATTTTGGAAATATGTGGTGCTTACACCCTTGGACACAGAACCACGTTTCTTAAAAAAAATGATTTTTACATGGAAACACATGGAAGGATTTTTCTGAGTAGCATGGGGATGCTAGTTGGTTTTTCTTATAATGGTTATAAGGGGTTGAAGAAAATTCTAAGCGAGGCTCTAAGCAGCCAGGAGGCATCCACAGAGTTTTGGAGGCATTTTCTGCCATTGAGAGCAGCGGGCACCAAGACGAAGGCAGCCTTGGGCAAGAGTGGACTGAAATTGCTCATCTTGCCCTTGAATTCAGCAGGTGGTTGAGCGCATCTTTGGCAGCACAGGGGATGGGACGCGGCTCCGCAGGGCTCCCCTGCCCATCCTGTGCCTGGAACAGAGCCACCTCCTGAGACCAGTGACCGTGGTCCCTGGGTTTTGTGCAGAGCAGGTATAAAAACCCTTCCCCTGTTTTCTGGGCGGCCCTCATCTGCGGAAAACCTGGGCCTGCCTATCAGGGGACCGGTGCATATTTACATCCATGCTGTGTACACACAATTACCCGGTGTGGAGCGGGCTGCTTTGCCTGTGCTATAAGAGCTCCCGGAGCAATTTGCAGCCCCAGCAGGACTGGGGAACAGGGCATGATGTGGGTCCTGAAAGCCATCCAAATACTATCTGGTTTCCTCCCCTAGTCTCCTGAGCAATGAGTTGAAAATTTGGCCTCTCGTTTGACTTGATTAATTCCAGTCGCCTGTGCTTCAACCGCTGTGTGGGAATCAAGGACTTTCTTTTTCCCCTGTCAAGGTATTTTTGACCAAGGAAGCTAGAAAAATGACCAAAGGGAAAAAGAAAAAAAAAACACAAAGCAACGAGCAAACATAAACAGGAACAAGGCAGCTAATGAACCAAGCTTTGTGGAGGTTGCTGAGGCCCTACAAAACATCGACAAAAAAGTTACTCTTCTAAGGCTGCCGGATTTAAATAAGATGCTGTCTGTGTAGAGTTTTTTTTAACATTAGCTCTGCATCTCTCTTCAGCTACAATACAATCTACAAATAGATTTATACCTTTCTCTCTATGTATATGATTTTATATATAGGTGTGAGTGCACATTACGTGTATGCACGTGTATGTATATATAAAATATGCACACTCGCGAGACAGAGCCATCCATCTATCAAGTTATTGGCCTGTCTTGTGCTCATTCGAGAAAGGGTTTAAAAGGAATTGCCTAAATACATAATACATGCTAGGCTTTTTTTCTTTTTAAGAGATGAGTCAAGTCAAATGCTATGATATAAATTTTTAATACCCCTATGACCTGATTTTTTTTTCCTCTTGTGCAAGGAAGTTAACAATATGAAATGTCTTTCTGTTGTCTCTAATCATGGGCTGATTTGATAAGCTGTAATTATTATTCATATTTGAAATCTGCAGTTAGGGAGATGCAGGAGGTGTGGGGACCATTGGGATGTTTAGGTTTATTATTATTTATTACTGCTATGAATAAAAGAATAATGATTTCAGAGATTCTGCCAAGTAGTTCAGTCTGCAAATTTAACCCTTTTTAAAGCTGCTGCAATCCATTTCCATCTGATGGATGCTGGTAGTCTCTTTAATCATGCTTTTTGGTTCCTTATTCGATTGTAGGGGTTGGAAAACTGGAAGAAATGGAAGGAGTGATTTTTGTAGGCCCCATAAAAACTCACTGTGTTTGTTGTTCGACCTTCGGCACTGTATCTCCTTAGGAACACTGGAAGAATACTGTGCAAGGAGTAGTTATGTCACAGCTGCTGTTGTTGTTATAACTATTCATCATCTTACCAGATACAGTGTTCAAAAACACATGGTGAGCAGAGCGAGAGTTGTGATCCCTGTTATTATGGATATCCACAGCTTTACAAATGTCTTGTCAAAGGTGAAGTGGTTTGTTAGGTGGGAAACAGTGAACAGCATCTTCAGTTCAAGATCAATATGTGCTTGTGTTCATTTCGGCACTGGTCCTCGTGTCCAAACCTGTAAGTATTTGGCCATCTGGGAACAATTGGTGTCCTTGAAAATGTCCCAGTGGCTGCACTGAGTTAGACTGAATGCCCGACTCGCACCGAGGTGGAAAGACAAGCGGAGGTGGAAGGTAATTTTTAAGCCTCTGAGATGTCTATGCAAAAGAGAGGACACACGTAAAATGGGTACCTACCAAGGTGCTGGAGGTAGTGGGACATGGGTCAGTTGGATGTGATTTAGGTCAAGCAGAAAGTGGCAAAGATGGACCCCATCTCACCGCAGGGTTTTTGCTGTAAATACAGAGCAATACTTTTGTTGATGTTGGCACAAGGCCCCCAGGATTCTTCAGGGAGAGAGTGGTGGAGGTGAGCTTCTCCTGGGTCAGGTCTGGTGTGCACCACTGCCTCTTCTGCCACTTTCTCCTTCTCTGAGCATTGCTACCAAGCACCCCCAGGCTTCTCACTTCTGCTTGCCATCCTGCTCATCTCGGCTCACCACTTTTGAAATCGCAGCTCGTAAATACAGATCTGGGAGTTTTTGCTTTAGCCGTGCAGACCTGAAATACCGCCTATGGCTCCCAGTCACCATGTAAGGCAGTGCCAGAGCCCTGGTAAAAGGAGTAGATTTAGTAACCAAGGGGGTAGTCTTTAGAGACTTCACCTACCATCATGTCATCCTGTGTACAGCTAGATCCATCAGTTGAGAACACCAGCCTGCAACAGGTCCCTCAGCAGATT
Source organism: Larus michahellis (assembly GCF_964199755.1). NCBI lineage: Eukaryota > Metazoa > Chordata > Aves > Charadriiformes > Laridae > Larus > Larus michahellis. The sequence goes on from NC_133902.1 coordinate 36,975,055, forward strand.
CACCAGAGGATTTCTGGCACCTCTCAAAACCATATCGTTTGGACGCTGGGGTCTAAAGAGGGTTTTGAGGGTATAGCATTGGACACTGGTTTGAACATAAAAGTGTGGGGATAAGTTCTCCTAGATATCCTCCACGTGTAAAACACGATAGTTTTAGCTTGGATGAAGGAAAGAAAGAGCAGTGTCTGCAGAGCCCTTTGTTGCTTTCAGATCCGGAACCAGTGTGGCACCGTCCCAGGAACAAAACAAACGTGTTTGTAGGCTACATAGATTCGTCTTTCAAGTGATGTAAGTGCTTTGGGCTGCTCCACTTACAGCCTTTGACATCTGTGGGTGTATGGGTGCAAATACATTGCTTATTTTTTCCCATTACCCTCCCAGAGTCAGAGCCAGAATTACCTTCAGTCATAACTCTCTCCTGTCTCCCTAAGTATAGACTGTCCTTGAAAGAGAAATGAATACATCTAAGTAACATCCCTTCTGAAAAATGTGGGTGTAGATTCCAGGAAAAGATGCTGTCATAAAACTCATAGCTGTAGGAGGCTTAGCCATGTGATGGCCAGAAACACCAGAAGGAAGAGCTCTGTAGCCATGGCTTGAAAAATACTTGATCAGAAGCCTGAAATGTCACTCGGTGGAAGGAAGAAAATCAGCGTGATGCTCACAGGGAGCAGCCTGGTGCAGCTGCCCGTGGCTCGCAGTGGGAACCAACTCCTGAGCATGTGCCTTAGCAGGCTTTGGTGTCTCTTGCAGAACCTCTCGTACCCACTTTCTACCCAAAGGTCTGTTGGTGGGTGGAAATTTTGAAGACGGCAGTAAGAGGCTGGGAGGGCCAGTGAGGCTTTGGGGCAAGAAAAGCTATGGCATTTCGGTGCCTTTTGCCCTATTCTCAGTTTCCTGAAGCTGTATCTTCTCCGTGACATATTCAGAGGCAAGGAATTAATCTCAGAACATAAAAAGCTTTTTCAAACAACCCCATTTTAAATGAAATCAAAGTCCCCTTATGTTGCGGCTTTATATCTCTTTGTCTGTTTTGAACGTTAAAGGAGAACTTTAATTTAAGATTGTCCACACCAACATGACCTCCAAAAAATTACACATCACGGACCCCTCTTTTCCAGTGAAGGCGATGCCAGACTTCATGTCTGCTGGCTCTCTAAGTCCTTGCATGTTTTCCCATCCACCTTTTTATGCTGCAGTCTCAATAGCTTTTCCTTCCTTTCTTTTAGCAGGGCAGCAGTTTGAAGACGTGAGCCGCAACATATGCCGTTGTCCCTTCCTAGAGATGAACAAAGTATATTGTTACGCTCCAAATGTGATACTTTTTTCCCCCCCATTAAATGTTTTCTAGCTGCATAGACCAACCATCTGTTTCTCTTTTTCTCTTCCATCATTCAATTCTTTGCACATTATTCAAATTAATTATCAATTAAGAACTGGAAAGACCGGATAATCAAATTACAGAATGGTAAGATGGTCAAAGTAGTACAGCACCTTATTAAAAGCCTCCAGATATTTAATAAGACAATAAATTCCTGATCTTTCGTTCTAAAGATGAACCTTCAGTCCAATAAATGAAAACAGAGTGACATGTATCTCTTCTTGGTCATTTATTTATGAACATAGGAAATGACAGTGACTAACCCCCTTTCCATTCCAGATTTCAGATTGCAATCTTCTCTTCTCAGATGTCAAAGTAACCCAGATAATAAAACAGCTTGAGTCTCAAGACATTCCCCAGAGAGATAAGAAAGTTCTCCATTTTTATTTTTTTTTTTGTGCTAAAGTGAATATAGTTTATAAGGCATGAAATTAGCTGTCCTTTAGCTCTGTGGTTACCCCAAAAAGAGGAAGGGGATCTGGTTTTGGGGCAAAGGCAGAGCAGCGGTGCTGGCTGCCATGCCCTTGGGCAGCCATAGGAGCGTGCGGTTGGACCGTCTTTCAACACCCCTCTGCCGAGCGGTGCTCAGAGAGGGAAATTTATGAGGCTTGGCAGCAGGGTTGGCACGCAGGTGTGCCCGGGGAAGATGAGGATGGAGGAGGGCTGATCGTGCCCTGTGTGATACAGTCTGATGTGCCTAAACCTTTCCCGCAGTAATCCCTCTGTCTGCTTGGCCTCCTGTTGTAGATAGAACCACATCACGTGGTCGCAAAGGTGGTGGCTCATCTGCAGCTGTGAAAGCAGAGATTGCCCAAAATTTAGGGATGGAAAGAGATCATGTTGTCTGGTCACAAGTCCCAAGGGATCAAGTCCACCTACCCCACTCCTAGTGACCAAGCTGCCACCTGTAATAATTTGGTAGCTTTCATTTTCAACTGCAATTTTACTGTCGGGACTTGAGGGCAGCTTTGCGGCTGTGCCAAAAGCACAGATGCCCCATAACCCCGCTTTGCTCTGGGGAAGCATCCTCAAGGGGCTGCAGCTTCAGCTGGTTGGGCCCCTCGGGTCTGCAGCAGCCAAGAGTAAAGTTGTGTAATTAACACAATTAACAATTAACACAAACGGTTGTTGCCATTTTGTGCATTTCCTGACTTCCTGCTTCAGTATTATCCCCATCCTTTTTTCTCCCTCCTCCAAAGCCTCTTCTGTCACCCCCAACCCAAATTCATCAGAGCCTCGTCGCCATCGCAGCCTGCAAAGCATCCTCTTCACATTCTCCTAACGCAATGGCACATAATTAAGCGGTACATTTACATGTCAGACTAAACCCACTGTCCAAGCTGCTCGTTCTGCTTTGTGCAGCGCTGCGCCAGGCGTCCTCCAGAAAGGATGCAAATCACGGCACAGAAAACATATTACGAGTGGCATGCAAGATCTGTGCCCACTTTGCCCATTGTGTCAAGAAAACAGAAATGCTTGTCAAAATACCAGCTCGAGTAGGAGCTCGCAGCTTCTGGAGGAATAAAAGAACCATGTTGGCAAGCACAGGACTAGACAGGCAGATGTCCTCCTCTCCACCCACTAGAATTTTATTGGCAATTGAGTTAACAACCTCTTTGCATATGAAAGTAACGGAGAGGCGCTGCTGCGGCCTCGCTGGCAGGAGACTTGGCTGCAAAACCAGTGAGACATTTGACAAGGAAGCAATATGTTAGCAACATCTCTTCATTCGTGTTATCAGGGCCAAATTGCCACGGCACTTGCAGCCATGTGGAGGCATTAGATGCAAAGTGTTAGACGCCCTGCCATTCTTCCTCGTCATTTTCTCCTTTCTCTTCTCCCTTTTTCAGAGCAGCCTGGTCCTGACACTTCTCTTCAAGTGGCTCCAGAGCCAATCCTGCCTTGTGCTGCTGTATATCCTTAGAAAATAGGCTGCCAGGTGCTGAACACCCACATTTTGAAATGATGGCTCATGGTAATAAATGGTTCTGGGTTTTTTTTGGTTGGTTTTTGTTTCAATTTTTTTGTGTGTATGTGCACGCCTTTTTTTTTCTGTAGAAGCAATTGCATTTTCAAGTTTTGCTTTAAGAGGTCCTGTTTCTGAGCTGATGAATGGGAGGAATACAGGCTGGCAAAGCCTCTCCCCACATTGAATCCTTACAACAGAATTTGTACCCCACAGCAGTTGTCCCCATAGTCTGTAGATTTGCAGACTCCCAGTCTATATACAGTGGAAAAGCAGACTTCCCTGTGCAGGACTGACAATGACCTTGCAGCAATAAGCTATATTTCATGGGTCTCTGGATACTGTGCTGTATCCAAACATACCAGTGGACAGAGGTCCAGGGTCAGAAGCCCCTTGGTCTCTCCTTGTTTGGGGGAAAGAAGGACTGAAAGCCCCGTTGGGCTCTGAGTTCAGGCAGGGACGCAGCAGGTCATGCTTAGGACTGGAGTCTGGAGACCACTGGACTGCAACAGTCAGTCCAGCCGTGTTCCAGCAAAGTTTGTAGCAGGTCCCACCTTTCTGCAGGTGCCAGTGAATGAGCTCCCAAACACTTCTGCTTGCTCCAGCTCCAGTGGATGGCAAAAGAGTTCCCCCATGTATCTGGACAGTCTTCCCATGTGAGCCTTTCCTTGCTGACCGACTGGATGTTTTCTTCAGTGTTAATTGGAAAATGTTTCCCACTTGCCCTGCATGGGAAAACACCTGCTGAATTTTATAACCAGAGATGTTGCCCCTTGAGCTGCTGGTGAAGCTGTCCCAACGCATTGCATAGCCATATGTGTCTGCCACTGCAACACACTCCGTGGGTATTTTTCCAGAGTAAAAAGTGCTACCACAGTTTCACATTTTCTCTTCACATTTTTGTATTCCGTGCAGTATGCAACAGAGCACGTAAGTATTTGCTGTTGTGTTTCTCTTGTGTTGTCATGGACATTTCCAGTCTGGCATCCAGGAGCACAGGACCAGACATGTACAGCACGATTCTCCTTCTTTTTCTGACGTATAAGTTGCCATTATCATGACCTGAAATACTCTGTCACTCCTCAGCAAGGGGACACCGAGTTGCTCACCTGTAGGTTACTCCACTCTAAAAACCAGGCTGGAAAGGGGCCATCAGAGATGTTCTGCATGTTAACGCGTTTCTGCCTCAGGCTGGAAAGGAAATAAACTTTTACTTCAAACCTCCAGACGAAGGCAGAGCCCCAGGGCCAGATTTAGCTGCAGCAGCTATGGTTATCCCTAGTCTCTCGCAAACGTATATCTGGCTCCTACAGCTGCGACCTGGCTTGGGATACGTTTAAAGAAATGCCGCAGGAGGAGGGGGCACTGAACGGGTGAGGAATAGCATGTCATCTGAGACTATGGCAGCTACCTGGGGGGAATTTGTGCTGGAGCCTAATGAGGGAGAACATTCGCTCCTGGTATTTTCCCCTGCAAATGAAATCCGTAGGGAGGACTGTATGATTCTCTGCTTCCTCTCAATGGCTTTCCATCAGTGAAACATCTGTTAGTGTCTGGAGAGGCTTCCTCGTGGCACGGCTCTGCGGTAGAAGCTGAAGCATGGAGCTGCTTCCCAAAAATTTGCCTCCTGTTTCATTTCTCTAAGATGAGTCCACACGGCTGCGTGGGTAACCCTAAACACATGAATCAACACCAACAGGCACACGGGTGGCTGCTGACATCTGCAGAGACACGAGACACTGGCAGCAAGAGCTGTGAACTTCCCCTATGATGTGAAGATGAAGAGGAGGTCCTTCTTTGCACAGGCCCACCCTGCCCATGCAGGATCTGCTGCAGGATCTGTGGGAGGACACACTGGTGAGCAGGGACAATTATACCTCTTCCACCTCACCCAGATATTCCTAATGGTATCAATGGGACTACAATGAGTCTCACCTCCGGAGGAACTGGCCCATACTGTTGTGTCAACTGCCCCCAAATTTCGTGTTTTTAAAAAGGCTTTTGGAAGCCAGACTTTGGATCCAAAATCACTTCAGTGTTTTTTAAAATGGCATCTTCCCTCTGTCCCAGTGGTTTGGAGAGGTTGTTATCCCAAGGGAGGACACCATCTCTCCACCAAGGTGCTTAAACACTGAGCAGCCAAAGTAGGGGAACACTGAAAGGTCACTTGAGTATGTCTGCTCCAGGATACGGAGCACCTGCCTCTGGTCTCTCTTGTTATTACCTTAGTTCTCTGCCATGTTGCTTTTCCCAGTAAAGACCACATCATGAAACGCATGAAACACAAGAGCATTTGGAAGTTTGCCGTTGACTCCCATGACAAGTCAGACCCAAAAAACAAGTAAGGGAACCTAATTTTCCACTTCCCAACCTTCCATCACAAAGCTGTGCACCTCCTAACGGCCTGCATTCAACCAGAGTCTCCCATCAGCTCCTGAAGGAAGGCAGAAACCATTAGAGCACTCAGTGTTGGTGTGTTCAATGGTAACATCAGAAAAATGCATAAAACAATGAAAGCAAACTGCAAGGTCCTTGCCGTTGTCTGAAAAAGAAAGGCTGCTGTCATGGAAAGCCATGCTCTCCATGAGCATTTCTGTATCCGATTTTCTGCTTGAAAATTTATTCCAAGTATCAAAGGCTCAAGTCTCTCCTGATAGTTCCTTCTGTTCAGGGAATAAGCATCTGCTCTCTCTGATTGCGGGTCGCTTCTCTCATGCAAAGCTTGATTGAGACATGCATGTCAAGGTCAGAAATGAGGCTGAACTTGTATTGTTTCACCTAAAAAAACCCATCAAGCAGCAGACAAAGAGATAATAACATGCCTTTACAATGGACATGGGTAATGTGCCTTTTGTTGTGAGCAATTACGATGTAAAGAAGAGTCAACTGTTGCATCCTAATGCATTAATTGCTCATTAGTCGTTAGGTCTATATATTTTTGCTGGAAAGGGATGGAGATACTTGGATGGAAAGTGGCCTGTTTGAAAGGGTGGGAAGATTAAAGGTTTAGAAAAAGGAGGGTGAATATGGTGTGATTGGAGCATAAAAATAGAGCATTCCAAGCAAAATAAAGCACCCAATTATCAACAGGACATAAGCAGATTGTTGGTCAAGAATAGCTTTGCAAAAACATCATCTGCCTTCAGAATACTTGGAGGTGACAAGGATGCAAAGTGTTTTGGCCTCTGGGTCTGTAAAAACCTCTGGTCTTACAGCTTACTCATCTGCTGCTTGCAAGACTGTAAAAAGAAACTTGAAGAATCATCACCCGCTTTGCAAATTATCCAGTCCTGATGTGTTTGCTAGGTGGAGCCTTTTCTTTCCTGCTTTTGGGATTTCACCTCTGCAAGCTGATCCACAGTCATCTCCAATGACAAGTGCCCCCTCCCGAAAAAGCATACACCAGGCTTTTCATGTCAAATCAGCAATAAAGCTCTCGGAGAAACAATTTCCTCCATGACATTTGTAAAGGGGAATTCTGCCCGGAAGGAAGCACTGGCAGGGTGAGTTTCTGCACATCCCCAACTGCAATGAGCCGTTTAAATTGTTTGATGCAGGGGGCAGGCCCATCACAACCATCCCAGAGTGGGGGCAAAAGGCTTTTCTGAAATACTCATCTCTTTTTAAACACACTTTCCTTTTTTGTTTCTCACACAAAATGATGTCTCTGATGGACTCCAAAGAGAGTGTGCGCAGAACTCCATCCCTTTTCGTCTGGATCCCAGAGGCGTTCTCACCCCCGCTTCCTCCACCTCCACACCCCATGCCGAGCGCATTGGGAAGAAGTTCCGATCTGGAGCACGACAGCATAAACCCCGACGCTAACTAGCAAGCTGGAGAGACCACGGATGAGCTGCCTAAGTGCTTCCCTTTTGTTCCTGCCCAAAATTTGAGGCTCCATCCCCCTGTCCTAACCAAATGGAGTTCAAGGGGCAGAAGAGGATCTCCACTGGTCTCCCCCACGCTCATGATCCCCATGCATGCCCTGAACCACCAGTGTCTGTCATGGCAGAGTGAGGAAGCCACAGGCTGTACATCTGAGCAAGCCAGCAGAAATAACGTGGCCTGTGGGAATAAGTTGGCTCACCCCAAGGGCTGACCATATGTCTTCTGGTGTTACCCCAACACCTGGTCCAGCTGCAAGTCCAGGCTTGCTTTGGTTAACATGCTGTGAGCAGGTGTGTCTGCCACCCACGAGGACCCGTTGGTATTAGATCATACTTTGTGATCTTCAACAGTGTGAAACTCAGATTGCGCGTTGCCTGAACCATGCAGTTTATGTAATGACGCAAGAGAGAAAGTACTGCAAAGGGAATTTAAAGCACATGAAGTCCTGGGGCTCTCCTGAGCCAAATCTACATAGCTCATCCCTGGAAAAACTACAGAAGGGAACTCCTTGTGTCGAGCCATGAGATCCAGCAGATCATATGCCTACCTGCCAGGGATAATTTACTGGGGATTGGCAGAGCACAGAACTGCTCTTGCAAAGCCATCGACCACCTCCATGGTATTGTCCATGAGGGCTGCAATACTGTAGTTTCTAATCAAATCAAGCAACAGAAAAGAAGGGAAGGTAAAATGTGTGTTCCTTGGAGAACTTTTTTTTGTTAGCACTTACTTAGTCAGCTGATGATCAAGCTTTGCTCTCTCTTAAATACTCGGTCCATTGGTACTTTTAGTCCCCAAACTGCCTTAAGGGTGAAGCAAACAAGGGCTTGTAACAGTCGTTTTTCCATATGGAAAAGCAAGTCCTAGCCAGGAGGACGCTCGCTTGTCTTTCAAATGCACTTCTCACATTAGCCAGCAGTGATTTCTGAGATGGGTGACACGCTGGACACACAGGGGCTGTGGCGACTGTCAGCGGGCACCACGTCCTGGATGCTGCTACTGCCGCTGCTGGTGGGACGCTGCAGAGGTGGGAAAGGAGAAAAATCCTTGTCAGATTGTGTCATTCCAGCTTTGGGGCAACAGCCAGTTGGAGAGGTGGGTCATACGTTCACTCCAGTCAGTCAGCACAGATGAAATATTAAATACGCAGCTGGGGGAACCTCAGCCGCAGTTGATGCCATGCATTTTTAACCCAAGAAACATGTGTCGCCACGCAGTGGGATGGTGCACGCTGCCGGGGAGACGCTGCTCTGCATCCACAGCCATCAGGGCCGTCCCGGGAAGCAGAGGGGATCCTGGAGCATCGCCAGGCTGCAGAGCTGCTGCTGCTGCTGTTTGTCCCAGGGGTCATATCATCTGCCTCTTTGATCTCCCTCTGACCTTTGCTGTTACAGCTGGGAAAGCTGATCCTATCGATTTTACGTGGATTATGATTTTCTGTAGATTGCCCTGAAACCTGCTAATTGTGCTTACAGCTATTTATAGTGTCTCAGAGTGGAAGTCAGAAATTTTTGATGGCATGAAAGGTTATCTGCACACACATCCGCAAAGCTGACACTTCTGTATTTTCTGTGAAGTGACAGTAAGAGACATTTCAAAGTAGACTTTTTCTATCCGGTTTGAAAGGTCTACAAAATTTTCCACCTTCTTTCAAAAGAGAAGACCTCATTTTCTGCTGGCCTTCTGAAGTTTCTCACTGGGAAGAAGCCGTGTGCTTGTGGGGGTGGACTGAAACAAAATTTGGGGTCAGAGGCGCTCCTGGCCAGGGTTCGAGACATGACGTGTTCGGTCTCTCCCCTTATCACGAGCAGATAGAGAAAGGTGCCAGGTCTGAAAGAGGAAGCTTAGCAGCTTGCTCCAGAATAGAGCCAGTGTGGCTGCACCTCACCCTCCCCGCCCAGCCTCCGGCTTTCCATCCTCCGGCATCTCAGCCCCAGCTTTGGGACGTCGGTGCCTGCAGCAGGTTCAGGTGATAAAGCAGCAGAGTTCAATGGAAGGAATGCCGAGTGGAGCTGGGATGCTCACTGCAGTCTTGGTTAATTTGGTTTTAGAGTGATGGTCACTCCATCTCTGCTGGCTCCTAGCAGCTTGGTTGAAATGTAGGTACTGAACCATGCAGCTCAAAGCTGCATCTTGTGCTAAAAAATGCGTTTGTGCTTCTACATTTGTTCCTTACATGCCCCACATGGGTTTTGCATGTCATTTTGCATGCGGAGAGAGGAAGTCAAAATAATTTTGTGTGCATTTAATAATTGAAAACTTGGAAAAATAAAAATCAGGATTTTATTAGAGCTATCGCTACAGGATTCTGCACCTTCCCGCTCTGGCCCTGGATGCCACTGAGCTATTTGTTCCTTTCCTGGCTCCTTTTCTGCCTTTCCTCCAGGTGAAAATAAAAAGGAGCATCACTTGACCAATTTAGTCTAGCCTTGAACTCTGCAGTGTCAGTAAATATTGTTTCAGCAGCATCAATCTGTCGTACTGAGCCCACTCGATACCTGAACTGCTGCTCCACTCGTAGAGCTTTGCAAAATAAGATACTGCCTCATCACAGATGCAGCCCCCTGACTTCTTCAGTGAAAAGAGGGATTATTTTTTTTTTTTTTTCATGCATTGTGTTAAGTGTTTGCTTGCAACAGCCTGGAGTAGTCATTCAGAATATTTTAAGAATGTCTTTCATAATGTCTGAAATACCTGGCAGTGCACAAAGGCCGAAAGTGGGAGTAATTGACTGCAGAAAATGAAAGTAAAATGGCTGTGAATGTGACAGGGAGTCAGATCCACACCGTAAGGTTTGTTGAGTCTTTTTGTGTAATAAGCCACTATTATCCAGGTGCCATGAGGCAAATCCCACATTGACGTGGAAATCATGGGCTAGAAGACAGTAGTCAAGGTCTCGGAGATTGGGAGCTTTGGAGATTTGTAGGGCCATGGTATTTGTCTTCAGGCAGTGACTCCTGGAGATTGATCTCAATGGGGAAAACCTCCTGCAAGTCTACCAGAGGAGTTCCCATCAACTTCAAAGGCTGACCATACAGGTCCTGCCTGTGCCACTCCGATGGCTGCAACAGTTGTAGGCTGCATGCATTTCATAACCTAAGTCCTATTAAAGAGTATATAGTCACCTGGGATCTTTCTCATTCCTGGGAGATGGATCGCGGAGCCCCAGTGGTATGTCAGACCACGTCTATATCTTAGGGGTATTCAGACCAGCTTCTGAAACATCTAGAAGCTCTTTTATAGGACTGTTTCTTCTCTCACTCAGGTGCTTGTCTCCATCCCTCAGTCATCTCGGAGAATTGGGTTAAATCAGCCAAGGCTCATAAAGGATTAAAAAACCTTGCTGAAAGCCAGAACTCCGTGGAAAATGGAGAAGGTGTGTAAAAAGAAAAGGAGTGGGTGTTGTGAGAAAATGAAAAGAGGAGTGTCTCGGTTAAGAGGAGAAAACCCAACAACTTCTTGTCTATAGAGGTGTATCCTTAACAAGGAAGGCAGGCATCCACCCAAGGTGGATAAAGGGCAAAAAAGGGACAGCTGATGACAATTTGGGAAGGTAAATCACACACTAATCAGCTAAATGCTTTTTCATACCTCTTTAGCCTGTGCAATCTAGTGCCAAGCAGTATCACGGGATGAAAGTGATGCCGAAATCCAAAATGGGCTTTGCAGGGTTTATGTCAATGGGGAATTGCCATGTTTTGAAGCAGATACGTATTAAACACATGAGTTTTTGAGAGGGATCTGACTTTTGATATAACTTCTGAGTTGGTGCAGGTGAGCTAATCTTGGGCATGGCTTCCTTGGCCACATCTCTGAAAGAGGTGGTGCTGCTGAGAGTGACTTTGGGAGCAGATGCACTCATGCAGGTGGAGCACAGCACTAATTTAGATTGACAATGTCCTTGCTGCTCCTAGATAGGCTTCAAATGGGTGGTCATGGATACAACCAAATGAGGATCTGCTGCAAGATGGCAGGTTGCATTCTGGCTGTTTGTGTGCTGGCTTGCATGTGTGCTTTGGCTGCTTGAGACTTGCTAAGGAGACTCTTTTTACAGCAAAGGATGAGTCTTTGAATAGTAAAGGGTAAGACCTCAAGCTGGTGTAGATTAGAGTAGCTCCCTGGACCTCCATGAGCTATTTTACAGCCACCCTGTTATATTTTTTAGGCTCCACTTTGTTTGAAGAGCATGCTGCCTGGGCTGTAATTAGATGAGCATCTCAACCTCAGCCACTTTAAGACAGATGTGTTTTCTGCCAGGAAACAGGGGGTAGGTTGCCACTGGAGGTGCTTTCAGGTTTTGTCTTATTAACCACACTGCTTCCAGTTGGCTCAGTAAAGCAGGGCTTTGTGCTTGGAGGTAGGAACTAGAGCTTTAAGGGCAACCCATGCCCATACAGGTCTTCAGGCACTAAGCATCACGAGAAAGTCTGCCCATGGCCACAGACACTAGGGCATACGCGTCTCCTGTCCTCAGGAGGAGCAAGCGGCACCCAGGGAGCAGTCTGTCCTGTGGCCGGAGAGTTGGGTGTTTGTGGCGAGCGGTGCTGCCCGGTGCAAACACCCTGCCGGGTTACTCTGCAAAGTCTCAGCAGATCCAAGGCCACGTGGGAATAATATCCACCGGCACCAATGCAATTAGGACAATTAAAGAATATAATGATGGCAGTAATGAGGGGCAATACAGAAGCAGGCAGGCAAACCATCTATGGAGATGTTTCCCTTGAAGGACAACTCCTTGAGAGCGATCTCTCTTTGAGGCACTCCAGTTTGCCAGGCTGTTAAAAGCATGTTTGTCAGGTAGCACTCCTTTTATCTTAAGATCTTTCTCTTCTTTTCAGGATAATGCTTTTACTACATGACTTAAGAGGAGAAAAAAGTGTAAATAAGCCAGATGTGGCTTCTGTACCTTGGAAGGAGCTATTACTTGACTCTGTAGCTTAATAAAAATGCTTTCACTGATTTTTATTTTTTATAAAGGTAGGCACTGATCAGCGCTGCTGATTGAAATGTATATAGCAGCTTTCAGTTCTCCTCTGAGCTTCAAGCACTCCTGAAAGCAGGCCATGAATTATTAAGACAGGAGATCACCTTAACTGGAATGTACGCGGCTGTTTCATCAATGAAGTTGGGGATCGCTCTGAGGGGCGGACAGGTTTCCCGTGGAGGGTTAGAAGCCTGAAAAGGTGAGGCTTTCCTTGCTCTCCCCACCTCTTACGGGAAGGCTGCAGCAGCTTACAGAAACTTCTACTCCAGATCACTCTGTCCTGCTCCGAAGTGGGTATGAAGTCTTCAGGCTGGATGCTTTCATTTTTGTTTTTTAAAAACTTTCTTCCAGGGACTCTCCTTGGAACTGCATTGGGTTTTGGTGGGCTTTTAGGGGTTTGTTTTCTTTTTTTTTTTGCCTGGACACGTTTATTTCACCTTTCTTTTTTGTTAGGATATATCAGGGTCTGGGATGCCTCTCTCTTCTTGGTGTGGATTCCTCCTGGCTGCAACACTGGGGTGCTCGGAGCAGGAGAGCCCTAAGCATTGCTTTTCCTTGCTCTCTGTGGGTAACAAATTGCGTGTTAGAGCAGGGCCATGATCCTTCTGGCTTCCCTGCTGGATGCCTTCACCGGGGGCCACTGGAACAAAAGGATTTGAGGGGGAGCAGGGAGGAGGTAACAGCAGCAAACACCCCAGGGCAGAGGCCAAAACCCCTCTCAGTGCCACCTCCCCAAGGCAGCAGACGCCTTTCTGGTGGGGCAGGCATCTCTCCATCCCAGTTGCTGCTGCAAGGGGTGTCCGTGTGCTTCTGGGGAGGTGGGCTTCAGACCTTGCTGCCCACCTGCCCCTTCCTCAAACCCCTCTCTGGCCTGGGTTGGGGGACATTCGCTGCCCACCCCCCCGAGTCCGGACAGGCTTTGGGTACTGCAGTAGAAATAAGATACTGAGACTGAAGTTGGCGGCTCTGAGGCTCCTGCGTGCTGCTCTTTAAGCACTCGTATGTCAGCTTCAAACTCCCTAGATCACCTTCTGAATTCATAACCGAGAGAAACATCCGACTCTGCATTAAGTCAAAGCTGTCCCTTGGGCCTCATAGGTGGTGATAGGAACATCTCAGCTCCTGAGTTTATACCCCCATAAATCCTGAAGAAGGTGATTTTTCCTTTCTTTTTTTTTTTTTTTTTTTAAATTTTTTTTCTCTCTCTCTGCTTTAATTACCAGCCCGAGGCGTTGTACTGATGAACGGCCCAGCACAGGGAACGCTCTCCTTGCCGTGGCCGGAGTGTGAGTCCTCCCCGCCAGCAAAGCCATGCTTACAGAATTGATGAAATCCTACCCCTGCAAAGGTTTCCAAGGACTCTAGTTATAATCTGCAGGGATTTCACTGCTCCCTTGGGAGAGCCAAGGGGATGCTGAGAAAATCTGGGTGCAGAGCCGTGAACCCAATCTTCTTCTGCGTGGCTTTCGGGGCTGTTCCTTTCCTGATGATGGTGTTTAGTGTGTTTGCTAAGAAAAAGAGACAAGGATGGAGGAATAGAGATTGTCCCCCTGACTCCCCTCCTCTGGCATAGTATGAGGTTGTATGTGTTGTAACATGGGAACTGGCAAGGGTGGGATCTCCCCACGTCCAGGCAGGTTGCAGGCTCCATCCCGGTGTCTGTAATGGGAGACCGGCAGCAGGTACGATGTGCACCAGAGGGATCCTGGATGACACACCATGTTGTGCAGCTAAATTAAACGAGTACGTGGTCCAAAGTGCAAGCTGCTTTGTAGGAAAGCTCACTAACCGGCTTGGGGCAGCAGCAAGGCAGGATTTGCTGGAGGTAAACGGTACTTCCCACCACCTCTTTTCTGCTACATCCCTTCACCCTATGTGGTTTTCATTTTGGTGAACAAGGATTTTAGACTGACAATTTTAATGGCATCCTGTGCACAGTACCAGCCAGCCAAAGGCTACAAACCCTGCCAGTGCCTGCTTTGCCTCCCCTGCAGCAGTTACCACCCTGGACCTCCCCTCAGCATTGCTCCCAGTGATGCAGGCTGGTTCCCAAACTCCGGTAAGGATTTGCCATGGTTAAAGGGCAACGGTATATTGAGAAGTACTCTGTGCTGCTTTGCTCTCCGCCTCACACAGATCAATTTAGAGAGGGATATGTTTGATTGCAAACCCATTTAGAATTTGTTTTCATGGTTTTACGTTCTTCCTTTGCATTAAAGTGCTACAGCGCTGCAGCCAACCACTAACACCTAAAACCACCCATAAGAAAATATACGTCAAATGAAACAAAACAAAAAACCTGAACCCGTCACTTGGATAAATTAAGTACTCCAGAGTGAAACACACTATAAAACAATAGAAACTATTATAAATCACACTGAACCAACAGAATCAACATACCAATATCTGGTTCGCCAGCACATACTTCTCAGATAAAAATAAACTGTTCTTGGAATGAGCCCCTGCTTTGATTTATATCTCGCAGTCCAAGTACACACAAGGAGGATGTAAAATCTGCTAATATAAATACCACCGGTCTCAGGCTTTTATCAGATGCTTTCTACTGGGAAAGAAAAGGCTTTTTTTTTTTCCCCCCTCAGGTAATTATTGTGTTCCTTTGAGCCAAGCTCCCATGTTTCCTCCTTTTTCAAAGCCGTAATCCTGGGTGTGGGCCCCACACACAATTACCCCAGCGCTCCTTGCCAGGGAACACCTCTGAGCCATGAGCCCAGCCGGGCTCAGAGACAGGATGGTTGTTCCGTGGACAAGCACAACGGTAACTAAAGGTGCAAACCAGATGCAGGGGCCAGGAGACACAAAGTGGGATTAGACCCCCCTTTGCATGGACCAAGGCCTGCCTGGGTCATGCTCAGTGTGTACAGGTAGGGTTTTTTGGGGGGGAGATTCTTGGGGAGCACCCGCTGCTGGGCAAGAGAGCTCAGATCTTCCTGCATAGCCATGGCACAACCTTGTCGGCCATCCTGGCGTGTGCAACAGGCTGTACGTGAAGGAGACATCTCACCATCCCGATTCCGACCTGGGGAGCAAGGCTGCAGGGTGGACGATGGGGAGAATATCCTGGAGCTGTAGGTGCTGGTGCTTGTACCTCGTCTGCTCGTAATGCAGGGGAAACGTTGTCGAGCGGCTGGCTTTTTGAATGCTCACTTCTTTCTTGCTTGATACTGGGCAAACAATCTGTGATTAATAATTTATTCTCTGAATTTTGCCTCTGTGTCTGAAATCTAATTATCCAAGCTGTGGACTAGCCAGGCTTTGGAAACAGCACATGAAATGAGAGGATTTTTTTTTCCAGAATTGCCATTTGCCCTTTTTTGGTTGCATTCTCCCTGGAGAGGCATCAGGCATGATGGGGCTTTAATCTGGACTTTCCAGAGCTGTACCCAAACTTCAGTCTTCTCACCGTGTCCGTGGTTGAATACCATTTGTGAGGGCGTCTCAGGGAATAATTTGTATCTGTTGCTCTTCAGTGGCCAGTTCAGAGCAGAAATGCAGGACGCAGAAACTGGAAAGGGAGAAAAGATGCTCAGATGCCCATGTGGGAGCATGAGCGGTGTGTGAATCTCAGTCCACATTGTTCCCCATCCTTTTCCAGACCCGGGAGGCTGGAGGCAGTGCCAGCGTGTCTGCCCAGGCATGGTCTGCTTCAGTCTCTAGTGCCCAACCAGGGACTCCTGCTCCGTCTGTGCGGTGCCTCACTGCTTGATGGGGACCGTCACAGAAGTGCTGTGGTCGTGGCCCTTCCTAAACTTGTCCTGGCTCAAAACCTGGCTGCAAATATCACCGGGAGCCCAGTGGGCTCTGCCTGCTGCAAGGTTTCTGTGATCAGCCCATCTGCCTGCTGACCGGGCAGAGCTGCGATGCTGCAGGTGGCGTCCACCGCCTCCTTGGGATGCCAAACGCTGAATAAAATCTGCCTACAACTGACACTCCACCTAAATCCAGGGTGGTCTCTGGCTCTGAGGACAAGTTTCCCCAAGGACACATAGAAAAGCAATGCTCCTCACCCCAGTATTTTTGTCACCAGGACTCAGGAAGGAGGGATTTTGTCTTTGGGCAGAGGTGCAAATGTCGCCTGGAGCTGCCATTTGTCCTGCAGTGGGGCAGCTCTGCTCCACAGACGAGACTGGGGACCTGAAGCATCCTCTGGGCAGCCAGAGCATCTCCAGTGTGTCTGTGGGAGCTCTCAGCTCCATTCCTATCTAATCCCATGGGCCGGTATGGGAGTTTAGTGGTCAAAAAGGGCTTTGGTCTGCTGTAGCACTGGAAACAAAATAAGCATCATTACACAGATGCCTCCTGGGTTCGATAATTCAATCCGCTGGGCATTTTACAAAAGGCTACAATCAGCACGCAATCGTGTATCTGGGAAATAATGCACACACGATGCTCTGGAGACCTGCCTGGTGTAGCTCCACAGCAACGTGGAAATGTCTGCGCTGACCGCTCTAAAAACACCACTTGCAGTTTATTTAAATAACGAAGGCATGTTGCATTGTTCAGTAATGAAAAAATAACATTTCTGGATGCCCAGGCTTGAAAACTACAGTCCAAATGTTGTGGGATCAGATAAAAAAAAAGTATGACTTTGCCTTCCTCTGTCTGTTTTCCCTTTGAAGGTTGCACTGCCAGGCCATTTGGGATTCCTGTGTCCCCCGCCCACTAAGGTTTCCTGATCCACCTAAAAACCCTTCTGGAGGTACACCTTTCCTCTGAAAAAACGAAAAACTCAATTTTATTCTCTTCCAACGAATGCACTTATTATTCTTTCTTTTATTCTTTAAAGGATACGGGCAAATTGGGGTACACAGACAGGATTGGTTTCTCTTTTGCCCCTTCCTACCTTACTTACCTTTCCTATTTTTTCCAGATAAGTCTTCCTTGGATGTCTGACCACAAACCAGTTTTCACTTGGTGGACTGTAGCCAAGGGAAGGGCTACATTAGCTCCGTGGCTTGGGATTTACAGCAATGGAAGTGACGTTTAAGCGCTGGCGTTGGAAGTACAGTAATTTTCTACGGCCTCGTGGTGTTTGGAGCAGCAGGACACAATCCGTCCCATCCAGCCCCGCTGGAGGAGGCTCTTGTTTGGGCACAGGGAGGGCTGCTGTGTTTGGGCCAGGTTAGACTGACATTACCAGGACAGAACTTGCATTCTGCAGCTTCTCCGATTTGCGGTGCCGAGGCAGCCTGCTTGACGGGCAGAGGATGCGCAGATCCCTCTTCACAAGATTTTAATTGCTGGACCCTGTGCAGGTGAGCTGCTGGCAGGGGCTGTCCTGGGAGTAGCACCGGCGGGTGGCGGTGCTGATATTGTTTTGGTGATTTCCCCTTTTTGGGTTTATTTTGGAGGCTTGGGGTTTTTTTTTGTTTTGGTTTGGTTTTTTTTTCTGTAGAAAGCAGAAGCCTGATGGAAATTCAAGCTGTATCTCCTGTGCCTGGGTTTGCCAGGATGGGGGGGGAGAGAGACACGCGGGAGTGTAAAACACCATGGATTTGTGTCCAAAATAAAAGATCGGTGCACACAAATAAAAAGATCAGTGCCTGAGCCCAAACTTCCTGCCACTGTAAAGCTATCAAGAGCCCCTTGACTGGTTTGAATCCTGTCCTGATTAGTAATGATGTTTTTAATTGAAATTTCAAGGTTCATTACTGAACGCAGATTAATTAAATTGCGAGGAGAGATAATGAGAAATGTTCCCTTTGGACCATAAAGTAACACGTGTGTCCTAGCGGGACTCTCCCAGCCTGACCTGCCCCCCATCTCCCCAAAGAGCATCTCCCAGTGGGTGAGCTCGCCATGCCTGCCGGTCTGGGGGGGTGCATCCCCCCCGGGGGCTGATCGCAGCCCCGCTGAGCACCAGCCACTGGGTGGACACTCGCTTGGTGCCTTGCAAAATCAATCCAGCGTCGTCTGAAGTCAAGACGTGTCAGCTTTTGCTCAGTCCCTTCTCAGGGAGAAACTTGAAACCTGTGGATTTCCCCTGTGGGAAAGATTAATTGAAAACCGAGGCTGGGACCTTGAGATTTCCTGAGCTTGGGAGATGCTGGTCTGGCATCGGGGGACTCCACAACATGGCTGACTGAGGAGGATGTCCCCGTGCTGCGTTGCCCTGTGGTGGTGTCACCCTGCTGTGTGCCAGCAGGAGGGCAGCACTCAGCAGCTCCGCTCCCGCTCTCACAAAGTCACCTCTGGAGCCTCAGCAAGCTCCTGGGTAAAAGTATGGTGGGTCGGTGTTCATAGAATCATAGAATAGAATCATAGAATGGTTCGGGTTGGAAGGGACCTTAAAGATCATCTAGTTTCAGCCCCTCTCCCAGTAGACCAGGGGTTGTTTTGCGGGTTTGGTGGAATGGGAGGCATTTCAGCAAAACCTGTGGGAAACCAGGACCGCAGTTCCTTGGAGACCTCAAGTCACCAGGGAGGTGGCCCTGTTCCTTCTTCCACGGAAGGGGTTGTCTTTTGGGGTCCCTTCTGCCCCCTTGGTGAAAACACCTCCTGTAGGTCCGCACACTGAGTGACTCTTGGTGGGCCTTGGAGAGCTGAACGTCCCTAGTGTGCTTGTTTTCTTAGCCACAAATTCCAGCCAAATGGTGTCAATTCCACCATGCCTTTCCTGCAAACCTCACCAGAAATGTCTATTGTCCCTCCCTAACGAACTACAAATAACTGACAAATTTCTTGCAGGGATATGGTTGTCCGACGGTCACCTCTGTGCTCTGTGGGACCTAGCATGAGCCACACTGTGTGGCATAGCGAATCACAGCCAAGTCTCGTCACAGTCACGAGAGGAGGGCTGCAGAAACCGTGAAGAGCAACGCAGTCTCCACGAGGTCTTCGTGACCTTCATTCGCGACATATTTTCTGGAGAGGTCTGTGAAAATTAGAAAGCTTTAATTGGGCTCATATGGACCCTGGTAAAATTTCTTCTGACTGCAGTATGATGAAGCAGATAAAACAGCACTGAAGATATTATTTCCTGGAAGCTTTTCTATTTCTGTCAGCTCTTACTTGCTAGCTCTCCCCTCCCTGGAGGATGAGCTCTGCTTTCATACACTAGTGGGTTTTTATTTTGGCAAAAAAAGTGTGGGTTTTGGCAGAAAAAAGAGACAGTACATCAATGAAGAAGGGAAACCAATTTTTTTCCAAATGCTTCAAAGCTACCAGTTAAGAATTTCCAAAAAGCTTTGGAGTAGAGACCAAGTGGATGCTAAAAGAGATGGGAATTGGCTCATATCCTGAATCACTTCCATTATTGCTTGAAAAAGCAACCGAATTTTGTTATTGTATTTGTGTAGACCACTGTGCTGGAGACTCCCCACTAAGGGACAGGGTTATTTTACCCATGTACTGCACATAATAACGAGAAACCTAAAGTGCCTAAAGGGGGGCTACAGGAGAGATGGGGAGGGACTCTGTATCAGGGAGTGGAGCAATAGGATGAGGGGTAATGGTTTTAAACTGAGAAAGGGTAGATTTAGATTGGCTATTAGGAAGAAATTCTTTACTGTGAGGGTGGTGAGACACTGGAACAGGTTGCCCAGAGAAGCTGTGGATGCCCCATCCCTGGAGGGGTTCAAGGCCAGGCTGGACGGGGCTTTGAGCAGCCTGGTCTAGTGGGAGGTGTCCCTGCCCATGGCAGGGGCGTAGAACTAGGTGATCTTTAAGGTCCCTTCCGACCCGAACCATTCTATGATTCTGTGAAACGCTGACATGAATAAACCTCATTACAGAAGAGGCACGCACTTCAAGCCTACAAAAGCAGAGGAGGTTGCCCAGACTCTGCCCTATTTGAAAGGCTCTTTCATGGGACCAATGGCCCCAAAAGCATGAGTATAATTGTTGCAGATGGCTTCATGCATCCTTGCTTCCCGCTGTCCCCACAAGGCCCTCCGGAGCACGAGGCGTGCAAGCAGGTGCAGAGATGTGCCATGGGACACCGAGGCACCTGGACCATCCAGCTGGAGGAGCAGGATCGGCCCCTGCTCCAGCATCCTTGGGCAACCCCAGCTGGGGCTCAAGAGGAGACAGGTCTGGACCACAGCAGCTCTTAAGGACTCATCAGTTTGTCCATGAGCAGGTTTTCTGGGGGAACAGGCAGGAACCTGGGTGTTTCTGGGCAGGTGAGCAGCAAGAACTGCAGGCAGCGGGGTGACCCCATCAGGCTCCTGTTGCAGAAGACCATGGACCCCTGCTCATGGGGGGCCGGCTTGGGAGCACCCCAGTGCCCGCAGGAGGGAGGGGATGGGGCACGGCTGGCTCAGTCACTCTGCAGGCATGGGTGGCTAAAACAGAGCCGCCTTCAGTGCTCACACCCCACTGTGCCCTCTCTGCTGCTGGGGCCAGGCCCAGCCCACGTCTGAATGGGTGGAAAACCCACCCGTGACATCTGGGCACGGGCTCAGGCCATGTAGCATTGTGGCGTTCGAGATGTAAGACCAGCACAAGCTGCTGAGACTTGGCACGGAGGTTTTGGGGGGCATCCATACCAGGCCAGCGGTTTGCAATGGATTATCCAGCCAAAAGGACCGCCCTCCTTATTTTTATTTCTTTCTTTTTTTTTTCCAGTGGGCTGACCAAGCCTGGGATACCACAGTGGTGAACTCATGCACCATGGTGGGACAAAGCCCATGCTAGGGTTTCTGCTGCAACTACCACCTGTGGGACCACTGGGGAGACCCCGCCAAGCACCGCTTCTGTTTCTGTCCTCATGGAAAACCAAAGCCCAAGTGCCTTTCTGTCTTGTTAAAACATGTCTCCAGGGGATAGGAGAACAGCTGGTTTTCGGCCCCCACCAAGCAGCATTTCTTATCTTGCAATGGTTTTGCAGCTCATTAGTAAATATACCAATGGGTGGGGAATTGGGCAATGCTGGGGTTCGCCAGGCTCAGTGGCTGGGGGAAGGCTGATGCCGGCCCTGGGAAGCCTTAGCAGCAGCCCTGGTTTGCAGGGGAACATAAGCTGTCCTGTCAGCAGCCCATCAAATGGTGATCCTGGAGTAGCGTTAAGGTGTTGTAAGCCTCCATCTTCTCATCCAGAAGGAAATGATGATCTGCCTGTGGCCGGATAAACCCCTACCAAATTATTGCTTGGCGATAAATAATTGCACGGGTATCATTACCCAAATCACTGGCCCACTGCCTCTGGGGACAAAAGAGAAAATACCTGGAGAACAGGCACCAAGAGATGGTTTTGATGCATGTTGTCTGACAAGCAAAAGAGTATCTCCTGATGCCAGGATGCTGTTGCAGGAGCGCAGCCTGTGTGTGTATTTTGCAAATAGCCGGTCCAATCCATAACACTTAAGCTGAATGGAAGACTAAATAAAGATTAAATGGAGACCGATCTTCCCATTTGCTTTGAGAGAGGTCTTGAATCTCTTTTAGCTGCCTTTTCCAGAACAAATCCTGGGTTAAGCCATTGCCTCGCCAAACCCCGTGCAGTGAGCATTTTTATCCCCAAGTTTGCTTTGTTTCCAGCAGGCCTCATAATTGCAGCAAATTAAAAATTAAAAGAGAGGACGGCAGTGAGCAGTGGGTAAGCGTTGTCAACAACCGGCTGTGACGCAGGCCACGCGACCGAGCGCGTCGCTCCAGGGATTGTACTTACGCTGAGAGAAAGACAGAGATAAACTCGGGAGAGGGCGAAACCCCATCGAGCTCATTTGTGTATAATTAGCCCCAAACTTTTTCAGTGAGGTCACTTCCCCTTGGGGGGAAGTCAAAGCAGAGCCTTTTCTTAGGGAGGTATTAACGGGACGAAATCCTGTTTTGAGAAAACCCTTGGCAAACTGCACTATTGCTAGCAGAGCAAAACGCCACAGTCTTTCCTTTCAAGGGAACTCGGGTTTTGCTTTCTTTAGAAACCCTAAATGGTAATTACAAAAATGTTAAGAGTTGGCTGAAACAAAAAGGCAATGTCCTTGCTTGTCCCGGCACATTTTATTTTCCTCCTAAATGCAACGAAAATGAACATGGAAATAGGAATGGATCCCGAGTGGTATGGATCTTGAGCAAAACACAAATTTGGGGTTTGACTTCCCTCGTGAAAAGTAGATGTACATAAACAATCGATCTTTAAAAAACACAAAATCAAGCTAAATCTGTCTCAAATCAACCCAGAACTTCTCCAGCCTCTGAGAGGAGGGATTCGGGTCCAAGGGGAGAACCATCCACTTTCTTTGCTCCTTGTGGCTGGAGATGACCAGTGAAGCCAGCTGTGCTCCTCCTGTGCCCATGCAAAAGCCACCTACCTTTGAGATGCATGGCGAATAAATGGAAATAGCAGCGTGATTGCCAATTAAATGCTCTTTAAAATTTAATCTGAACATTAAACCTAACAGAGATCTGCACTTATGGTATCTGCCTGCTGGGGCTGGCTCAAGCACGCATTCCCTGAGCTCCACGGGGTCCGCCAGGGCTGGGCACGCTCCCTTTCATCAGTGCCTCCGGAGGTGCTGCGGGAGTCCTCGGGTGCAGTGCTTGCCTCCTCCAAGCTGAGCTGCCGGGGGGAGCCCACAGCTGCCGTGCACCCCACAGCTGGGAGCATCCCTGGCTGCTTCTCCTGCTCGGCAGCCAGTGTTTCCTTCCCTGGGCATCTCCAGCTGCTGGATGTCCTGGTCCTTGGGTCACCTGGGCACCTGGGGACTTTTTATCCCCCAGCTCTGGCTGGTGTCCCTGTTGACTTGCTGCCCCGCTCCTGGGCACAGAGGGAGGTCATCCTCCCCCTCTGCTCTGCCCTGGTGAGGCCACATCTGGAGTGCTGTGTCCAGTTCTGGGCACCCCAGTTCAAGAAGTACTGGGAACTACTGGAGAGGGTCCAGCGAAGGGCTACAAAGATGATCAAGGGACTGGAGCATCTCTCTGATGAGGAAAGGCTGAGAGACCTGGGGCTGTTTAGCCTGGAGAAGAGAAGACTGAGGGGGGATCTCATCGATGCTTGTCAATGTCTAAAGGGCAGGTGTCAGGAGGACGGGGCCAAACTCTTTTCAGAGGTGCCCAGTGACAGGACAAGGGGCAACGGGCACAAGCTGGAACACAGAAAATTCCATCTCAACATGAGGAGGAACTTCTTTCCTTTGAGGGTGGCAGAGCCCTGGCACAGGCTGTCCAGGGAGGTGGTGGAGTCTCTGTCTCTGGAGACATTCCAAACCCACCTGGATGCGTTCCTGGGCAATCTGCTCTGGCTGACCCTGCTCTGGCAGGGGGTTGGACTGGATGATGTCCAAAGGTCCCTTCCAACCCCTTGCCATTCTGTGATTCTGTGACTTTTGTGATCTCCTGCCTTGTCCCCAGGAGACCAGGTGCTAATCACAGGCCCATGGCACTGGTAGGGAGATGCCATCCAGCTCTGGGGACAATGCAGGCAAGCTGACAGGGCCCTGGCACTGCACTGTCTGCCGAGCTTCCTGAGCTCTTGCTGGACACAAGAAAAGCTTTTCTCAATTAAAGCTGCTTTGTGATAACTGAAATACACCAGGATGGCAGTTTGAAGATTAGAGTTTGCAGGGAGTAGCTGTGGATATAAAAGTAAAGGCAGCTTGGAAGCAATAAAGCTTCCTTTCCATGAACGTTCAGGGCAGCAAAGTCTCATCCCGCAAACATTCACAAGATCCTCAAGCTGGAAGGGCACAGGCAAGGCCACAGCCACAGCTCAGGCTGGGAATTTACATTTTTTACCAGTCTCCACCAGTGCAGTAATATGCTTTTAAGTTGCACCATTCGCAGTGTTGTTCTTCTGCCATTAGATGTCTCTGTATGCTACATGGAGCTCAGGCAGGAGGTCACTCCTGGTAAACAAAGGTCACCAAGCTGGAGCTGGAGCAATGTAGAAGCCTGTTTTTTTTTGTCTTGGTGGCTTTTGTCTGTTTTGTTTAATGATTGCCTTTTCTGTAGGAGAGGCTGTGACTCCACAAAGATGAAGCTGGTGCACTGATGAGTTTAGGTGGCCATTCCTAGGTGGCCATTCCACACACACAGGCCAAACCTGTGTGGCTTTAGCGCTCGGAAGGTTGTCTCCAGGGCTGTCAGATGGAGCAGGCGGTGAAAGGCTGGAGCCCATGGGGATGTTTGGGTTATATACTGCGGAATGTGCCTGTTCAGTAACAGATTGCTGTGGTTCAATGCATCGCGCAACACATCTGCATGTTCAGTACCTCCTCATCATATCCTACCGATGGCCAGGAAGCAGGGAGATGCAAGAAAATATTATTTGTAAGCTATCTATATTTTTTTTCAAGCACACCATTTGCAGTGTGGCCTGGTGAGCTGTTTTGGCAAAGTTCTGCTGTGGCTGGAAGGGGCTCGTCCCTCTGTATTTGCAACGCGCGCGAGCGTGAGGGGCCTCTGAATGACAAAGGAAGCCCGTACCTCTCCAACCTGTTTTTTTGCAGGGACAAACTGTGCCGCACCCATTGCAGATACAGCCTCAGCCATAGCAGCGAGTACGATGCATATTGTGAGCTGCACGTACTGCCAGTGCTCAGAGAAAGGGCTGTGCTCTAACAGCTCTCCAGGGGACATTGGGAATAGCACACGCCTGTCTGTAGCTGTGCATGATTTTTTCCACATTTGTAATTGCAGCCTTTTTCCCCTTTTGGTGGTTATTAATGTTGTTCGTTTCCTCAAAAATTACATCTGTTTAGATGTTAATTGAGTTAATTGTTACCATTCAGCAGCTGGAGCGGCAATTTAGCACCTGCTAATAAAGATGCTCGGTTTGAAGTTGTGTGAAAATGACCATATTACAGCATTGCTGTTGTACTGTAGTGCCAAGAGTGAGAGCGGTGAAGTTAGCGTGTGGTAATGGATGGAGGGTGGTTTCTTTGAGCGCAGTGTCAACTCGCAGAGTCAGAGATCAGTAAACAAGCTACGCAATCGCGATACGCAGCCATTGAAGCCGGGGCGGGGGGAGTCCGGGGGGGACAGGACACCAACAGAGAAAATACAGGTGGCAAGCACGGAGTCAGCAATAAATACTATCTCTCTTTTAGAAGAAGAAAAACAGCTTATCTGTGACAGGCTAATTGGGTAGAAGCAAAGGAGGGAAGAAGTATAAAAAAGAAGTATTGACGGCATACGACATACGAAAGAGACCTTTTACTAAGTGTTGTCACGCCCCATGATGTGAAGACCTTTCTATAAAGAAAATGCAGGAGGTTCACGGGGCATGAAGAGGACGGTGCTTGAGCAGAGCAGCTCTCGGATGAGCTTAATGATGACACATTTTCCTGCGCAAGACGCTCTGTCCCAATGGGAAAGTCTCATCGTGGTGGAGACTCTCCTCCACCCCCCAGTTAAATGCTGCTCTCATTCACCGTACAAAGCATGGAGCTTATTTCACATAATTTCAGAAATTTTGAGCTTTGCTGTTGCAAAAGCTTCCTCTCAAGGATCACATACTTCCTTATCACACCATGAGTCCTTGCAGAAGGCACATACCAAAGCCACCTCTGCATATGCTGCATCAGGACCCGTGTACTGACCTATGTGTGATTATAACTGACCAGCACAGCTACATTTGAGGGCACACATGACTGTATTGGGTCCGGTGTTTCCTTTGGCTGGGGTGAGGTCACTGGCAAGGATGTGAGATCTTACATTTTCATAATGTCACGTTAATTTTTCATTGCTCCTATTTCACAGAGAGAATTACATCCATGGGTGGTCTTGCAAGGAGAAGGAGAAATGCCCAGGGATGCACCTAAACCCTGTCCGGCTGCATTGCAGTGACATTGGCCAAGTCACTAGACGCACTTGGGGACAGGTGGTGTTTTGGGGAGAAAACCCCCAACATTACAAGAGCACTCCCAGCTAGGATGCCCTGATGCTTCTCCTTTCTTTTCGCTATAAAATTGTGCTACACCACGGGGGCATGGGGGCTCTTACCACCTGCAACACCACCAGGAAGATGCTGCAGGTTTGGGGTGGGGGGGAGACCCCTTCAAAGCCCTCTTTCAAGCAAGGAGCAAAGGAAAAAGCTGATTCCTCCAGAGGAAAGGGTATTTCGGAACAGTGGGTGAGTCAGAGCCAGCCTCCCTCCCACACAGCTTCATTATTTTGTCTCCCAGGCACGCACATGCGCTTACAGGGCTGTGCCATCCTCCCCACAGACGGAGACAGGGGCACGCAGGGGCATGGTGTGTTTTGGGGAGCCACGCATGGCCCCCCATGCCATCACGGGCCTGGAGCTGCACAGCGCCCATCCCCAGCACACAGAGCAACGTCTGTACGTGGGGACACCAGCCTGCAGAGCACTGTGTGGCATCCCCCTGTTTTGGGGAGTAGAGTGCTCCATGATGTCCTGCAACCCCATCTCAGCATGCTTGTGCTTGACCCATCATGCATGGTGGCCTGGGAGCTGCCAGAGCACCCTTCTGTCCCTCCGTGATGAGACTTCTGGTGTTGGCAGAGCTGGATTTGAAAGAGGGCAAAGAACACCCTCTCACCCCAACCAGAAGGGTGAACACATCCCACCCTGTTACTGCCTGGAAGGGGTTAATGAGCCGCCTCATTAGCTACCCAGGCTGTAATCAAGTGCCAAATTAAAAACTGATGACAACAGGCTTAAAAGGAAGGGTAGGGCTACAACAAGGTTTGGGGAGTTTTTGCAGTGATAGGGCTGTAAGACCAACAAAGGTGGTAGAAGAGCTGTGGTCTCAGCAGGGGCTGTTAATGCTGCTGGAGCTACACGACCAAGATTGGTGCAAAAGGTAAGGAGTCCTGTTGGTGTTTTTAGGCTGATAGAAGGGGAGGTAGGTCTCTGGGAAAGAAGGGGTCAGTTGGGGAAGAAGGTGGAGACATGCTGATGTGGGGGCTTGCTGGAAAAGTGAGAGGGCTGGGCGTGGTGGTGGGTGAATTGTGTGCTCCTTGGGGAGCATTTGCTGCCCAAAGCTTCAGAGAGTGCATAAGTATGTGCTTGCTTGGTACATGGATACTTGCTCTAGGGTTAAATGTATAAGTAAAAGCTTTCTCCCTTGCTGTCCTGGCTGTTGCTCTGGCTCGCTACGCTGGGGTTGCGCTGTCGGAGATGGAGTGGCAGGAGGAACATCAGCGCTGGAGCATGGCTGTGCTCTCAGTGCACGTTGACAAGCCACTGCTGTAGCCTGGCTCTGGAGAGAAATGCTCCTCTCGCATGTGCTCGGAGCAGGCATGTGTCAGCCAGTTCTGCTGGTGGACAGCCTGATCCTTTCAACTCCAAGAGCCTTGTCTGTGCACCACAGCACCCCTGTTCCCCTTATGGCTGCTAGGGAGACCTGCTGGTGTCCCACATCTCCATCCAGAGCTCCAGGCATTGCCAAAGCCTCCCTTGCAGCAGTTCCAAATGGGCAGTAAATTGAAAAGATAAGTGGAGTCCTCGGCATCTGTGCAAACAGGCTGCAGCTGTTGATAACAAGCCCATCTTGTTGGGTCTTTCTGCTCTAGGAGTGCTGTTAAACTGTCCCTGTGCCCTGTCCCACCCTCCTGATGCAGGTGGCCCTGGCTTGGTTGGCCAGCACTGGGAAGTGTGGGAAGCCAGCAAGCTCATGCTGGTGTGGGTCACTGGGAGGACTTGGTCTTGCTGGTGGTTAAGTGCGTGCCTCTGGCAGCAGCATCTCCTCTACTTCCCTGCTGTTGCAGCAGGTCTGTGTGATTCCCTGTGTCCTCCTTGCAGAGCCACAGGGTCCCACGCAGCAGCATCCCTGGTATCTATGTGCTGTCATACCTCTTAAAATTGGAAATATCCCAGTACTCTTCCTTTTATTTTTTGCATTCACATTAACTCATTTACTGGGGAGCCAGGCTCTAGATCGTTGTGCTGTTGCCTGTGGACAGATGTGCCTGAAACTTCGCTTCCTTGAGACTTCTAGGAAAAGGCTGCAGGCAAAGGAGAGGTGAAAATGCAAGCTCAGCCTTTGGGCAGCATGGCACAACCTCAGAAGCCAGAGGTGGCTCTCTGGCATCAAAGAGGTGACCCTACAGCGCAGCGCAACCAGGGACTTGGCACAAAGTGTACCAGGAGGAGAGAGATCTGGAATTGGTGGTTGGGTGATGTCCTGGGACAGAGGGATCCCAGAAACAAGCTGGTGGGGAGGGTGGGAGAAGCTGTGCATGCAATCCCCTTGCTGCCCCTGGTCAAGGCAGGCAGGTGTGGGCATGACATGGGATGGGGAGGGAGCAGAGAATAAAGTTGCAGAGCGGGCAGAAGCCCACCCTGCTGCTTCTCCCACTTCACCATCTTCTGGTAACTGCTGGTCTCTACTCCCAGGTAGCCCTTCAGCTGCCTTTAGTGGTCACTGATGGTTAAGGCACTGGGTTGCTCGTTGTGATCTGGAACAAGGCAATCCTTGCCTTCCTCCAGAAGCTGAACTCATAACATTAACTCTGTAGCTGCAGCAGTGGAAGGATCCTCTGGATGCTCCCTGCTCTGCTTCCAGGAGGTGGGCAGTGTTCGTTGGCTTGTGATGGCTGCATTTTCCCACTCAATGGAAGGTGTGGAGCTCCGTCTCAGGGCTGGAAGAGCAATCGCTCTTTCAGTGCTCAGCATTGGCGCTCTATTTCTGTGCAGCAGGGTGTTAGGACTTAGCATGCTAAAGATAAAATGGTGAAATTTAATACTCTTGAGTCACTTGCATTCCAAAACCCAGTATGAAATCCCCGCTTATGTTTAAATAATCTGTATGTTTGAGTAAAGGATTATGAGCCAGTGGAGGAGGCAGGGCTTTCTTCGTTTCCTGCAGGGAAGTGCAGAAGGGAGTCCTTGGGAAAGTCAGCTTGCCAAAAAGCAGAAAGGGCAACCCAGGGATGCTTCCAGCAAGCTCCAAATATGAGCGAGAGCCAGGAGACAGCTGCTCACAGAGACAGGGGAAGCAATAAATAATGGGAAATAACATTTAATTACTTCTCATTCCTACCAGTCTGGGAAAGAAGATCTCTGAAGCTTTTGTCTGATGCCTGGTGAAAAGAGACCCCTGTTCTGGTTGTGGTGGATTATTCTTCATCAGGTGAAGAACTAGCCCAAGTAACAAGGATCAGAGTCTCCCTGTGGGGCTGCAGTTGCATCCCCTGGTACAGCCTTGGTGGCACTGCAGGGTGGCAGCCACCGTGGAGCTGCTTGGCTGGCTTGGCTTGCTAGTAGCAAAGATACGGCAAGTGGAAGGCTGTGCCTGAGCTGAGCTGGCCAGCAAGGATGCTGAGGCTGCGGAGTGGGTGACCGCACCAAAAGGGTCCCTTCTGCCCCCTGCGTGGCCGTACCAGCAGGTATGACCCTGTCTTGGTTGGGCTTGAGTGTTGAGCTGAGGGCAGGGGAGGAAGGCTGGTTACACTTCCGTTGTTATTGGTGGAAACTGAGTTGGTTGCTGCTGAGATGAAATGTCTGGAGTCTCCCAGTTGACACCCGGAGCACTTGTGAAATGCAGCATGGTTTTTCTACCCACTACCAACCTCCTCTATCTGTCAGCCTACTCCTACCCTTCCTCTACAGCTGCAATGGGGAGAAACCAGTGATGGGTGCTGTTGTGCAGCGTTGTTGCTCTGTAATTGGGCACCTTTCTGGTGCCACCTCTGCTTTCACTTGTTTCCTAAATGATAATCTGTGGCACAGCAGGTAGACACCCTGTAACGGCTTGATAATTATGGGCTGCGATAAATGACTGCAGTCACACGTGGTAGAGCCAGGAGGAGTTGCCACATGGCCTGCATCGCAGGTAGGAAGAGAGGAGTATTCACTTGCAACGAAGCAGTATTTACCATGTAATTACCTTGGTGCGACGTGGTAGTTTCTATGCAATTAAATGGTCAACAGGCACTGTCTAAACAAAGAGGACTTAAGTGACATCTCTGTCCTGAGGCTTAAAATATTACTGTGTGGTAAAGGGGGGAATGGAAATGGTAAAGTATTGATGGAGATGTGATGGGTGTAACACCACTCTGACTTCCCTGAGTTGAAGCTGCCGAGGACTGAAAAGGAAGCATCTGAGTTGCTGGTGCCACCCTGGAGAAGAAGGGACCAGTGTTTATTGCAGAAATAGAGATTATAAACTCACTGGCAAGGCTGCATGGCTGAGTCCCTTGTCCGTGCTCCCCTTTTTCCCTGCTTACGGATGTGCACCGCAGCATGTGAGCCTGAGGGATGGTCTCCCTTGCCTGCATGGGAGCAGACCTCCTGCTTAGCCCCCACATGCCATCAGCCCCAGATACCCGCTCCCATTCCTACTGGCAGCTCAGGGACCAGCCGATCCCTGCAGAGCTGCCCATCCCATTCCTTAGAGGCTCTGCAGAGGCTATTTAAAAACCAGCAGCGACTCCTTCTCTGTGCTGCTGTGCCGTGGCTGTTGTGTTCCCTGTGCTGTGACTTGTCCTCGCCTGACTCCTGTTACAACTCATTAGCACCTTGACATTTACACAGTGAGTGAGGCAGCCTTGATGTTTGTGAAAGAACAGAAGGCACATCTGTCTGCATGATCCGTTTGAAGAGGAGGAACATGGCTATGTGGTGTTTATAGCAGGCAGTTGGGGGAGGAATTAATTTACAAAATTTTTTGAATGAAAACAATTCCAATAACTTAAGTGCCCTCTCCCTCCCACGTCAGCTGTTTACAAACTGTTGAGTTGAATCTGTCCCACATGTCCTTTGAACCTACCAGTAACAGAGTGGGGGGGGGGAAATTGAAATACTTCATGAAAAACTAATTTGGGGGAAAAAAATCCTGCCCACGGAGTTCAAACAACTTGTCTTGCTTTAGCTTAAACCAATCTTCATGTACTTAGACAAATGTCACCAGAACCAGACTTATTTGACTCCATTTTGCTCTTTATCCTCATTAAAGAGGAATGTAGTTGTTCTTCACTGTCTCTTCCCCCTCTGCACCCACCCTGCGAAGGTGCTTTGTGTAAGGCAGCAATTCACTTTACTTGTGGCCGACCTGTGGAGTTTCAGGGCATCCGATTGTTGTGGTGATCAAACTGGGGTGGCGATGGAGCCAGGGTCTCTCCTCCTTCCCAGCACAGTTGCAGCCTTGCCGTGCTTGCCCTGTTCTTTCTCCGTAGGGAGGCTATGCCTTGTGGTATGGACCATGGAGGCTTTCGAGGGTCTTCAAAGTGCTTATCCAGCTTTACTTGGGGTGTGGAGGGAGGGGGAAGGCCCCCAAGCCTACTGTGTTGTCTTAGCTGAGGTCTGGCACCTACCCCTTAGGTGTTAAGGGATCACAGATGGGCCAACTAGTGTCAGAATGGCAGTACTTGGGGGTAAATGAAACGCCCAAAGGAGTGCAGCAGCAGCTGGTAGGCGACTGCCGTGCAGTACCAGTGGTACCGCAGATGGGTCCTGCTGGCCTGCCTCTGAAACTCAGGCTGCTGCAGAACGGCAGCTTTCTTAGGTTTGCCTTGAATTCCTGATTACTTTCCTGCATTTTTAAATGGAGGGGGAAGCTAATTGAAGGGAAAGGGCTGCAATTAAAAATGCTTTTTGCTGGTTTTTTTTTTCCTCTTAAGGAGATCTCTGGCTCATTAGCATTGTGTGTCTCCAGTACAATATCCCTTGAAGCTTTCTAGAATCAAGCTAAACCTGCCCTCTGGTATTTAGTGATCTGCCATAGTCAAGCCAGATGGTGAAGTACAGGGGAAATACTGACTTCCCCATCCCTTTTTGCAAGGAGGATAAAGAAAAGGCAAACCACTATCGCCAGCCAAAAATTAGCAGAGCAAAGTTGACAGAGTGCCACTTTTGTGGGGAGCTGATGGCTGTGGCTTGGGGTTCCCTGCTTTCAGGAGATGAAAACGTGGTGGAGTTATTTGGGATCAGACGTCAGGGTGCTGAGCCCTGTGGGAATAAGCCCTCAGCTCGGTATGATGTATTTCTCGGAGGGAGCAATGTGTATTTATCTTTCCACCCAAGCTTCTTCCAATGTAAAGATGTGAAAGAGTCCTTGGTGGGCCAAAAGTCAGGGTATGACCCTGCTGAGTGTGGAATGGATGGTATCTCAAAATGCCTGTGGGAGGCCAGTGGGCCTAGGTGGCTTCAATTGTTTTTTCAGACAGAAGGTGCTTGTTTCAAGGGAAAGGAGGTCTGAGGCTTGTCTTGCTCTCCCCTGGCTTCATGCAACCCTCAAGGCAAACAGAAAAGGCACAAAAATAAGCCTAGGATCCTGCCCTTGGATCAAACTGCTTGTCCACTTGCAATAGTTAATGCAACAGTGAACCTGGTACTTCACTGTATTGGGATGTAATGCCAAGTCAGGAGGGTTGACACAACCCCTGCAGAGTCTGAGAAAGATCCTTCTGCAAGACATGGGTCTTTGCAACAGATCAAGGTTGCTCTGGCTAATCCCTCAGACTTCCTTGGGTTTGACTTTTGATACCAGCAGAGCATGGTGACCTGCTTTACAGGTCCATGCTGAGCTCTGGAGGTGTTTGGTACCTTTAACACTCTAGTTTAGGTTGTTGTACAACCTTGAAAAGTCTTTGAAGGTTTTTGCATGTGTTTGAGGTGGAACGTATGAAGTTCTCAGGACCCTGCTGTATTCCTGTGGGGTGGACTGGACTGGACTCTGGCTACCCTGTCTTCTGGGGTTTATACTGAAGAAGCCTCTTGGAGGTTGGGAATGCCCTGCTCTGCTGCCCTTCATGTGGGTGGGACCTTGAGTCTCCCTTTAAGTGGAAAACAGCATGCTCTTGTTGCACCCTCCCCACACCCTTATGTTGGAATAGGCTCTCATGGTAGCGCTGTGTCAAGACCAGCCCACCTGGAGAATAAGTGTCCCTCTGGAAACCGGGGCAGGATTACAAAAAAGACTCTTGCCTCAGTGAGGCTGCAGTCCAGCATCTCCAACCCTGCTCAGAGACAGGCTATCACTGTGCTGCCGCACAAATGTGGCGGGGCTGAAGCATCTCCCAGCATGATGGGAGCTCTTTGGGCACACTCCTCCTTTGCAGGTGTCAACAAGTTGTCAGTGTGGCCCCTGATCCAGTAGTAAATCGTGGTGGTTTTGTTCCTACCAGCAGCAGGTGTCAAAAGGGTCATAAAGACTGACTTACTGGTGGGGAAAACACCCTGCTATGGATCACGAGAGACTTCTCCCTGAAGGGCTCTGCATTGTCTCCCCATCAGATGTCACCTACTGGGACGTACAGAGGGCTGGGCTGATACAGGATTGCTTGGAGCAATGATTTACGTTGAGCTGCTGTGCCCTCTCCCCCCACCTGTTGCTAAACATCTGTTTGAATGCAGGAGTTTGAACACATCTGCTGACAGCGCTTTGATTAAGAATAAAACTTTATTCAATGGTGAAAGGTAACTTGAAACATGTGAAAGGAGGGAAAATGAGGGGAGAAACACGTACACCATAATATGAAGCTGAATTTTTGAAGTGTCTGGGATGGCTCCTCTCTATTCCCTGTCTTGTTGGCTGCTCCTAGGCAGCAGTGCCCATAGCAACGCCGCCTGGTGCAAGCAAGGCTGCAGTGATCCCACGGGCATCCCTGCTGCGAGAGGGACCTGAATTAAGGTGCCGTCTGCTGCAGCTTTCTCCCCGAACCCAGCTGAGCAGCACTTGTGCCAAGCATCCCATCAGGAGGAGGTGAGGGATCTTTCATCCATCAGGGATGCTGAATGAGAGCTACACCTCTCCCGGCTGTGAATGCAGCAGATCTACAAACCTTCCTTTTTTTTTATTAGCAACTTTCCCCATGTAACCACGTTCCTGTGGGTTGGGGTTGAATGAAGAGAAGCTCCTGTTTTAATTTTTGCTGTCAGGAGTAATGGGTAAGTGTGGGAGGAGGAATATTAATCATACCCAGCAGGCATTCTTCAAACTTAGAAACAGCATAAGGAAGGAGCCCAAATGGTTTAAACATTGCGGGGACCATTTGTATGGGAGTCTCATGCTTGAAAACGTGCAGGATACTCTTTTTTTTTTTTAAAAACCCTGATTTAGTTGAAAGGGGAAGTCATTGCTCTCCCACCTCCTCTTTGCAGCAGGGACCAGGGTCTGCAGCCCTGATGTGCCACTCGGGTCGGTGTTCCCTGGAGAGATGGGAAAGAGGAGTGCAGGGGACACCGTCCCTCTTGTTGAAATCTGTCTTGACAATTAGCTGTTCCTTTTCCTAATTCATTCTCTCTCTGGATGCAAAAGATAAGAGAGGGAGTATCGTGTTTTTGCTATTCCAAATTTCTATGCCGGTATTGTAGCAGACACAGCACTGCCAAGGGAAAATTGAGGTTTTTGCCTCTTTGGAGTGGTGCAAGGCACCATCGGAGGTGTAGAAGAGACCCGAGTCACACTGTGGGCTTGTGGGTCCACCCTGTGAAGAGGGGGTTGTTTTAATCCCTCTCTTGGGTGTTGAGAGCCCCCCAAACCTCATCTCCCTGCTACAGAGGTGTGCAGGCTTGCTTATGGCTTACCCATGACTGAGGACATCAGTCCCCACTGTGTGAGGTGAGGTGAACTTCAGCATCCTAACACACCTCTTTCCCTTTCCTTTTTACTGTTCTCTACCCCTTTTTTTGTTATGAGAAGCCTCTGGGCAAGGGCACCTAGTGGGTTTTTACTCACCTGGAGGCTATCTGTGTTTTCTAACAGAGATGGAAGCCTTTGCATCCTCCACTGGAAGGGTGTGGAGCTGGCTGACTGCTTCCACTGGCCATGGGCATCCACGTTGACCTGGGACTGGCAGCCACCAAGACCAAAACACCCTTATCCCATGTGAGTCAGCATACAGGGGGTCTTCCCTGAGGCAGGACACGAGGCATTGGGCCCTTCTCCTACCTCCTCTCTTCTGTTTTGTTAATATATCACAGAAGCCTTTCTCAAGTTGGCAGGAGGCTATGAGGAACATCGCCGCACTGCTGTGCAAAAT
Organism: Larus michahellis; assembly: GCF_964199755.1. Classification (NCBI taxonomy): domain Eukaryota; kingdom Metazoa; phylum Chordata; class Aves; order Charadriiformes; family Laridae; genus Larus; species Larus michahellis. The sequence goes on from NC_133902.1 coordinate 37,010,124, forward strand.
TGCTATTCTCTTGTGTCTTGCCACTGCTGAAATTGGTTAAGAGCATCTGACTGGGAACCAAAATTCCTCTCCATCATCTCCTTAAGCTTACAGAAAAGACTGCTTGGCAGATTGAACTGCGCCTCAAACATGGGTGGGGTGGGGGTGGGGGGATGGGGAAAGGGGAAAAAAAAAAAGATATGAGCTGTTCACAGAGCTGAAATCTTGCAATGAATTTTCTCAAACAAAACACAGTGGTCCTGGTGCTGAGCCAGTTTGTCTCTCCGGGCTGGTTCCCCAGAAAGGCAGACCTCAGAGAGGATGCTCTAGAGCTGGGCTTCCCCAGCAAGTGGGTTTCTGCTTTTGCTCAGGGGATCATCAAAACAGATGCACAAGTGAATCATTTTGAGACAAAGCTCCATGCTCCCAGCTTAATCGGCTTCCTTGCAAAATTCCTAGCACCTTCTGGTAAGGTGTCCCAAATGTGACACTTGCAGGAGGCTGTGACATTCCTCGCTTGCAGAAGTTTGAGGCCTGATTCCACACGTGCAGAAAATTTATTATTTATACTCTTCTGAAATGGCGCATGTTCTTTTTCAGCAGCACAGGGTTTGTTTGGGCAGGGGAATACGTCCACTGAGGGTGTTGGAGTCAAACAGTACGGGAAGGGGAAGAAAAAGCCTTTGTGTATGACCTTACACCAAAAGCCAAAAGAATTGTGGCTGCCCAGAGAGGTGGTGGAGTCTCCGTCTCTGGAGACATTCCAAACCCGCCTGGACGCGTTCCTGTGCAACCTGCTCTTGGTGACCCTGCTCTGGCAGGGGGTTGGACTAGACAATCTCCAGAGGTCCCTTCCAACCCCGACCATTCTGTGAGTTTGCAAAACTCCCAAAACCTGTTGTTTTGCTCCAAATCTGTTTCCAAGGGGCTGTGGACCCCCTCCCCCTACCTGTTTCAGCTCCCATTCAGCGTAGCAGCACAAAGCGCAGTAAGCTGTAATTTGCCAACAGGGCTGTGTCCCTCAATGAAAGCTTCCCACATGTCTATTGGAAGATTATCCTATCAAATCCCATGCTGCTCTGAAAGGTATGCATTTAAAACATGACTAACGCTGATAGATGCTATTATTCTATTTTATTCTCCGGCTTGTGAGTAATGTCTCATTATAAATGGGGACGCATTCAGAAAAACATCATCTGCCTGCCGGAGCGTGGGCTCCTCAGCACGGGCAGCTCGTGGCAGAGGAATTGGCGCCTGGCAGCACGTGGCTGCCTGCAGGTCGGCAGCATTCCGCGAGTCCCGAGCCGACCTCGAGCTCTGCCTGCTCCCCGGGCCAGGATATAGCTCTGCTTTGGGGTGGCTTTGATGGCCCTTGGCACCTGACCGACAGTGTGCTGCAGGAATGATGGCCCGCGAGCCCAGGCTGCAGAGTTGGCGCTGGTGGAAAATGAGGGGTAATGGCAAAGTTTGTGCAGGTCATCGCTGGCAGACTCTTGCTATGAAGGTATTTTACGGCCTTCATGAGGTATGCGCGACCCTACTGAATGCTGTATCTTCTCAAAGCACCGGGGTTTCCTATAGCTGGATATCACCAAACTCTGGGCTATGGGATAGTTCATTATAACATGGGACAGATCATAGAATGATAGAATGTGTTGGGTTGGAAGGGACCTTTAAAGGTCATCTAGTCCAACCCCCCTGCAGTAAGCAGGGACATCTTCAACTAGATCAGGTTGCTCAGAGCCTCGTCAAGCCTGGCCTTGAATGTCTCCAGGGATGGGGCAGCCACAGCTTCCCTGGGAAACCTGTGCCAGTGTCTCACCACCCTCATTGTAAAGAGCTTCTCCTTAATGTCTAATCTAAGCCTACCCTGCTCTAGTTTAAAGCCATTACCCCTTGTCCTATTGCTACATGCCCTTGCAAACAGCCCCTCCCCAGCTTTCTTGTAGGCCCCTTTTAGGTACTGGATGGCTGCTATAAGGTCTCCCTGGAGCCTTCTCTTCTCCAGGCTGAACAACCCCAACTCTCTCATCCTGTCATTATAACATGGGATGAAGAGGCTTCTGCCTGCTTTCCTGGCTCCCCAGCCAGGGACATGGGTCTGCCTAGGCTGTGCTGCTCCTCTTAATGCCACTGAGATGTGAAAATCTCTTCATACCTCCTTGTTTAGAAATGGTCCCTTGTATCCCACTATAAAGGAATCTTCTTGTGTATCTGGAAGCCAGATTCCTCTCCCCTTTTGGAGATGTCTGCTGTCATCCACCCTCTGTGTTCCTCCTTCTGTGAGTGCAAAGCCCTTGCGTTTTTGGGGTCTTCATCACAAGGTGAATGGCTGATCTCACTGTTTCATTTTTTTTATGTAGGAAGGTCTTGGGTTTTGCAAGCCCCCTGGTCTGAACAGTGGGGCCTCCCTGGTAGCTAGTACAGACATCACGGCCGTGGACTATTGTGGATCTGCTGGGACTGCTTTCAACCACAGAGCAAACAAAATGCCTCCTCTCTAACAAAAGCCTAGATATGTGTCTGCCTGATCAGTGTGCCCGGGCTATTGTGTCAGCTCTCCAGGGGATAAAAATATCAGAGAGCAAGCGTGCAACAGCCTGCAGGCACGTGGTGGGAAGTCTGCCTTTGGAGCTGGTGGCAGGACCCGCTGGTGGGGCTGGGGAGTTTGGTATGTAGAGGCTGGGCCCATGGGCGGCGCCAGGAGTGAAACTGTCTGGCCGGGTTCAACCTCTCTCCAGTGGTACATCTTGAACCTTCAAACCTTCATTGTAAAAAGAGCTCCTAAAATGCACAGGTGCTCATGGAGATGGTCAGTGCTGGCCAAGTGGCATGTTTACTTTAAGTGCCATTTTGCCCAGCTTTCTGGGATTTGGTGGCTGGTGTAACCCTGGCTAGAGAGTGGTGACACTGACCTTCCCTACGGCTGGTGCAACCCAGCCACCTTCTCCTGTGCTGATGCTCAGCATCCCTGGTCCAGGGTCCTCACCGTAGGCCGTCCATCCTTGACATCTTTCCTCTTCTGCCTCATAAAAACATCTCATTTTGTTTTGTATTTTCCAGGTGGTGTTTTTTCCTTCACCCCCTGCTGTGGAGGTTTTGGTGTTTGTTTTTTTTCCTTCTTTTTTGGTTTATATTGTTGGAACATTTATTTCCTCTCCTGTTTTTATTTTGAAAAGGGGAAGAGAGCCCGCATCCCCCTGAGGTGTTATTACCCTCAAAGGCTGGTGATTTGACTGTGAGGCACGCTTGCACCTCCCACACTCGTGCAGTCGGTGACGCACGCCGCAATCAATGGAGAGGGGATGAATAAACTCAGCGTTTGCTCCTCGCCCGCCATCCTCAGAAAGAAGGGGGTGGAGGAGAGAGGGAGGGGAAAGCTCTGCTCTGGGTGTGCAGTTTTAAGAACTGTTTTCTGTATAGCCAAGGGAGGCTTGCCAAAACATCTCCATCACATGATAGGTCCTCTTTGTCTCATGAGGCTGGGGTTGCACTGCCATTGGAGCTCATGGGGCTGCTGCAAGCCTGGTTTTGGTATCCCTCATCTGAGGCTCTTTTCAAGGCATGATGGACTGGTCCATGTGGTCTGTGTCTCTCCTCCACCTTGTGCTTCTTGCTGACTCTGGACTTGTAAATGATGGGACAGGGTCCTCCATCTCTGCGGTGTACGGCTGCTGGCACACTGCTGTGTGGCTCCCAGTGATGTAAGTTTAAGATATTGAGTTCAAGAACCTATCTTTTTGTTGTAATGGTCTGTGTCGTGGTTCTCCAACAGCGTATCCCAGACAAGGGGACTACTTCTTCCCCTGATGGGGGGTCAGTCCCAGGGGCCCTTGAGGAATGGAAATACGTGGTTCTGCACGTGAAATGGGGGCAGGCCTGTGCTGGTGGGGGTGGAAGTGATAGCATCCTGCCCTGGAGGACAGGAGGTAGCAAAGGCTAAACTGAGAGATTTGTGCATCTCCTGCCTACGCGAAAACAGGCCCTAAAACAAAACAGCAAACTAGCTGTTGAGTACCTGGGATTCGCCATGCTGAATAGATGACTTGAAATGACTGAGCTGGAGGCAGAGGCTGAGCTCCTGAGGGCTTCCTTACAGCACTGAGAGGATCAGGTCCTACTCCTCCTTGGAGTGTGTGCTCCAGTCCCAGGGAGTTGTCTTTCCTGAGAGGGAAGTAGCCGAAACTCGGAATAATTAACCACTTGCATTTTTTTTTTCTTCTTCTGCCCCGCTCTCGCCTTCCTGCACGCACAATGAGCCCTGTGTGACGGTAGGCTGTTCCCTGTGGTGGTGTGGTGCTGGGAGCTGATGTCCTACAGAATTAGGGGTCTACAGTGTGGTGAGAGGACATGAGACCTTTTTGCTTCTGGTTCCAGGCCGTGCCACCCCCATTTCAGTGGGACAGCACCTCCTTTTGAAGGACATCAGTCTTTTTTGCTGCCCATGTTGCATTGCATCTTTAGCCCACCTTGGAAAGCTCTACCTATAACATGGATCCTGGCAGCTTCTTGTTTCCAGAGAGGTCCCCTCCAGCGCTGCCACTGCTCTGCCCTTAGCCAGGGGAAAGAAATGGCATTGCAGAGGTTGCCATCGCTTGTTCAAGCAGTCAGTGCCAGCCCAAGGATGCAGCTTGGATGTAGCTGTATCGTAGCTGTATCATAGCTGAGAGCCCATCACTCACGGGCAAGTGTTTTCATGCCCCATATTTTGTGCCTCAGACTATTTTTAATAATTGATATTAACACTTTACAACAGAGGAAATAGACAGCAGGCCATCATTTACACACCACATCAATAATAAATGGAGCAATGCCAAAACACATCAATAACAAGCTTGTTTGTCCTCTTGTGTTCGTAGTGATTCAGTTCTAAGGAGGCAGAGCATGGGCAGATGATTGGGCTAAGGTACCAGCGGAGAGCGATCTGAGGAAACAGATTGGGGGGATAGTGTGGGAAAATGCTGCAGTTCAAAAGGCTCAAAGTTGGAAAAATCTGTGTGCTATGCGACAGCTACATATGTGCTATTTCCCTCAAGAAGCTCTTTTTTTCTGCTTAATGTCACTTTCCTTGGAAACTGGAAACTCACTTGAGCAAATGGCTTCTGACCCAAATACAGACCCATGTTCCCCAAGCCCCTTCCCATCTTCCCAATGCTGGCACCATCCCAGCAACCAGTACAGCAGATGCCCACACATCTGTGCTAGCTGCACTGCTGTGGGCTCGGCATGGGGGCAGAGCTCGCTTGGCACCCGCCTGCAGAAGACCACATTAACTATGGGTGCATTTAGAGAAACGTTTTCTTTCAGATTGGGTGTGTAATGCATGACCGCTGTTAAGAGGCAACCAGATCACAGGATCGGACTAGAGCTATCCAAAGTTAAACTCTAAAAACATATATAGTATGGATGTAGAGCAACTGTTTCACTCTACTAACCCGCTGCTCTCATACAGCATGGCTGACCCATGTAGATGTAGGCTGCATCTGCCTGAAGACTCTCTGGTCAGCTCCTCAGCAGAGGTGAACTGGTTAGTTTGGAGCACAGGAAATGATTATCTTAGTTCGTGTATCTGTTAGATCTTGTAGTTCCTCATTTCTTGCGGTCTTTGAACTATTTTCCAAATTGTTTGTGTGTGGTTGCTGTAAGGGAAGCTTGTGGGTCCATGTGCCATCATCTGTTATTCTTTATTGCTCATGTAATTTATTTCTTTTCTTTGTCCTACATCAAACTGCAAGTGTTTTCTGGGCTCCTCTGCTTCTAGCATCAGCCTCAGTCAAAGATGCTGGCAGTGTACCTTGTGCTGGTTTTCTTCTGCAGTCCATGAACATCTTCAGATCTGCCCAAGCTATGCTGCAGACAACTTTCTCCAGGCATCTTAGCACTGAAACCATGATGCTGCCTTCATCTGCGTTGTCTCTCTCCTTCTACATCGGTCACTCTGTGCCTTGACTCTTCTGTGTGAGGGGTTGCTCTTGTTCTTCTGCCCCGGCTACGGGGAGGCATTCCCCTAGAGTTAGACCTCTAGATGTCCACGGCTTTCTCCATTTGCGGGAATCCTACCCTAAAGCCAACATCTCCAAAGGAGTTGTTACAGATTCAAAATTAACTGCAGGTGTTTCTGCTTTATACCTTGTTACCCACATTCCTAACTCTTGGCCCAGTACCCCTGCAGCTTGGCTCTGTGCTGGCTACTACTCTACCTTTTCTTACTACAGGTGGCTGCTTGGGGTGTAATCCTGGCAATAACATCCCTTCCCACTCTGTTCCCTTTGGCAGGCCTAGCAAATAGTTATTTTCCATACCTCTGCTGCTCATAGACAGTTCTGTATGCATTTTGTACTCAGCCCCTTCTGCAGTAGGACCTTTTGTAGAAATCCTTGGCGCTGGGGAGTCGGGCTCTCTCTGTCGGCTCTTTTGTTTGGCTTTCTTAGCCCAAAAGCTCCACAAACATGGAAAAGAGGAGCAGAAACTTTCTGGAGAAGGTGAAGATGGCAGGAAGCCGGTTTTTGTGGACCTGGCTACTCTTTGAGATGACCTGTGTTAATAAGTGCTTGTCCTTGTTGTCAGGCTCCCTAGGGTGACAGCAAGGAGACTGTTCCAGGCTTGTGAAATGCAGCAGAGTAGGTGAAGCTCCAGATGCTGCTGGCATTGCAACCGGGGGATTTCGGGCTGCCTTCCTGGCACCACCTCTGGGTACTCCTGAAATGTTCTGCTCATTGCTCCAAGATCCTGGAAATTTCCACCCCAGTAGAGACACAGTTCTTAAAAGCTTCTTGCAGGCTAAGCCTGAGCGGAAAGCATGCTCTTTCACACAAGTGCCTTCTTGCTACCAGTTTCTCTTGCCCCAAACTGCATAACCCGCTCTTCTGAATGCATTGTGTTTTCGCAGGAGCTGGAACTGTCTTGTTCTTGAAGAGAAGACCACCTTGAAGATCACTGTGTAACTGGGTTATCTCCTGACACCTCCCAGACAACCTCTGCTGTGCTACCTGCTCCTTGCAACTTAGAACAACTGTGAGAAACAATCCAGGCAACTGGTAATTCTGGTGGAGGGAGGGGGGAACCCTCTTGTGTTGACATCGAAATGTTCTGCGGGATCATTTTGACTTCAAGGAAGCTGTAAGGGAAAGCAAACAGGTTTCTATTGGATGCCTACTTGATTTCTCACTGCTTTTCTTCTTCTGGCTGCCTGCTGGGGAGAAGACAGGACCGCCCCAACATCTGTTTCCAAAGCCCTCCGCTGCTTTTCCTCCTCAAGCTGACAGGCAGCGCGGTCCTGGCGCTTGGCTGCCTCCCCTTCCACAGAGGAGGCTAAAAAAAGAAAATCCAAACCTCAAACCAACCAAAAAAACCCCAAACCCTTGAAACTAAACTCTATTTCCGACTCCCCTTTGCAAAGGAAGTACTTTTCTTTCCACGTAGCTCTAACAGTGACCCTCTTTGCTGTCTGTAATGCTAAACTGCTCTCCCCTGATGTCTCGTTGGGTCCCTGCAGATTTTAAGTAGCTTGATGTATATTTTAAGGTGCGCTCTGCCATTCCCTTGCCAAGGGTATTTTTAAATAGCCATTATTTTGGTCGGACATACGAAAAGCCAAGTTCTTTCTATTGCTGGCTGAGCAAATCCTGTTCCTGAGGCTGGGCCGAAGTGGCTGATGCCAGGATGCAGCCAGCGGTGTTTTTGGCACTGCTGGGAGGCAAAATTGCTCTTGGCAAGAGTAGCCCAGCTGTTTATTTCATCCCTGCTCCCAGCAAGGGGCTAGGTGGGGAAGGGAGGGATTCACATTTGCTACATGGGAGAGAACAAAGGGAGAAAAATTCAGTTTGAGTATTTTGGAGGCACTATAAACCTTGGGGGGGGGGAACTGACATTACTTTTTCAACACATGTTTTAGCTTAAGCTTACCTTTGTCTTTCTCAGGGCTCATCTTGTGAACCAGTGCAAAACTGCTTGCTACCTGTGAAGCAGCCTGCTTTCCTCACTGTGGAATAGCAGGATTAATTAAGGGCACTACTGGAACTGGGAAAGGCTACCCCAGATGGTCAGATGAAGAGAATTTAAATCAGGCTTATTGCAAATTGCACTCAGATCTGACAATTTTACTGGGGGTACTGCAAGAAAGTTATGATTACAGCTCATGTAACAAGCTGAGAAGCGACAGTAAGAAATTGGGAGCACATTAAAGACAAAAGCATTATGTGATCTGGGTGGTCATAAAGATACTGTTTGTACTGTCTGTTTATAAAAAGCATCGTTACCTGTTGGATGGTACCCCATCTACCAGTGATATGGTTAATTGAGCTTGTTTTAAGCTAGCATAGATGGTCTAACTGTGAATGGCGTACTAGATTACATCCTGAAATGTCAGCATCGTTGATGGCAGCTTCCATCTTCAGGATGTCTTCATGGCAGCCTTCTGGATGTGTTATTTTTCCAAGTGGTTTCAGATAATAACAGGGTATGAAGTGTTCTGCTTGTCAGTAAAATATCAACACAGGCAGCTCTCAGCAGGTATCTGGTAATAAAAGGATCAAAATGCTAGTAGTTTTAAGAATCTGTGGATCAGGATTTACTGCTGCTTGGGCAATCTAGAAACAGGCAATATTAAAACTGCTGGTGCCTGAAAATTGATGGTGCAAAAGGACCTCAAGGGACTGAGTCTGGAGTGTTTGTGTAAGTGGTGGCACATACAATTAGTAAGAAGCAAGGGCCATGTAAGAGTTAACTGGCATAGGCACCGGTGTTTTAAGACCACAAGTGTTTCTGGCTGGAGGCTCTGGAAAGAAATAGTCAGGGCTGGTAGCTACGGGCTTAACAGCTCAGCTGAGCGGTGAGGACAACGTTCCCCTGTGCATCCCCTGATTTATCTCTCTCTTATTGTTATCTACTTCCAAAGTGAGACTGACTGCACGGGGGACTCCTGCGGCCAAGCTTCTGCTGTAGGTTGCCTGAGGAAGGAGTTAAGCAGACAACAGCTTTCTCCTATAATTAATTTGCAAGGGAAAGGCTGTTCTTCAGTCGTGCTGGTTCGGACCAGTGTAGGAGACTGGTTTCCTTCTGAAATCACAGTGCTGCCAAGGAATAACTGTTCATGAGAGAATCCATCTTGAAAAAAGCTGGAAATAAATTAACAGGGAGGAAAGTGAAGATGCTGCTCTGCACCTTGCGGCTTCTAAACAGGTTTCTTTGCCTCACAAGGCAAGACCTGGCTCCTGTAACAAATGCAATTGCTGCAGCTCTGCTGGATTATTTTCCAGAGACAGAACCAGAACTGGGGGGCCGGGGGGGAGAGGGTCACACAGGTGGGATCAGCACGCTTGCTGCAGGACAAAGAGTTTGTGGTGGGACTGGGCTAGAAGAATGGCCCCAGAAAGGCCCCGCCAATCCATACGTTGGTATGAGCCGGAGCAGGTCTCTGCTCCAGGGGGTGCTGTCAGGACCAGTTTTCAGTTATTTGTCACCAAACTGTGCATTTCATCCAAATCTTGCAGCTCCTTGCTTTTTCCTTCAATCCCAAACAAGACTCTTCCCTGTCCCAAAATTATGAAGCCCTTCTCCTATCCAGCATGTTTTCCTTAATGGCCACAAGCGTACTGCAGCCACCGTTTGAGGTAATTTTGTTTTGAATTAAATTTGATTTGCTATCTTGTTGAAAATGGAAAGGGGCAGTTCTCTAAGGGTTGGATTGTCTTTTTTTTTTTTTTTGGTCGTATCTTGGATCCTGTGTTTTGCATAGCAGCATCTTGTGCTGCAGGCAGGGATCACAGGGTTCTCTGATAACATCAATGAGTCCATCAGAGAAAAACACTGAGTTAGTTCTGGTTGTACTGTACTGGTACCAACTCTCCATCACAAAGAAATATAGTCCTATGATGCTTGACAGAGACTTCTTGTTAGCAATAACTCAGCTGAGTGTAAACAAATCTACATAATGCTCCATAACACCAGTCAGCTGTTTAAACACAAAACCTAAGGCGTAGCAGTAGATCACCAAAATATAGAGCAGATATTGTCATAATATCATAGAATTCATAGAATCATAGAATGGTTTAGGTTGGAAGTGGGAGGTGTCCCTGCCCATGTCAGGGGGGTTGGAACTAGATGATCTTTAAGGGCGCTTCCGACTCTAACCATTGTATGATTCTGTGAAATAAATTCAACTACCTTGTAACTACAGACCAATGAAGAAATTATATTGTCTAGTAACACATTGAAACAAAATAATACAGCCACTCTGGGAACCTTATATTGTTCAGCATTTGAAAATCTAATGGTAGAAAACCTGGTCTTGCTCCAGAAAGCAGGTGTTGATGTGATGCTCAAAAAGGACACAGGTTTTTAAACAATAGGTTTCCTCGGGTTCCCTTTGGACCCAGCTTTTTAGCAAAAATAGCTCTTTTGGACTTGTAGACTTGTCTGGTGGTGGCTGTGGAGCTCTCTGCTGCATGGCAGGGTTGTTTCAATTACTCATGTTGTTGGTACATGAATGTTTTACATCTAGTTCAGAGATTGACTCCTACTGTGTTCAGCCAGTGGGTTCCTGACTCTGTTTCTTCCAAACTCGGGAAACCTCTTTTGCTAGAAATCTTTCCTCCTGCTCTTCCAATATAGGTTGTTATGGACTGGGCAGACCTCTCTCCAGCTCAAGAGGAGATGAGCTGTTTCAGCATTGGACTTCGGGGCAGGTTTTCCAGGCTGCAGCTGAGATCTGTGCCTCTTTCCTGACTAGCTGCTTTCCAGATGTGCTTTCTTTACTGTTCCAGCTGTGGTCTTGCCAAAGCGTGTTGCTGACTTTCTGCCGTGTATGTATCCAAGTAGTGAAACTTGCTCTCCCTCTCTTCCTGCAGGTTCCCGTGCATCTTGTTATTTGCCAGGGACTCTTTGGTCTCTGTCCCTGATGATGTAGTCCCTTGTCCTCAAAATCCAACGCGTGCTTTTGTTCCCACATGCAGCAACTTGCGTTTGGTTGTAGTGAAAAATACGCATTGTTCTGTGGAGCCCAGCTTTCCATGCTTTCCAGATTGCTCTGCATCACTTCTGTCTGTCAGGCTTCTTAGGTTGCACCCAATTAATAGGACATCTGAACCTCACTTGCTGAGGAATGGAAATCAAAGCAAATATTTTGTAGTCTGTGCAAAATGAGTTGGCGATCTCAATTCAGTTGCTTTTAGGCAGGTGTCTATCCATCTTCCCTAAGACCATGCTTAGTTTTAGTAGCTGTTACTGTGCCTCCTGGTGGGCACCACAGCAGGACTTGGGGCTGGATCCTCTACCCGCAACCCCCCCTAACAAGGCTCCTGGCCTCTTCGGCAAGGTGATGCTTATCGCACAGAGTAACCCACAACCGGAGGGGCTCCTGGGGGGTAACTGGGAGCACAGCTCTGTGGCAGGATCAGGTCACTTGGGAACACTGCTGCTCATGTGCTGGCTATCACAGAATCACAGAATGGCAGGGGCTGGAAGGGACCTCTGGAGATCATCTAGTCCAACCCCCTGCCAGAGCAGGGTCACCCGGAGCAGGTTGCACAGGAACGCGTCCAGGGGGGTTTGTAATGTCTCCAGAGACAGAGACATTCACATTGGGAATTATGTTAGGTACTTCAAGTACCTTCAACTACCCCATGGATAATTTTGTGATTAGATCTAAATGTATTTTATAGATTTACTTGAGGGTTGTGCCAATATCTGTTGACATCAACAGGAATCTTTCCATTGACCTCAGTGAGCACTGAATGTATTTCTATACAGCTGTATCTTATTCCAGGTTTGTTTTCACAAGGAGGAGGACAATAGTGATGTCAGTACTGTGTTCGGTGTAGTTAGGTACTTTTTTCTGTAAATAAATGCAGCATCCTCTTCCTTGCACTAGTTTTGGAGAGCTTGAGTCTGCTTTTCCAGGCAGCCCTGAACCCTGAGACATACTACTTTTCCTTTCTGTGTTGTGCTCACAGCAGCACCTCTAGCTTTCCAAGGCAAGGTTAAGCACCCACCTACACCCAAACCAGCATCCCAGATGTTCTAAATGAAGCAATTAGACCAGGCAGGTGCCTCCATCAGCCTCAATATTGCCTCCAGCTCCCCCTGGATCAGACAGGCTTGGTGGCAATCCGCAAAGTCTTTCAGCATGCACGCATGCCGATTTCAGACAGTGATGCAGTCAGAAGTATTTCTCCATGAAATGGATGTTCTGGGAAATGTCTGGCAAATGAAAGTTGTTTTGTTTTTCTTTCTTAACAACAAAAAGTGATGCTTGTGAATTGTCTGCTTGTGAAATGTGCTGGAAAGTAGCCTCATCCATGGCACTGGCTATCTGGCAAGGAAAAAAAATAAAATATATATATAAGACTGTGAACTTAGTTTCTGTCCTGCTTCAAAAGCACTTTTACTGTCTGAAGATCTTTCTTATAAAACCTGCTGCCTGTGCGGTAAGATTGTTCAAAAAAGGCTTGTGGCGATTCGGGGAACCTCTGCTGTGTGACAGAGCAGCTACTGAAGTATTGCTAGCCACCACACATCAAACTGCTAGAGAAAAAGGAAGTGAGCTGAAAGCCCAAGCGGAGATGTCGTTCCTTGGCAAGGAAGATGCACCAGGGCTTCAGTGAAACCCCCGGGAGGCTCTGCGGCTGCTGTGAGGGAACGGGCTCCACCGCTGCGGTGGTGGGCAGCAGTGAGACAGCGGCCGTGCCGCTCTGCTCCTGGGAAAGCCGAGGTGAGCCTGTGCTGAAATATCCCAGTCAATTCTGGATCGCCAACCTTGCCTAACATCAGCTTTGTACCTTCTGCTTTCCTGTACTTACTTTCTTTTTATTGTTTCTAATCTGCGCGAGGACCTTTCCTCTTATCCCATGGCATCTCAGAGTGCTTGCTGAAGGCAAATACTGGAAACATTTTGGGAAACCTAAGAAGGTCAGAGCAACTGTCTCCCTTATCCATATGCTTGATGATTCCTTCACGAACCACCATGGTTTGGTGAGGCAAAACCACCCCTTACAGAAATCATGCTGAGTGTCCATGGCTATATCCTTATTCATCCGTATGTTCTTCCTTTTCAAATGCAAAATTCAAGAACAGGTGCTAAGGCAGTTTAGGATGACCGGTGACAAGCTTGGTGGGTAGTCTAATTATATCATCTTTCATTTCCTTTAGAAATGACTTTGCTAATGAGAAGTAATTGATTCCAATGATTTGATTATTGTTTATCTGTCGAACCTCTTCTCCAAATGCTTCACACACAAGGTCCTGTCTCCCATTGTCCCCCATCAAGAAGGTGGTTGTGGGAAAAATCCTCCTTGCTTCAAATGCTCCTTCTTCCCTACCCCAGGAGCATGCTTTAGAAGTTACATTCATGCCTAAATCCTGTTGACTTCAGTGTTTTTTTCGAAACTATATTTAGATGAACTGTTTTGAAAGCACTGGCTCCGTTAGGAACGCATGCTAGACATTCTCTCCCAGACTTTTTCTCTGATGTTTCCCTTCTGTACCCATTATGCCTGGATCCAAAGTTAATCTGTGAAACGCAAGAGCAGCTGTATGAAGGCAGACCAAAGGCTCAGATAGCTTTGCCACTATCTGTGACATCGGCTGGTGGTGGACGCTTAATGGAAGGAGCATAAAACCCGGCGTTACGCTGGCTCCAGCAAACTCTCCCAGCAAGCTGCAGTTTAACAGCTTACTGAGCTAGAGGTTTCGCTCTATTTTTATGTTTCCTAGAACTCTTTGTTCAGCTTACCTTCTGTTATTTTGGCTCACTGCCTTTGGAGCACGCTCACTTTTCCAGCTTCCACAACTGTCTGTGGCAGTGAAATCCACGATTTGGATGAAAAGGTGCTTTGTTTGTGTTTTTAATCTGCATCATCTTAAGGATGTGCATCAAACGCTGCTCTTGCACTGTTAGAAGCTGTGACAAAACGTTCGCTACCACCATGTACCTCCTGATTCGAAAATGTGACAGATCCAGAAGTCACGTCTTTTTCAGGCAGAGAAGTAACTGGCCAGACATAAACTGTAACTTAAGGGAAGGGATTTCTCAAGCTATTTCCTGGTGGTTCATAGAATCATAAAGTGGTTCGGGTTGGAAGGCATCTTAAACATCACCTAGTTCCACCCCCTGCCCTGGGCAGGGACACCTCCCACCAGACCAGGTTGCTCAAAGCCCCATCCAGCCTGGCCTTGAACCCCTCCAGGGATGGGGCAGCCACAGCTTCCCTGGGCAACCTGTTCCGGTGCCTCACCACCCTCATAGTGAAAAATTTCTTCCTAATATCTAATCTAAATCTCCCCTCTTTCAGTTTAAAACCGTTACCCCTCGTCCTATCTTTCCACTCACTGAAAGAGAGTCCCTCCCCATCTCTCCTGTAGCCCCTTAGGGGCTTGAAGGCTTCCATAAGGTCTCTCTGGCACCTTCTTTTCTCCTTACAGTCTTATTTCTCTGCTCACTGTCTGGGAATGAACTGATGTTTTTGTGGACTTGGATTATCTCTTTCCTGAGTGGTAATAACTAACGGAGGGGGGACTATATGAGGTCAGTTTGGTTTTGTGCTGCTGCTTATTTATGAGCACCTGGTGTTCTGTTTTATTGCCATGTCCTTCAGTCCTTCTGCAGCTCTTTGTACACATCTCTTGTTTCTGCTGCTTTAAGCAATTTTTTTTCTTTATCCTCAGAAAATTGCTCCTGTATCATTTTTCCAGATCCTGTAGGTTCTGAGAACAACCCATGTCACAGCCCAAACTGCTGTGGGATTCCACTGGGATTCCCTGCACTGTGAAAAATAACCATTTATTCCTACCTGTCCATTCCTATTTTCTAGTAGTTTTGAATTAACTTGAGAACCTTTCTTCTAATCCCAGGAGAGATTAATTTCCTAGGAGCCCCTGGTGAGGGAGCTTTTGAGAAACCAGAGTACACGATATCAACTAAATTGCTCCTATTTACATATGCATTGATGCCCACAAAGAATTCCTCGGGAGGCATGATTCCAGCTACCAAAAGCATGTTTTTTCATCCCAGTTTTCTAATTATCTATAATGCTATTACGTAGCCTTTACTGCTTTGCTCAGTGTTAAACTCAGTGATAAGTAGCTCAATGAATTCCCCTTTGGATACTTTTTTTTTTGGTTGTTGCTTGTTGGTTTTTTTAATTATTATTTTATTTTTATTTTTTTAACTGACCACTTATGTTTTTTTCAGAGTACTGCAGTCCTGGAGTTGATGTCGTCTTCTTCCTGGGTTATCCCTCATCTGCACCAGTATGTGGTAGTGATGAGAGAAGGTAACAACTGGATGTGAAACTATACTTTCTACAACAGTGAGGGAGAATATTTGGTGTCCCGTGAAAACCTATGGTATCACCTCTGGTTTATGCGGATGATGCAAAGCAAGTGCTTGGGACACTTCATAGACTTTCTCTCATTTTGGAATGAGGTGCTGAGGATTAACATCATGCCTTACAGCTGCTCAGTGTGTCTGATGCTGCCAAATAATTGTTGATTTCTAGGGCTACCGACTGGTTTGCTAGAATGGGTAAAGAAAGACTTACAGCCTTAGTCCTTCTGCTTTCCAGAAAATCAATCAAACTAATTCCACCAAAGTCAAACCTGTCCTTGCATGCAGAGGTGGCCTCAGGAGCTCGTCTGCTGCAGAAAGTTGTTGCCTCAGGATCCTTCTGGGTCCTCTAACCCAGGTGTCTGTTCCTTTCATATCAGTGATGGATTTACATGAGTGCACTCTGTGGCCTTGCTTTGCAAAGAAAATAATGGTTCTGTTTAAAAGGTGATCCCCTCCTGCCCAAAATGCAGTGTAGGAATACTGTTAAGGTTGACAAGCTAGCTCACTTTCAGAGGAGCTGAGTTCTTGAGTCTGCAAAGAGCAGGCTAGCAGGCATTTTCCTTCTAAATATTTTCAGTGTTTCTTTGAAGCTGCATGTTTTTGGGGTTTTCCACCCCCTCCTCATCCCCATTGTCGCGTTGTTTCCCCCCCGCCCCCCATGGAGGACGTCTTATGGTTTCAGGAGAGATCCCACCAAGGGCTAGCCCAGCATGGAATTTCTGCAATCCTGAACCGCTGTGTTAGTGTTCTCAGGGCTGGATTCAATTGACAAGAGGCTCTGCAGCCAACCCCCTTGGACTGCACATGTATTTATTTAAATGTCAGTGGCCCACACAAGCTGAATATCTATTAGCTAGAGCATGCATAAAATCCAAAGCACAGCTCCAGTTCATATTTATTGTTCAAAGTACAGATCCCTTTATTGTTGTCATTTCAGTACCCTTGTATTTATGGTATTATTCAGTCAGCTCTGAGCAGTTAACTAGGACTTTGCAGTGTTTCTTTACTGCGAGGGTATAATATCTGTCTATAATAAATACATAGGTAAGGGATTTAAGAAACAAAACAAAACAGCAACAAGATATCACATGTGAAAACTTTACTAAGCAAATAAAATATTCCCTGCCAGAGCTGCAGAAAAAACCCCAGCAAGCTGGTATCATCTGAAGCCAGTTAATGAGCAGTAGATTTGTACTTCCACTCTATTTTTTTTTTTTGACTTTGTCTTTTGTCATTCGGCAGCATTTCTGTACCCCACTCTCTTTAACACTGTCGTGCAGGCTGGAAATAAATTAATAAGGCTTTTTTTTGGTAAGGGCTGCGGGGAGATGAGGACTTTGAGGCATCTGGGCTGGGTGTAAATGCTGCTCTTCTGGTTTTGGGATTTTCTGTGCATGCATGATATTAGAAACGCCACTACCTGCAGAGCTGTGTTACTAAACCTGCTCAGCAGTGACAGGACAGAATTGTTTTTGCCAGCAAAACTTGTAGTGGTCCTGGGAACAAGGGAGCAGCTGTGGCAAATGGGTACGGTTTTGGCGTAATCATCCCCCCAAAATGTGCAGAGTTAAAACAACCCTAGAGAAATGAGGATGCTCTGTCTCTTCCGAAGGCAGGAGGGAAGCAGACAGAAAACATCTTTTGCAGTATATAGTCTAGAAACCTGCCCTATTTCAACTCTAATATTTGGCTTGGTGAGGAAACATCCAGGAAAAAAAGATGCTTTCTGCTAAAAGTAAAGCTATTTCAAGCTGACTTTAAACTTCACTGGTAACATTCACCTGTGATCTTTCTCAGTTTGGAGTGATGATAATGCTTGCATTTGATTTAAGAGAATAACAGTTCAATAAAAGGGGAAAAAATATATATCTATATAAAAATTATGTATATTTGGCTGGTGGTGTTCTGCTGACACGAATGTGAGTTACTCCAAGCGCGATTTCAGGCTCAAGTCCAGGAAAGCGAAAATGCTTCTTTAAAATCAACTGTAGGGCTGCTATTCCGTAACAGGGGGCTGTCCTGCTCATCATTAAAACGTACAGAAGATGGGATGAATCAGGAGTTAAGGATCATTTTTCCTTGAGGTTGTTGGTTTGAATCCTGTCCGGGCTGGTAGCAACAGAAAGCTGGAAACCTCCAGCGGTTATTCAGTAACTGACATGAAATAAGTTGGTGGTCTTGTTCCAGTTCCTGGCGGTCAGGTGTGTGCATCACAGAAACCACCACTTCGCTTGGCATCCCCGCTGAAAGCCGGAGCAGACAGACCAGCGATTGAATCAACAGAGAAGGGCACTGAACAGCCCTACAATTTTAGGATTAAGCCTTCAAGGCTGCTGTTGAGAAGGGCTGGCGAGAGAGTCGGAGGGAGCCTGCTCTGCCCTGTGAGGGGGTGCTGCTCGTGCGAAAGGAAATCCAAACCCAAAGCCTGTCAGCTCTGCATCTCCCATGAGCGCCACACTCGCCTGCCTGAAAAATGAATTTTGATGGGCAAGTTAGCCGCCTTGCAAAAACACATCTGGTAGAAGAGCTGCCAGTACATATTCTGATGAAGGTGTGTGGCTGTACCTTTTGTGCTGTATAGTTGCACTATAGGCTAAGGATGCCCATGCTTTTAAACTGGTTTCCATGTCTGACCGTATGATTTCTGTATCAGGAGAAGCCTCAGGCTAGATATTTTAGACTGTGACTTCGAAGGCAGTTTTGTAGACAGCCAGGCCCTTAGTGAACAGAGCTGCCAGTAACCGAGGCACCCAAAACTGATGGATGATCCTGGTAATTCAGCTTTGAAATACGTAAGAGATCTTCAGAGAACTTCTTTCACAATGGCACAGGAGTCCCCCTTCCAAAATCTCAGTCTTGTGGCAAGATCTATATGGCCATGCACAGGAGAAACGGGCCTGCAATGATACAGGAACATCTGAAGTACATTCATGTACGTATGTAGGATACAGGTCCTTCCTCTGGGTTGATAATTGCAGTTCCTTTAGCCTTGCAACCTTGAAGATTCTTCTTTTGCTTTTTTTTTTTTCATGTTAAAGCTATCCATTTACATTTTATTTTTGGCTGACTGTACAGCACCAGCATCTAGGCCAAAACTCAACAGTAAATCTGTGACAGTCTCTATCAGAAAAAGAGGATAATGATTATGCTCAGGAGTTTTATCAGCCACAGCTGTTACCCTGTTTGCTGGAGAAACTGTTCTTTGAAATATATGACCAAAATAAACAGTCTAGCATCTGTAGCATTGTGGATAATTTAACAAATAGTCTCCCCTGAAACAGTTGTCTGGATTTACCAAAGCAAGGTGAGGAAAAGTACTCTTGTACCTTGGTGCTGGAGATGAGCGGTTAGGGTTTGCGGGGTTCAGAATAAAGTATGAAGCTAAGCAATGTGCCTCTCCCACTCTTCAGCCAGTCCTTCACTGCCGTACTCTAGTTCTTCCATGCCTACTTGCCTTATCCAAAATACGAGTTAGTTCACAAGTGTTGGGTTTGCAGTCAGGCAAATTACTGCGTGTCCTTTGTTCACTTGACCAGATGAGCAGGAAAAAAATAAAACAAAATCTAACACTTTCTCTCTTCTCCTTGCTTATACAGAAGCACAGACCAATTTTGGTCTGCTATGCTTCCTACCGTGGGATCACAGCATCTTGCATCTTACTTTCTATGTATGAGCCAGAAAGTGTCCTGCCCCTCGTTCCAGTACAAGACAGAGGCCCTATTTATCATACTCACATTTCTTAGCCAGTCCAGTAGCTTTCCAAAGGTTATCCATGCTAGCCTGCTAATGCGTGATGTTTGAAAAGGTCCCATCAGTGTTTGTAACCAAGTCTTTACTATCCAATGGGCCACCTGCTAACATGGTAGGAATCTCCTGACAAGGATGAATTAAGATCTGTGTGTCTTGTCTCCGCAGATGCCAGAGTATCGCAGTGTGAACAACCTCAACCGATTCTACTAGAAGAATACAGACATGTCCCATTGCAACATCATCTCTAGAGGCACCTATTGCAAACTCTCCCTTTTCCAAAAAGGAAAATATATGGCACTTATTATGCAGTGTAGTATTATTGATCTGTATCTCAATTACTTACATTCCATTTCTGGGTTGGTCTCCATTGCCTTGCAGCTTTTTGAAACAACTCTTCAGTTTTAGTTTCCACTCTGTCCCATTCAGTCCTTTCCTTGAATCTAGTCCATGACACCACGGGGTTTCTGCTATCTGCTGTTTTTCAGAATGTGAAGTCTGCCTTTTTTCCTCCTTTTTTTTTTTGTGGAAGAAAGCTAGAGGGGCCTCCTGTTCTTTTACAGCCCTGATCTCACCTAGTGGTTGTGGAAGAGAGAAGTAACTCTCCTTTGTGCCTGTGTTTGATAGACACATACACAGATATTTCCAGGGCTGCAGAGGTTTTGACTCTTCTGACCTCTCATCATAATGCATTCTAAATATTATTTTTAACATTAACAGCTGAATACTTACATCTTAGCTTTCTATTAAACAACATATCTGCAAATGCGAGTGCTAGATTCAAAAGTCCCACCCAATTATTTAATAGTGCCAAACAGAGTCTGAGTATAACTCTTCAGACTTTCGAGACATTCCTTTCATGATTTTGATACCATTTTCCCCAAGCCCATTTCACTGTTGCTATTCTGGACGCTTGTACTTCTGTTGGCATGTCTTGATCTGCTGTGATGCTTTTTAAGTCAGAAACAGTGCTCGTAACTAACACAAGTTTTAAGATACAACGGGTAAGGAACAAGCATTAGGGAAAAAAAAAACCTTAAAGAGGGAGAGATAAGGATCTAAGCATTTCCCTCTTTAGATGCCTCTGTGTATCTATGTAAAGAGCTAAACCAGTGCTGCAGGAATGATCTGCAGGTGACATGTTTCAGCACAAAACCTATATATCCACAGACAGCCTCCCAGTGTGAGCTCCAGACTTTAACTTTCAGAAATTTTCTGGATTGTTTATGTGAATGCATTCAGGTATATTCAGCAATAACGGACCTTGCTATATTTTATTTTAATGCTCCTTACTATATTTTATTCTAATGTTCTACTCTGTTTTCTGATTGCACGCATTTGAAGCTTCTGTTCTGGATTCCTCAGTGGCCTGCCTTCGCAGCAGGAGGGATGCTACCCTATGCCATCATGACCACAGTCCTTTAGGGAGGTGGAAGCTTCCAGGCAGAAGAGGGAAGTGAACTTGGATCCCCCATTTTGCGGGAGCGTGCTTTGAACACCTCTGTGCCCAGCAAGATCATGGAGCAGATTCTCCTGGAAATGCTGCTAAAGCACATGAAAAAAAGGCGGTGATTAGTGACAATCAACATGGCTTCACTAAGAGGAAATTGTGCCTGACAAATTTAGTGGCTTTCTTCAGTGGGGTCATAGTGTTAGTGGATAAGGGAAGGGCAACTGACACCATCTACCTGGACTTGTGGAAAGGATTTGACACTGTCCCACATCACATCCTTGTCTCTAACTTGGAGAGACATGGATTTGATGGATGGACCACTCACTGGATAAGGAATTGGCTAGATGTCTGCATTCAAAGAGTTGCGGTCATTGGCTCAATGTCCAACTGGAAACCGGTGATGAGTGGCATTCCTCAGGGGTCGGTACTGGGACCAGTGCTGTTTAACACCTTTGTCAGTGATATGGACAGTAGGATTGAGTGCACCCACAGCAAGTTTGACAATGACATCAAGCTGTGTGGAGCGGTTGACGCACTGGTGGGGATGAACGCTATCCAGAGGGACCTGGACAAGCTTGAGAGGTGGGCCCATGACAACCTCATGAAGCTCAACAAGGCCACTGCAAGGTCCTGCACCTGGGTCGGGGCAATCCCAAGCACAGATACAGGTTAGACAGAGAATGAATTGAGAGCAGCCCTGAGGAGAAGGACTTGGGGGGTGTCGGTGGATGAGAAGCTCAACATGAGCTGTCAATTCACGCTTGCAGCCCTGAAAGCCAACTGCATTCTGGGCTGTATGAAAGGAAGTGTGGCGAGCAGGTCAAGGGAGGTGATTCTCCCCCTTTACTCTGCTCTGGTGAGACCTCACCTGGAGTACTGCATCCAGCTCTGGAGCCCCCAACATAGGAAGGATGTGGACCTGTTGGAGTGAGTACAGAGGAGGCCAGGAAGATGATCAGAGGGCTGGAGCACCTCTCCTATGAAGACAAGCTGAGAGAGTTGGGGTTGTTCAGCCCGGAGAAGAGAAGGCTCTGGGGAGAACTTATAGCAGCCTTCCAGTACCTAAAAGGGGCCTACAGGAGAGATGGGGAGGGACTCTTTATCAGGGAGTGGAGCGATAGGACAAGGGGTAACAGTTTAAACTGAAAGAGGGGAGATTTAGATTAGATATTAGGAAGAAATTCTTTACTGTGAGGGTGGTGAGGCACTGGAACAGGTTGCCCAGGGAAGCTGTGGATGCCCCATCCCTGGAGGTGTTCAAGGCCAGGCTGGATGGGGCTTTGAGCAATCTGGTCTAGTGGGAGGTGTGTAGCGGGTTGGAACTAGATGGTCTTTAAGGTCCCTTCCAACCTAAACTATTCTATGATCCTATAACACTTGAAAATGCTGCTAGGCATCTCTAAAAAAAGTAAAGTGGCTCTAATTCAGTTTTTGAATGAGAGAGTGAGTTGTGGGTCCCAAGTGAATGGAAGAACCTCCCTGCAGGCCTTAGTGACAAGTTGTATTTAAGACTTGCTCCTGTGCTCAGTGTTCCCCATGGACCAGCTACAGGCAGCTGCATTGAGAACATGCTGAATTCAGGCCACTCACCATGCTGGCCGTTATGGGTCCCATTCTGCCACATGCTTTGCCTGGGAATCTATTTGCACACTCTCCCATAGAGTCCTGGGTCTAAGAGCCCTGAGTTCCCTTCCTGGGGCTGTAATTGTTGGCTTGGCGTTTTATTCAGGCTTTGTCCCAAAGTAGATTTGATCTGCGAAAGGAAAGGCTCCAAGCACAAGCTCTGCCAGCTGCTACTTGTCTGTATAATCTGAAAGTTGCTTCTCCTTAAAGGCAGTTGCTGCTTCTGAAGCCAGGCGTTTTTATTTGCATGAGAAAGCCGTAACCGACTGTAAGATAGTCTATGATCTTATTTTAAAAGAAAAGGATAAAAATAAGTTTAATTGTGTTCTTGCTCTGCCTCAATTTAGCGGCTAGCCGTTCTCTTTTGTGCTCCCCACATTTTTGGAGAGCTGGTTGACACTTATTTAGGTTGGCACAAACTAAATATAACCAAGCGTGTGTGAAAGAGCGTGCACTGGGTCACAGCTTCAGGAGCGCCAGAAAGCAGCATTCTGCCTTTCATTGCAGAGCAAGGGAGTTACGGGCAAAATACAGCTATTCTGAGACAGCTCAATGAAACACACATAACCTGAACAAAAATTAAGTATTCCATTCAACTTGTGAATGCTTGTGAAATTTATTTTTTTGCCAGCTTTTACAGTCCACAGCCTTCTCATTCAGTCTTGAATAATAGCTTTGAATTGAGCTGTAAAAGCTTCCGAAGTTTGAAGTCTTTTGACAACTTAATTTAGCTGTATGGTAAAAAGTTTTTCCCCCAGATAGAATAAAGCCATCATATCATGAATGTAGTAGTCATCTAAGGGAAAGAAAACACCATTAGGATTAGAAATTATGGGCTTTATGGAGATAGTTTGTGGTTTAGTGTAATCTACTATCAATATTTCAGTAGAAAAATATTCTACTCGTCATTCAGCTGGAAGTCAATATCTTCACTTAAAACCAACACCCAGGGGCCAGACTGCATATATTTTTTATTGAAAAAGTAACTTGTTGCTCTTTTGCCATTTATTTCCTTACATTTATTTAGATTTTAATTGTTTTTCACCCTGTATCATGCAGGATGCCTTTTTTTTTTTTCTGATTGAAAGAGACAGACTAGAAAAATGAATCAATATTTTCCTCTAAGGTTCCTGCTGCAGAGACACATACTTTTCTCCCAGAAGTGCCATGGATGAAAACAATTATTTTCCTTTTTTTTTTTTTATATTAAGAATCATAAACCAATCGCCAGTAAACCAAGTGTATCCAACAATTATTATAGCCTCAATGTCACAGATTTCCCATATTAATTTTAGACTTATTTCTTGTTTATGCCTAAACTTAAGCCTTAGTGTGCCACTAAAATTGACTGAACTGAAAAGACAGTTGAGGGGGAGAAGATATTTCCTTCATGCTCTTAACTCTTCAGTTTAATCAAGAGGGATGATGCCGCTCTAAGAACTTTGGACGGTGGTTTGTAATGGCTGCAGAACATTTCTTTATATAATACAATTGAGAGCATAGCTGTTACTGCTAAATAAATACGGAGTTTATAAAATCCAGCAAATATTGTTTAAAACAAGTTTTAGCCATGAAACTTATTTAAAAAGTGTATTGTACTTAACGGCAAAATGCCATGACTATGCCATGTACCTTCATTAGTAGTCTTCATGTGTAAACTTTTTCAGTCAGGTTTCTACTTTTTCACCTTACACTGACTTTTCAAGCAGCAGCAACGTGACTTTTCCTTACTGCAGCTCAAAGAAGAAAGTGGTTGCCCCTGATATCCAAGATGCCTATTTCCAGATGTAGTTCAGGGGTGGAATATACCGGAGCTAAGCTATCCGACATCTCTGTGGCAAACACGTGGGTGTGAGTATCCAGCTGTGCTGCACCGAGCCTCCACCAAACGTCCATCATGGGAAGAAAGCACTGCTGGTTGTGTGGCTGTCTCATCCACTGTCACTAATTCTTGCACTCAGTGACACGTTGCAGCACTGTCTGTTCTGTACTTGATATTACTGAAATACAGAGTTTAATTTGAGAGACAATACATACGATGGAAGGGTTTTTAAAAAGCGTAAATATATGAAGAGGAGAGCAAATTTTACATTATGACCTTTACTTTGAACTTCGCTTGTCTTTTTTTTTTTTTTTTTTTTTTTTTTCTTTCAAGTGTGGGACAGGGACTTGAGTTTGTCCAGGGTAAGAGCAATAACTTGTTTCTTAGAGACTGGCTCTTAATGCTTCAGAATTTAAGCTTTTCAGTCCTTGGGTGATGAAGACTTGATGAAGTGTTGGGTCTGCAGACAAGCTGGAAAAATAGCTTTTGCAGCCAAATACAGGCTTCTTCAGCCTCAACAGGCACTCCCTTAAGTGGAGGAGAACCACCTTGTTCTCCTTTACAGCTCACATTAAGCCAGACAGGACCGCTCTGCACAGAAGATACGTTTTGCAGCATAGCGAAAAAGAGAAGTCTCTCTCTGCAACAGTATTATGCAAAGGTATAAGAAGGAGTCTCAGCCCGTTATGGTTTGAGAAATCCACAATTTATTGACCCCCTCCCCAGCCGGGAAGGGGAACTGGGGAAAACAAGGAAACATGAGGGCTGAAATATAAATAGATTTAACAGGATAAGACTAAATATCTAACGATAATACTGATGAACCAGTATTGATCCTGATACTAATATCAAATATACAAGGATTATAGTCAGCCAATTCTATCAGCAGGAAGCCGCGCAGTCCCAGCAGGGGACAGCAAATGTGGGACACTGAGCGCTGAGGCTTCGGGAGGAAGGGAAGGGCTCAGGGCTGCGGCACCAGGGCAAGGAGTGCTCAGGATCATCGCCATCAGGGGAGAGAGCAAATTATGCAGCAAACTTTCTGATTTATATTGAATGTGACATTCATGGTAGGAAATAACCCTGTTGGCCAGCATGGGTCAAGTGCCCAGGTCTCGCTCCTCCTCATCCCCACACCTGGCAAGGCTTGAAAATGAGTCCTTGAATCCCACAGAGTGTAGCTGGCTATGAAGTGAATATTTTCACAAATTCAGATACTAGAGTCTTCCAACAGTGCAGTTTTCCCCAGCGTTAGAAGAGAAGTTAGTCCTGTGTTGCTCAAAGCAAAATTCACCAGGAACAAAAAAAAAAACTCAAAAAAGGTATGTCAGAAGAAAACACAGGAGTGGGGTGATGTAAATTTAACATTCTCTATTCCGTTAAAGCTGTGTCTTAAGTGTGGTTAGTTTGCTAAGGCTTTTTTTGATGGTAGAAAGGAGTAAATAAGTATGATGTAGGAAGGATGCAGAACAGATGGGAGTGGGAGATTAAGCAAAGAAGGGTGACTGGCGGGAGAGAAATATCAAAGGAGAGCAACGATGGCAACTAGCTGATCAGGAGGAAGAAGAGAAAGCGATCACCAGGTAGAAACTTGTGTCTAGGGTTGACCTGTTCTAAATAAGCAAGTGCCACTGGCCCTTGGAGAAAGTCTTCAGTGGCTAGGTTCTAGAGGGAGTTCCTGCTGGCTTTCTTCCTAACTTGATACTTTCTTTGTTGGCTATGGAGGTGGTAAGAGAGGCAGGATTAGAGTGGAAAGCTGAGGCACCCTATTTTGCTTTCACCAGATCCATGTGACTAGAGAGGGAAATTAGCTGGAGTGTTGTGATGGCTGTTTCCTGCTTAAGAACATAAAAAATGGAACCATTCCTGACAAACAAGAAGTAGAGTTCAGCTAAAGATGAGGTGGAGGTAGGCGGGAAGTTCTGTAATTGCATTTTATTTAAGTCTTCATGAATTACCTCTGCCAATTTTTTTTTATTTTTATTTTTTACTTCAAATGGCTTCTGAGTAAACTTTTCAGCTGCAATTACAGTAAAAACAGACTACGCTATGATATACAGTCGGACTTAACATATAGGAAGAATACTTTTTCTTGCTAATCTCTGAGCTCTAATTTACATGAACAATGACAAGGTTTAATTTTCTGTTATTATGCGCAGGTTAGCCTAGACTGGATATTAATAGATACACATATTCACGCCCACAACCACTAGTACTGCATCAATCAAATTTTGAAGGTAAAACTTACACTCCATGCAACTTTTAGGGCACAATTTTCTCCTCTTGTTTCCTCTTTTTAAACTACTTCAGCAATGCAGTAAGCACTGGAGGCAACTGATGTGGCCAGGCAAGTAGCCTCTGTGGTTTGTAGCCAAGAGAATGGGTCTGCAGTACAACATCCAACCCTTGGTGTTGAGGGTATGGGGACAGGGGGTGTGGGTGGGGAACGCAGGTAGGGTACCTCTGGGTTCCATTACATTTAGAAGCTGCGACGACCACTTAGGGAAAATGTTTGTAACCCACGTTGGTGACCAAACCATCTCCCAGCTGTACCAGAAATGGGGAGCCACAAGAGAGGGCAGACAGCCACCTGCCTGCCCACAGGCGGGTCCTACGCTGACCACCCATCATTAGATCCACTGAGGACCTCGTAGCCTTTGCAAATATTACCTTGTCAGCTACACACTCAGCATTAGTAAACTTCTAGAACTAAAGCGCTTACATGCATACGTCTCTTGACACTTAAAAATAATTTAGACTATTTATACGCACATACATACATGCGAGCATACAAACTGGCCCTCAATAAAGATAGCAGAACAACCATACAAGGAAACCTAAAACCTCACCAATCAAAGAACAACAAACAAACAAGCCCACAAGCCAATATAAGCTAAACATGAAACAAAAAGGGCTTCAGCTTTATGTAGAAGCCGTGCTCTTCACGCCAGTGGTGTTCTTAGGTGCATATTACAGGGAAAATATTCCAAAACTTCAGGTCTTCTCCAAGGCAGGCCATGCTTCCTGTATACTCAAGCTTAGAATAATCAAAATGTAGTATTTGTTGTAAGTTGACAGTAATAAATTAATCTCTTAAAAATAATGTAAGACTGGAAAGCTTAAGTTAATGGGATGCTATTGCTGATGGAACTGTCAGAATAATTCTGACTGCTGCCAAGACCCAAGCATGTTGTTCACAGCATGAGAAAAAAAGCAACTGTAGTGGTCAGATCAATATGGTACGGATTTTTAGATGGGTGGCCCTTTCATATGGAAATGTATTTGCTAAACATTTAAAAAAAACATGTAGCAGTGTTTATATACTACCACGTATATGTAAATTTTGAGGGAGGGACAAAGTTAGCAATGCCTGTCAGGTCCCAGAATTTATGTCAATCCAGATGGCTGAACTACAGGAGTTCATTTTTCTTTAAGGAAAATCTGGAAGTTTAAAAACAATTTAGCAAGAGCCAATTAATCAAAACCACCAGAAGTGTGCTGGGATGGCTGCCTACGAATAGGAATGTTATGTTTCATATTGTCTTAGTCAAGGATGTTTAGAAACTCCTTGAAAGCTAAGTGGGAAGTCCCCATGTATTTAATGGTCTATGAGTGACTGCACTCTAGGAAGAGGTGTGAAAGCAGACCACTATGCCCACAGGGCTGGGCACCGTTAACTCAGTGCAAGCCAAGGGCTCCACCTATATGAAGCACAAGAACCCTCTGCACGCTGTACTTGGATGGGAGAGGAGAGGTTTGAACGCTGTGCAGATGGCCTTCACCTCAGACAGAATGGAACTGAAGAGAAAAGGAGTCGTCATCTTTTCAGGACCACCATGGTGGTGGCTTACCTTCAAAAAAAGGCTAACAGCCATCAGGAAAAGAGGGAGTAATAAGATTTGACGTCTCAGACTTAGGGTTTCCTTGGCCATTGATGGATCCCTTCAGTGAAGCCTGAGACGGTTATCTGATGCATCTCAGGCAGGATGTACCCATCAGAACATCGCTCAAGGGTATCCCCCAGCTGAGCTTTCATCAGCTAATACAGATGCTGAAATATTTTGCTTTCCATGATACGCAATGTTTGCAGCATGACTTCTTAATTTCAGGTATTGTGCTAGTCAAAGGCAAAACAACAAAACTCAAGTGAAATGAGAGTCATGCCAGCCACAGGCCCGGCCAATCAAGAAACTGCAAGTTGAAAGGACCTGACAGTTCAATAGGGTAATTCTTTAGAACAGAGAAAAATCAATTAAACATTGAATGGTTGCTAGGAAAACATGGGTAGAGGTAAGTATGCTGAACAATTATTTCTTTTTCCCTCTTTGTAATTCAGGCAAAGATTTGCAAAGATTTCAAACTATGCTCTCCCCTTTTCATTTCCTTGTATCTTGATTCAGCTGTTTGCTACTAAAAGCTGTGTACTCGGCAGCCATTTTTTATAGACAATACTTGATGGATAAAAGAAAATCACGCTTCAGGAGTGGGATCTTGGATGCAGAAAACGGGAAAAAAAAGTTTCATATTCTATTAAAATACTGTATCTACTATGGCTTGCATTTTCTATGGTATTTCTAGTTAATACACCTCCATTATTACCCTGAGAATCAAAAAACGCAGTTTCAGATATGTCAAACTACCTAAGTAAAGACGACAAAAGAATGCACAACTTTTCTTGTTACAAGTGAAGGAATTAACTTCAAAGGAATGCATCAGATACAGCTGTTTCTCTACTAGTTCTGTCTTCCATCTCACGTTTCTCACAGCCAGATCAATCTAGATTTGAGTTTATCCTTCCGTCACATTTCCACCTCTTTGTGGATACAGATGAAACTGTGGAGGAACCTACAGGCAGCACTGTCTCAAGGAGAGTTGGGGGAAAAAAGAGGCATTGTTGCACTTGCATGACTTTCTAGAAAGAGTTGCCCAGCACAGCATGGAGGCCTCATCCCTTCATGCTGGTCCTTACACGCGGTTTGCCATGGGCTGGGAGGTGCCAGGGTGAGGACCAAGTCATGGGGTGGGAGGGATGGTGCCGAGCCAGCGCGCCGGCCAGATGCGGACGTTGCGCCCAAGCTGCCAACTGAGGGTACCGGCCTGCCGGGGCCTCCGTGGCGGAGGAGGGGGCCCAGCCTGCCGGCGAGCGGCCTGCCTCGGAGACCCAACCCTCGCTCCGGACTCCCATCCCGCCTCCGAGGACCGGCTCTCCGGCGCGGACTGGGCTTCTCGGCCGCTCCCCGCGGGGCTGCGGGCCCAGCGACGACATGGCGGACACCGGCCTGAGCCCCCCGGTCCGCGCCGTCGCCTAGGCGATGGGCCGCGCGCCACGGGGCGGGGCCGCGGCGGCCGGGGCGGGGCCTGATTGGTTCCCTTACCCGCGTCGGGATGGGAGGGGGGGCCGGAGGGGGGGAGAAAAGAGGGAGCCGTGGCTATAAATAAACCGAGCTTCCTGATTGGCCGGAGGGAAAAATGGTTGCACCACGTGACTCTCCATCTAAAAATTCCAAGATGGCGGATCCCGTCACGGGCTGAGTCCGTTGGTGGCGCGCGCGCCGCGGTGTCCGCGCCGGGCCCCTCGACGCACAGCCCTCCGCGCCTCGCCCGCCGCCACCCAGGTCAGTAACGGGGCGCCCCGCTGCCTCCCCGCGCCGGGCCGCCCCCGCCGCCTGCCCGCGGCGCGGCCCCTTTAAGGCCGCGGGCTTTTCCGCCTGCCGGCTTTTAATCGCGGCGGGGGCCTCTGCCGGCCGCTGGGCTCTTAAAGGCATTGGCGCGCGGCTGTTTTTACTCCGCCGTGCTGCAACCGTGAAGCGCGGAGGGTGGCGGAGGGGGGAGGTGATGGGCAGCTCCCGGCGCCAATGGGGTTGGCCGGTGCGGCAGTGGCGGGTGGATTTGAGCCGCTCGGCGGTTCCTGCCGCGCGCTGATTGGGCGGCGCGCTCGGCACGGGCGGGGCCGCCGCGCGCCATCACTCGGCCTGGGCGTAGCGCAGCGGAGGGGGGGCGTGACGGGCAGCGCTCCCGCCCAGTCAGCGCGCAGGGCCGGCCCGCCGCTCGCGATTTTGTGAATGAGGCGGGTGGGGCCGGCGCTGCCGCAAGCCTCGCCCCCTCCGGCGCCGGACCCGCCCTGCCCCGCCCCTCCCGGGCGGCCGCGGCTCCACCCCCACTCCCCCCCCCCCCCCCCCGCCCAACCCCGGCGAGCAGCGCCGCCGCCTCGGTGCTGCGCGGGGCTCGGCGGGGAGCGATGCGGGCAGCGGTGAGTGTCGCGGGCGGCGGCCGGGCGGCGGCGAGGGCGTGGGCCCGGGCCCGGGCCCGGGGGCGGCGGGGCGGGCGCGGCGGCCCTGCGGCGGGGGCGACGCCCGCGGCGGGGCCCTGCGGCGCTGAGCGGGCCGCGGCCCGGAGTCGGTTCTTTCCCCGCCACGGGAATAACGCGGGACTTGAGGAAAGTTTCTGTCGAGGCCGGCTCCGCCCGCCGCACACCCCCCCCGCCCCGGGCTCCCCGCGGGAACGCGCCTCACGCCGGGCCCGGGGCTCCCTGACGGGGCAGCGGCTGCCGGGCTGGGCCAAGGAGGTCGCCCCGCGCCCGCGGCACCGACCACCTTCAAAAAATCATTAAAACGGGCTTTTTTTCCTAACTAGGAGGGTGAAACAAGGGGTATTCTCCTCAGCATCGCCCCGCTTTTCGGAAGTCCTGAGGTAACGTTGGGCTGCGGGGGGAAAATGACAGGTCGGAGCCGAGGCAGGGCTCCGTCCCCAGCCGCTGGCTGCGGCTTCTCCCTCCAAAATACGTATTTTTGGAGGGGGTTGTTCGTGGTGGTGGTGCATAAAGTGCGTGTGCCGCTCCGAAATGCACCGCGTTGGTCTGTGCGATGATAAATTAACAACAACAACAACAAAAAAAACACCCTCCAAAATGATCCTGCGTTCGGAGGAGCGCGAAGGGAGGTGTTGCTGAGCGGTTGTGTGTGGGTTTTGCTGCAGGAATTTATCAGGGAAGATGCTGTGCAATCCCTCGGCTCCTTAAATGTTATCTTTCGGGTGTTTGTGGCAGTTGCTAACGCAGTGTGACATCTTAAGCAAGCAAATGTATTTACATAACAATTATTTTACATTATAAGCTGGGTGCCGCGGACCGTTTAAAGGGAAGTAAACCTGCCCTTTATTCAAAACACTTGCGTAATTGTTTTGTGCACGCGTTTCATGATTAGCGGAAGGCTTGGGTTTTTTTGGTCATTGTTTGCTTGTCAATAGATTGGCATAAATTAGGCTTGTCACCCCAAACACTTGGTTTTCTGGCCATAAGAGCATATTTCATGTTACAGGCTTGCCTGATATTCCACGCTGGATTACAGGTCTAAAAATTCCTAAGAAGTGGGATCTGTGTTGGAAAGGTGTGGGTGGATTCAGGATGTGAAAATCGCTTGTAAATCTGGGATGGGGCGTGCAGCTCGGGGTGGTGGAAGGGGGGTATAGGCACTCTCTGGTGTTCTCCATTTCTTCTCAACAGGGATATCCAGGCCACTTAATTTCGTGCTTGTTTCCAACAGCTGTATTCTGTTGTCTTCATAATGCTAATTTGAGACTGAAGAGATGGAGCAAGTATTATTTTGGCCCTCCATGCTACGGTGAATTTCACTGTTGAGTGAATAATCTCCTTGCCAATGCATTTTGATTTACTGGTATTATGTACTGTCAATAAATGGGACTAGTGCTGTATTTGCTGCCATCAAAGTGCTTTCTGTTGTTGCCAAAAGCTACCTGGAGTTAATTATCTGAATTGGACTTTTTTTTAAAGAGCAACATTTTTTAAGAGCTAAGGAGCTCTGAAGTTTATATAATAATCTGATTCTTGGCAAGGTTTCTTCTATTTATTTTTTTTTTGGTAGTATGGTCTGTCGTGGCACTGAGTTTTAATCGCTTCAGATGTTTCCACCACCGCTGTATGGAGTTTTCAGCCCAAAAGCTGCCATTGTTGCTCCGCAGCCTCTCTGAAAGAGTTAAGAGGGCATTGAATTAAGAAAGCTCAGCTGCTTGTATACAAATATACAGCAATTACAAGGCAACAAAGTTATTGCAGAATCGTACTGTAACCATGGCAACATGTTCACTCAATTACATTTGGAAATGTAAAATGCCACCCAGTTAGAAAGAGTAAGTTTTAGCAACTGCAGATTTTCTGTATAAAGCGAAATGTGTAAGACGTGGCTTTCCAGGATTATATACTTTTCTTCATATTTGGATGGTATGTTTAGCATGCGCATCTGACAAATTTCCGTTGCTGATATTAAGCCCTGCCCTTGGTTGTCTGAACTTAAGGGGAAAAAGAAATCCAAAAATCTTTAAATATTTAAAATTTAACTTTGCCATCCTGTAATTTCTTTGGTTTTGTTTCAGGACTTGGCTTTAGAAAGTGGAGAGATCAGAAAATGCATGAAATGCATTTTGAAAATTACCTCGGAATACCAGAGGAATTTGTCATTTACTTAATGGGATGGAGGCATGAAACAAAAGCATATGTATGGCATGAAAGCTCGTATTCTTTTGGGAGGAAATGTTTGTTGAGCAGTCTGTTCTTGTGTAGTGTGATCTCCAACAGATTGTCCTGAAGTAGAAGAAGGTGTGAGCTACCGAACTTTGTGGTCAGCACCAAGAGAAAGCAGTGAAGAAGTTCTGGAGAAGCCCAGGTTAGGAAATAGCAGGTTCAGGACACCAAGGTCCTGATGCAGGTTACAGCTGAACTCCTTAGTGGAAGTTAGTTTGCCTTTTGTTGGTAACTTAGTAGCAAAAAGACTAACACAGAAAAAGAAATTTCTTTCTTATGTTAATATTTGTATTGGTCAAGATGCAACTTTTTGCTTTGCTGTGCTCAAGTTTCACAGGCAGTGTCCCATTAGTGCAGAAAAGGCAAAAACAACAATGCACTTAAAATGAGTTTGTTTGGTTTTCCTTTTAAACTAGGATTTGTGCATTTACAGACACCTGCGGATTGATGAACTTCTAAAGAAGTTACCTAGTAACAAGAGCTGATAGGAGATATTTAGGTGGATGCAGATTACAGTGGGCTGTCTCAAAGAAATGCGTTTTGCCCAGATATTCAAGGGCTTGAACTCCGGGCTCCCTCCTGAAGCCTTGGAGTATCTGTATTGGAAAAAGTCTGGAGGTCCCATGGACCTGTGTCAGATTATGGATGGTTCTGGAAGGAAGCTCTGTCCAACCTGTTGGGTCTTTCTGCTTTCACAGTGAGCAGATAGCTTGCCTGCCTTGTGGCTTCTGCGCTCCTCAAAAGCAGCAGCTTGAGCAAGTGTGACTTTCTGCTCCCCATGGTGAGTGCTTGTTTTTCTCTTTGCCTTCTGCCACGGGCAGAGGTGGAAGCACAGGAGGTGCCTGTTCATAGACTGCTGAAAAGGTTGAGTTGATCTCAGTCTTCAACCTTAAATCCCACGTTGAACCGCAAGTGCGAGGAGTAGGATCTGTTAAAAATAAAGGTTAAAATTCAGCAGGAGTCCATGGTTTTAGATTAGATTGCCCTCTTAATCTCTCTTTGAAACGGCTTTGTGCTTTCTGGCGAATAGACTTTTTAAAGCCATCTTAAAGTGTATTTGTGATTCAGCAACTTGGTGCAATGCCTGAAACTTGCCCTCTAGGATCATTTTTAGGTTTCAAATCTGAGGGAACTACAGACTTTCTATATATGAATGTGCCCAAATGCATTTCAAACAATGTGTTGAGAGAAAAACCTGCCATCAAATACATAGCATATGATAGGATCAAATATTCTAGGACAAATTTTTTTCATCTTCCATAGCTGAGAATAGGCAAGAGCTTTTAAAATGAATTGCTCACGAATGTGCTTATCAAATAAATTATGCTAAAAGGAGTTAGTATGTTGAGTGTCTCTTAAAACTTGCTGTGCAGCCTTACCTTAAGGAGGGCAAACTGAAAATTTAATGTGGGGTGTTTATGTTCTTGATCAGCTGAATATCGGGTATGCTCCACTGAAAGATTACTGTTCATTTTTGGAACTTTTGGATTGTTTGAAGCATTCCTCTAATGCTTGTATGCCATGTCTTTGTACCTTTGTCAGGTCACAGTAACTAGTTGTCCTCGTGTTTTCTCAAGGATAGCATGCGTCCATCTGGGTTAAGTGACGTGATGCTCTCTTCAGGGTTTGAAAACCTGGATGCTCACTGCCCAGCTGTGCCAACTTAACCTTGGGGTTAAAACATATCTTTGGTGTCCTCTTCCAGTTAAAGAACAGATTGTGTTACACTCCTTGGCATTGTGTGTATTTGTATTTACTGGAAAGGATACTTCTTGTCATTGTATGTGTGTGCATATATCTATATATATATATACATATAATACAGAACTCCACACCTTTGGGACCATATTTTTACTTGTCTTGCGTCTGTGGTTGAGTACACATGGTAATATTACCAGAATAGTTTATTTAGCTGAATAGTATGTGTTGCTAGCCTGTTCCAAATGGCAAAACTTGTCACAAACCACAAAGAAATATTAATTGAACATGTTACTTGAACAGTGGTAATGACATTCATTAAATATTTGCCAAGTATTCTTGATTCTTCTTGCTGACTTCTTTGGTGGTGTCGTGTTCTATTTCATCGCTCTTCCAGTTTACCTTTAGCTTGTTTCCAGTTATCCCATTGCTTTTCTGTAATCTTTTTTCAGTCCTGCTACCTAGTCTCCAAGGCCAGCCATTGGGTTTAAATTTTGTCAGACTCTTGCTGGAATCCTTTGAGTTTGCGCTTTTGTAAAAGCCTTTTTTTACTGGACATAGAACCTGACAGTGTGTGTCTTGTCATTGAATTCAAAATTGTTTTTCAGTTTTGAGTCCACTTCCCTAATGGATGGCTTCTGTTTACCACTTACCTTTTCCTTCAGGTCCCCCAGGTCCAAGCATACCAATGCTCCAAAGCAATGAAAGGAACCTGGTTCTCCTCAGCTTGCTTGCTGATCTCAGCGGTCTGGGTAGTGTATGTATGTGGGCACATCTGAAAATATGTGGTTTTGCCTCAAATTGTTTAGTTGAGAAACAGCAGAAAGACTAAAGCTGTATGCTTTAATAATTAGAAATGTGTCAATATTGTTACCTAGTAAACGGGGTAAATAGTCTTCTAAAAAAAAATCAAAAGCTGTGTGTGCTGGTGGGGGAAATGCGTTTTAGCATTGTGATTTGATTTAGATTGTCTCTTAATATATATTGTGTCTATATTCGACTCCTTGGATGAAGGAACTCCTCAGACCGCTCTAGTAATTAATGCCACTTGACTGTGTTATGCAGAAAACTGGAGTGGGCCAGGTTTACTTTATGCTGTAGTGGACCATGTTGATAAGGCAATATATAACAGATGATTCATGAAGAGATGCTTGTCATTGCCAGGACTTGCTTGAATAGCAAGCAGATTTTGGGCAGTGCTTCTTCACCGGAAAGACTTGGGCTGTTTAAACTGAGAGGAGAAGAGACAAATATGCACTGTATTTCTAGCTATCTTGAAGGAGCTGCCTTTCAAAGCTTAGAAGTTGCTGGAGGGAGAAGGAAATGGGTAAAATAAGGGGACGAAGAAGCAGAAAGGCACACAGAGGTTACATAATGATCTTGAAAAGGTGAACAATTAGGAAAAGATTGTAAAATCACTTGGAAAGCTTCTGTGGTTTTCCTTTTGCAAGAAATTACAGCTTGGCCTTCCTCTATAAAAATCCATGCCTTTTTTTCATGCCATTCATTACTAGACAAATCTTGATCAACTTCATTTTCCCCCCCCCTTATGCTTCCTATTGGATGTTACCTCAGAAAAGTTTGATGAAAATCTGTTTCCAACTGCCATCTACTAGTGCAGAGGACTGTGTGTTGACTTGTGGTCATGGGCACAGTTAGCCTTCTGCCCTCGTCAAATGTTTGCACCTCTGTTCCTCATCAGTAGTATTTAAAAAATACAAAGTTGCAATTTGAAAATTGGATTTTAGGCTAATAAGAAACCTCTTTTTAGTTTTGTCAAGATTAGGTTTTGTTAAAATTTATTTATTTTACCCTAAGAATCCTCCGAGACAGCCATTTGGTTTGGTTGAGGACCAGAAAGGAGCCAGAGAGGTGTTGGAAGGAGCTGGAGGCCAAAGGCGATGTGTGCAGGTAATGTGGCTTGTCTGAGGAAGGAAGAGCCCCTTTCTTTGGGGCATCATTACACTAGTTTGGGCATATGCGTAGGATATGACAAAGTTTTGCCCTGGCAGCGTGTTGCCCATGAGATGATGATGTCTAGGAAAACATTTGGCAAGTTTTTCAGCTCTCCATATTGCAGATGTGATTTGCTGGAACGGCAGATCGAATCATAGACTCATAGAATGTGTTGGGTTGGAAGGGACCGTTAAAGGCCATCTAGTCCAACCCTCCTGCAGTAAGCAGGGACATCTTTAACTAGATCAGGTTGCTCAGAGCCTCATCAAGCCTGGCCTTGAATTAAAGACGCTGCCTTGGGTACAATCTGGCTGTCAGGTCTGCGTTTGCTTTGTTTTCTTTCAGGTTTGATCTCCTGTAGACCTTTCCTGGACATGCATAGATCTGTATGTTTTATGACAAGCCAGTAAGCTGTTGGCTGAAAATTGTATTGTAAGGCTTGTTGGGTTTTTTTTTTTTTCAGTCGTAGGATAAAATAACGTATAGGAAATTAACATCTCGGATTGGGTGCTAGCAGTGTAGCCATGTATTGTTTTAAATGATTTTTTAAGTGTATCACTGTTTCATTCTGGTGAACGCTGACATCCAGTTGAACTCATCTCCATTTATCTTTCATGAGTAGTGAAGAATTTTGGTATTTCACACATAGGAAATAATTCACTTTATTAATTTTGCTGAAGAACTGGTGCTTTAATGAGGTGTCTGTCGGTAAGACTTAATTACTGTTAAATTCTGTGAACATTAGTATACTGTGACTCGTTCTATTTAAAACCAAGTTTCATTTGTCAAACGCACGTGATGACATTAGTTTGCTGATATAATGGGCATTGACTTAAATTTGAGAAATAGTGGTTATTCATAACTGGCCTGTCACTAGTACTAGGGTGCAAGGTTTTTCAGGGTGCTGTACTTGTCTGAAGTGATGCGGCTTTGTCTTCTCTGCAATTGCGCGGGAGGACATTGGTAGGAAGGGGCAGTAGCATCACAGCTGTGTCCGCACTAATATCTTTGAGTATTTCATGTCGAATAAATAATTATTCAAATTTGTTCTTTGGAGGGTTAAAGGTAGATGAGCGCATTATGCTGTTCCCCTTTCCCT
Organism: Larus michahellis; assembly: GCF_964199755.1. Taxonomy (NCBI): domain Eukaryota; kingdom Metazoa; phylum Chordata; class Aves; order Charadriiformes; family Laridae; genus Larus; species Larus michahellis. Next base: position 37,047,362 of record NC_133902.1, read on the forward strand.
TAGCGTTTTCCAAGTTGTCTTCCCGTTTGAGTTTTCATTTTACTTCAACCTGTAGCTTTCACAATGTTCTCTCTAGTTGGTTAACATACTTCTACTGTGTTGCGTTTTCCTAATATGCTAAAATGCCTTATGTTGCATTTGCTCAGTGGAACAGGGTTCAAATAAGTTCTGGTGTTGTGTTGACAAAACCTTCCGTCTTGTGTGCATCGCCCCAAGAAAATGATGCAAAATGTAAACCTGAAACAATGAATTAATTCTGTTTCCCAACAAGTATTCAGAAAGGGAGTGTTGTTCAAAGTATTAGGAAAGTTACATTTTTCCCCACGGGAGCTACGCTTATCTAGTTTTTGTTTGTGTTTGTTCTGGATTCTGTTAAAATTCTGAATACAGGTAGTTCTTGCAGTAAGCAAAAAATAATAATAATAAAAAAATATGGTTTGCCATCTTGCTGCAGGCTCACAGAAAATGTAGAGCAGTGAGATTTTCTTTTTCGCTCAAATAATGCGCACACAAGGGTTAAGTGAAGAAAAGGCGCATTATTAACACCTTTAAAATGATGAGGATTCTGCAAAATGGAACGGTCTGTGAGTTTTAACCTTGAGAGCTTGGTAGCTCAGGGCAGTGAGAAGGGAAAAGTCTCCACTCTGTTAACACAGCGGCATTGGGGCAGGTACTTTTGGCTAATTTGGAAGGAAGAGGGATAAGATGGAAGAGGGGTTGTTTGTCTTGACTTTGAATGCAGCGGCTCAAATAATATCTACATCCTTACTTGCTTGCGGTTAATACCCAAGGACCAGGGGAAAGGGAAGACCTGTGGTGCAGACTGTCAGGCAAGAGGGGTCTTGAAAGGAGAATTCATAAGTAAAATTGAGCTTTTCTGCAGGCTGGATTATATTTTAGAGCACTGCATAGAATCATAGAGTCATAGGGTTGGAAGGGACCTCTGGAGATCATCTAGTCCAACCCCCTGCCAGAGCAGGGTCACCTAGAGCAGGTTGCACAGGAACGTGTCCAGGGGGGTTTTGAATGTCTCCAGAAACGGAGACTCCACCACCTCTCTGGGCAGCCTGTGGTGGAACTCATTTCTTCAAATGAAAAAAGCGTTGCGTCTCCAGCCAGCATGGACTTTAAAAAGAAATAAAATAATAATAAGAAAACCACAAAAAACCTCCAAATTGCTGTACTTAGTGCTTTGTCTGAGTCAGGAGGGGACTTCTCCGAGTCAGGGTGTGAACAAGACAGCAGAGGTTGGCCTCTTGCAGCACAGCAGGATGTACACCCTGCTGGGAGGCCTGGCTTGTTTCTTTAGACCATTTGGGGAAGAAGGGAGGACTTTCTTTCTGGAATATCTCAGAAGATATCAGGTCACGTTTCTTGTGGAGGTCTTGTTGGAGAGGATGAATGATAGCACCTTTTATAAAACTGGAGAGGGCAAGAAAGCAGTAAGGTGCAGTTTCCTGCTGCCTTCCCAGGGAGACGATGTGGTTTGAGCGTGGCTTGTACTGCAGTAGCATCTTCAGGGCCAGTGAAAAAAATGGCTCCCTGCAATGCTATTGGGGCTAAGCACAGCCCTTTTTTGTTCCATGCGCAAAGCAGAAAGCCTGTTCTGTTGCTGCTGTTTTGTGCTGTTGGTCAACAAATCAACCCCTGGATTTCTGTAAACCTCACCTCCGTGGTAGGTGGTGATTACTGCCAGAAATTAACTAAAGTTGTCCAAGTTTGTTCTGTTGCTGCTGCTCTTACTCGGCAGCAGTGTGATAAAGCAAGGCCCAGATACGTTTGGTAGTGAGTATGCTCAAAACTTTGTGTCTTGTCTTCATTTTGTGATGAAGATGAAGGGAGAGCAAGATGAAGAGGCTGCACACAGTCAGTATGTTTGAATCTAGTGTTACTGTCCTGCTGAGCAACTGATCCTTCCAGCGGACTGGAACAGAAATTGGCCACTGTGATCTGCACTTGCATTTCAGTTTGTTCCTCACCTACTTGATGTAAATGAGCCTCCTAAAATAGATTATTTTCCTTATGGATTCTTTTGTGCATTTCTCCTGCCCAAGACTGATTTTCTGTTTGAATCTAATGGTGATGAATTGGGAAGAAATTTTATTTACTTATTTCCCCCAGCTCTTACCTGCTGTCAGATCCTGGTGGAGGCTGAAGTGAAGTCTTCACTTCATTTTAGTGAAGACTGCCTCTCACAGGATTTTTAGCCTGGAAGCGTGATCAGAGGAGAAGGGAGAGGACTAGGAGCGAACAGCAGGGTATTTATTCTGATTGCACGTGGTAGGTATTGAATGCTTCGTTGGGGCTGTACTCACTTATTTTTCTATTGGACTTTTCTCCATCCCTGTACAGAAGTCAGTGCTGTGCACTGCACTGAAGGCAGGCTGCTGCCTCATCTCTGTGCCTTCAGTGGAGCATTTCGTGATGGACTTAATCATAATTGTGAATGAAATCTTAGCATTAGGGGAAAAAAAACTTCTTGCGTGAAGCTCAGCAAAAACTACAAACTTGTGACAGAGAATGGTGATCTGAGTTTTTAGATTATACGTTATCAAACCTAGCATGATGCAGAAGAGCTAGATACTTCTGGATCAGTAGACAGAAAGGCTTATGTGGATGGATGGATGTGCTTTCAGGGCAAAGTGTAACTCTGTTGTTGTCTACAGCGTACCTTGAAGAAAATGGCCTTGTAAGTTGAAATCTAGTTCATGAGCACATACTGTGAATTGCTGAAAAGAGAAAAGACTTTTTCTGTGCAAATTTGTGAGGAATCCATGCTGGTTTTGGATGGATTTACACAGATTACATGGTCTTGTTCACCTCTGTGGCTGTATGTGGGTACCTTTTGCTGATGTTTTCTGTACTAGGTTATGCTTTGTAAACAGAAATAGGTGGTGGTGGTGGTACCTGATGAATCTGATTCTTGTGTCTGGTTCATTGCACTGCAAGTGTAAAGATAGCTGTTGTTCTGCTTGGAGGGGTGGATCCAATCCTTCTCAGTGCCAAAAGCTTGCACACACGTGAAAAAACAAAGCACGATCCATTCTTTTGATGGAGAGGTGAATGGTCGGAGTCCCTTTTGGGCAATAATGAGCTGATCTTTGTGAACTGACAGCTAACCTGGGGAGAGAGAAGCAGCATTCTCCTGGGGGAGAGAATGCTGCAGTGAGTTCTCAGGGGTTGATGGTGGTTCTGGATGGCAGACATGTAGCTAGTACTAATTTTCTATGACCATCAGACTAAAGTGTCCTTAGGTCAATTATTGACAGTGTTAGAAATCTCAGCTGGATTCAGTTTGGCACTGAAAGTGTGCTGCTTCTGGTCTTTGCTATAAAAATGCTGGTCTAAAAATAAACTGATGTACAGGGATGCTGGAAGCCGGGAGCAAATGAAGAACTTGTGCACAGAACGTTAGGCAGAGCCCTTGGCTGATGCAGAGATGGTATCACAGAGTAATGTTGACCATGGCGTGAGTGAGGTCAAAGTAGGAAAGTTTTGCACAAAGTAATAATTCCATTGTAAGCAGAGAAGGAAGTAAGAAAACTGAGACTCTTGAGATAGACATCGACCTCTTCGCAAGCCTACCAGCGGCCAGACTGCCACACTTCAAAGGGTATGTGCCATAAAAGCTGAAATAGCAGTTGGGTGACGAATATTGCACTCCAGATATGAAATCCTGTAGCGTAACAGCTAAACCAGTCTGTCCTCGTGCAGGTCCTGTTAGAAATTGGAGTTAGCACTGCACAGACAGTACAAAAAAAATAATAATTGCACTCATGTTTAATTAGGTATTTACCTCACCTAAAATGGCAGAAAACCCAAGCAACTTGAGACACAAGTGTCTAATGCTAGAAATGAGAGCATCTTTACATGGGGCTTATCACCCCTCCTCGTGAGAAGGATATCCCGTTATTGTATACTTTCAATTCCTAGATCTTCCAAAGTGCCACTATGAATGACATTCCCCACATTCTTTCCTTTGCTGGAAGGAGCTGATCAAGCCATGAGGTTGGGAGGCACACTGGAAGCTGAGAGATAGCCTGATGAGCTAGAGCCTGAGCTTTCTCTTCCCTCTTCTGAGGGTATTCCCAGTGTGGTACCCCCCAGTCCGAGGAGTTTGATACGGGCATCTGATCCTCCTTGCTGCCTTTTTGCCCCATTAAGAAAAATCTTCAGTCTCTGCATTCACTAGAGCAACTTTAAAGAGGAGCAAGTTAGGCTATATTTAAATAAATAAAAAAGGCAGCATATTCTTGGCAATAATTTAGACTTTTGCTGTAAACTGTCTACATTCCCTGGGGGATGAGGTCTCCTTTTGTGAAAATCTGTTCTGGATTCAGTATGTTTGACAATTTCTCTGTATGACTACCTTCAGTTTTTTGTTTTGGTGGTGTAAATGAGCAGACTAATGTGTGTGTTTCTAAGTACTCAGATTGTGTTGTTTTTCAAAAAATAATCAAAATAACCTCTTAAGTATACTGGGGACTGATGAAGCTTGCATTCCTAGTATTGCAACACAAGGTGTTCTCTGTTTTAGACTGTAAATATTTATCTCTTGTCAAAGCACAGCAGTTACTATTGGGAACTGATCTGGCATGCGAAAAGGTTTTCCTTAAGGAATTTTTTTCCTTTTATTTACAGTGTTATCATATATTTAAATTCCAGGGCCTCACTGTATAGCTCTGAGGCTTGTTCTTAACACTGGCAATGAAAATCTAAATTATCACAGCCTCTGAGTTATGGATAACTGAATTCTGAGCATATGCTGTAGCCAACTAACAAGCGTGGGTGTGAAATTCAAGCAAACATAGGGAAAGGTACTAATGTTTTCCTGCAGCTGCAGGAGGACTATGAAATGAGAAGGGCTGCAAGCCATGTCACCAGGTGCGTTCTGGACTGTGCTTGGAGTGGCTGTGACGGAAAGGGCACGTATTCAGCACCGGTGTTCCACGGTCTGGCATTTTGCAATGGCTTGTCTCTTCCCCTCCTATTCGCGTGGCTCTTCCCTCCAAGAGCAGGCCCTCACAAAACCTTTCTGTGTCTCCGTTTAGCCTCCCTGCCAGCAAAAATGCTTTGTCATAACCTTTCTTCAGGAGCTTCAGCGCTGTGAGTTTTGCTGAGTGATCTCTTGTTAAATTGTGATCTGTTACGTTTGCCACAGGTATGGAGAGATCTAGAGATGGTTTTCTGCAAGTGGGTAGTATCTGAATCCTCACTGCTGGCTACAAGTCCCGCTTTTGGAGCGTTGTAGGTTGCTTTAATCTCTCTACAGTGGCTTACATTTCTGGGTAAATAGTTTCTGTTGTATTGTGCCATATGTAGGAGGCTTATTCAGCCTGGAAAGGTCTGATTTTTTTTTTTACATCTTCCTAGCTTTTGTACATACTTATTTTTTTGATACTAGCAATTGCTGATATTCTCTGTGCTTGTTAGGTAGCCGACTTCCCTGTGTACTGCGTCTCAGAAGAGAAGCCAAGAGCTGTCAAGCAGGTGTCCTGGTTGGAGTGCTTTTTTTTCCCTCTTTTAGGAAACGTGCTCGTTGAATGAAATAAGTTACTGAAGCTGAGTTCAGTCCCTGCCGTAGTAGGGAAGAGCTGCTTTCGCTCTTTCTTATAAATGTGCAGAATGCGTGTCTCAGGCTGTATCCAACACTGGCCTTTGAGCTTGTCTCTCTGATTCAGAGGTAGCTGGCAGATAAAATGAAGTGAAAATAAAAAGAAATGCTTTCTTTGGCTCTGGTGTTTTCATAGGTATATATTTATTTCACATATATATATTTCATATAAATATATATAAATAGATGATATATATATTTTGTATTTTCATATAAATATATACATTTCTGCTTGGTATGTCTCCCTCTCAAAACTTCAAGGACAACAGATGGATGTCCAAGTATTGCCTTTTTGAAACAGCTCTTAATGTCTGAGATTATCATCTGCTATCAAGTCATGTAAACTTCAGTTCTTGCTCTGTAATATCTGTCTTCAGGGATGCATGGTCAATACAGCCTTTATTTTCTCCTCTCTCTGAAGTCTGGTGTGAAATTTGCTGTTTGTGGCTTCTGGGCAACAAGCTCTTTCCTGGTTTGTGGAAGGGTTTGTAACTGGTAATTGATGCAGCTTTGTCAGGGTGTTGGTTTACAGCTTTATGTAGAGTCTTTTTTAATAGTACTTCCAAATTAAAGTATGAAAAAGTAAATGTCCAAAGTTATTCATAAATACAGTGATATTCAAAGTCGAGCCATTTTTTTGAATAGGAACCTTTGTTCAGTATTTCCTCGAATGAGAAGTAAAGCTGTCTTGGTCAAAGGGAAGTGTTCCATATAGTTTTGTGCTGGACTTGTCTCTCTTGCTTTAATGCAATATATTTTAGCAGAATTGAAGTTGATTTTGAATGTTACTGTCTCCTTGCATTCCTGGTAGAAATGGCTGTCCATTTGCATATTTTCTGGCTTCTGTGCATCTAGATATGTCAGCAGCCTCTGCTCCTTTTCGCTTGATCTTATCTCCCCATTCCATTTCAGGAAAAAAAATTCTTGCAGTCTCCTTCCCCCTGCCCCAGCCTTGGACTGTGCTTTGCATGCAGAGTGTTTTCAGGTAAGGAGGAGTCACATTTGCTTTGCAGCAGCTGCATACTCTTGCTAGAATTTAAAACTGGTGCCGAAAAGTAAATTTTCCGAAACGACTAAAACCCAAAGGAGTTACTTGTCTTTTGCAGTGCGCTGTAGCTGGCTTTGCATTTTCAGTGACTTCCTACAGAAAGAGACCACAGTGTTAGCTAGCAGGGGTTGCTAGCGTTGGCTGTCAGGCCATTTTTTTTTTTTCCTCTGGCATAATGTGACTTATTAATCGTTATGTTAGTGGTAACACAAGATTCATTGAGATTAACATTTAAAGACAACAAACCCAAAGATTTTGAAAATATCTTGTATTCTTTCCTGTTCATTTATTTTAGAGTATTGGATGTAGCAGGCGATAAAGGGCAAAGAGATTCTGCACAGCAGAGCTTTGGTGGCTAATGACAGCTCATCTTGAAAGCCAAGCAGTTCCTCCTGGTGTGGTAGCCGGGTTTAAAGAGGGTATTTAGGAGCATGCAAAGGAGCAAAAACCCAAACCCCAGGAGTCAGAATGAAAGACCCTGAAGTTTGGGCTATAGTGTTTTAATACCTGAGAGAGAAGGCTGAAGAGGGACAAAACCAGATTTAAACTACTTTGCTTACTATCTGTCCTGAAAGAGGAGTGTCTTACAGGGAAGAATATTGTGTAGATTCCATTTAGTGTACAAAGGCATAAACAGCAGTATAAATTTTAATCTAGATCATAGAAACTTAACGGAGTTTGAATCCTTGCATATCTAAGCTAGGGCTCTTAAGGCATCCTCGAGGACACTGAGTTGAAGTCTGTCTTTTCAACTGCTAGCTGACAGTGTTTTAAAATCTACCTAAAAAAATCCCCATGGCAGATACGGTCTCAGTCCTTGAAATATGTCCCAGTTTTTGTGGCTTCAGAATCCAGTTTTTGTATTTCAAGAAGCGATTCCAATTGGTCTTGCTGTGTTCCTGTTGTGCAAACAAACAAAATGGGCTATATAAAATGTGGTCTAAATCATAAGGTAAATGGAGCTCTTCCTGCACCCTGAGTTAAATAACAGCCCTGGTGTTGGAAGCAACACCTGGTAAGTGAACTCTCAAAAGTTTGGTGGCCTCTGCCTCTCTCTAAAGGTAACCTGCAAGTAACAATTTAAAAGGTTTTGTCCTTTTTTGCTTTGGTGGTGTTATAGCACAAATAAATAAAAACCAAGCCCCCTGAAGTATGAGTAATGTCATTTTTTGCTTCTTTGCTTTTCTTGCTTGTCAGCTGCAAGCTTGAAGTACTTGACTGAAGGTTCTAGTTTTTATTAAAGGGTGATGTTGGCCGTTAAAAATTTAACCCTACTTGCAACATAGGAATTTACATTTTTATGGTGATTGAGTTAATTTTCTTAAGTTTTTTACATGGCAGAAATAACTGTTGACTTAGCTTTTAGTATACCATCAGTTATCTGAGTTTCAGTGTTTGACTGCCAGCTCTGTCATGCTTTCCCAGGTGTATGTCAGCATTGCTTTTCATGTGCTGATGATGAGAGGAGAAAAGGTTTTCACAACAAAACAAAAGTTATATTGCACTTTAAAGGGAAAGTTGTATTCTTTTTTTTTTTTTTGTTCAATGCAGCATCCTTTATGCTCATATGTAAAATTTGGGTTTAAGTGATGTCCTGGTTAAGATCCTTTGAGTAAGAAAATATGGAAAAATTTAATGCACTACAGTTATACACTGTAACGCATTTTTATTGACTGTAGGAAAACAGAGGCACATTAAAAGAGGAAACTGAAGAGTGACACCACAAGTCCATTAGGACTGGGCACTCAATTACTGCATGGCTGTGAGGAATGCAGTGTTTTGGTAATAGTATTAGGATTCAGTGTAAGAAAGAAGCAATAAAACACATAAAAACGTAAACTTTGGATCCAAGTGTTTTAGCTTTTGTGGGTGAGGGTGTGCTGTTGTCTGAGCTGTGCAGCAGCCAGAGCGGAGGGTGCTTACGTGAGGTCTGCACGCTTTCCGCAGTGTTATTTTGGCAAGAACAGCCCTTTTTCTGTAGGGCAGACTCCTGGGAGATGGCGTTGAGGAGCGAAAGGGGATGTGTGTGAATGGTGGTAGCTGGCAGTCGGTTCCTGCCAGTGGCGTGATACAGCTGCATTATAGGTGTTTGTTGTAGGGAGCGCATGTCATTCTAGATTTAGAAAATGGCATTGGATTGTTCTCAAACAAAATAGCTTTTTGAAGGATGACAATGACTGTTTAAGCCACTTAACTGGGGCATGAAGAAATGTAATAAAGAACGGAGCTAAGCTGTTGTTCCCAGACAGCATGTGGACAAGGCTTGGTGAGCAGGCAGGGGTGCGGGGGGGACCCTTCTGCCTGGAAGGGAGGTGGTGGAGCGGGGCTGAGGTCTTTGGGGGCCGAGCCAGTCCAGCCTCTGCATCAGTGGGAGAGTCCAGGGGGAAGTTTGCGTCGTGGTGTATGAATCTTAACTGACTTTAGTCTGTGCTGTTAGCATGATAACACTTGTTTTTTTTTTTTTTTCCTTTTTCCCATGCCAAAAAAAATTTGGTGTCTGTGTTGCAGATTAAAATGCACAAACCGTTGTGATATCTCTCTTTGTGTCACTGTTTTGCAGTGAACAGCAGAGGGCTAAATGTCCACTTGAAAATGATGCAACTTGTTTGTGGAGACCTTGAGGCACGTTTCTTTCCAAGAGCATGACAAAGGTCAGGACTTAAAAAGCATAGTGGTAGTAGGTGCGAATGGCAGTGCAGTTAACATTGTGCAGGGAGCACGGAGTATTTGAGAACACCCGTAATTAAGTTGCTGGTTAAACTTAATGCTGGTTAAAACTAGCATTGCTATGTAGTCAGTTCCAAAAGAAACTTGGGGAAATGTTTTACTAGACAAAAGAATTCCACGAGTTATGTGACAAGAGTTGCTTTAGCATTCAAACTAAATTATTTTCACATGGTAATCAGATAGCATTCAATTAAAAAAAAAAAAAGAGCTAGACTAACCTTAAACAATGTTTGTTCTTTAAAAAAAAAGTCAATATTCTTTTTTTCAAGTTAATGAAGTAATTAACAGTGATTGATGACACATGTACTCAGCTATTTTATGCTGGTAGAGCAGATGGGTTAGGCACAGCTAGTGACCAGTAATTTTGATTCTTTGTCAGAAGGAACAAGAAGTTCAGATGTGGGCTGTAACAGCTGAAGTACATGAATAGAAAAGGTACATGTTTTTTCTTTCTGCCTTTCCCTACCTATGTATGAGCATTTGAAAAATGACCCCAGGTAAAGAATCGTGGGTTGTTCATTTTAGCAGTTGAAAAAGCTGAGCTGGAGTGAAAATGTGGTTGGCAAGCTGAAGGTTTTCAGTTGTTTCCCAAAACTAATTACATAAAGGTGTCAGTATCCTTTTTATGGCTATATCAAGCTGTTTTGAAAGAGAAGGGAAGATGTGTGTGTGAGTGAGTGTGTGAGTGAGCAAGCAGGTGAAAAGAATAAAATTCAGTTTGAAAGCTGCATTATTGAGCAAGTCTACAGAAAAATGGTGGCTGGATCCATGAGTCTTCTATTGTGATTCAGGTTTTTTTTCCCCCTTGGTGTCTGCTGTGCTAGGAGCCTGGAGGGAGAGGATGTAGCGAGTATCTTTGGTACAGAACACTGAAGATGGGTGTCAATGGGGTAGAGAGATCTCGGCACTGCTCAAAGGGGAGTTTGGTATAGTGATACAGTGGTAGTTTTAAAATGTTTGGGATACATTACAGGTTGCTGAAACTTTAATTTGCACGAATTAGAAGGGGATCTTAATATGTTGTCAAAATGTTGTGTTTAGATCACGTGCATTGATGGGAAGCTTCAGCTGTTCTGGAGTTTGCATGGGAATGCTTGAGTCAGTGAGATGAGCTTGCTGTCTGCTTGGTCACACAAACCCTTCCTGGTGCTGAACGCTGTCCAGGATTGTTGTTAGGGGGATTTTGGTTAAAAAGAATATACGATTTACCATTACCAAATATACCATTTTGATTAAAAGGAATATACCACTTTTTTATCACTTCAGTCAAGTATTAAAAGGCGTTCTGATTTTTGTGCTTCTGAATTATTGTAGCCAGGGTGATCTACAAGGAAGGAATGAAGAAATGAGATGGACGTCGTCCATAAATGCACAGTGTATTCATTTACCTTCAGCTATGTGATTTGAACTCTTTCAAATGCAGAAATACTAGGATGGAGGAAAAACATGGAATGGGGAAGAAGAGGGCTTCAAAAAAGCCGAGACGGTAGATTTTTATAGGTAATTCTGCCCAACTTGTACCGACTCCTGCAAGGCTTCAGTAGCAGCTGGAACAGGCTCCCGAGGCAGACTTTTATCCTTTCTCCCTCCCACGCGGATCCATCTGTGAGACTGCTTGTTCTTGCTGCTCTTGCTGAGAAACTGGATCGAGCTCAGAAGCATCCTGCTCTTTCAGACCCTCTGCCAGAGTCTTGCTAGTTGAGGAGGGCTCTGTAATCCTGCGAATCTACATATTCCCAGGTTTTACACACAGTCAGTTGCATTTCTGAATCTGCAGCTCTTCTGTGAGCTGTGTTCCTGCTTTACTCTAAAAAAAATTTTCCAAGCTGTTGACCGCTTTAAATTGGAGCTCCCACAGGGTGAACATGATGTGGTATTTCCAGATTTGCTCAGGTTCCTAAAGATCACCTTTTGTTCAGAGTCTTGGATTATGCATCAAAGGATTTAGGTTCACTCGTCATCTGCTTGGTGGTTCCAAAGCCTTGTTTTTTTCACTTTTATGTGTATTTGAGATACCTGCAATGCTGCTTCGACAGCAATACTTGTTGAGGTCTAAAAATAGAGGAGATAGGAGCAGATCCCCTCTTTGGCTAGACAGTAGTATTGCTGTTGGTGTGGAATCTGTGGAAGCAGAAATAATCTTAGTACTCTCGTGTACTCCTACCAGTGAAGAAGGGACACACAAACTTTTGGGGTTTCATGGTGTCCATCAGAAGATCTAAGGTTTTTCTTTTTAGGACATGGAGGCAGCCTCAGCTTTCAAAGCAGCTGTAACTGTTGATCAAGGTGGTGATTTGCAAAAGTGTCTGTAGATGGTACCGTGAGGGATTTTGTGCAGGACATGCAAAAAGCATATTTTTCCAAGTAGCTCTTGATTTAAAGCTTAGTGAGGGAAATTTGCAGACTTCTGCGAGGGGCAAGCTCTAATAGTGGCAGGTATGTGTTAATTTAACATTGAAATGGGTGAAGAGGTCTTCGCTTCTACTGAAATATCAGTGTTCCCTGTGTTTCCAGTTTGGGCCAGTGTCTCAGCATTGGGATTCACACAACCAAAGTGCAAGGGCTGCCACCAGAGTTGGGTTTGAGCAGCTTGCTTTAATTTGAAACACAACTGAAAAGAGCCTGGAAAAGGCAGCCTGATTTAAGGAATCTGCGTGCCGTGGACATTAGTAGTGGAGTGTTTCTTGACAATAAGAAGCAAACGGGTATGAAACTGTAGAAAGCAATTTTTCTTGATTATTTTTATTGATAATTTCTGCTACATGTAATTGGATTAATTATTTCAATATAGGTTTGCTACCCTTGAATAGCTGTGGATTAGTTCTCTGTTAATAAAGTAGCTCACAATTAGTTAATAGTGTCTTGCCATTTGTGGCTGCTGTTCATGTTGTTTTCTTTTAATGCCTGACGGTGCCTTTAGTGCATGTATAGCACTGCTTATATTGCAAAGGCTTGCTTAACAAGCCACTGCCTGAAATAATAGCAGGATTGCGCCAAAAGCAACTACCAGGGACTGTCTAGCAATGTATTATAGCCTTCACAGAAGGAACTGCGTAAATACAGAGTAGGTATCGGTTATTCTTGGAGTCTTAATGTACATATACTATAATTTAACACTTAGGACAAATGTGGTTAAAGATTGAGTCTCTTTCTGAGCATTATACTGTACAAAACCTGTCACACAAAGTTAAAATGTTTAATGTGAGCACATAAGCAATAAATCTGCACAGTGTATATTTGAAAGTGGAAGTTTAAGGGAGAGGCGGAAACACAATATTTGTTCTACTCTAGGCTGTCATGTGAGAGTAGCACTCGTAATGGCTGGCATTGAAATGTCAGCATTTGCTAAACAAATGTACTATGTTTTAATTCCTTGAAGTACGGGGTAATTTCTTAGATGTTTAGTACATTTGAATCGTTGTGCTGAGCTTTTGATCTTAAAGGTAGGTACCTCTGGTTTTGCTGCTGCAAGGTAAGAGTATGGAAACAAGAAGTTCAGCAAAGATGGGATGCCCTAATAATAACAGCTGGAGTGGTCAGTCTGGATGTGTGACTGTGACACCGATGTACCTAGTAAACTATTGGTGAGAAGCTATTTCTAACAGCTGTATTAGGTTGGGTTTTCTGTTTAATTATTAGTTACACAGTTCTAACTGTAATGAAGGCTTCAGGTACTCAAACTGATTTTGCTCTCCATTCTTCTTCCTTGTGGATCCCTGGGTGCTGTGTAGATACTTCCACCTGCCAGTTCATTTGAGTGTTTTCTTTGCCTTAATGAATACAGGTGTGCTCACCACTTATGTGGAAACTAATTAAGAGCTTGTTATGCGATTTGGGTGCAATACAGAACCTTACAAGGAGTAAACTTTGTATTTTGCAAGGTGGGACTGTCACGTCAGCGTAGGACAAAGCAGAGCTGAGTTGATTTTGTGACCGTGTAGGTGGGCTTTTGTCTTTAAAGGTACTTGATTGCCATGTTCTCCAGCAGCATCCAGGAAGGTGTACTTCAGGAGGCATTTCACAACAGGACGTGCACATGGTGACAGTTCTCTGAAACACTCTCTTGTGAGCTGGTGACTTGTCTCATGGGTTTCCTGGCCTTGTGCAGAAGCACTTGATGTTTGTCCTCTTTTCGAGGAAGTTTGTCCATTTGCTTTTGGAATTCAGGAAAACTTTTGCTTTCTCCAGCACCCCAAGTCAGAGTTTCTTAGTGCATCTAAGAAGGAGCATGTAATGCATTTTGCTTCAACTTTCCATCCAAAGTATTTTTTTCTGATATGTTCCCTCCCTTCTCTGTCTACCCAGCTTGTCTCCCAGAAAAAGGATGGGAAAACCTTCTTGCTCTGAAAGGAGATGGAAAACAGAGTGATTGGTGACTTACTGTACTGTATTCATCATGATTCTGCATCACTGTAATATCCTTAAGTCATCTCTGTTCTGGCCTGAAGACTTATAATCTGCTTAACCTCTATGAGGAATTTATACCACACCTCTGATAACTTTTTTTTTCTTCTTCTCTTCTTTTGAAACTCTCATATTGTGTACTTGGAAATGGAGGGGGAGCGTCCAGATACGCACAAAGTATTCATGATTTTGGAGGAACTGAGCTAATACGACAGCAAATTTGTTGTTCTGTTTTTATTTTCTATTACTGTGATGGTATTCTAGTTGCTCTTTTGTCCACAGCTGAACGTTAAGCTGATGGTGTATTTTATAGTGCAGCCTGTTATTCCTGCAGTATGTATTTAGAGACAGAAGCATTGTCTTCGGAAACTTAAAGCTATTTGAGAGGATGTCTGATGATGTTTGAGGCTTGCAAATATGTTTTCTGGGAGACCTCTGTTTTAAGTATTGTTGAAACTGTAGGAAAACCAGCACTTCTGGAAGTGGGCAGTTCTTGTGAAACTTGGTCTCCTGGGACAGATTCAGTAAAGCTGTGTTTTGCTTGAGAAGTAGTATTTGAAGTGATGTTGTCGGAGGGTTGTGTGGGTCCTCAGGACTACCGCCGCTGTTTTTTGTCATCTTGCAAAGTGGTGACTCTGGTGACATAGTCCCTAGAGAGAAGAATCAGCCCGGGAGACTGTTTCACACTGCTGCTGCTCTAAATAAAGATGCAGTAAATCATTTTGTGGTCATAGTAAATTATTATTGCTTTCAAATAGCTATATGCCTCTTCTTTGTCCCGTCTTCTTTTCCTATATAGATCCTATATTGGCGGTATTTTTTAAAAAACTCCTGAAAAGCAAAGGCAGGTGTTGTGTTTTGCTTTTTTTCCTCTAGGTAAAGTTCGGGATCTGTTGTCAAAGGAGAGATCTAATCAATAAGCTCCAACAGAGGCACTGCCTCTCATTAGGTCTGTGCAGAGCACGTACGTGCTGCAGCATTGGCTTGTTCGCAGGCTGCATGTTAGGAGTAGGAATCCAAGCAAGCATCAAGATGATGCTGATGTTGTCATCTTCTTACATGGAGCATAGATGATTAAACTTAATACTGTTTGCCTGTTAATGCAGCAAGGAAGCTAACACCTTGGTAGATTTTGGAAAAAAAATAAGTAAAACCTTGTTATTGGTGTAATCTGCAGTGTCAGGCAGAAGGATTGGTCATAATGCTTTTTGTAAGATGGGTGTTTCCATGGCTTTTGGAGGCCAATGCTAGAGCACTGCTAAAGAAGTGCCAGGATGCGGAAGGCGTTCTCCTAGCATCCCTTCTGCTGTTGTCTTCACAGAGCTGGCTTCCTTGCCCTGCTAGAAGGCAGCGTCTTCTACAAAGCTGTTAATGTTCAGGGGTCTGAAAGGCAGAGCAGCTTTCTCTGGACCTAGAAATAAGCTTCAAAGCACAGCAATGGGTATTGTAGATGTATGACTTACACCATTTGATGCATTGTCAGCAGGCAGTTAGGTTTGTTTAACTGAGGTTTTCAAGTGATCTTGTCAGCTGGCTGTAGTGTTGCCATCTGGGGGTGTTGATGGTATGTGTCTGAGAAGGCCTGCAGATGAAGTGAGGTCATCGATAGCTGGCTATCCTGAAGCAACCAGACTGACGACTTAAAACAATCTTGAAACTTCACCCTTAGGCCAAGATTTTTATCTTGGCTGAAGTACTGTAGCAATTTCAGCTCTGAAAAATGGAGCTTTGTAAATAAAGCTCTATCATAATTTTAATTACTGGTTACTGCATAGCTCTGCTTGTGACTAGTAGAGAGGCACACCTGGAATGGGCTCAGAAGAGGAAGGTGAACATTTATACTGTCAAAACATTCATGTGGTAGGAACTGTAAGATTCCTGTTACTTATTATTGGGGGGAAAGCTTTCAGTAGCTGCAAAATGTATGGAAACAGACTTGGAAAACTGTTGGATTCCTTACATTTCGTAGTTCACATGCAATTCTGTCTCTTAATGGTTGGCTACATCCCCAGTAGGGAAAAAGTGGTCTTGGAAAGTGTGTGGAAGGAATAGTGTAGAACTGAGTTGTGGAGCTGTATTGTGTGTGTGGTTTTGGGGAGGGACAAGCCTGGTCGTGCAGTTGGAGAGGAAGAAGGTGAGGAACCTTCTGTTTTAGAGAGCTGTTAAACAGTTCTGTGTTTAGAGCCAGATGCTTTCTCCCTATACGCATTATTCCCGTGTATAGGTGGTTTGTCACCATGTGTGATAACCCAGCCTGTTGATGAATTTGCCACCTTTTTCTTTGCAGCTTCTGGAAGAAGCAGTTAAGTCTCATGAAAATGTTTTAAGCAGGCGCATCCCTTCCTTGACATAAATGCTGAAAGATCTGCCTGCCGTACTGCTGAGGACTGAGCGTGTTGTGTAATGTACTTGTTGGTAGGAGGTGAATAAGAGAAGAGCTAAAATGACCAATGGTGCCTTTAATCTAGGGAAGGTGTATAGTAAGGGATGATGGTTGGTTGAGGCACCAAAAAAATTGAGAAACAAGGTGCCCTTCCTGAGGCTGCAGCCCCTCAGTCCGTCTCTTAGTGTACGGTGACTGCAGATATGGAGGCTCATTATCAGCTGGTGACAAGGAGGTGATAGGACACTCAGGCTGTGGCTACCTTCTGAACCAGGGACGTGACGAGGATACAGCTGCAGATGCTCCAGCCGGCATAGCTTTAGGGAGCATGTGCTCTCAGGCATACCCGTAGAAGCAGCCTGAAATAAATAGGCATTAATTTGCTCCTTTGTGCTCCTCTTCCAGAGTTTTTCTAGAAATCCTGCAGCGATCAGACTCTGAACAATTCTGTGAGGTGGAAAGCTTGATCATCCAGTTCTGTTTGCTACACCTGATTAAGTAAGAGTGTGCGTTTTTCACACCTGCTTGTTTTAGTCTAGAATTCTGCTCAGTCTTTCTGTCCTGTAGTCTGAAACATTCAGTGCCATCCACTGTCTTGTGTGCGTATGCTCCTCGGGCGCCCATTGCTCTGTGCCTAGGGAAGGACTCCATGTGAAATGCCAAAGCTGGCACGGTCACTATGCCACTGGCTGTTGTCAGCCAAGAAAATTCACCTAGCCAAGCAGGCAATCCTGGGGCTCGCTCGGAGAAGGCAGGCAGGCTCAGCGAAAGTCTTCCATGGCAGCGGTCATCCATCTCTTTTTCTGCACACTGGAGCCCAGTGAGTCTGACCCCAGCAGGAGTGCAGCGAAGCCTGCGGTGCCCGTGATCCTGCTCCCCCCAGAAAAGGAAGCTGAGCGACCTGTCTGGCCATAATAGTTGGTTATGAAGTTACTCAGGAGAGGATCGTGCTGCTGTAAACAAACACGTGCTCATCCCCATCATCTACAGCGTGCGTCTGGGTTAGCGGTGGGCAGGTTGCCTAGGCAGCTCATCCTGTCCATGACCCAGTCCTTGCCCATGCATGAAATGCTTGCGAGGAGCATGCCTCCGGACTATGTGTGGGGTGGACTCACTCTTCTTATGGCTGAGATGTGCAGGCCAGAGGTGATCGCCCTCGTCCTGGAAAGCAGTGGAGTAGAAGTAAAACAAGCTCTCATTGTTTGTTTGTTTTTCTTTTGTTTATTTATTTATTTATTAAATGAGAGAATTTGCTTGGAAAAGCCTACAAACCTCCCAATGTCCTAGGCGCAGGGGTAGACAGCATTTTGCTTCTCCTAATTTGAGAAGTGTTTTTGTGCCATGGTGGCAAAATGACAAATTTACATAAGAACTGTTGCAGATAAGAGCCTTGACCACTGTGGAAATGCCTCATTGGACTGCATTGAGATCAGCGCAAGTGGTAGCTGAAAATTAAGAGTTTAGTGGTGAGATAAGTTGTGAAATTAATGCTGTTTGTATCCTGGAAACATCTGTTTTGCTTACACTTTCCTCAGTCTTCTAGAAGAAATGTAGGAAGCATTTGAAAAAAAAAAAGTTTAGGTGAACTAAATCTGTAGCTTGTCCATCTGATCATCGTTATTTTGTCGTCTCTGCTCTGACCAGGCACTAGTATTACTAAAACATGCAGAAACTTAATATTTTGGGTCTTTCTCATGTCTGACTGAATTTAGATAGACCTTTGGGGGAAGAAGTGGGAATAGGGAAGCTGGTGGTGCTGTTAAATGGATTTGCTGCTACTGTTTCAGTTCAGTTTCTTTGGGAAATGCGTACACATCTTCTCACTGTTCATGCTCCGTACTTCATTCTTGCACTGTGAAAAAGAGTCCACAGAAATCTGTTAGCTGCATTCCAAACTGTTCCTGTCTACAGCTGAGATTGCTTCTGCTGTAACATTACCTGCTGTTTTTATTGGAAATACATGATGTTAATATTTCGCTAATGCCTGGTCTAAGCTGACCCGACTCTCTTCAACAGGATGTGCAAATTAATGGAACTGGAAGATCTTGAAATTAATGGAACTGGAAGTCTCTTCTGTCTTTGGGATGGCAGAGATCTGCGGGGATTAGAAAAGACACTTAAGTAATTTTCTCTTGAATTTGACACATAACATGAAAGAGCGTTCCAGGTCTCTAAAAATGCAAGATGGGCAGAGGAACTTGGAGACTAGTAATGCCAAGACACTTGGGGTAGAGAGAAACAGCCAGTTAAAGAGGTTTTTTAATGAAATGCAGCGAGGAAGGCCTCTTTGTTCAGCAGTGTCTGCTCGGGCATTATTCTGCAAACCAGTGAAGTACCATTATAAAGCTGGGCCCGTCCCACGTGACAGTGGTGGTATTTAAGTCTTAGACCTGTTTTTGCTGCCTTACTGGAAAGGAACATGAATATCTGAGCATGATAAGAGCTCTTCCAAGAATAGACGGGACTACTTGAAATGTAATGGCACAGATAAATTGTGGACAGATGCTCATTGTGCAAGCGGCAGTAGTAGTTAACTATCATAATCATCCCCCGCCCAAGGAATATTGCCATCTCTTTGCTGGAGGTCACCACACCCTCAGATCTGCTGGTGGAGCAGTTTGGGGTGAGTGCTCCCTGCTCTGGCTTTGAGCGGAGTCAGCTGGATTAATTTGGATGGGTTAACTAGTTGGCTTCTGCCAGCAAGGCTGACTTCATGTCTGCAGTGGGGTA
The DNA here is from genome assembly GCF_964199755.1 of Larus michahellis. NCBI lineage: Eukaryota > Metazoa > Chordata > Aves > Charadriiformes > Laridae > Larus > Larus michahellis. The sequence goes on from NC_133902.1 coordinate 37,066,268, forward strand.
GGGAGTGCTGGGGATAAACTGTTCTTGCTAGCCAAGCAGTGAGGGCAAAAATGCCTTGCTGGGGCAGTGAGGATCTCCTCCGGGTACCAGCTCTGGGTTAACACGTCATCTTCAGCATCCGGGAGAGGTTATCTGTTGGGAGCCTGAATGCTGATGACTTTTCTTTTTTTTTTTTTGGTGCAAAGAAGGGAAATAACCTATGGTTGTGAAATACTTGGCATAAAGGGTTTAATCTGTTTCAGCAGTGTTAGCTGGTAGCACGTATCAGCGGCAGGTCTCTGTGTGTGTGTTAAAACAGAGCAATCTCCCTGAGATACCCTGCCTGTAAAACATGGCTATTTAAGAAATACTGGATGCCACTTGGTAGAAACCCCCCAAGCCCCCAGAATTGAACTTCAGGACACCCTGCAGCAGGTTCTTTTGGTGTAAATATTCCTGTCTGCGTTGGAGACACCATCTGTGGGGGCCTCTGAGGTGAGGGTTTCTATAAGCTAGGGTATCTACTGCTATTATATTTTTATTTTGGGGGGGGGCAGGGGCACACTAGGTTCCTAACTCAGTGGGGTTTTTTTCTCTCTTCTTCCTCCCTCTAACGTACAGCTTAAAAATAATTCGGAACGGTGGATTTTTTTTTTCTTTTTTCCCCCTGGGACAGTATGAAGTTGCTTCTTAATAATCTGTTGGAGGCTTGGGCAGAGTGGGAGTGGAACTGATTGTGTGGGTTTTTTCCCTTCCTGCTCCAAGACCACTTCTTGGCACTGAGGAATTTTTCTTTAGACTTCTTTGGGGAACAGATGCGTGAAGTACAGTTACCACTCATACATATGGCTTTTAAAATATGGAAGCTGTTGGACTGAAGTGGCTTCATATGGCGCTTTTGGAGGATCAGAATTAGCATGCAAGTTTGGGTTTTTAAGACTTGAATGTGTAGTTGAAAAGTGGGGTTTTTTTATTGTTTTTTTCTTAATGATGTTAAATATTAGTCTGCGCTTTTATGGTTATTAATTAAAATTACATCTATAACTCTGAAAATTACTCTCTCTGCAACCTTAATGCCTAAAACGGTATCCTAGTTTAATCTTCTGGGGATAAATATGCTATAATGTGTCATTTAAATGGTTGTAAATACTAATTCTCTAATGTAGCCATCTTTTTCTTTAATTACAGGTTCCCATTTTGAAAGCCATTAGAAGATATTCTGCCACCCTATTGGATTACTTCCTATACAACTCAGCATGTCACTGTGCCCTGGATTTTATAAGGTGGCCATGATTTAATCCCCACTTCCAATTTCTATGTATTGGTGAAGCATTGGAGCTCTTTAGAGCTGCTGTTACTTGTGTGGAAACTGATCCATCTTGAATCCCTTCTCCAAAGGACTAGACGTTACTAGCAATGAGCTCCCAAAGCCATCCAGGTAAGGGCAAAACCACTTTAAATCTAGTAACAACAGCAAAACGCCATGTGTTTGTTGCATGAACAGACTTTTTTATTATGTTGAAGCGATAATCCCGTCCTTCTCTCTGTACTCGCATTGTTTAAAACTGAGACTTTGCATGAAGATGGAAAATTTTCTTGTTGTTACAAGGAAATATTGCCATTCTAGGTTTCTAATTGTTCCATTACATATCCCTGAAAGTTGTAGGGTATTTTCTGAGATGTTAACCAGATGTTTAATTTGTTAAATCTATGCTGGTAAGTATTGTACCTGCTGATGAAGTAGTGTACCTCTAAGGAGTGGTCATGGTTCTGGTGGTGTGTCTTTATGGATATTCAAAAAACCTCTTTGACTTTTAAAGTACTTTTTAGTAAGAATGAATAGTTTTGCTGGAACAAGAGTCAATTGATCCATCTCAATATTATCTGGGGGATTATCCCTAATGTGTCTTGTAATTTAAGAGGTATGATTCATCGCTACAAAATTGCATGTTTCTGTTTGTCAAGAGGATCTGTAGATACATGGTTACAGGCTTTCTAGCATAAAGTGGTCTTGCGCATTTGTATTCAGTGAGTTTCAGGTAACTTTCTGGTAGGCAGAGCTTTGTGAGCTTGTGCTTTGGAATAGGAATTTTAATTGTGCTCTGATACACCTGCTTTGACTGTTTCAGTTTATAGTAGAGAAAATGACTGCTGGGAAGCAAGTAATCCAACAATGGCAAGGCACGTGAAAGTACTTAGTTAACTATGCCTTCGAGAGATTACTTTTGTGACTTCAGTTTAATCAGTTTTGGGTTAACAGTCAAATAAGACTGCAGTTAAAAGCCAATGAACAGCTCCTAAGATTTAAGGAACTGTATATTTGTGGGGGAAGAGTTTTATATTTGCTTCGTAACTACTTCTAGCAGCCCATTTGCGTTTCTGAGGCCAGGAGCAGGGAATGCTGCAGTAAATAGGGATGCTGGAGTTTACAAGCAGCAGTGTTGAAAATCTGACCCTTACGTAGGAACTGAAATGAGTTTATAAGCCTCTAAAATTATCAAAAAGAAAAAATCTGGCTTCTGCTTCCAAAATGTAGCAGTCTCTTAGATTTTTGAAACTTGCATCTGGTACTATGGAGAGTTGTGAAACTAAGTATATTCGCAGAGTAGAGCGCATGTAGGTGTTCACCTGTGGCACGTTTCTTGCAATGTGATGTTTTTCAAGGGATCTGTTCTTCAAGTAAATGAATAGTTGTTATTTGAATGCTTTCCTGCCTCAAATATGAGTGAGACTGTGGAGCCAATGGCCATCTGCTTTTTTTTCTCATTGTGGTGGGATTGGTTAAATATATACCTATATTCAGAAACCAACAAACAGACCTAACTTGATATTGCTTTACCTAATGAGCAGCTCTCCAGGTATTTGGGAAAGGGGGATGTCTGTCTTAATTGGGCTGTTTTGTTGACACAGGGGTATTGGAAGCTTGCTGCTGATTTGTCGTCTTTTCCTTTAATTCATCTACTAACTCTTTTTTTTTTTTTTTGTCTTTTTTGTCTTGCCTCTTCTTATTGGTTCTACTACTTTTGTTCAAGTTCTGTGCTGATGGTGTAGCAGGGAGCCCTGTAAGAAGGGCTAATGAAAGAAGGCAACCTTCTTGGCTCTTGTCACATAAGGTCTTAGAGTGAGGTACGGGATGGCTCAGTAACAACAGAAGTTGTGCCTACTGTATGAGTGTTTGGTAGAAAATAAGACTACTAGTAGGGGAAAGTTTTGTCTGCTCTGGTAGTTAGCCCTTTGAAACATAAAGAAAATGTTGCAGTTGCATTATTTAGAAATATAGCTCAAATGTATTGATAGTAATCCTTGAAGGAAGTGTGATAGAAACTCAAGGCCCATCATGAACTATTGCACTGGAGATCATTTAAAGGCTGAAAAACTTTCAGAAAATTGAAAAAGCAGAAGAAATGATCTTGTGGTGGTATTTTTTTTTTTTTTTTTACTGAATGGTGTTCTGCAGGTGGGCTTTGTATATAATTATTTACCAACGGTGTTAACTTCCACAAAGTCTTAGTTCTCATGAAATGCTGTCGAGAAATTGTCCCTATGCCGTTTCTCAGCTTTGGGTTCTTAATTTAGTTGTATTTCCGAGCATTGGTTTGAAATTCTGCAGTGTATCATGGTGCTTTTTACCCCTGGCTTTCACTGTGGTATTATTACTGCTTATTTCTCTTTTAGAGTTAGTTTTATAATAATCGGTAGAAATATTTTCCAAACCTTGCCAAAGATGACATCTGGACTTCTCATGTCAGTTACGATAGCTATTTTGATTATACGGCTACAGGTAATTATTGCTAATGACATGCATTGTTTAAGGGAAGGCTCTGGCTTAACTCAAGAGCCTATTAAACCTTGCTTCAGTGGATACAAGTTTTCTTCTCTAATCTTCTCCAAACCTATCACTAATAGGATGTTTTAGGAACAGGGTCATAAAACTGTTGCAGCGTAGATGAATGAAAGTTTTGTTTGTTTGGGTTTATTTTTTCTTTTATTTTTCCTTTCACTCTGCAAAGCTCTCTTGTGAGAAATGTTGGGTACTGAAGGCTTCGCATTGAACAGGGCAAAAAGTCATGGAGAAAATTAAGTTGTCTAAGAAAAGTATGACTTCTGCTGCCTCCCCCAGGATTCTTCCCCATCACTGCCACTTTTTTTTGTTGTATTTTGGAGTGAATTTTCTCAGAGAATGAGAAGTAAGAATGCCCAGGTGGGAAAAGTTAATCCTGAAGAGCTTCCAATGGGTAAATCAATCTGTCTTGAGCCCTAGACGTATGGTAAAGATCTTGAGCTTTGTTTTCTGGGCCAAAAGCGCACTCCCCAGTCTCCTACTTGAGCCTTGGGTTAAGACCAGCTTATGAACTGAACTTTCCACAAAATCTCCTCCTCCTTGCTTGACGAACAGGAGAATCAGGTGGGCTGCTGGTGTCCCTTCTACCACAAGAACTGTGCGCCCATTGCACCAATTGCTCTGGAGGAATGACCAGCTCCCTGCAGGTGTCAGTAGGTTTTGTGGATTCCTGGGCAGGAATGGGAATTGCTTTGAGTGGAACTGCTGGGCAGGATGAAGTGGGAGGGGAAAGGGGCTGGAATTGGAGGGTGGGGTGGCAGGAGGACATGCTTTCCTCTGCAGGGATGGGAGCAGGAACCACATAGACCTAATCAAGACAAAACTCAGAGGCATCACGTGCCCCTTGACTTTTGGCAGAGGAGTCACCGCGTCTTCCAGCGCTGGAACAAAGCTGAAAAAAATGCTGAAATTGTGCTATAAAAGATCAAGTTGCTGCAAAGTACAATTAAGAAAATTAGGCTCATTAAGATAACATTTGGGATTATGACAAAGCTTGGGGGGGCAGGGGAAAGTGTGTTTAGTTTCATTTCTTAACCTGTTACGTTGCCCACAATTTAAACTTACCTTACATAACCCGTGGTGCTGATGCTGCTCATCTTACCCAGTCTGGCTGAGTTGTGAGTATGTTTGGGGTTTTTTGTTTTCTTGTTTTTCTTTTTTTTTCTTTTCCCCTCTTATTGACCTTAAATGATTTCTTGCGGTCACCTTCTACCTCCCCCATTAATTTTCAGTGGCTTGAGTTTCACTATCATTTGGTTCTTTAATCAGTAAAGATTGTTCTGCTGATACTAGTTATACATAAAGATTAGTTTAAAAAAAACAAAACACTTAAAGTTAATCACTCAACTGATTTGTATTTGTTTAAAGTTCACTTTCCTTTGTAAAAGCTGAAAATCTCCATGTTCAATGAAGCATTTTGTTTATGAAATGTTATCTTACAGGAATTAGCCAGTCTGAATGCAAATGCTATATTCTTTCTTCAGAGCTACTCTTGCGGAGATGCAAATTTTATTTACATTTTGAAATGCTGAATGTTTGATAATTAGGAATATTGAAGTTTTAAGAATGAGCTGCCTATCTGATATGGAAAAATCTGCAGCAGGATCATTAAGACCGAGAGGAGACACCAGAGAAAGCAGAAAGCTTCATGATCGCACAACACTAGGAAAATGAGTTAGCAAGTCATGTGCTGTGATTTGCTAGACTGATAAGTACTTTCGTATGGTGTTTTATCTGCTGAGTGCAAGAAGCCACTCTCCTTTCATACTCTGTGGCTCAATGAGGCACGGAAAGCCATTTCATGCAGTATACATAAGAGCTCTCCCTGTTACTCTCTCAAACATTTTGCACCATCCAATAAATATTTTATGTGTTCTCTTTTTAAAGATTAAGATGTTTCTGTGGAGATGCATTTCAAACTGGCTTTAAATGACGCTGACCTACTTTCTGGCAGTAATGAGTTTGTTTCTGTAAATTATCTGGGGGCAAAAGCATTCTTTCAATAAACATAAGCGCTACAGGAGTAAATTCCAGTCCTCCTTTAGCAGGGCTGGGGCACAACTGATACTTGGTGGTTGTCATCTGTAAGAGCATCTGGACGTGGTGTATCCCTGCTTCCCCCTACCTGTCTGGTGCTCCTCATCATTATAGCTGGATTATTCTACGCTGGGCATTCAGGCTCCTATTTACAAGTAAAACAATACTAGGAGTGAGTAATAGCGAGAACCTCGCTATCTCTGATGCTGTCTCTTGTCTGGATGGAAATACAAAGATTTCTCCAGACCTGTCCTCTTCCCACACTGCCATGTGTGTGCGCTTCATGGGAAACTAAACTTTTGGGGAAAGTTCCAACTGTTTGGCAGGCCCAGCGAGGTGACAGGATCTCCTTTGAAGGGATGCTGCCACCTGTCCTTCACAGCAATAGGGTCAGCGTTGAGCTTGTGGACTAGGAACTTAGTAGCAAGAGCTACTTGAAGCCGTTGCCCTGAGCAGTCTGGTCCCCCAGGTTTGGAGTGACTTTGAGGTTGGCTGAGAAGTAAACTTGGCGACAAGATCTGGTAGTGAGAAGCTTTGGGTAGAAGAACTGAAAACCCTTGCAGATGGGAACTGGGCATGTCTCCATTTACTTTTCTTTCTCCAACCTATGACAGAATACCTACTCCACTTGCATTCTGATTCTTATATGTGTGTAAGCTGAGCCTGTCCTGGATTTTCTCTAAGAACAGTATCATTTTGAGGACCTTGAAAGTTTAAAGCTGCTACCATGAAACCTGTGAAGTTTTCGCTTTCTGGAGCATCAAACAGTTAAGACTTTCTGTACAAGATTTTTATTGTACCCTCAAAAGAGAAGAATTGTTTTGTGCTTCAACTTGGGGTTCAAGTTGAAGTTCCTTCTAGGTCAGTGTCCCTGCTAAGTACATTCCTCTCATTTCTACTTTTTCTTTAAATGCAGTTCTTGCACTTCGGAATTCTTTAAAAGCCTTTTTCGAAAGTAAGTTTTTTAGCCTATGATGTATCCTGCAGTGCAAAGATGAGAAGCAGGTACTTATGATGAGAGGCAGAGGACTCTGAATTATTTTGAATGATGTACAGGGTAGGAAAAAGAAGTAAAAGAAGGTAGTACTTTTAAAGTCAGATGATAATGTTTGAGATAGTCCTTGGGACCTTGTGTCTCACTTGGAAAGGAGAGAAACTTTTTTCTGTATGGTTACTGCATTTTTGTTATTCACTTTTGGTCAACCTCAGTTTGACCTGTACCTTATCTCATGTATACTTCCCCAAATAAAACTTGTACCTGGACTATAACAAGGAGTATATTCTCAGCATTTATTTTAAATTACTCAACTTGTTGCCTTCGTGCCACGCTCTCACACTGATGAGGCTTGTTTGTGTGCCTTTCATGTGGTCAGATCAATTAGGACAGAGCTGATGTTGAAGGAACACTTTAGTCATCCCATTGATTCTGAAAGTGATTCAGGAGCAGAGTCCAAAATTCTATTTATTCTCAGATGGATGTCAGCCATACATGACATTTTTTATCCTGTAAGTCTAGGAATTTAGCTATTTGGCTACCTGTACTTTTACAGGTACTGCTTATCCTCACTGCAAAAGAAAAAGCGTTGCCTTATTTTTGAGAGTTTTTGGTCAAAAGCTTTTGGAATTTTTTTAAAAGAAGTTTTCATATTGTTGAGTTGGGGAGAAGAGTGGAGAAACAACTGCAATGACGTTTCTTCTTTCAGTGTAGTTTTTAGTATATATTCTTTTTTTATCCCTTAACATCTGTAGAAACTGACTTTACAGTCAGCAAGTAGCCAGGAGTGGCTGAACATGGAGTACCAGGTGCCTTACTGGAGAAGCAAAAATTGCGGATGTGTTAATTTTATCATCCTTCAGTAAAGGCTTGGCAAGTCCCTTTCCCTCCATAGGTTGCAATGTACCATGAATTTCCCCTCACCCTTTGTTCTCTTCTGTTTAGGCTGCTAAGCGAGAAAGGCCTTTGAAGTGCACTGACACCTGCAAGGTTTGAGGTACCAAGTGGAGTGGTCAAAAGTCTGGGTGAAGCATGGAATACTTCTTAGCCAAACTGTGACGGCAGAAAAGCATTATTACAAATAAATGAGAGTGATCTTATTCATAGGTGACACCTATGAAATACAACGCTGCATGGATTTTAGGGTAACTTTATATGGCTGTTTTCTAGTTTTTGTGATTTTGCTCTTAGGAACTTCAAAGATGCTCAGTGGGATTAGATCTCAAATAATTGATTTAGCTAACTAACTGGTAGTGTTGCCCAATTACTGAGGTAGGATTAGCAGAGTTTAACCCTCTGCTGTGTGCTTCAGAGTAAAACTGCAGCATCCACTTTGGTTTTTGAGCCCTTGCGATCGTCTGGCCGAATGGAGACTCAATGGCAAGTTGTGCAGTGTGTTGCTGTCCTCTTTTCTATTCCTATCCCTATCCCTTCTCTTAAATTTTTTTTTTTTTTTAATTTCTTGAGCTGTGGTACTTGCTGTTCTTTCCCTTGTCCATTGGGGTTTCTGAGAGTTAGAGGCTGGCTGGGGCAGGGGCCACGGCTCCAGTGACTTCCTTGCAAGAAGAAAATAGGCAAGTTGAATCTTCTTTAGCATCTTTCATGTGATAACTAATGAGAAACGGGGCATACAAATCATTCTTCCTTTTAAGAAAACTAAAATTAGTATATCAGCAAATCTTTTAAACCCTTTGTTTCTATAACTGAAATCAAAATACTGTTGTTTCATCAGTTACTGAGGAAATCAGATGCTTTACCTGCAGTGCCCTTGCCCGCTTTGAAATGTGGAATGGCTCTTGGTGTTCCCTGCAGGAACTACTGTCAGGGTTTGGCTAAATGATGCTCGAGAGACTGATGTGCTGAAGTAAATTTTTAGCTTTTCAAAAGCTAGTATTAGCTGAATTACATACAGAAAAATACTCATGGGCTTTTTTGAGATCCTCCTGTCTTCTTGCGATTTCCTTGAAATTGAACTAGATCAAGATTACTTAATATCTTCTTTCAAACAAAGAAGTGTGTGCTGACTGTAACGGTTTAGGGATTTGTCTTGAATTTCAAGCGTGATTCAAGCTTAATTTTTTTTAAGGCTTAAAAAACAGATAAGTAGTATGTAAAAGCCCTTTGGGACTACAACAGATCTGGCAATACCCTGGAAAGCTGCTGTTGCAGCTTATGGACCTTATAGCACAGCCATGCTCTGCCTTCACCTGGCTTCATGGGTTACCGCTTCACTGATTTCCCCACCACGCTGCTGTCAGCCCAAGGGGAGGGTCCATATCAGGACCGTAACTGGGAATGTTTGCTGGTTAATGCACTTGTATTCACAAGTTCTTCAGCTAAGTCTGTTTACAAAGGTACTGCTAAACTGCTTCTCTTTGATTGTCATTTAACTTTCCTAACAATGTGTCTTCCTGATTGTGAAGGCCTTTCCCTGTCCGCCAGTATCTCTGGAGAAGCTCAGCTTGAAGGTACCACTGGTGGCACCAATTCTTCTGAGTGTTACCAGAAGCCCGTGCCTGTGTGGGGGGTTCAGTGAAGCATTTTTAATCCTCCTTTGAACACCAGCAGCGCAGGCTTTGCCAGGGAATCCACAGACTAGACTTAATCTTCCCAGTGTTTGTATCTGGTCTGCTCAACTTTGATGAAGCAACATCAGATTTATTTTGAAGGCATGAGTTGTGAAGTCTTGAGTGCATTCTGCAAGGATGGCTGTGCAAGGTCAGCCCTGGGGAGACCAGATCTGGGAGCCTGACCACATCTAGCTGTGGATGCCTGGGAAAGAGGGTGAGAACAGGTAAGATTGTAGCAACAGCCATTAATATATCCTCTCAACCTCTAATCACGTATGACTTGGGATTTTTGGGGGCTGGGTGTGGTAAATTTTACATTATCGATCCTGTTGCTTTTGGAAGCTGCTTAAGCTTTGGCATTTGCAGGGAGTTGCATAGTTGGACCTTGCTGCATGAGGAGTGTTGCATTGACTCCCTCTGTTTCAGAGCTCACGCGTCTGAAATCGATGTTTTTGAGGGTCTGCTTCCTTCCACTGAGTGTTGAGGAGTGGAGTTGGTGGCATCTGAGGTCTTCACTGTAAGCACTGGACCTGGGTGCTGGGATACTGATGGAGATCAGTTGTACAAAACCGTTCCATCACTTTTGTTTTGCACTGTTTTGGTTGTACCAAGGGATGAATAATCCCAGTGCTGAAAAAAAAATAAATCATCTTCCTTTGTGTATTGGTACTTGTTGACTTGAACATGAGCAAATAGGATTTTGCCAGTGACACCTTCTCCTCCAGGAGAGACTCCTACTGATGGGCAAGGTAAAGCTGCTTGCAGTGGAGGGAACTACTGGAAGCTGTCACCATGCTACAGCTGTGCTCTGTGGTAGGGCTGGGATCAGGATGTTGGAGAAATGACAGATGAATTCAAAGAAATTTTTTTTTTTTAAATCAATCCTGACCCTTTCACTATTCAAGAATCTATGTACTTACTTTGTTTGTAGGTGTTACGCTGCCAAACAACATAAATAGCTTTACAGGGAAAATTGCAATAGGAGTGAGGTCTAGTTTGTGAGCTTTGAACTGCTAGCTTTGGCTTCAGGTAACCATTTTGTTCTAAAAAGCTACTGCTGTAGTTGTGTAACCCCATCAGACTTGATGTAATAGCAAGGAGTGTGGGCGTTGGGGTTGAGGGGGTGTGGGGTTTGATGCCTGTCTTGGCAGTGTACGCATTGTATTGTGTATTTTGACTTTTTTTTTAATAGATGTTGCTGTCCATGAACTCCTGTGTAATGACTCTGCTGTCAGGTTTCACCTTCTAATCAATAGACCAAGATCAATGCAGTTATTTGTACGTGCGGTCACTTTAGATGTACAGCCAGTCAAGCTGGGTGCAGCTGGGAGATAGGTAATGCCCCCTTTGGTTGGTTTATTTGTTGAGAGATCAGAGGGCAGGTTTTTTTCTTACTGCTTCTGTAAAGTTGGTTTCAGTATTTTTGATCAATCAACAATTCTTCAGGCAGAGAAGTGTGGTCTGTTTTTTCTGGTGATTTTAAGAGAATCCATTGAGAAGGATTTTTTTGCTATTCTATTTCAGCATTAAAAACTTACACTTTCTAGTTAAACAGACTTCCCCCTCTCCTTTAACTGTTGACCTTTGTTTTTTGCTAGCTATAAAAAGAAATGTCTTAGTTTAAAACTTTTTTCACACTAGTGTGCTCCTGTTCCATAAAATGTTTGAGCTGCTCTTGTAGGAAGACATAAAAGCCTGAACTAGACCAAGCTAACACTCTTTCTCTTCTGTGGTCAAAAAATAACCCAGAAGGATAAAAATACCAGAGCCCATACACCGAACTCTGATATTCCATCCAAGTATTGAATCTTTGACGTTTGTCTCTTTAGAAAAATCTCTGAAACTTCCAAGTACTTGGTTTGTTCTAAATAAGGTACCACCGGTCTCACACAACCTTTGCCAGGAGAAGGCATGCAATCATTGCAGCTTAACAAACTCAGAAGCAGGGCTTTGGCATCTGTTCCCCACTAGCAGCAAGTATCTGATTGGCATTAGATTATTTTTTTTTTTTCTTTCCAGCAGGTGGAAGGCCTGTTTTGCAGGCTCGTAACTCTTTGACAGTTTTATCGTGATGGCTTCTTGGCAGGTAGGGGTGATGCTGTTCATTCAGTCTGCCTTAAAGATTCTTGGTTTGTGGTTTTTTTTTTTTTTTCTTTAAAATGTAGCTTTCTGGAGTAGCTTTTTCAAATAGGTGATAGGACTTCTGCCTCTGGTTTACTCCTTTGTATCCAGAATTGCAGCAGGTAGAGCCAACGACGAGCTTGACGGGTCAGGACACCTTAATTGTCACCTCTGCCTCCCCCAGATGCGTTTGAGACAGAGTGATATGAAGAAATACAGCATCAGTTTATGTTGAGAAAGGTTTGGGAACTCTCTGAATTAGTTTTCTCTTCTGTTTTCTTTTGCACGGGGAAAGGTAAGTGCGTTAGTTCTGTTCAGGCAGTAGCTCCTTGTGACTTCCGAAGTCTGTCTAAAAGAGCTGCTGTGTAAAAGCTCTCCTTTTAATTTTTTTTTTTATCACGTTTGTCACGCAAGACCTCAGCTTGTTGTTTTTAGCACTTCACCAAAGCGCTTTCTAACAGGGTGCTTGAAGAGAATTCCTCCTCCTCCACTGATTAATTTCTGGCATGGAGCATGAAATAGCTCTTGCGTCAATAAATCGTCACAACCTTTGCCTGTCTCAGTCAGCGTAAATACAGTTGGACTCTAACATGCCTGAAAGTAGGCCAGAGGTTGCTAATTTTGCAGCTGCAAAGTGGTCAGGTCCAAGACAGGGGATGCTTGGTGGGATATCAGAGCTGCTGCATTTCAGGTTACAAGTTGGGCCTCTCTTTCCCCTGTTAGCTTCTTAAATTCTTTAATTGTATTTTATATTAAAAAAAAATGCTGTTTTACAACTATCTTAGAGGATAACGTTTTTAGGCACATTTGTGTTATTTACTAGAACAAATGTGTGCGTTTTTAGAGCTATGAACAAATGCCTTTCTCATCATACCTCCCTTGCTTGCGTTATGTTTGCGCTAGTTATGAAATGAAGATCGCAGCCTGTGTGACCCTGGTACTTGAGGCTTTGCTGGTTTTCTTCAGTGACCCTGGCTGCTCCTCACATCTGCTTATCTCTTGCTGGCCTGGTCTTTGTCAGTTGTTTCGCAGCTCGGCTGTTGCAGTCCTCTGTTCCCAGACTACCTGCGGGTTATCACTTCAGAGATCATAGAATCACAGAATGGTTCGGGTTGGAAGGGACCTTGAGGATCATCCAGTTCCAAACCCCTGCCCGGGGCAGGGGCACCTCCCACCACACCAGGTTGCTCAAAGCCCCGTCCAACCTGGTCTTGAACACCTCCAGGGATGGGGCATCCACAGCTTCTCTGGGCAACCTGTTCCAGTGCCTCACCACCCTCACAGTAAAGAATTTCTTCCTAATCTCCAATCTAAATCTCCCCTCTTTTAGTTTGAAACCATTACCCCTTGTCCTATTGCTCCATTCCCTCATAAAGAGTCCCGCCCCGTCTCTCCTGTAGGTCCCCTTTAGGGACTGAAAGGCTGAAAGCCAAGCTCAGAAGAGCATCTGCAATGGTTGGTGGCCTGCTTCATACTCTCTATCTTTAGGGATGCTTCTGAGTCAGTCCGAGACCTCTTTTCACTTCTTCACCTTTGGTCACTTGGGAAGGCTCATCTTTGAGCTGGTTGCTCAGGCTGATTTTTTTTCTTATGGTAATTCTGCAAAGCAGAACTAGTGTTTGCTTTTGTCAGGGAGAATATGGATAGCATTGCACAAAAGAAGGGGATGTTTTGGAGATAATTGCCCAAAGTAATTAGGCAACAGTCATTTGATCTTTAGATGGTCTAGCAATTGGATGAAAGAAGCTTTCTACAAAGCCATTTGCTTGAAGGACAGTTGTTGTGCAAACCGGGTGCTGAATGCTTGAAGAGATGGAAGGTAAGAAACCTGACGAATGACTTAGCAGATTTTAAAGACAAGGTAGAGCTTAATTTTTGGGAAATGTAGTGTCTGTATTTATTAGGTAGGAGGAAGAAAACTTGGATTTAATTGCCAGGATGACAGCACATTTCAAGTGCACCAGTCACTGCTATCTGTACGCCTGTCTCAGTTCAGAGATCCAGTTGCAAAGCTGGTCTCAAAAATAATAAAAAGTACATCTGAACAGTAAAGCAAATACTCATCTTCAAGTTGCTCTCCTATTGCAAAAAGCTGTGCAAGGTGGTTTCGGAGGGGTTTTGTGTGTGTTTTGTTTGTTTGTTTGGTATCCTTCTCTGCAACAAGTTTACTATTAGCAGTAATCAGGGTGTACTGAGTGTGGCCCACGCATTGCTGCGTGCCTTGTGACAAGCCACGGCAGTGGCAGGATAAGACAAGTTGTGCCGCTCAGATTGTTGGGGTGCTGCAGACGCCTGCAGGTCGGTGTCAGTGTATGGCAGTGGCTGATGGAGCTGCCTCTCTGCTGGAGTAACGCGCTCAAGTCATCGCAAAAAATGTCAGTAGCTTATCGACAGCATTCCTCCCAACTCCCCATAAAGCAGGAAAAGAGCAAAGCAAAGATGTGAGGTGTTTGAAGTGACTGAATACCACGAAATGTTGTCCTACTGATAAGGGACACTAAAGAAACATGATGGACTTGAAGACCTTTCCCCCCTCCCATGACGGAGTAGCTGCAGTCTAACACTTCAGACTCAGTCTTCTTGCTGCGTTTTGATTCTTGTGGAGAAGCTTGAGGGAGCTGCTGAAGAGGCTGAAATGATATGTGTGCAGCTGCTTGTTAGTGTGAACCGGAGGTTGGGATGCAACCTGCTGGTCCCCAAAACTCCAATGGTTTCTCCTTGGAGAATGCCTTGATGAAACAGCCTGCTCGGTCTTTCTGGAAGCATCTTCCTCCTCCCATTTGCATCACTAGCACCAATGCCCTGCATCTCCCCTGCCTGTAAATTGAGTAGTTGATGGACCAAATGGCAGAGAAATGTTAAGAATATTTCTAAAGTTGAGATGCATTTTTTTTAATGTATTCTCTTAAACTGTATCTAAATACAAACAAAAACTGCTGGTGGAGGGGTAGGGGAAAAATTCTTAGACATCCCACTCCTGGATGAAAACTTTTGAAGTTATTTTTGCCAATTTTGAGGAACCTGCTGTAGCTGCAATCAAACAAACTGTTTCTCAATAAACTTCTGCAAGTATTCTTTCTGTCCTTTGAAAAACAATCAATCTGTCGATCCTAATGCCCATGTCAGCCTACTGCAGGCGGGAGGAAGCCTGAAAGGGCAGGCCTTTGTGTGATTTGTGTCTTTAAATACTTTTGGAGATATAATACCTGTCTATTTGATGAGAAAACTGCCCATTTAAAGTTGACTTTCCAGAAAGGAAAGCCTGATTTGTTCTCAGCCCCAAGCAGAGATTTGACAAGCTCTGTGTTTTTTAGTACAGGATCAATCATGTGCCAAGTGTTGGAGCTGCAGCATTAATGTCTCCTCTTATCTTTAGTTGTAAACTAATATTCATAAAGAGATTTACATGTCTTGGTCAAGTTTAATGGATAATATGTGCAGTGAATAATGCCCCCCTCCCCTTTTCCCATTAGAGCTTGAGGCTTGAGAATTAAAATATTTCTTTAAAAATATTTCCCCTTGTAGTTTGTTTGTTGATACATCTGAGATGTGCCTGGTGGTGCCAGAGAAGCCACAAGATGTTGAAAGTTGCAGGAAAAGGCAGCGGTGGTTGTATCAGTGTGGCTTTTCGGCAGCTGCTTGCCCATACCCATGTCAGTGTGCAGACCGCATGGACTCTTTGTTATTTTAATTGTAAAGTCAGATGGTGGCATTTATGCTTTTGTGCTGTACCTATAGTGGGAATCTGTGCCTAGTCTGAATTGGAGGATCTTGGCAGAAAGTGACTGCTTAGGAGTATATGATGCTGTTAGACAGCAACAAGGCTGTTTTGAGTTGATTCAGGGGTGTGGGGTTACGTGCAATTATGTGTGCGTATATACGTGTGTGTATATGTCTATCCTAAATCTGCCTTGGTTACTAAACCGTGAATTTGTGAAGGACTTTTTGTTGAAGTTGGCTATGGGGCCATCTTTTGGTTCAGATACCAGCTCCGCAGAAGGTGCAGATCAGATCCTGTTCGCTAGCATGTGTGACACTGTGGTGTTGTCACTTGTCTGTCCAGCCTCCTACTGTTGGTGGAGAAAGTTTATTCCTTAGGGGTGTGTTAGGCTCGGGCTCTGCTTTTCTGTGGCTTGATGTTGGATCGGGGTGTTGTAGCTTGCTTGTCAACACACACAGACACTCTCTCTCTCTCTCCCTGTCTCAGGTGTCTGACATACCTTTAAATAAATGGGGTATCAGCCTGCTGTGGTATAGATGATAAATGATGTTGTGCTAAAGATGGGTTGTGTTTCTAATTGCTGAGTAAAGCTGTGTGTTAAATCAAGGTGTGCTTTGCCTTTCCCTGGGAATTGATCGCTGAAGAGATGGAGATTAAATACGTTAATCAGGCTGGGACATGGCATGGTTGTTTACCTCCATGGAGGTGAGGGCTGGTTCTGGGAGCTTTCTGGGCTGCTGTTTGAGCAGTGGAAGGTGCCCAGCACTGGCCATTACACATTCATGTCTGACTTTCTTTGTGCCTGAAGCCCCAAGAGGGGCCTCTGAGAAGTTGCTGCCCCGTCTAATGGCTGCTGCAGTATCAACTTCACTGGTGCTTGTTCCTGGAGCATCCAGCATGCTGGTAGTGCCCCATCACAGCATGCATAGTGTGGCAGGATGAATCTAGTAACATTTTTGTAAATTTTTGGGGTTGGCCACCTAGACACCATCTAGAGAAACGCCAGCCTTGGTAAGACTTAGGCTGGACAAGCGAGTTAAAACTGGACACAGGCAGTGCAGCCTTTGCCTGGCCAATGAGTTGGTAATGCATTTGCTCTCCGTGCTTTGGTCTCAGGGTAAGGGTAGGTGACACTGCTGCTGAGTAGATGCTTTCATTGAAAGCCAGTCCTTATTTGCCTTGCTGTTGTCCTGTTAAGGTTACAATATCTGTCAGACCCTCAGCAGCCCTTCATCAATGCCGAGCTGTAAGGAGGGCAGACCACAGCAGCCCATGCGCTGACTGGGACTTTTAGCAGGAGCAAGGGGGCCTTGTAGCCTAAAACCATATCGGTTTCCTTCCTTCTGGAAGGAAGTTTAAAATAGCTTCATATGGGCACTAGAATTCCTTCTTTCCTGCTTATTTTGGTTTGTATTTTACTGTTGAGGCTGCTTTCTTCACGAGAGGCTGGCTGGAGAATGGTCGTTCAGAAACCGCCAGTCAGGAGAGTCGGATTTTTACTTTTTTTTTTTTTTTTTTTTTTAGCTGTGGGAGCCTGACTCTGCTGTGTGCTGAGCCCTCCCTCCTGGGGAAGGTGAGGGGGGAGCAGGGCTGGCCTAAAGGAGGGTGCTTGCCCTGCTGCATTTTGCTTTTTCAGCTCTTGAAGCCTACAGAGCTCTGCAGAAGGAGCTTGGTTTTTATACTGAAATAATTACGCATGTACTTGGTTTAGACACACATGCACTTGTGGCTTTAGCAAGCAAAAGTATGAGACGTGGTTGTGTTGAAAGATAACTTTGATTGTGCTTAGAAACTCCTTTTCTTTTCTTGCGAGAAACAAGTGTGGGACTATTTCTTTTGAACTGTAGTGGCTTCCCCCTCCCCAATATCTTAAATTGGAATTATTTTGCACTAAGAAGTAGTAAGTAGTGTTTAGAAGCTGTTGTCAGCGAGATTGTAACAGGCTTTTATTTTGAAGGAGGCGGAATGGTCGGTATTCACTCTTAACTTATTTTTTTTTCATCTGTTTTCCCGCAAGGCTACATTTTCGTCATGTGTATGAGCCTGACTGTTTTTGTCACATTCACAAGTTGTTACTAACATCCTGGTTTGTTAATATATTCTTTGTATTGGCAAATTTTAAGTGATTTATCAGCTTGAATCCCCTTTATTTACCCCTCTGCCACTTCCAAGTTGGTAACTTTGCTGACTAAACTGTGCAGAGGATGCCTTTGTGCAGAGTGATGATGTGGGGAGGAAAACTCAAACCAGGGTGTTTCTCCTCCCTTCTCCTCCCAAACTGAAACTAATGGAGCCTGCTGGACACTTCCACTGATTGCTCGCTGATTCCTTTAATTAGAAAACTTGTGACTCGGAGCTTCCACATAACCTGATTCATGTGTTAGATGCAGCCAGAGCTATTTGAGCTGTGGTGCTCTTCGACACGACTGAGGCAGGCAGCCCTGCCCCTGCTAGCGAACACGGGGCTGCATGCACCCATGCTGGTCTCCAGACTGTAGTTTCAGCTCCAGCCCTTTTTTAGATACCAAGGAAATAAACTCAAGTGTGTGGGTTTCCCCTGACCCCTGGTATTGGACTTGTTAAAATGCTGCTGTGGACCTCTTTCTAGGATAACAAATCTAATTACAGATCAGTCTCTCATCCCAAGCATCACATGCTCACAGGGCTTTCTAAAATGTTGCGCAGATTCTTCAAACCACTGACCTTTGCAGAATGCCCTTGGCTGCGCCAGCAGAGGAGCGTGCTGGCAGCTTAAAGATGTTTTGTCTGACATTTGAGCAGAAGTGAAAACTTATTGCTGGTGGAAACAGATGAGAGGGCAGAAAACACAACGTGTGCTGAGGTTTTGGATGCCTGGCATTGTCTGATGCTGAACGGCCATGGCAGT
The DNA here is from genome assembly GCF_964199755.1 of Larus michahellis. Lineage (NCBI taxonomy): Eukaryota > Metazoa > Chordata > Aves > Charadriiformes > Laridae > Larus > Larus michahellis. Next base: position 37,084,418 of record NC_133902.1, read on the forward strand.
TTGTTCTGTGTTGAAAGGTGAAGTTAATGTTGAAAGCTCAGGGGGTTGAGCGTAAATTGGGCGGTCTTTGTGACAGCTGTGTCATCAGCCGTGGTGTGCTGGCCCTGTGCAGCTCTTTATTAATTGGACTGTCCTATAAATAAGCAGTTGTACACAGCCTTACACACGCAACTCTTTGCAATGCTGCCGTGCCGTAGCAGAGCAGCCAGATGTCACAACTCGCTCCTGATTGCTCTCAGGCGGTGAAGCTACGGGAGGAAAACACCTACAGCTTGGGAAGACACAATAGCTGAGTGGAGGGAGCTGGGGGTGATGCATGTGAAGGATATGTGATTTGTGATACCGGAGGCTTAAAGGCAAAAAATAACATCATTTATAATAGTAAAAGTGAAGGCTTCTGCACTACGCCTTTGCATTCTGCCAGTGTGTAATGAATGGAGGAGTAATTTGCTTACAGATGACAAGCAGGAATGAATAACACTTAAAATTTTGGTGCTGAAGAAGCAGTGTTTTCGTCCAGGCCTCCGAGAGAGTCAGAGCTGTGTAGCCCATTTTCTCACAGCATTGCTTGCTGCTCTAAATAAAAATGCCAGGAAGCATAAAATAAAGACTCTCTCTGCATCCCTCATCCTCCCCATGGAGTTTACTGTTCTGCTCTTGGCGTGCTCAAGGACTTGTTATGACTGGAGTCATGTGCTGATTTTTTTTTGAGAGGACCCTTTTGCTCCCTGTCCTGCCCCATCCCCATCAGCAGGAGGGAGGTATTCAAAGAACAGTCCAGTGCTTTGAACTTCTTGACCAGCTATAAACATCTCATCAGCGTGGGCTAGGAGATGAGGTAGGCACCATGTCTTACTAGGAGCGAGTTAAGCTGCTGCAAGCAGGAGTTCAGTTCAGCTGGAGGATAACTGAAGTGAGTCAAATTAGATGTTAATTTATCCACACCGAAATGTGAAGGTGTTTCTCCTTTTGGCTAGCGGGTGGTTGCCCTCTTTCCAATGTGACCGCTTCCCCTGGGAGTGTGTTGGATGTTTCTGTCTTTAGCATGAATGTTTCACAGAAAGCTGGATCCATTGTGGGTTTTGCAGTTGAAATAGCGTAAATGCAGCTTTCCTTGCTGACACAAGGTATTGGGAACTCGTTGTTAATTTTTTTCCTAGTCCAATAACAGGTTTTTACCCCAATTACAAATTTTGTCTTGCCAAACTACCAAAAAAACCAGGCTACCTTTGAGTAATACACCCAACCACTAGGATTTCTGAGATTTGTAAGAAAGCTCTTGCAGTTAAATTGTTTTAGGTGTGTGATGTGACCCTGATATGTTTTAATAGATGGCCATGTAAAGAACTTTTGAAGTTGAAACGGAAGAATAAATACATTAATTTTGGTGCTTAAAGAACAAGAGCAAAGCCGGGGTAGCTCGGGATGGGGATAGGCTACGTGCTGGGGTAAGGAGCTGCCATCCCTTGTGGTCTCCTCTGAACAGCACTGGGGCTGTTGGCTACAGCAGCCCTGCCTTTGCTCCTTGCTGTTTTCATGGAACCTCCTTAGGAGACCGTAAATATCTCAGTGTTTGCTGTTTTGTAACGGGAGGTGGCATTGCTTTATTTTCTTCTGTGTTTTTTTTTTTTTTCCTTTTCCTTTCTGTCTTCCCCAAGCTGCTGCTTTGCGTACTTCTTCCTGGGCTTGCTAAGAACCTAGTCCAGTGTGGAAACATTCAGAGGGAAAAAGCACCTCATGGTGAGAAGTTGAATACACCTAGTAGTGTCTGTATGTTCTGAGATTAATACTATTAATTGCTCGCTTGGTGCTTAATGATAAACTTGTTAAGACATGGCCAGAAGTGATTCTCTTTCACTGGTGAAGTATTCTTTTTGCTTTTGTGTTTGCCAGAGCTGGCAGCAGATGCTTGTAGTACCTGAGGGATAAGCGTCTTGAAAACTATGGTATTTTGGAGTATTTTTCCACTGGTCTGCCCATGACTAATGCCTTCAACATTTCCGAGGTCGTCTATATACCACATAATGTAAATGTGTGGAGATTTATGTAAGAAGGTGGGGAGAAAAGCCAATAACTGGCCTATGGAAATCGGAAAGCATTAAGGTGATATCCATCAGTGCTTTCATTATTTTGATATTTGGCTCCAACAGAAATGTTACTAACCTCCTACTTGGAGAGGTCCCATCTGCAGGGAGTTTTGGCAGGCGTTTCCCAAACAAAGCATGGCCATCTTGTACCTGCTCTTGTTGGTTCGGTTCAGATATCCGGGCTACCTGTAGGCTCTTAGGGCCTGTAGATACTAAGATATTTTGGTAGAGACAGGGTAGAGAAAATCTTTTCTTTTTAGAAAGTTTTTGTCTGTTCTAATGATTAAAAGTTAGATGCCTGCAAGCCTGGCAGTAGATAAGCACGTGAAGGGAGTCAGTTTGCTGCATTTGCATGAGCCCCTTTTAGTAGGGTGTATGGACGAGGAGTTGCTTGCAACGTGATTCACTGAAATTTTAGGTATCAAAGGGATACGCATCCTGCAGAATTTCCTGTGAGTGGGCTTATGCAAAGAAAAATGATAATTAGTTCTTGTAAGTGCTTGTGCATGATACACAGTTAAATGCTTCATGATAGGAGTCTGGATTTATGCCACCCGTGCTGTGGGTTAGGCCTCCTTTTCTCCATGTGAGACCTGTGGATCCCCTTAAGGGTCAAAATTTACACCCTTGAATTGTTGTGAGAGTTACTCTGCCTCTTTTATTCTTCTTGTGCAAAGCGGGTCCCCTGGTTGCTTCTTTTAAAAACAACTTGTGATGAGGTTGCCGTGGGCCAAAACAGGAAAGTGCCTATTGGAATTGGTCTTTATGGAAGCTATAATTCCATTATGGAGAGTGTTGTACTTGAGCAGACTGAAGGCATATCTAGTCCAGTGTCCTGCCTGAGAGCGAGCAGTAGGAGATGTTTAGGACTGCTAAGAAAGAAAACAGAGAACCCAAGGTGATCAGTAATGTAACATATTACATTAGATGAGTATATAGTTCTTGCCATTATGGTGCCTGAGAACCTGGATGTTTTTGCTGGCCTGAATGCTCTACCTGTGCTTTGCAGGACATGGACGTATGCAAAAGTGCAGGTGAAGAAGGCCATGCTGACAACTTAAATTTGCAGTGGGAAGCCTAGGGGTAACTTGCAGTTTGGGGTCACTTGCTGCATGTTCTAACCATGGAAAATATTTTGTGGATGTGATTTTCTGTGAATATGGGATTTGTAAATGATTCAGAGTTGTTCCAGATGGAACTGGAGCATCCTGAAGCAGAGGACCATCACAAGCTGTGTAATTTTGCAGCTCTTGGGTTGTTCGTTCCTGTGTTGTGTTTTGGGCAGGGGGGTTTCATTCGAACTGATAACTGTGGGGTTAGGGGATAAAATTGCAGGTTTGAGCACATCATTTAGAAGCTTCAGAGATGGCATTGTATGTTACCATCACTCCACGACTGCATTATTATATCCTGTTTCTGAAATGCAGCATACTCAGATGCAGCTGTTCCGTTGCGTCTTGCAGCGTTGAGGGAGGAAGCACGTGGAGGCATGTTCTGGAAATAAATCGGTAATCTGTGCTGATAAGGTATGCTGCTGCTTTTGCGTAGTGAAGACGAGACTGAAACCTCACCAGCATGTGAAGATACACCTGTATTCAGCTGAATCAGCTTTATAATAACTGCACGACTTCCTGAATTGCTGCAGAGGAAGGATGTGCTGTTGACTCAGAAGAAAGTTTATAACGTGTGTCTAGGGACAAGGTCAGCAAAATAAGTGTCTGATTTTGAAAATGACACATTTGCCATATGCTCTTAAGACTGAGTCACCATGACAGCAGAAGTCACTTAAAAGTACCATTGGCTGTAAAAAATAAATAAAAATCATTTAACAGACCCAAATTAGAAGATGGAGTGGGGACACGAGCAATGTAGAGTTGCATTTCATTAGATAACCGTACCGTGACAAGGCAGAGTGGAATTTGTGTTTGCATCATTAAATTTGGCACTTGCTTACCTAACTGTTTCACCCGGTTGTAAACTTGTGTGTTCCCTGTGGCTTGTTCCTGTAAACTTCGCACAGCTGCAAGTGCTGTTATGTGCAGATTCAATTTCTGAACTGGACTGTGAAATGGAATATTTTCTATACAGATTTAAAGAACCCCCCAAATCAGTCTTGCTTTTTCCTTTGAAAACTGCTCGTTTGTCTTCGCCTTTGTCTGCCTCAAACACGCCCATGTGTGTGGCATAGCTTAAATTTTTATGAACAAGAATGTAAACAACAAATCCGCACAAGACTTGCAGAAGAACTCTGTAGCTCTGGTGCATCATCTGTTTGTTATGTAATCTGATATAATGGAAGCAAAATAGAAACCAGATGTCAAGGCAGAGCAATTACAATTTTTCATCTGTGAGTATTACAGTAAATGTACTTTGTATTCCTTCCCCCCCACCCCCGAATACAGAGTTTTATTTGGTGGGGGTGGGAAAGTACTGCAGGGGACTTCAGAGCTCTCAGCATGGTTCTTGCTTAAAGACTTTGTTATTCTGTACTTGTGTTCTTTCACGTAATTAAGGTCTGTGTGCTACTCCAGATCTGGCAGCTAGCGTGTTGCCAATTTAAAATGAGCTGGACGAAACTGCTTAGTCCCGGGAGACCACCTTTGCATGTCCGGCTCTATGGGTTATACGGTCAAGCTGCAGACTTTGCACTAAATGTAGTGTTCCAAGTGAAGCGGTTTTGCTTATCGTGCTTGATTAAGTTATGTAAGAAAATCCTATCAAAACAGGTTTGGTGTAGACTCTGCTGTGGATTCTTTAGCTGAAGAAACACCTGGGAGGAGAGCAGACGGGAGCTGCAGTTAGTTCGTTTTCTCAAGTTTGCTGTGTGACTAGGAGGATAAAAGGGAAAATCATTGATCCTTTCCATTGGGGAAATGGATTCTTCCACTGGTATTTTATCCAAGAGGTTTATCTCTGCTGTCTTCCATTAAATAAGGCAACCCCTTGGTTGAAAGAGAAATCAATAAACATCTATTTTCATCTTCATATGCATCTTCACAAGTCAAGGCACGTCTATGATCTCACTGAGTGATAGCTGCCTTTAATTTTCCTCTTTCCTTCCCTCTTGTTTTTTAACCTCCTTGGTTTTTTGTTGCCAAAGATTTATTTTCTACCTTCTGTGTTGCCCTGTGTGGTTCAGCTCAGGCACCAGCAGTATCTTGGTGGAGGCGGCCACGGGGGCTGGCGATGCCGTTTCTCGGTGGGAGCGGGAGGGTGCTGGGAGCTGTGTCGGGCACCCCGGCTGCATCCCGCAGTCCAGCTTTGGCACCGCTGGCTTAGGGCTCCCCTCGGTGTGCTGTTTCACTGACAGCTGCGGGTTTGTTATAGATGAGACTTTCATGTTCTGCTGAATAAAAATCTTCCTGTTCTGCACCGACGGCTTTTTACTGAGTGGCTGCTGTGTAGCGTACCTTAGATGCTAAACAGGCCTTTACTTTCTGCGTCTCTGTGAGGAAGAATAAGTCAGAAATCTTTCATGAAGCCGGTATCTTCGTTTATCTATTAAGTACAGATAACTTCAAGTAACTCTTAAATCAGTTTTATGTTTGAGCCGAAGGAAGTGCTGGCAATGAATTAAAGATTCTTGCTCCTTTTAAAAAGCAAGTTTCTTCCTTGAAAACCCAGCAAAGAAGGAGGATCGGAGATCAATGTGAACACTTGCTGCCAGCCATTACAAATGGCATCCAATCCATACCACCGCTCCTTTCAAGGACAGCCTGGAAAGAGGACTTGGGTTCATTATATGTGGTTACTGTTCGGCTTTACTAACGCAAAGTAATGACTGAATGATGAGCCTGGATAACGAATGCTGTATCTGAACTGCTGGAGAGGACAGAGGGGACTTCAGGACTTAGTGTAGTTTCACTTTGGTTCCAAGTATCCTGTGGAAATACTTATGTTTTTTATCCTGTGTTGAGTCTGTACTGAGTATGGCTTCTATGGAAGGGGGCAAACATTAAGGAAAGGAGGCTGGATGGAAATGCAAAAAAATGGTGTGCGTGTTCCTTGTATGCTCTTCAAAAAAAAAGAAAAAAAAAATCCTCTGAAAAAGTTATTTCATTGTCTCCTCTTGTAACTTGATTCTGATCTGAATATTTAGATTCAACCTTGAAATACTAATTTACAGTGTGGATTGTATTGTAACTTCGTATGGCCTGCCTTTTCTCTCCTGTTCTTTGACCAGTTGTCTCCTGCTGTTGTCTCCAGTAAGGATGAAGCTTCATGATTGAGTCCATTCCCCTAAATTGGAGATACAGCTATTGAAGATACTTCCCCCCTCCACCCCCGCCCCCCCCCGAACAGTTTATAGAAATCTTTACAACTGCAGGGAAGTAGCATTGCCTCTTGCACCTGTGAAGTCCTTGAGATGGCACTGAAGCCAGAGCTGATGGCAGTGTCAGGCATTCCCGGTCAGAATCGCTTCCTTTCTAAATGGAGACGGTGGAGCCCAGCCTGAGTACCCAGGGTCACCACAGAGAACATCTCCCCGGGTTAGGTACCGTGGACGTTTGGCCAGGTTGCTTACAAAGGCACCTTTCTGAAGGTAATGATGTTCTCCCCACGCTGGTTCTCTGCAAGGCCAGGAGATTGAGAAGCTCTGCGGCTTGGTCCATGTAAACACTTCTCGCGCCGTGCTGACTCTCGTGTTATTGAAACTGGGACCTCTGGTAATGGGGCTTAAAACCAGAGAAATGCGTACCGGGAATGTTGGCCAGAGAGTGCTGGTAGAGAGAAATGACTTTTTTCAATGTAAGTCAGTGGAGGATTAGTTGTAAGAAGGAAAACAAGTCAATCAATAGGTGTTGGGCTTGACTCCTCTGCTGTGGCACTGTCACAATGGTTGTCACCAGCTTCTGTGACCTTAATTCTCATCCCAGGGAACCTGATTGTGCGGCGTGTTTTCTGGGGACAAAAATACTAGCAATAGCGAGTCACATGTCGCCAGGAGCTCTTACTATAAAAACAGCAGCTCTGCTGAAAGCGACCTTCAGCATGGCTGCAAACATTTGCGGGGTTATTTTTAACCTGTCTGGGTAAATTTCCAATACAAATGCTGGTGCCAATCTGATGTGTATATGGTTTCCCAAATCCTTATCTTCTGCTTTCTAGTGCAGTGACGCATTGGATGGAACAGCCAGTTTCGGGGTTGGGTACAGCTTCGCTTTTGTGTCCGCAGTACCAGAGAGAGAGAAATACTTCAGCTCTGTTTTACTGCTATACAGAATATTTCAAAGGGATTTTTTTTTTAAGAGATGAGTTTTAATGATAACTGGTTTTGTTGTTGTGTTTTTTTTTTTTTAAAGAAAAATACTTTTGACTAGGGTTTAAAAATAGTTGAAGTCTGTACTTTGATTAGGTTGCTCTGGCACTGACGTCAGTGTGCGACATTTATCTCTGTACGGATTTGTCGCCCTGTTGACTAAGGCTGTATTTACACAAATGGGGATATTTCTGTCCACTGTGAGGGAAACATGGAACATCTCTGCTCAAGTTGTGTCCTTGTCCTTAGTATTCTTAGTCCGGCTTTCTCTCCTGCTGCTTGATTTTTATATTGGGATGGCAGCAGGGATTAAAAAAATCCATGTTGGAGGATAGAGTTTTAGGTATTTATGTTGTCATGAATGCACAGGCAGTAGGAAGCAGGCTTGGTAGAGAAGCACGCTGGTAGAGCAATGCTGAATTTGACTTGGTATGTAACATAAGGTATGAGCCTATACGGGTCTTTACTGAATGGCTTCATTAATAGACAAGTAATGGATATTCTACAAACAGGAGTTAGAGAAAACATGTCTTGCAAATGTAAAATACAAATGAAAAGCAGTTAGCAGTTTCAGATCAGCAACATTTTGAGTGTAGCACCTGTATTTCTCTGCCATTTGTCATTTCACGTTTTTATTCAGCATAGTTGCTGTAATTCACCCTTTTTTTTTTTTAAAGCTTTAATTATTGCCAAGTGAAAAAATCTCTTTTTATAAGGAGGCCGAACATAAAGCTGTTGATTTGTCAAATATTACTTGGATGTTCAGCTGCCGGAGCTTCTCAGAGCCTCTCTTCCCTCTCCTCAAAGCAACAATTAGGCCCATAGTCGTGCAGTTCGTGAAGCGACAGTGCAGCCCCCACATCAGCTCTGTCCATCAGGTCTGTATCTGCCCATGCTGTAAAACACCAACACCGCTTTCCCCGTGTCTGGCTGGTGTAATCCTTATCCCCAAGGGAGTAAGTCTGGCAAGGGTCCCTATCTGGAAAAGAGAGTCCCAGCACCACCTTGTGTTGCAGAACTTCCCAGGGCTTGGAGTTGCCCAGCCGTGGCAGGTCGTCTGGCCAGGGAGCATGAGTGTTGGTGAAAGCGGAGAGAAAACCCCTCTCTCTTATCACAGCATCCTCAAATCTTGCTCTTTCTGACTGGAAGTGCGAATTCAGTAGTGTCTTAATATTTGCTGGTTTTTTTTTTGGCATTGCCTTTCTGGTAGGGTGAAGGATTCAAAGTACCACCTGCTGTTAGTTTGTGTAGGGTGAACTGGCAAAATGCTACTGTCGTCCAGAGTGAATTTTTCCCCTCCCAAACCAGACAAGACCGTCCTGTGTTTTGCACACGTGAACGTACAACCTCCAGTGAAAACAGGGAAGAGGGTGCAATTTGAGGGGATGCGTTTGATCTGAGATAGCCAGCTGGTTTTCTGTCATTCTTATTTGTCCTATCCCCATACCTCTTTCTATCATATAAGATCTGAACTTTTGCAAAACAAAAGGAGAGTGAAACTTGCATAAAAAAAGTTAGAAGTATTTATTAAAAATTCAAGGAAATTCATAGAATTTTACTTCTTTAAAGTGGTGTTGAATGATCTCCTATAATAACGTATGTTTGTTACCTGCTTGATCTTTAAGGGACATTTGTAGCTGGACTAAGAAAAAAAAAAAGTCGAGGGAGGGAGTGTATGGTGGGTTGCTGTTGGAGGGAGATAATAACTCAAACTGCTGATCCAAGTGGGACAATTTTTTTAAAGCCGGTGTCTCTGGCACATGGTATGTAAGGACTGTCAGGTTCTGCCTACTCAGACTTTAAGGAGAACATTAATTTTTCCAGCAGTCGGGTCTCCAGCTCTGTGTTTCCGTCTTTTGCCCTGTTCTGGACAGCCTCAGGAGAAAGCAAGCCCCTGTCCATGGGCGGCAGCTAAGAGATGCCATGGGCGGGAGAAGCTTTCATGTATGCATAATTGAAAGGTAATGGCATTATTTGAACTTGCATATGTGCCTTTTGTGTACATGTTTGTGAGTTGCACTGTGGAAACATAGATATTAGTGGTGGTGAGTCTCAAAGATGCTTGTTGTTATGGGGATGCACTTGACATCTTTGTAACTTCTAATTTGTCCATGACACTGAGACAAAAATAAAGGGAAACCACTCGAAACTGTCTTGATTAAAGGCACTACAAATTATCTTGCAGACTTTGTCAGTTTATTATACTATTATATTACAGTGCTGCAATAGTTTATCTTCAAAGGAAATGTGGGTTTAAATCCATAAGCCTTTTCAGACCTACAAGGGAGGGGGTAGCTGATGTCTGCTTGCATCAGGAAGGTGTGACATTTGTTGCTGTCTCCTGAAGCTGTGAAATTAACTGTTTTCACTCCTACGTGATGGCTGCTGAATCATCATTTAGCGGATTAATTGCACTGACTTTTGCATAGGACTTTTTACCTGGGCCTTATCTTTTGACAGGAGGGAAAGGAATAAACAGAGCCTGCTGGTAGAGGACTAAATTTCAATGCTAGTTTCAGACAGTGGATAACGTGCTTGTGGAATATTTCCCCCAGATTTCATACTGGATGAAACCTGCTGGGTAAAATGCTGTTATCTCTGCTGCTAACCCTTACATGTTTGGGATTTTTTTTTCCAAATAGCAATTCTTTAACCTGCACTCACCTGCAGACTTGCTGCCACTGCTGAAAATGATGTTTTCTCTGTCAGCTGAAGCATGGCACAGAGTCAAGCTGATCATTTTGCATCTCACCCTGAGGCAGCTGCTGGTTTCTAAAGCTTTGTAATCTTTCCCTAAAAAGCCGAGGGAGCTCAGAGGAACTGCTGTCTTGTGGCATCCATGCTGGGGAGGGGGCTCACTTTCACCATCTTACCGCCTTCCCTCCCAAAATCCAGCTTTTCCAGTATCCTGCTTGATAAGTATTTGGGTGAAGGCTGTAAGATAGTACGCCATTTTGGGGGCATTAGGCAGATTAGCGCAGTGGTAACTTTTTATCTTGCTGAGGAAGGGTTTGGCGTCTCATGTTCTGGATGGCTGTTAAGGATACGGGGCTTCCCACACCACCTCTTTTTCACTTGAGGATCTTTGTTCCTCAGCATGGCATCGGATGGGCTTGCACAAGGTGGGGATGTAGTCTGTGCTTTAGATATCCATGGAATAGGAATATCCACCTGGAATAGGATGATTTTTGGACTGTGATGTATGCTGAGAGAGTATATTGGAGAGGCGTGATAAGGAGGGAATAGCTAGGGATATTCCCCCGTGAATTTTGGAAGATGAGGCAGTATGATCTTGGACCAGTGCTGGTTTAGGCTTTTGTACTGTTTTGCATCTCATGTTTTTTTTCCTTAGAGATATAATGTATTGCCCATATGTACAATCCTCACATTTATAAATTTCTTACTCTGAGCATTCATGGAGTGCAGATGTTCATAAAACAGACATTCATGTCTTGAAAACTCTCCTCGCCTGTGGTGAATGGGAAGCTTTCCCAGGTAAGCTAGAGCTCACTGTAGTTGGTGCCTGAATAAATGAACCTTTCATCATTTACGGGAGGAGTGTGTGTGTGTGTGTGGGAAACACCACCTTGCTGCGATGGATGCAAAGATCGCCTTCCAAATGTAGAGCACGGCGCAGGCGAATGCAGTGCTGCCTCCTCTGCTGCCGAGCTCAGGGGCATGAGCAGTTGGGAGCTCCCTGCAGCAACTCGTCGGGGCAGGTATCTGGAAAAGGATGTGGAATACAGCAATTTCTTGGTATCTGTGCAAGCAAATACAAGGGTCTGTCTGAATGGAACCAGTATCAGTGTCTAATGGGGTTTTCATGACAGATGGGAATTACTACTGCTGTTAAATATGCATATATATACAAAGTATGCATTGAACATGCATATATGCAGATATATACAAATACATATATGCCCCTATGCAGATATATACAAATACATATATGCCTCTCTTGTGCAGAAACAAGCATTTTGTCTCTGTACCCCGTTTGCCCAGAGGGGGAGACAGCAGTCCACAGCAGCATGTGCAGGGACACCACCAGTTAAACAGAATGGCTCCTTTACATATAGATAATTGGCATGCAACCAGCCGGGACTGACTTCAGCTCGCTTCTTTTAAATGTAAAGGGGAAAAAAAGCCTCCTGGGCACTTTGTGTTCAGACAGGGGCTGGGGAGAAGTGAATGACTTCTCACCTGAGGCTGCAGCAAAATGTCCGTGGGGTCTGCAGAGTCTGCGTTATCTTGGCGGCCGAGTAGTTTATGACTCTTTGTGAAGGCGGCTTTCGGGCTCAGAGGGTGACACAATGGATATTTAGACATTTCTGTATCTGCTGTTTTAGTGCTGCCTGGCCAGTTGTGATCCTCTAGGTTTTAAAGCAAATGCTCAGATGAGAACCTTGCGGACCCCAAAAGATGTCAGGGGAGCGAATAGATGTTCCTGACTAATGCAGTGCGCTTAGTTTAGTTATTGTGTTTAAAATTGATGATAAATAGCCTCCAGCTTTTATGGGGGATTTATGAATGTTTAAGCGATCACACAGTCCCTGTAAAATGGCGTTCTTCACTTATCTGTTCAGAGGCACTTTGGTGTCACTCTGTCACTACTGACGGTTGGTTTGGGCGTTAGGCTCTGACCCATCATCTTCTCTATGGGGCACAGCCTTGCAATTCATCTCCGCTTTCCTCGTCCCATCTTGGAATAAGCTCCTGTTTGAAGGTGTTTACATTTGAACTAATTGCAAGAGACCCTCCAAAAATATTTTTTTTTTTTCTCAGCTAAGCTAATGTAGTACGCTGCTTCCTCAACTTGAAAAGGTGAGTTTTCTCTAGCAACACTCAATATTAACCTTTGCATTTGGTTGTTTGCTACTGTTTGAATCTCTGAAAAGCTCTATGAAATAAACTTCTCAATCAGAGGTGGTCTCACAGGATAGAGGCAGGACTCGATTTAACTCTCTGGGATGGAATTCCAGTTTCAAGAAAGCAAAGGAAGGAGGTTCAGCCGGCTGTCTCTGCAGTGCCATTCCTTGAGCAGTGATGTCCGTGGGCTTTCCACCTCTTTCCCCTGAGGCGCTCTGCGGAGGCACATGGTCTTGGTGCCAGGGAGAGGTGTGATGTGCGTGCTTATCGCATTATGAATAGTTGTGGCTAAGGACAGCAAAGCTAGTCCATAAAGGTAGAGAAATGAGGTGTTAGAAGCAGAGCTGAACGGTGGTGTGCAGTGGTTTGTGTGTGTTGCAGCTGGCTCGGCAGCAGGTGTGTTCTGCACTTCTCCAGTCCTGAAAAAGCAGAGCTGAGTTATCCCAGCTGAAGCAGAGGGAGCTTGGGAGGAGGGGGGGGGGTATTCCTGAGCGCAGCATCCTGCTCTCAGCTTCAGTTGCAACAGAGTTATAGACCATATTGCTCAACAGGAGGCTAGCTCTTTAGGTAAGCATTGATTTTGCAATGCACAGCTAGCAAAATTAAACTGGGTAGATCACTGATGGGAACACAAAGGTTTGGTGGTGGTTCCCCCCGCCCCCCCTTCCACTGTCTTGTACCCGTGGATGAAAGTGAGTTTCAGGGCCCCAAGCTCTGAATGTGCGCTAACCAGGTTCCAGCCTTGGTTCTCTTCTCCCAGTTGTCATTAAATTTTAAAATTGAAAAGTGTTAAGGAATCTTCGTGCAGGGGACACACCTCATACCGTAGAGTTAAACTGAAGCTTTTGGGTCCTGCTCCAATGAAGCTCTGAAACTCTGGTCAACCGAAAAGACATGAAATGTGCCCTGGTTGATGCCAGATAAAGCACTTGAATGTATGGTGAGCAACTCCATTGTTTATTTTTCTCTACCTGTTTATAGCAACTTCACAGCCCTCCTTTGCTCCCATACAATCCTTGGAGAGTGTGTAGGGCAACGGCAGCAGAGGCAGGCGCTCTGCTGGGCTGTCCCTGCAGGAGGAGATGTGCCTCCAGCCCTTCCTCCTGCTCCTGGTGTGAGGATGGCAGTGGTGGTAAAGGCAGCTGCGAGCTCTCTGTCAAGCTTGCTGTGATAAATAGGTGCATGAAGACTTTTTTTTTTCCTCTTCCACAAGCGGTTGGGGATGAAAGGGGAGTTGTCTGCATTTCATTTTGTTTGGGGACTGGCGTTAATTGCAAAGGCAGATTTAGCTCTGGTCTGTGCATATGTATTTCGGCAGTATATGTGCGCTGTCGCTGTGGCGAGTTGTGTTTATCATTTACCTTTGACCACCTCACCCATTGATCTCTGCCCGATCGCCAGCTATTTCTCATGCTCAGAGCCTGAGCAGCAGCAGTCCCCAAAGAAGGCTGTCTCGCACGCCGTGGTTCGTCTTCTTGCTGCCGGCATGGATTTTCCATAGTCTTAAGAAGTGAAATGCTTCTCTTGACGCTCAAGGGTTGGTCCTGCACACGACGGTTTAAGGCAGGCTGTTTTGCAGTGCCGTGGAGCGCGATGTTACAGTCCTACAGCACTGAGGAGAGAGAGCTGGTCAGCTTTGGACACGCTGCGTTTGCTTCCAGGGCACAATATAGCTGTGTCTTCTATGCAGAGATGCAGAAAGGTAAGGATAAATTTGCAGAAAACAATAACCTGTTAAAGTGAAAGTAATAGCTTTAAAAGAAATTGGACTGTCTTTTCCGAAAATAGGATCTGGATACCAAGTTTACTATCAAAATAGTCAAAAAGACTAGTGCAGATATGCTTAAATAAGGATTTATAGCGAGTGAAACTGAGAAAATTGACATTATGTTTTTTCAAACCATGGAAGAATGGCACGGAAAAAAATTGCCGCTCTCGTCTGTGTCTGCACACAGCTGCATGCCGAGGCTTTGCAGCTGTATTTTCCAAACATCTTTCCAAAACTCACCTAGGGTTTCCAGTTAAAGACATTGCAGCTGCTAATGGTTCTGCCAGTTGATAGCAGCTGCTGTATTGACAAGTGCATTTTTATCAGGGGAGATGCCGATGGAGTGGAAATGAGCGAGAAACAACTGTTTATATAATCCGTGCCCTATAGATCAATTACTGCAGAAACACGCCGTTGGCTTGTCTGCAGCAGGACGCACCTTGAACCGCACTCGCTATGAAGAGCTGCAACCCCGAGCAGCAGTGTCTTCCGAGAAGTGCCAGCCTGAGCCCCTTCGTGTTCTCCTGGTGCCAGCAGGGACCTGGGAAACGGCTCTTTTATGTGAGTGTAGTTCCCACAATCATCAACGCAAGTGCCACGAGAGTCTCTCTACTCCTGTTTGTTTGGGGGTTTGAAAAGTGCCCCTTCCTTACCTGGAACTCTGCTGTACAGGGCTTCATGCATATGATAACACTTCCTTCTTATTTCTTACCTTAATTGCCAAATTGATATTCAAGCAACATAAATGATTTACCGCCCAGAGCTCTTCTGGGACTCTTGTAGCAACTCTTATTCCTAGTACATCTAGAAAATTCTCTCCAGTTTTACGTTCAATATTCAGAGTTGGTGATTCTTTAAGTTGTGATTAAAACGGCATGTGTCAGGAACATGCTGGAGGTCAGCTCTGGAGATACGTTTCTGCATGGCAGTCACAATTCTTGCATAATTTAAGTGGTTGAGATGTTTTTAATCAGAATTGTTGACAAGCATGCAAAAAATAAACAAACCAGTACTAAGAGTTTCAGCTACACAAAGTACAGAGGAGTCAAGGTATTGCAGCCTTGAGCCACAGCATTTATGGTGATCCCTGATTTCTTAATTGCTTCATCCTATTTTCCCCCTCATAGCCTAGTAACTCATTACACAGACAGTAAAGCTTTCTTTTTTCTGGATTGACCGTGAGCCAGAGGTTACTTCCACGGTAAGCTTTTTGCAGCCAGATGAAGACACTGATGACCATGTCAAGGACTCTTGCTTTTGATGACTTGCAGTAAATTGGGATGTTTTTCTTTACCGTAACGGGGGTTTGGGAAGCTCTTACTTGAGCATTCCTGTTGAAGTTGGATTGGGAAGTCCTGGGAGGGTTTTGCTGTGCTGCAGGATCACTTGCTTGGATAACTTCCCTCCCCAACAGAATGCTGTCGATTTAGCAAAACCAAATTTCCTTTCCCTAATTGTTATTTCTTACTCCTTTCTCTGTTCCTCCTCGTTTCTGTTTCTAAAGCAGAGGTTCTCTAATGTCAGAGAGAAGGGCTCAAGCAAAATCTGTTACAGGTTTTGTGTTGTTATTTTTTTCCCAAATCTCTGAAGGTTTTCAAACACCACTCCTGCTTTAAATTTCTAAAACAAAAAAAAAACACAACCCGTACTTCTGCTTCGGGTTAGAAGTTATCCATGTGCAACTCTTCCAGAGGTGTGAGCACACTTCCTTGTACCGGTGGCTCTTTCATCTTCTTTGCTGTCCTGAGATATCTAACGTGGCAATAAAATACCTAGTGCTGCCCTTGGTGCTTAGACAGTTCTTGCCAACTCTTAACGCTAATTAAGGTGGTGGTGGGGAACACCCTGAAAAAGATCTGCGCTCTGAATATGCTTCTCATATTTATGTAGCATACAAGTTTTATTGACTTTAGTTTTTTAATGTGTCCGTTATTCACAAGTGGTAAAGCTCTAAGAGCTGTCCTGGTCGTGCCAAACAAGTGTCAATAAAACCTCCAACCACATTACTTACTAGATGCTGTAATTTGCTGTCTTTTTTAAAAGAAAAAAAAAAAATTCAAGACCTTTAGCAAAAAGACAGGTACTTGGGAGAGAGGAAGATATGCTGTTACTGCACAGGATTTAAAAAGAAGAAAATCACTGCCAGAAACGAGACCCTCTCTAAATAAACAAGACAGCTTTTTTTTCCCCAGTTGTAAACTGGTCTTGTTGCCATAACCTAATTACAGGTAGTAAACTGTGTTGTGGGCTTTGGTTGTGGATGGTGCTTCTAGAGCCTTATTTTTTATTGTGCAAAGAAGCTCTTGTGGTAAGCGGACCAGGATGCTGGTCTTGTCTGGGAGACTGTGCTGGGGGAATTGGGAAGCATGGCCCAAAGAGGATTTGCTTGAGAGAACTATTTTTGAATTATATTCTTCAACATTGTTAAACTCCCGTGATGTAAGCCTTCAAAAAAAACAAATTCAGGAGAAATCATCTCAGATTGCACCATGTCTTTTCTCTGTTAAATAGCAGCCATTAAAAAAAAAAAAGTGAAATGGTTTTAGGCCGCTCTAAACTACTTTGCTGTTTGATACCCAATAATCCTTCCACAATTTTGGAAGGGGACAGCTGCAGCTATCAGGTTTTAGCCTGCCAGGCATCCCTTAAACTCATTTTGTTTTTTAAGATATTTTCTGCAGGCAACATTCCCTAAACCATGCTTTGTGCCCATCTCGGGCAGTGGAAAAATCAGTGGGGCAGGAGGCTTTATGTGGGGGGCTGTTCAGTGGGGTCCCAACCGTAGTCCTTCTGAGGTGTCTGAGTCCTGCTTATGGTTCAGGTGGGTCCTGTAGGAAGTTCCTGAGCTGTGCAATGCGGGGGATCCTGAATTGCCCATGGCTTCTCGGAGTCCAAGGTACCTCAAAGTAGCACTAGAGCCCTTGAAAAGCCGCTAAATGAGGTATTTGACATAAGAGCAAACAAAATGTGCAATAATGATCTTGATTGGGAGGGAATAAAGGACAAAATCATTGGGGTGATACTGCACAAACTCTTGTTTAAGACCGGGGGGAGTGGGCAGGACTTGAAAGTTTTCAAACTTAGATCATGGCAGTGATGGTATCTGGGGTTTCCCCCACTTCCCATACATAAGCTTAAGTTGTGTGGTGTTTAGATGAAAAATATGGGCAAAGTGCCTGAAATTAAAATCACTTCCCATGCTAAAAAAGAATCTCGAGTCTACTCAGATGTTTCCTCCAATGCCAGTAATTGGATTGTGTGAAATTCTAAAAATGCTGACCGAAGTCGTAATCCATATTGCCCAATGGTGTTCTTTTTGAGTGTGTATTTGGTGGTTTCCTGAGTTAGAAGTCATAATTTTATTTGTATATATTGTGTGTGTGTGTGTATATATATGTATGTATATGTATATAACAATATATACTGCCCTTTGTGACAGTAATTTTTCACAGTGATTAATCCTGATGATGAAATATGTGTGGTCATACATGTACAAAGTACAAAACTTCTGATGTAAAATACTAGGAAAAGACAAAATACAAAAAGGTGATGGAATTGCTTTGAAATATATTTTTTTTTCTTTTTGTTTCTTCACGAGGTGTCAATGAAAGCTTAAGCATTCTTTGCAGCTGGGAAAATGTTTTGTTTTTAATTTTAACCCTGCTAATAAAGTCTTGTCATATATGTCAATGAAGCAGAAAGAAAATTACTACAGAGCTAACTGTAGGTTGTCATTAAAGCTGATTTTCTGCATTAAGCCAAAAACAACGCAAGATTTCATTTTTGGACTTCCTAAATACGTTAGTCATGCTGATGTTTTCCTAAAACCCAAACCCTAAGAGCTATAGAAATTTACTATGGGGACTATATTTGAAAGTATTTATTTGCTGTTGTCTGTCACCTTGTCCTGATCCTCACACGTTGATCTTCTGCCTTCTCTATTTTTAAGACAATGCGCTTTGACTTCCAGCTGTTGACACTTGCGGACAGCTGCTTGTAGGGTCCTGCCCGAAAAATCCCTTCCTCTCTTGGTTTGGCCAAGGCATTAAGAAGCGATCTGTTGTTTGGAGAGCACAGCTGAAGCCACATCCTGCCAGATTCTTAGGCAGCACTGGAACTGGGGAAAAAATTCTGCCATAACTGCATGGGCACTTACTAGTTTGCTCATACCAATTGAAAACTCAATGCTACTTAAAAAGTCTTCCAACCAAATAATTTGCTATAAACAAAGAAAGGGGAGTTTCCTGGAAGCTGTCTATAAAAAAAAAAAAAGTAGCAGTTCTTAGGTCTTTGAAGCTCAGATGAAATAACTTGTTCTAGTGCTGTCCCTTTGCTAGCACCCCGTTGTCTGCAGTCTTGCGTTTTTACCTACTCTCAAGTATGAGCTGCCAGAAGGTTTTTAGGCATCAGTTATTTTAGTGACTTATAATAGCAGGAGCTCTAGAGTGTATTCAACTCTACTGGCTTGTGTATTTGACATAGCACTTAAAAACAACATGGGACTGGATGTGTTTACACTGAAAAATATTGAGTCAAATTAGCTTTTTCATTTCCTTCTCAGCAACATGCTGCAGTGCTTCATCATGTTAATGATAATGTGTTTCTCAGAAATCTTCTTTCCTTGTTTTCTGCTTCCCACCCCCCCGCCCCCCGTCTGTTTTCATCCTGGTGAATTAGATCTGATGTTCTTGTGTTGGTGGAATGATTGCTTCTTAGGCTGGTCCCAACTGCAGTAATGCAGAGATGTCAAACTTGGGTGCCTCCAACCTTTTAGACTTGTTCCTTTTCAGCCAGGTGGAGGGGGTATGTTACACTGAAAGCACTTTTAGGTCTTACCGTTCAGTTAAAGTCTATTCTCTGTAGTGGAGCAGCACTGTTTAAATATGGCAATAAGTGGCGAAGACAGGACTGGTCCAGGCTGTGGAGGGTCTCTGGGTGGGCAGCTCAGTGCAGGAGCAGACCTGGTGACATGGGCTGTCTCCGTGCTGGCAACAGGCTGGTGATGAAAGGTGTGCACGTGTCTCACTTTGTACCTGCTCTAATCTAGTAGTGTGGGCTGAATACCCCTGGTTCGAGAAGGTCCATTAGGTGTGCTCATGGAGTACCTCTTCTACTGGTTCTTGGTTAACTTTTCTGCAGAGAAATCTAGTTTGTGTGCTAAAACGTCTCTGAGAACATGGTTTAAGTGGTGTGTCCTAGGAGATGCCCTTTGGAAGTGCACTGGTCCAAACTGAAATGTTGATGTGGATGTACGCTGTGTCTAAGGTACTCGCTGATTTATTCTGTTGTTTTCCCAGGATCCTAGATGCTGCTACCAGCTTAGTTTAGTGTTTTTTTTTCCAGAAAAAACAAGAAAACGATGGGAGGAGATGAGCCTTGTGGACTTGCGATGGTGGGCGCTTCCATTGCTTAGCCTTTTCTTTACTCGATCCTGAACAGAGCTGGGGGAGCTGCTTTCCCTAGGTCATGGGACCAGACTCCAGCTGGAAGAAGAGGCGAGAGGCTGAGGAAATTAAGGTGGTGACAGAAGAGTCTTCTAAACACCGGGAGCTTGGAGGGCTGTGGGTGATGCATGGATCAGAAAGACTCTTTTGGGAGCTCAGGTGTAGGACGTAGCTCTGTTCTAGCAAAGCCAGCTCAGGATACAGAGGCTTCGGGATGGATTGCCATGAACTTCGAGGAGCGCAGGTTTGGTGCAGGTGACTGGGCAGATCTTGACTCACTTTTCCAGCTCCTAAAAGGGAAAATTGGTGTCTCATTTAGGCTTAGTACTGGAGAAGACATGCGTGTTGTTTCAGGTACCCTGGGAACCTAAGTGTCATCAAAGTGCATCTTGGATTTAAGAGTTACTTCCCAAGTTGTGCTTGTTTGAATCTTCTTACCTCTTCAGTTTATTTTGTGCTGTTGGCAGGAACATTGTATATTCCCTCTTGCGTCCTAATTGTTTGCAGGAACGTAACGGTGTCATTTTCATGAGTTAATTATGGCAGAAGTTTGTATGCTGTCTTTGTGTGGTGGGGAGAGCTACAGCAGCACAGCACCGGCCTGCTGCTGGTGGCAGGGACCCTCTGGTGGCCCAGTAGCTCATTCACTCACTTCCCACCCTCTTCCAGCTAGGAGGAGAATTGAGATCCTTGTGATCTATGCTGTTTCCCCTAAATTTGCAAATCCAGAGTTTAGTCAGGAGTTCTGACTCCCCTGAGTGCTTTTGTAAGCCCTGTTGGTGCGGTGGTAGGATACCCATCTCTACTTTTGGGTCAGGTGTGGCCTTACTGAAGGAGAAAGTGTGCTTCTGACTCAGCCATCTTCCTGTGAAAGCATGTCAGCTCCTTCAAGAGACGGCTGCAGCTTTCTCATGGCATGGCTCTAGACTGCGGACTTTCCAGCTGGACTGCTCTGAGGATGATGACATGGAATCAAGTCATGTGTGCTGTTCATGGTGTCTCTTCTAGGTAAGTTGGACTGAGATGCATGGAGAGTATAGAAAGATCCCAGCTTTATCTACATCTGTGAATGCCCTATGCAAAGCCCATGTGAAATGCAAGGAAAGCGGGACCAGTTCAGGGTCAGCAAGTGGAAGAGCTGTAGCCTGGGATCAGGTCAGATGCTGCTTTTGGCTCTTTCCTGAAGGTATCCTTATGAAACGGGGCAAAATGTTTCTGTCCCCAGTCATGGACCTGCCTCTGTGAAGCTCACGGGAAAGTAAAAGAGAAGGGAAAATGTCTTTACTATAGAGGGAGAGGGAGTACACTTAGATTGGGAATAGAAAGGTCAAAATAGGTGTCTGACAGTGTGGCAGCCCTGCTGTCAAAACTGCAGGAAATCAGTGGGGTCTGGTTGTGGGTTATCCCCTAACTCCACAGGGATTATGCTTTAACTCTATTTGACACGCTAATCTTTCCAGCCAAGCTGTAGGGGAAGTGCAGCAAGATGCTAATTACACACTTATGTCTGATGATTTATTACAACTCTGTTACCTAGGAAAATCCAAAATGTCTTTTAGGGGGGAGGAAGGGGAATAAAAAAGCCACCTTATCATGAGTGGTCTGTGTTTGACTCTAATGCTTTTCATGATAGTGCTAAGTGTTTGAGTGCATCAGCGAGTTTGTCCACATGCTGTTTTTATGCAAGTGTTACGGTCTGACAACTATGAATCACCCGCTCAGCTCTTGATTTGCGTCAATCAAACCACATTTAAGAGAGGCTTTGTTCACAGTTTGGAACAGAAGACCAAGGCAAGTGTGTGAGTGACTGCTTCGAGCAGATCCTCTTGAAACTGGGTTCAATAGTCCAGGCTCAAACTCTGGGAAGAGAGCCTGTGGTTTAAGTAGGAGAGGAGAAGTTGATGTTCTTTTCCTTCTGGTCCCCTAGACCCCTCCTTCTGCTATGCTGGGTTATCGCTTAACTCTTTGAATCTAGAGGTCTGGGCTTGTATTGGAGACACCTATATATACCCCCCTCCCTGGGCAGGGACACCTTCCACCAGACCAGGTTGCTCAAAGCCCCGTCCAACCTGGCCTTGAACCCCTCCAGGGATGGGGCAGCCACAGCTTCTCTGGGCAACCTGGGCCAGGGTCTCACCACCCTCACAGTAATACATATGTAGGTTTCATTGTGTAAGCGTGGGGTTTATTTCCAAGGTTGCTGTGATGAGTGTTTTTATGTAAAGGGACACAGGTTTGGCTTTACACTTAATTATTTTTTTCTAATAAGAACTTCAATCAAATTAAATTAATTACAGAATCATCTTTCCATGTCTCTAAACATGGGGGTCCTGTCTTGCAGAATTATTTGTACTTTTACACAGTAAGTCTGTGGTTTTTGACCTAGAAACTGTGACTGCAGCAGGATCGGGAGCCAGGCACTGTCAGTGCCGAAATGGAGCTCCCACCTCGAAGAGGATTGCAAGCCCAGAAATAAATGCCTTTTGGCAAACTCAGCCTTGCAGTGGGACACGACTTCGTGCTGCTGATGAGCAGAAAGTCTTTTGGAGAGGCGTTACAAAAACAGCTTCAACTCCCAAACCCACAACAGTCTTATCTGCCCTTCACTTCAAATCGCTGGTACCTAGCGAGAGATCTTTAAATTAGTTACAGAGCTGGTACTGGAAATGTGCTGAAGGTTTTATTTATTCCCTTTTGAAGCCCTCTTGGTGAAGGTTTGCCTAGCAGGTAGGTACACTGTAGGGTTCACGCTATCTTTTTGTACGCAAGGTCCACTGTAAATCCTTTTATCCCACCTCCTTTCACTTGTAGGCGAGAGTGACCATTTTCCTTCCTTTCAGCTCCCCTCCCAGCCTTCAGGATCCATATCTGAGGTCCTCCCTAGCTCTGATGTTCCTCTGCGAGTATGTTCTTCTCTCCCTTGTCCTAAACCCACCCTTGACCTAGTTCAGTCTCAAACCACTTCCCTGCCTCTTCCTTTCTCTGTGCTTTCAGCTCATTGAAGTCTCTTCTCCTCCTTCCCGTCCCCCTCTGGCACCAGTCTTTGTGCTCATCAAAACGTTGATCTCATGGGTTGTAGGCTTGCCAGCATAATAAGGCCACTGCTCTTCCAAACACTTCCCCCCCCCCCCTTACAAACACAGAAACGATTCTTTTTTTCTTCGTTGGACTTGCTCTCACTATTTTTCAGGCTGCGAATTAGAGGATTAATTCCTGCTTTCCTACTGACAGTCATGGAAACGAGCTAGTTTCCATGTGTCAGGATGCTGATCCTTATCTCATTCAGTTCCCAAAGAAGGTAATAAAATAACTATAAGAATAAATTGCTGTAGCAGATGCAGCACATGGGCATATGGCAGTCTATTAATTACTTGTGTTCTACCCAACTTTTAAAGTAAATCAATAAATGTTGATAAAACACTAGAGAGCATGCAGGGGAGGGACGGTTCTCTACCCATATTTTCCTTCTCTGGACTCTCTGATTGTCAATTTTGGCTGGTTTTAGCTGTCTGGTTTTTGGACAACCTTAGTGTTTCCCTGTGGAAACGAACACCAACAAGCCCGCTTGCTGCTTTCTCCAGACTTGGGGATGTCATTGCTGGCTGGTTTTAACCCTCGGAGGCAGAGCAGCAAGGAGGTAGCTGTTTTATCAGTCCGTTACATCATGTATTTGCAGTATGGTCCTCCCCGTGCTCTTCGGTATTGTTTTACTGGTCAACTGGATGGACTCTTGTCCATGTTAAGTGTGGTGGCAGCTAGGTGGCTATTGCTTATGGATTTTATGACTGACACCTGTTTTTCTTTGTATGCTATTAATAAAACAGAATTGGCTTGGTTTGAAGAGTCTGGTTGTACTGTTTTGTCTGTTGGTCCTCCTGGTCTAGTGATGGCAGAGCTATGATGTGGACAATGTTGGTGCTTACCATGGTGCTCCTGTCTAGGCACTTGTCTCTTCTGCAGTGTTTCTGCTGCTCAAACACCTTTTATATAGGAAAGGTGGATGTAAAATAGATACAATTAAAAATAATAATAAAAAAACCTGTTTTTTTTCTTGAAAGTGGGGGAAATAGAATAGAACCCCAAGAATGTAGCCCAAAATCAGAGAGTAGCTGCTGATATGCCTAGGCTGATGCTGCTGTTAGAATGGCATTTCCCTGCTAAGAAGTTACCGAAGTTGCAAAGATCAATGGTCACCAGCTGCAGTGACTGGGTTGTTTTTAAGCCCCTTTTTGAACTTTGATTTGTGAACAATTGCATTTTGAAATTAGCAAATGGCTGCACTTAAAGGGCAGTGTGTTACAAAAGGCTTTGAAGAAACCGAGACTGTTGTTGGACTTAGAAAAGGGAGGACTTGCAAAACAAAACCAGTGTAGTACTGGGCTGTGTTTTTTGAAAAGCTGCATGTGAGCAGTTTGGTGGTCTCTCTCCAAATCTCTTTTACCCGTGCAAGCTTTGAAATGTTTAAGAATGCAGCTCTTAATCCAGCAGCTGCTTTTTAATGAAGTGTATTTCTGATTTGGCAAACGGTTAGGTGCAGTTGTGCAGCATCCATCTCCTCCCAAGTGTGTTTCAGCATCTCCTTTGCACCATGAACTCAGCCGTTCCAGGAGGAGACGTGTGGCTGGTGGTACCCGCTCAGCTGGAGGAGGGAGCTGGGCTGCAGGTTCTCCACGCCGCATGCAAAATGGGGGCCTTGGTGACATGAGTGGGACTAATTGCACTGATGAGTTTGCCCAGGCTTCGATTCTGCTCCGTTGCCACCGCAGGCTGCAGCAATAACACTTCTGCCTCCAAAACAGATCAGAGATGGCTGTTGGAGCAGGGTCTTGAACAGTGCTGCTAGAGGTCTTCCTGGAGGAGAGCTGCCTAGCACAAGTGTGTCTGCTCAAGGAAAATCTAGGGCAGGGGAAGAGAAAAGGTATTTCATAAAAGATATTGCCCTGTTTGTCCAAAGCACGCAGTCAAAGCGGGACTTGTTCTAGGTTTGCCTTGCTTTTGTGACAGCTTGTGGCCCAGCAGATGGGAGAGGCAGAAAGCTTTGCCGAGGAAGAAATCAGCCTCCCCGAGAAGACCCAAATACAAGGGGAAAGCTACAATCAGTCAAACCATGCTTAAGTTTGGCACCTTCTTTGTGCTTCATCTCCTTTCCTAACTGTATCTCGAGCAGGCTGAAAAAGTAGGATGGGAAATACTTTTTCCATCCTAAACTAAAGGAAAGCTTTTGGTAGTCATTCAGTGGAAATTAAAGTTAAATCTTTCTATTAGCTTGACTTAAGTGGAAATTGTTAAATACTCCAGGATGCTGTCATTCTGTAACCTAAAACTGCAGTTTGAAGTTTTTCAGGATATTTTTACTCTTCTTCACCAGCTTTCCAAGTCCTCAAGTTGCTCGTCAACTTTTTGAAGATCTTCACAATGAAAAAATCTTCATGTTGTCTTTTTATTTTTTTTAATAAACTCTTTATAAGTAATACTTCTGGGCTCAAACCTGTCAATATTAAGCTAACCACAAAATCCATAAGCCAGTACCTCCTGTTTTGTTCTATTTTAGTGAGTGAAGTTTGGTTTTATTAGATAACTATGTATGTTTTAAAAACCTTTTTATGCTTCAGCAGCGTAGCTGCTGAAGTGCTTTCAGAGTGCAGTCGTGGATTATGCAGACAAAACCAGGTAGAAATTGTATGTATGTGTGTATGATGTGAACTTTTAGCTGGGATTTTGACTTTAGTTGAAAGTGTTTTATTTTTGAATGAAGCCTGTAGGAGCTTGGTCCTTTGGAAATCTAAACTTACCCTCAGTTGACTTATCAGTTAGTAGTACCTCAAAATATGGGTCTTATTTCATATCAGTGTGTATTTTGTTTATTTAATCCACTTGCTGGTCTGGTTCACTGTATGTCTGCAGGAACAGTTGCATATACGGTAGCTTTTCAGGTAAAGCATTGCAGGAATGAGATGCAGGAACAAGATGGGGAAGGAAATGGGACCTGCTGAAGCCAGGAGATGTTAGTGGTAGAGCCAGTTGGGCAATCCATGAGCTTTCTGCTCAGAGCTCCATGTGTGCCTTAAGTGTTGGTGTGTGGTACCCTTAGCTGGAGGTGGCTGGCCTATGGAATGGAGGAGGTTACAGCTCAGCTTATCTTGGTGGCTTTGGCCCTGCAGTAGAAAGGGTTTGCGGTGGGGCTGCTCTCATTCTGACTTGAAAGGAATTACTTTGATATTAGTTAATGACAGTAAAATCTTGCCCCGAATCTTACTAGGTGTTTGAGTTTTTCCTCTTAGGCTTAAGTACCGTCAAACCTGAGGGTTAGCATCTTTTCATTCAGTCCCTACCCATATCCACACGCTTCCCTCCCCTTCGTTCTTGTGGCAGTCATCATCTGATGAAACACTTAGTGGCAGAAACAAAAGAAACTTGTTCTCCCCCATACCACTCATTGCTCTAAAAGCCCAGGTGTTTAAAAATCAGCCTGCTGTGTTTTCCTTATTTTTGTTGTTTTATTTTTCAAAGCAGGTCTTTCTCTCCATGGCAAACGTGAATGCATGGCTGTGAATTTGTCAGTTGTGTATATTCTGGTTTTCTTTGGATTAGCCTTAAGTAGTTGCGTCTTGCGTTACACACATGCGTGTATATATCGTGGCAGCACCGTTTCATGCATATGCATGTGTATATTTACGCCATGGCACAGTCTCATGTAGCAAGTGTGCGTTATCCTGCGCGGAGGAGCTGCTGCTGGGTGCTGCCTGGTGGTACGTATGTAAAATACATACACATAAATTACATACATACATGCGGTACATATGTAAAAGCTTGGCTGTATAATACCAGCACCAGATTAATGCAATGGACAGATTTGAGGACAGATAATAATTTTACATGCATAATAAAAGCCACTATGTTGCAATGGATGGCTTGCATTTCTAATGGTGTCCACAGGATTACAAATAGCTTTGCTTTTATGTGGCTTTATTAATCATTTGATGTGTGTTTAAGGAACCTGCCATAAGGTGCTGCTGGTGTAGCCAGAGCAGATTGAGTGCCCTTCCCCGCGACAAGGTCCAGCTGAGCTCCCCACCTCTGAGAGCTGCCAAAGCTACACCTGAAGAACCCTCTCTTTCTGCTTCTCCTCTGGCAGACCAAAATCCAAACTGACTTGCAATATTTACCCCGTATGCTGTATATTTGTGTGTCAATGTGCCCTGTAGAGGGAGAAGTGAGTGGAGTGAGGCTTGTGAGCTTTCAGGGGGGAGTCTTGTCCTGAAGACCCCCATCATGTGCCTTCCTCATGGCATTCTATTGCTTTGCTCCTCCCTGCTTACCTCAGGTGAAATGCAGGGCTGTTGCTCGCAGCACCCTTGGGCATGGAGGTGCCCGTGTGGTCACAGCCACTGTCAACAGTTACGGAAAAGGAAACCGCAAGTTTTTTCTGTCTTTGATCTTGAGTGTCTGCTAAAGAATTTCAGTTGCAGCAGTTCACCCCTCCACCTTGGTAAAGCTGCCCGTGGCTCCAGGATGCAGCTGCAGACACAGACTCTGAATGGATGGCACTGAGGCAGGAGTTAGCCCTGTGATGTTAGAGTCATAGAATGGTTTAGGTTGGAAGGGACCTTAAAGATCATCTAGTTCTGAGCCCCTGCCACAGGCAGGGACACCTCCCACCAGACTTGGTTGCTCAAACCAGTTGCTCTTACCCGTGAATGGTTATGACTTGTCTCAGTGAAAATGTAGCAAACCAAGGAGAGACCGAACTGGTGGGCCCTGTCAGAGGAGAGCAACCGCCATGTCGTCTGCTAGCAATGCTTGCTCGTGGTCTCTACTGCGTTATACTGGCTCTTCTGTTGGTTTTGCTTCTGCCTGTGACTGAGATGCAAAAGCTATTCCTTCTCAACTTGCTGGCAATTGGGAATGTATTCAGACATCTGTCTTCTTCCAAACGTCACTGCAGGTCCTGACTTGGTGTCTGACAGCATGTGTGTCTCAGGGCTTGATACGGGCTTCAGGTCAAAGATTTGTGTTGTCGTTTACTCCTTTGGGTGAAATCTGAGTCTCTGTGATTTAAACTTTCTCTGCTTTGTGGTTCCTTGTGTTTCCAACAGGTAGCACTGAAATTAAACAAACCCCAAAAAACCACCCCAAAACCCCCTTGTCTTTTAGAGATCACTCAAAGCATCTGGGTGAGTCATTCAAGTGGCTGGAACTATTCAGTCACCTATTTAATTCTTAAATATCAAATAAGACACAGAACTGTTTACTTGCTATTTGCTGACTGTTTTTCAAGGTATTTAGCAAAAAGTGGCTACACATGTGGCATTCCTGATACTCCAAAACTAATGGTTTTGTCCTTAGCCCCTTGGGAACGGGTGTTTTCCCAGGATGTTATGAACAAACATGAATTATGATTTAAAATTTACATTACAACACAAGCTGTGCAGATTGTCTGCAGAAAAACTTACCTTTACCTTCTGCATATCTTGGCAGCTTTGTATTAAGCTGTTTTCTGTGTGATCTCAAGGCCCGCATCTAAGAGTCAACAACTCCATTCCAGGCCATATGCATTGCAACATGAGATAAGTCTTCAACCAGAGGCAAGGTGAGATGGTATTTTTTTTTGGGTAATATTTAACTCTTCCAAATACTTGTTCTATGGGTTTAACTCTAAGGTGATGCAGACCAAGTAGTTTTTTCTTCTCTAGACGTACCAGAATGGCTTTCCTGTGCTTGTGGAGAACATCTTGTGTTTTTCTTGGCCCTGTCTGTGAGACTGAGCGCAGGTCACTTAGCTGTGCTACCCCGCAGGGCTGAGGTGTCACCTGCCTGGCGGTGACACGTGGCCTGCTGCTGTGGGACAGCCTGCTTGGGGCCTTTTGGTTAGGGGTTCATGAGTAGCTACACACACCAACTTCTTCCCACAACATGTCTTTGGAGCTCCAGTTAGCCAGAGATGGGCTAACATGGGCTTCGTGGTGGTAATTACAATTAAAGAATGAGTGAAATAACTTTGCAGCCTGTTGATAATTTGTTCTCCTCTTGGTGTACTACAATTTTTAATTTCTCGGGGTGAAAAAAAATCAACCATCCTTTAAATACTTACAAGTGTTTCTCCTGCTTCCTTGGGTGTTTTTTCAGGACGTTGCATTCAGGTTGTGAGAACTGTGTGCACAGCATGTCTCGAGCTGCCAGAAAAACACCCAAACTGCTTTTAATGCTTGGGTTTGGAACGGACTTTAGTATGAACTGGTCCCTGGGTCATCACCCCTCTGGGTGTTGCAAAGCTCTGCTGGTGGCTCTCACTTCTCTAGCTACTTTGCTCAAAAGCTTATGGATATTTTAAACTCTCCCTTTCACAGGTGGAGCTTTCAAAGAAATGCTAAAAGAGAGCTGGCGTTTAGCCCCAAGCTGGACTGTCAAGGTGATTTTTTTCCAGCTGTCTTCTGTTTTCCTGCTGCTTTGCACCTTTGCTAAAGTCCTGTGCCGCCCATCTCCCTTCTCAGAGTAGTTGCCCCTGTCCTGTGAGCTGCCTTCTCTGCAGTCAGCTATCAATTTCTTATTGCTCTCTTTACCTTTTGCTGGATTTTCATGGCGGACACTCATCAATGGCGTTTATTGATGGAGGACAAGATGGACAGACTGTGCATGGTCATGGTAGTTCAGGAAAAAAATTGCTAAAAACAGAAGCAAGTGCTTCTGATCTGTAACAGTGTTGTACATGCACGTTTGTGTCTTTCTGGCCTGTGCAGTGTACAGTGCTGGAAATATCAGTAGGTAATTAAATATAAAATATTTTAAATCTCACCCATTCGTTATACCTTGCAGAGGAATTTGTTTGGAGGGAGAATTATTTTGAGACGGAGCATTTTGTAGGAGGCCAATGATTTGCAGGGTGGTAGCAAGCTACAAAGTGAGGTGGAAGGTCTAGGATAGGGAATCTGTGGAGAAGATGCTGCCATTCCTTGAACTTAGCCTGTCTCTTCCTCTTTTTGCTTTTTATTTTCAATGATCAACATGTTAAAAAATGAAATGCATAAAAAGCATTAACTTGCAATTAGTGAGATGACTGACCAAGAGGGTTTTTTCCCCCCCTGAAAACTCCTTCATGCTCTAACTTAATATTGGTGCCGATGGTGTTTTCTCTTCGGTGTTCTTGGTAGCGCTTTTGGATGTGGGTGCTTTATAGCACTGAAGAGCATTTAGGACTGAGGAGGCCTGATTTTGGTGATGATTTGAATAGTCCAACCCAAAGATATTGTGTGCCTAAGAAGGATCCCCATTATCCAGGAGCTGATCATCCTTATCCAAGAGCCCCGTTCTGCACTCCTGTGCAGCCGGACAGATATGGTCACACAGGGTGGGAGCGCTGCTAAATCCAGTGGTTTTGGGTGTGAGCATCAATTGCAAATGGTTGGCGCTTTGTGAAAAGCATGTGTGCCTTTCTCTTGGGGCTGGTGGTGGAGAGAAGGGTCTGCTCCAGGCTGGGGGTTCCCACAGCCAAGGAGCGCACTAACTCCCTCTGGTACTGAGGCAGCTGGGTAGAAGGGATCTATATAAATTAATTTCGGCATCTGCAGCATGAGGTAAAAGGAGAAGCATGAGGCTGGATACATGGTGGGATGCTTTTAGAAGTAAGTGCCTGGCTTTTCTTCATTTGGAAATACAGTTGCTGATCTGCATTATTTTTTTCTTTTTTTCTGCTGCATTCTTCATTTGGAACATTGTTTGTGCTACCCTTGAATATTAACTGAACAAACATCTTCACTTCATGTGGGCAGCCATGAGAGTCTGTTTTCCATCTTTCGGAAGATTCCAGCTAGTTAGGTTGCTTTTGTCATTCAATTTTCTCTTGTTTACCAGAGCATTAGGAAGCTGGAATATAAGCAGTGTGTGTTTTGCCCTAGGAAACATCAGTAGTCCAGTCACCATTCCAGAAATTCCTCTTGGTTCATTTTTCTCTGTAACAGAGCTCTCAAAGATTCTGAACGCTGTAAATGTAAATCTGAAAAGGTCAAGCCTCATGTATGCCAGAGACAGGAGTACAGGATAACAAGGATGCAGGGGCACAAATGAATTCTAAACTGTGGATTAAGAACAATATGTTCAGAGAAAACCGTCACAGTACATGCCTTGGGTATTGAGGGGGAGTTTGAGGTAAAGTGGTGAGGATTTCTCTTGCATTACTTACGACGTCAGGCAATGGTAGGACTAGAGGGAATGGATTAAAACTAGAGATGGGTTGATTCAGACTGGACGTTAGGAAGAAGTTCTTCACCATGAGGGTGGTGAGACACTGGAACAGGTTGCCCAGAGAGGTGGTGGAGGCCCCATCCCTGGAAGTTTTTAAGGCCAGGCTGGATGGGGCTCTGAGCAACCTGATCTAGTGGGAGGTGTCCCTGCCCAGGGCAGGGGGGTTGGAATTAGATGATCTTTAAGGACCCTTCCAACCCTAACAATTCTATGATTCTATGACTTCTTAACACATAGGGGAGAAGGTTCAAAACACAAGATTTATGGCTAGAAAAAAGGGGAGGAGTTGGATTAAACTGGAATGGTTCTTTGCGTCCGCTCGCTTTGTCTGCAGGATCCCAGTGGCAGAGCAGCGCCTGGGGAAGCAGCAAATAAAGAGGTTTTCACGTTGGCCAAAATTGCATTGAGTGTGGGTTGATGGAGAGCTTGCAGCTGAGATGTGCTGCCGTTCTGCGGGTCTGTTCATGTGTGAGCTTGCTGGTTTTGTGCTGAAAGCCTGTCCAAGCGTTTCAGTTTGGCTGAAGTCCTTCTTGTGCAGCACTTCAATAATGGTGGGATCGGCTTTGGCTTGATGCATTTCCAATTCAAGAAGTGAAAAAAAAATACACAGTGCAGGGGGAAATCTCCTCTAGAGTAACAGAATAGGGAAATGTCAAGTGTTTTCAGCTGCTCCTTTGCACATGGTGTGCAAAGGATGAAAGATTCCTGCTAGCTGGGGCATTTGGCGTATTGAAATGTGGGCCAGAATTGATTTTTCAGGGAGGGCATCGATGTGCACTGTGGGTTTGACAGGGCTGTCACTGCAGCGCTGCCTCTGGATGCTCTTGCACCAGCAAAAGGCAGCACAGACATGTCTGGGAGATTAACAGGGCTGGTCTCTCCATCTCTGGCTGGAGGAAATGGAAACAAAAATAGCTGTAAGTGTGAAACACTGAAAGATGCAGCCAAAGCTGATGGAGGCGTTTGTCATTTAGCAAAGTATCAAATCACAGGGTTGTTTGGTTTTTTTTTAAATAACATACAGGTAGCATAATATATTCAGGATAATAATGTGAACTAGTTCTAGGAAACGAGGAACTGAGAATATGAACATTTTGCTGGTGTCAAATGCCTCGGGGCATGGGAAAAGCCAGCAGACTCCTCTTACCCTGCTGGCACCAGCGCTGCTTGGCCCCTGAAGCTTCATCATCCTGAGATCCCACCTTCATGTCTTGAAGTGACTTGGCAACAGGAGAAAATCTCATAGTTATGTTATTTAAATTATTTAAATCATTTCAGGGAATGACCTAAACTAGAAATGAAGGGTGAAGGGTGCTGGGAAATGCTGTGCAGCACTGCGTGCTGTAGCTACTGGCAGGTGGCTGGTGTCTCTCTGGACCCAGGACAGAGCAGTGGGCTGTGTGTGGTGGTTCCTGTGCTGGGCAGAGGGATGGATGTGTTCCCGGAACGTGATGGGAGAGCAACGCCCTGTGCCCCTGCCGCAGCTTCATTTCATATGTGGGCTGTTGTGGGGCTGTTCATCTGTGCTTGGTGCTCGCTTTGGGCTTTTCTTCTGCCATGCACAAAGTTAAGGTCCCTGTTTCAGTGCAGGGAGAGGCAGTTCCTGTGGGTCACCAGTATGCAGGGAAGGCAGTTTTGTGGTGGGAAATCAGGAACCCACCATCTAAGGAAACTGCCAGTTCACAGTCACTCTTTCCCACCCTAAAAGAGGGGAGGATAAAGCTTAGCAAAGGGTATTTCCAGCTGAAACATCTCCAAATAAATTCATGATCTCTTTATACCATTTTTAACTTTTCTCTCTGTTTTTTGGTATATGGTGCATTTACTGAAAATGCTCTTTACTTGCTGTTCAAGTAAACTGATGGAATATATTACTGTATTAGGACAATAATTGTGTCTATATGTGCATATAATCAAACATATGCATGCATTTATATAAATGTGTTAATTGCTGTGATAACTTTGTCTTCTATGTAATAAGCCTTCTATTTTATGATCTTCAGCATACATAATATGGATTTGGAAACACATTATGAAGGAAAAAGCATTACTTTTATTTAAAGAGAGAGAGAGTTCAAGGCCCGTTATGCATTAAACAAAAATATTCTTTAAAGATGTTAGCTCATAACTGCAGGCAGCATATGTCTCCTCTCCAGAGAGTCCTACTTGTGAAAGCAGCATTGCTTGTGAGGGAGCAAATCACTGACTTGAGAAAGACTGGGTTGGTTTTTTTGTGTGTGTGTTTTTTTTTTTTTTTTTTTTTTTTGTCCAATCTGCCCTACTTCAGAGCCTTTTCATCTTCATGGCTATTTACCAGAGCCAGAAGCATAACCCAGAGACTCCTATCTATGTTTTCTGCTGAAAAAGTCTCGCCAGCAGCATGGGAGAGGAGCGAGTGCTCAGACTTGGTGTGGACACTTGGGTGCACCAGCGTGGTCTTTCTGGATGCTTTTTCTAGCAGCTCCCAATTAATAACTTGCTGATTTCAAGCTGCCATCTTACTACATGCTTCCCGCCTGCCCTGAGAAGTCTTGAATCTGTTTTGTGGCTTTCCTAAATGTACGTGTAAAATCGCTCTCGGACCGTTTTAGTGTCCGTAGGGTTTTGGTGCAGCTTCCAAGCAGCTCAGGGCGGTGGGGTGGCCCCTTCCATGAAGTGCAGCATCCAGGTGGCAGCAAAGGTGTGGGACTCCTGCAGCCTTGGGAATAGGTTATTTCATGGCTATGTCTACCTGGCTCTTCAGAAATTTGTTTCATAGTAGTATGAGATTTTTGATTTTTGCCACTCCCTCATTTTTGATGATAACTTTTTTCAATGTCTTTCCTTTTCCATGGGACGGAGGAACCCCTTGGCCAGGAGAAGCTCTAATGGACTTCTAATGGCTTTCTGGGAGGTGCCACTTGGCTTTTGGTTGGGGCAGACAGAAAGCTGTAGGAGGCTTTACGATGAGAAATGGGAGAGAAATAACTTCAGGTTAAAAAAAAAAAAGGCAAACCGAACACCCAACAACAAAATAAACAACAAATGAAAACCTGAAATATTTTTATTTTCTTTTTTCTTTCTGATTACTTCTGAGTAAATGGTGCCTTAAGGAGTATCTTAAGCAGTAAAAACAAGTACCTTAATTTACACTTTTCTACTTGCAGTAATCAAACAAAAACAATATAACAAAGCAGAAATGACTTAAAAAAAAAAAAGCCTTGACTTTTTTTTTTTTACTTCAGATATTTTTTGATTACTAAGAACGATGACACTTCTTGGCATTGCTGTTTTTACAAGTTGGCTTATTGCATTGCTTGCAACTCTCATTCTTTGTTTTATTTAGCTGCGGTTTTTAATTTCCTGCTTGTGGCTGGGTATGTGTTTGTCAAATGCTGTATAGCGGGGATCGTGTGGCTTGCCTTTCCGCTTGCAGTTACGGAGTTACGGCGGCGTTTGCCTCTCGGAGGGTTCAGAGTGGAAGCTGACAGCGCATGGCTGTGTCCAGCAGGACCTGCAGCAGCTCCTGCCAACCCCTGTGCAACTCAAAGCCTGATGTTTTCTGTGGTCATAAATCAGTGTTTAGTTTTGCTTGGGCTTGGGAGTGACCTTTCAAATCAAAAACGTGTTCTTGACAATCCCTTCTCCTCGTTGGGTTAATTCGTTTTTGATACTAATGTATTAATTTAATTTTTGGAATTGGATTGTTGTTTTTATTTTCGGAGGGAAGGAGAAGAGGGTTGTGAAGACCCTTAGGGCAACCAAAGGCATCTGGTGGCACACGAGCTGTTGGGATGCTGCAGCTGTGGTATCCTAGGCTTCCGTGAGCTGGGAATGGGGACTTCAGTGTTGGTCCAACAGTTTTTGGTTGCATGATGTTTAAGTGGCTCACAGGATGTTACTTGCAGTTCAGCTGCATCGTTTCCCTGCTCATGAAGGTAAAACTGGGCAACTGCGCTGGAGCAAGGCCAGTAGTGCCGTTGGTTGGGAGAAGAATCACACGTTAAAGTGTACAGTAAACCTTCCTCCAGCTGTAATATTTGGAGACCTCTACAGATTATTTCTTTGGAACATTATTTTTTTTTCTTTTGCAACACCCAAAAAGTATTTCGTCATGCAGTCAGCTGATTCTGCTGTCAGAGAAATCCTCACGGATTTCAGACCTCATCTGGATGTTAAAACTCCGGAGATTTCCTATTATGCATTAATGCCGTCTCCGGACAGACCTTGCGCACTCCGCATATTTGGGCAAGTGCAATCTGTGGGGTGCTTTGGTGCTTTTTAGTCTCCTGTGTGACTGCATGTTGCAGGTAAAAGGAATGTTGCTCAAAAGGAATGGGCAAGTAATACTCATTAATGTGCTTTTTTGTTTCTTTTGTCCTATTGGTCAAGGAAACTTTGGCACAGAAAGTGAATTTATTTTGCTGGTACGTTTTGCTGTTAGCATGCCTTTTTGTTGTTTGAAGCTGCTCAGCACCATCAGTTAAGTGAGTCTAAGTATCTTGCACGCTGTTGGAGATGAGTCTGCCCTGGTTCACGTAAGGAGTGGACACTTTTGTGTAATTTTATTGAGGCAGCGAGGCACAGCAGGTGAGCATTTTGGCTGCAAGCAGCCACTGAGCAACATTAACCTTAAAGTAGAAGGGAGGGAGGATGGTAGACAATATTTTATTTTTTTTTGTCCCCCCCCGCCCCAGTACTAAGCACCAGATGTTATTTTGTATGTATGTATGCAAAGCCCAGTGTTTTGGGTTGAGCTCATGGTGAAATGCACTTGTTCACTTGTTTCTCCTTGGCTTGGGAAACGGGAGTTGCTCCTCAACAGACAACGGGTTAGAAGTTTCTGCTTCAAAATGTTCTATTTTCATGTTACTGTGTTTAACTCAATTTTAAATGCTTTTACTCAAAAAAAAAAAAAATCTGTATTACTAATGTTATCTAATATTACTACATTAATAGCCATGGAAAAATAATCAGTTTTGGTAAAGCGATAAGAAAAAAACATTATGTATTACATGAGCATTTCAGTTTGTGTTGGCCCCCTATTTGCAATAGAACAGGGGAAAAAAAAAATTTTTGCGTGTGAGGAAGAAGTTGTCAATTGAACCTTTCTCGCAGCATTGGTGAGGTTTTCCTCTGCCAGAGCTTTCTGTTGCTTTCCATCATCAGGGTGAGTCACAGCAGGCACCGAGTTTAGGTGTTGGAAGTGTCCTCTGGGTGAGTCACAGCCTCTCTCCTCCGGGTGAAGGCTGAAGCTGGTTTCTGTGAGCAGTTTCACTTTCATGAGAATAATACTTTTACTTTGATTGACAATAGGGACTACTGACAAAGTGGGAAACAGCCTAGGTTTCTCCTAGACAAGACAAGATAATCCAGGGGAGTCTCAGGTTTGTGAGGAATGCAACAGCTTGGAGACGGAGGGTAAGGATCTTGTGCCGTTAAATACACACAGTTTATCCCAGTGAAATCTGGCATCCCAGTGTACTGAAACGCCTGATCTGAGCAGAGATCTGCAAATCTGAGACTTTCGTTGCGAGGAACGTGGAGAGCAGAAGGAATTGCTGCAGCAGAAGACCTGAGTTTGGCAGTAAGGCAGAGCTGGAAGCATGCAGGGTTAAGCCCGTGTAACTGTGTAGATGAAAATCAGAGGTGCCTGTAGTATAACGTAGAGGAACACATGGCTGCATGCAGCTTGTAGCATCCTAAAAAAATCTCTTTATGCTTCTGAAGTCTTGTGCCTTTTCAGCTGGCTATCAGTGTAGCTCTTCTTTTCTTCCCGTCAAGATTTCTTTCTTTGAGTAATTCCTAGCAGCTTCTCCGATGTCCAGCTATGCAGCCAGCAGTTAAAATAGTGCATCCTGTTATGAGAAGAAAATCTGGAAGCAAGCTGGAGAGCCTTGTTGGAGAAAGCCTCCCTTTTGAGGTGGTTATCAAGCTGGGGAAGCAACCTGGGCTTGCGGAATGAACCATCTTCAACAAGATGGTCAGGTCCTCAGGAGCTTTCTTGGCCTTCAGTGATTGTGAGGTGGTACAGATTGCTCTTTTCCTGTTGGCAAGTAAGGTTTTCAGAGAGCACCTGAGTGATGACTCTTGTGTTTCTTACCTGCTGGAGGACCTTGCTCTGAGTTAATGGCTGGAAATGACTGCCAGATGCATGTGCTGGTGATTAATGCAACAACAGTAAACATTAAATACTTTATTGGAACAGAAGTGTGTTGAAATCTGCCTAAAATCAAAACCATACCACCATGATCCTGGAGAGATCTGCTGCAGCTCTGGTTTGAGCTGTGGAGAGCCAGTTGGGAAGAGCTCCTTTATGAACTCCATTGATGGACTGCTACAAAAACTCAATCACGAGCAGTTGGAAGAGTATGTTAATGCCTTGGGGGTTTCTGCCCTTCTGACAAGAAGCAAAAGGCCAGTTTCGGCTGTTGATGTTCTCATGATAGCGTAGGAAGTCCTTTGCCATCCTCCTCTTGTGAGTGCGGACAGATACACCCTTACCTGTCTAACTGGCTTTCGTGGCCTCCATCTAGTGCTCTCTCTACAAGGTGTGCGTCATCTTCACGGCTCTAACAGAGAGACAGTAATTTCCACAGAAATACTTCATTTGAGTATTGTAAAGCAAGAGAGACTCTTCTGGTGAATGACTCCACAGTCTTACCTTTAGTTAAAAATAAGCTTTCTTCTTTGGCGCTTTTGGGGGGGTTTGTCTGTTTTGAGAGTGAAGAGCCAGCTTTGAAGTTTGGAGTACGGTCACACTGGACACCGCTGTTTTGAATTGCATGTGTTGTTTTAATGGCAGTTTATTTGATTCAGAATTTAAGTGACGATTTTGATTTTTTTTTTTTTGGGCACTGTCTCTGGCTGGTTTGTCCTGAGCGCCCTGAATTAGTGCGTTGGAAAAGGATTTTGACCTCTGGATGTTGATAATTTTTGAGGTCCTGCACAGCAGCAGCACCATGAAGTCAGTAAAACCCTGGAGATCAGTGCTTTTGCCTTTCACGTGGACAGTACCTTCCCGTGCTGATTGTATTGCAGCTCTTCCGCGCTGGAGTATTTCTGGTGGCGACTACCATTGTCTTGATGGTTTGTCATATGACTGCACAGCAATAACTGTCCAAACTTTGTACACCGATCTCTTAAATTTTTATGTGCACCTACTTGAAATACGAGCAGAGCAAGGAAACAAAACTTGTCTTTTTCCCTTTTTGAGAGAGAGGATGGCATTTTAAACACGTGGTTGCTGTCTTCAGTGGGCTTAGGGTGATTCGTAGTTTAGGCTGCCAATAAGCATGGTGGTCTTGTCTCTCTGATCCTTAAAATGTTTGACCAAAAGGATTTTTTCACTGATGAGCAACAGATTTTATGCTGTTACGGTAACAGGCTTGGATGTGGAGAAGATACCACATGCAAGGATGGGTTTCTTCCGAAGGTAGAGCTGCAGAGGCTGTGCGGGTACCCAGGAAAGAAGCGGGTGGCTGGTTGAGTCCATCTGACCGCTGGCTCTTACCCCAGCACAGTGGTACGAGCTGAAACGAGTCCCTGCCTGCTGTAGTTTGAATATATATTTAAATACAAGTTCTTAGCTTGAAATATTTGACCTAATGGATAAAACAGGTAACAGGTAGAAGGAAGCAAGGCATTTCAGACCCAGTTGAGCTAGCCCTGGCACTGGGTAGGTTGGGAGCAGGCTGGTCTCACTCAGGATGGGTTAATTAAATCTCTGCCAGTCTGCTGGATGGATATGAAAATGGAGGGAACTGGGTTTAAACAAATGACACTGTCCTATATAACTCAAGCCCTGGGGCAGAGGGGAGCTGTGGTTGATACATGAGGGATAAAGATATGAAGTACCAGCACCCGTGGAGCTGCTGTTGTTTCCGAGCGTGTTGTCTTCCTGCACATGGAATAAGGTTGGTGTGACAGCAGGGAGGTGAGAAGAGCCGTCTCAGGGGCTCGCTCAAGCTTCTGGAGTTGCAGATCTCTGACAAGCTGTGTGTAAAGCAGACATGCCCAGTCCGGCTTCTCTGACTGTGCTGTTTGTTTTTTGCCTTTGCTTGGAAGCTTTCTCAGAACTCTGAAGGATTTTTTATTTTCACTTGTGTGGTGTTTTCCCCCAGTATTTTAGCTCTTGTTTTGTAGAAGAGAGGCTTGATGGAGCACTCTGAAAGGTTGAAACTCGAAGCCTTGCACTCTGACAGCCACCTGGGACCCAGCAGCTCCATCAAACCCAAGTCCTGCTCTGTTTGCTGATTGCCCTGTTTCCATGTCTCCATATTTATTTTCCTCAATGAAAAATTCTCCCTTTTTTCCTCTGCTCTTTCCAATTCTGCCATCCGCTCAAGAAGCTGCAACTTGTAAGGCGAGAAGGCATCTGGTTAGTAGTGAAACCGTAGATGGTTCCCATTGACAGCAGTGTCCAGGGAGGGGTCTGAGCATCAGTTTCCTTTGCCTTTTTTCTCCCTGCCCTCTGCTTCATCTAGGAATTTTCCCCAGGTTAGCCCGCTTTCTGAAAGTGTTAGTGTAATGGGCTGCTGAGTAATTATCATCACTTCCCTCTTCTGCTGTGGAAAGGATCAGAGCCTTTGGACACAGCCTGCCTTGGAAATAGTTTCGTGGACGAGTCTTATTTAGCGCGTGTGCTGGCAAAATGCAGGGCTGGGGTAAGGAAGGAAACCCATGCCGTTGGATTCACATAACATACAGTTTGTTCCCTTGTTAACGAGGCAAGCCTTTTTCCTGGTTGGCATCTCATTAGCTTGAACATAGTGTCCTGCGAGCATGTGGGCAGGAGCTGGAATCTCGTTCGAAGCTGTAGAA
This sequence comes from Larus michahellis, assembly GCF_964199755.1. Lineage (NCBI taxonomy): Eukaryota > Metazoa > Chordata > Aves > Charadriiformes > Laridae > Larus > Larus michahellis. Next base: position 37,123,883 of record NC_133902.1, read on the forward strand.
GAGCCAGGCTATCTTTCAGCTGGATTTCTTCCTGACAGTTTATTCAACTGGAGAAAAGGGAAAATTAAGCAGATTATTCAACCTTCTCTCCTGTCTTTAAAATGTGCTTTGTAGGTCTCCTTCTGCTGACAATTGCAGATAATTTCAAGGTTGGTTTTTTCTTCTTTCCTCGCTTCATTTTTTTTAATCACAAATCAGTTTTTAAAAACCTGCTGAAATATTAGCTTTGATTAAAGTGGCGTTATATCTGTGCATTTGTAGCTATTAAACGTGAATTCATGTGCTCTGAATAGCCCGTGATTGTGGAATGGCTGGGTGCCAGCAGCACCTCTCCTGCCGAATGCCAGGGGAGTCCTGTGGAGTCGCCTTTTTTTTTTTTTTTTTTTTTTTTTAGTGCTGAAGTTCACAGGATCTGCCTCGGCAGATTAAACACCTCGCCTTGATGATACTGATCTCCGGTAGAAATATTTATCTGTGATTGCGGAATGCTGGCTTTACCCCATTCGCGTACTGAGAAGGATGGAAAGTTTTACTCACTTTCATCAACAAGGCTACATTAAAACTGAAAAAAAACCCAACCACAACACAACAAAAAAACAAAAAAACCAAAAACAACAAAAAAAACACAAGCAAAAAATCACACCACCATCCAGTTAGCAGGGACGTTTTGCAGAAGGGCTCTTGAAAGAGTCTGTTGGTTGAACATAATATTCCAGAGTTAAGTTTAATGCTTGGACTGTGCTAATTTCTTGAGGAGGACAGTCACCTTCTCAGATGGATGATAGCACCCTGCAGATGGTGGCAGATTGTACCCTCCTCCACTCTTGCCAGGAGCGTGTGCTCGCTGACAGAATAAAAGCAGTAAGGATGAAGCTATCTGTAAGAATTGATGAATCTTCTGCCTTTAAAACTGAAGTGCTTTGTGCCAGGGAAAATATCTATGGATATATTTATAGTAATAAACAGCGTAGTCTCGACTCCTTCATTGTAAGCGGGGAAACTGCTGTTCCACCAAGTCTGTGAAAGTGGAATCTACTTTTAGATGCTTTGAAATGGTAGCCTTATTTTTTTTTTCTCTCTGTGATTTAAAAATATCTGAAGTACAAATTTTAGAAATCTGTACATTAATTGACATGAAGATATTATATACAGACTGTCTAAAGCTGTAGATTGGGGCAATTTTCCTGCTGCCTGATGTTAATATTCATTGACTTTATATCGGATAGAGCTGGGACAACAGGGAAGTGCTCTGCAAAGGTACCAGGTTGGTTCTGTGTGCAGCATCTCATCTGAGGTGGGTTTAACATCATGACATAGCAGGGTCCTGCAGACCCAAGGTCCTGAGTCCCCCAGCCCTCTGGTGAGACAGGGACACAATGACGTGTTTTGTTGTCCATGTGGTGCAAACCGTGAGCTGTCCTGCTGGAACTCAAGGCAGCGCTAGATGGGAAAAGGCCTTGGATGCCCACCACCAAATACAGAATCACAGAATGGTAGGGGTTGGAAGGGACCTCTGGAGATCATCTAGTCCAACCCCCTGCCAGAGCAGGGTCACCCAGAGCAGGTTGCACAGGAATGCGTCCAGGCGGGTTTTGAATGTCTCCAGAGACAGAGACTCCACCACCTCTCTGGGCAGCCTGTGCCAGGGCTCTGCCACCCTCAAAGGAAAGAAGTTCCTCCTCATGTTGAGATGGGACTTCCTATGTTCAGGTTTGTCCTGTCACTGGGCACCTGTCCTTACCCCTTGTCCTGTCACTGGGCACCACTGAAAAGAGCCTGGCCCCATCCTCCTGACACGCACCCTTTAAGTATTTATAAGCATTGATGAGATCCCCCCTCAGTCGTCTTTTTTCCAGACTGAAGAGACCCAAATCCCTCAGCCTTTCATCATAAGAGAGGTGTTTCAGTCCCCTAACCATCTTGGTAGCCCTTTGCTGTCCCCTCTCCAGCAGTTCCCGGTCCTTCTGATATTGGCTGCAGAAGAGGGACTGCGGGAAATGATGGGGTAAGCTTAGCCTAAAATAGAGCTGTGTCTCTGACGCAGTACTGTCCTGGTACGGCATGCTTAACGGGGACTGTGGGGATGAAACAAGATAGCAGGCGTTTCTGCCTGTGACTGGAGAAGTAAAACGGTCAGGCGTTTGGATTGACTGGCGACAGCGTGCGGGAGAAGGGTTGAAGCTGTGGGACGGAGGCTGAACCAGCTCACCGCCGTAACATCAGCACGCGTTGGGGGCCGGCGGGGGTACCGGTGTCCAGCGCACCTCTGTGGTAGGACATGTGGCGGTTGGTGTTGAATGGGAGCGGGTGTCTGTCTTGGTTTTTGTCTTGCCTGAGTGAGACTGAGTAATCTCTCATATTACCAAGGTGCAACACACGATCGGGACGTAGGATACTTGTTTTGCTTCTGCTGCAAGCGCCTGCCCGAGCTTGTGCCTAATTGGACTTTGTGGTTATTTTCTGTGTATCAAATGAGCTGATTTTGAAACAGAAGAAAACAGAATGAAAAACAACATTAAACATGGATTCTTTTGGCTTAAAAAGAAAAATACACATCAAATGTGTACTGTATATGCTATTTCTTTAATGTGATAGTTCTTTCCTTTGTATTTCATTTTTAATTCACTTTAATGCTGCATCTGTCCAGGGGACAGTGGAAAGTCTGGCTGGTAGGGGGTTCTGGCTTTCCTTGCCCACAGGGGTAAGCAAGGCTACTGAAATGCCTGGCTGTTCCTTTTTGCTGTAATTATGCCAGATCATTTTCAGTGAGCTTTTATCTCTTTGATTGAATGGATGGGTTACCACAGACCTTAGATTACTTGCACTTACATGTAAAGGATTATTTTATTACAGCGGATTTCCAGAATGACACATCTTTCAAATTTTGTGCAGATGAAGTCGTCAGAGAACGCAAAAAAGACTGAAGATTGTCATGTTTAGTAGGAGTTGCGTTATCCTCCCACTGCAAAGAATTAAAGAAAATGATGGCAAAGGAAGTAGAACACAATGCCTTTACAGTTTGGCATTTGAAAAGTAGTGTATTGTCGTTCAGATGTTAATCCGCAAACACCTTGAGGGCCACAGCATTTCCTGTTTTAATGCATCTTAGGTATTTGGCTTCTAGGATAACTTCCTGGTAATATATTAAAGGTTGCTTTTTTTTTATATAACTGTTGCTGAGTGTTACTTTTACCTTGATGTTAAACCGAAGTGGGATCTGTTGGATTTATCTTTGCTAGGTTCTGGGTAGGAAAGCGGTACGAAGCTCTTGTAGACGTTGCACCTGAGTATCTTCTGACTTTTGTGAAATACTCGTGTGGATTATAATGCAAAAGAAAGCTTAAAACCCATCGCTTGCGAGGTGCTGAGCGATGCGGCTTGCTGCAGTGGAGCACTGTGCGACCTCCACCTGACATCTGGACCTACGAATGTCTCCGGAGTCGTCAGCCTTGTCAAGGGTATGAGGGAGGTTTCTGATTCCGGATATGTCAGCCACCTCTGTAACTGAGGTGGACATCAGCCTGACCTAGTTTCTACTGCATCAAAAGTAAGAAGTCAGAATTATGGCACACTAAGTATGTACAAGACCGTGCTCATGATGTTCACGTGTTATGTCACTCACTGGCAATGGAAGGTGTTTAACTTGGGCATTGAATGTAGTGGTAATAATAATAATAAAACCTACCCATATAAACAGGTTTGGATTAGCTTTCATCTATATGGATAGTTTCTTCATTTTACTTGCAGGCCAAACATTAGCATATTTAAAACCCAACTCTAATATATATATTTTTTTTTTCATTGTCTCCTCTGCTTCAGTCTCCCATTCTGCCTGTGGAGGTCTGCAGCGTTTTATTTTTACCACCCACCTTTAAAGTATGAGTAAATAGTGCTTAAATGCTACGTTTGTTTTTGTTGAATTCTATAGGCTGTTGCGATGCACTGGGTTTTTATAGCAGTTGCAGTCGATTCCAATTGAAACCGTAATTGGTATTTTGACTTGATAGCTGCTGTAAATCTGAAAGAAGGGAAGAGAAGGATGCTCTCATTTTGTTAGACTCCTTCTCTTTCGGATGCATAGTGCATCTTCCAGCTCTCTGGGCTAATTAAAATGCCATTACAGTACATGTGGTGCTACAATACAGTCTAGGGAGACTTCCAAAAATAGATTCTTGAGTGCAGACAAATTAGAGAGGAAATATGCACTGAGCATTTTCTCGTAGGTTTAAAGAGAAATAATCCATTTGCTGCCTTAATTGCTTTCTTGTAAATGTTGAAGACTGCTTTTTTTTTCCTCTGTAAATTTCGAATGAGTAGACAAATAAATAATGTATCCATGATAATTACGGTTCTCATTACTAATATTTTAACTTGCTGTTACACGCCATAGCTGTTAGTATGCCAGTCAGGATGTTTTAGTGGACTGTGCTTAACGGTCAGGGACAGAGACTTTTATTCCTCAGTGACCCTATTTTAGCCATTTTGTATCCCAAGGCTACAAGGTTACGCGTGGTCTGGTTTTAGGAATACAGCAATACAGTTGGCCAGAACCACCCACTCGCCCACCCCAAATCCTTCCAAGAAGTAATGCAGATAAACACATTGTTCAGCAAAACAACCCCCCCCACAGCTCGTGTGTAAAATGCAAAACACTTTTTATAATGTGTCTGTGGTACGTGTAAACTGATGGCGGGGGAAAGAACTAGATGTTCTTGGGCCTGGAAGAGGTCTATGGAATTGCCCTGGGCTCACACGTGTGAGGGAGACAGTAAGAGCGAGGGGCTCTGGCCTTTCTCATCATGTCCCTCTCTGTCAGTGGCGCTGGTGACAAGGGATGGGGCTGACACTGGTTTTTGAACCACTAAAGCAGCCTCAATCACAGAGAAGGTCTGGGGCAAGGGAAAGGTATGGAGAAGAACAGCTCGTGGCTGTGATAGCAAGTACCATGCAGAGGATCAGCTCTGTGGAGCTGGCAGACGATGCTGATGAGGCAGACAGGCAGTGTGGGGTTGTTCTAGGACTCTGCTTTAGGACTGAAATGAGTCCAGTACCTCAGACACGAGTCCCCATTAGTGGCTGGAGTGTGTTAGGTGAACTGGAGGACATCTTGGGTTGAGTTTGAGGTGTATTTCCCCCCCCCAAAAAATTCAGTCTGTGTGCTCAGGCTGCTCCATGATGCAACTAACAATATGGGATGTGGAAAAATAACGGGAAGCAGGGCAGCCAGGAGCTTGCTCCAAGAGCTTGATCCTGCCTACACCCCTCCGCGCATGGGCTTTGAACATAGCCCTGATCAACATGCACCAGCTCATCTCTTGAGTGAAGGTGACTGGGAAGCTTATCCTGTCTTAGAGCTTTTCTGTGGAACGCAGTATTCTTGCATTTAAGTGTCTTTTGGTTGTACCTGGAAGCAGCTGGGAAGGTGGTGTGATTGGAGAGCAGGGGATTGGCGCTCTCTTTTCTTTGTGAGACAAGTTCGTAATTGTTTTACTAGAAAGCAGTGAGGGGAACAAGGTAATTGTTTGCTTGATGCCAATGACAAATTCAGGAGTCATTGATCCAGAAACATTCCCTTTCGTTCTGTCCTTAGGAAAAGCTTGATTTTTAAATGTGGATGCACACTCTTGGAAGGATGTGGTTGAATTAGTCTCATAGATACCAACTGACGGCTGCTTATCCTGGGCTTACTGTCGGCAGCCTTGTTTTGCCTGAGGCTTTTTATCGATTGGGTACTGAGGAATTAGAGCTTCTTTCTATTTGGGCTTGGAAGGGGCACGCGGCAAGCTTTTGAGCTGTATCCTTCTGGGGAAAAAATAGCCAAAATAATCTGGTAACTGCCTTGCGAGTGGTTTGATACAGTCAAATTCATCACCAGTCACTTGGACTGTTGCAGGTGTCTCACTGGGGTGTCTTATTGCTCAACAGTTTTCCTCTGCGCTCCTTTTTCTTATCTAGGAACTGGAAATATGTAAAGGCAAGGCTGTAGTTCCTACTGTATGACTGAGAACGGTAGAGTCCGTCAGAGGTTTTGAATTTGTGTGCTGAGCCCACCCCAAAACCAGCTTGGAAAGGAACCTGAAGCTGTGAATGGCAAGTGGCAGGAGCTGCCTTGTGTGGAGGACATGGACTGGCAGTTCAATGGCAGGGTCTTAGGGTTTTAGGACTTTGTCACCTATAGGAGCCATGATTCGTTGCCTTCTCCGAAATCTCTGATTATTGCTATGTAGTACCATGTTATCTGGAAAGTATATGACAAAAGAAGAACAGAAATGTATTTGGTTGAGAGGTCTCAAACTCCCTGTGTTAGCAGATAATTGCTCATCCTGAAAAAGTCTCAGGGCCACTTTGTTGTTTTCTCTCAACAGAGATCAGACTGATGTTGGAAAAACTATTGAGTTCTGCAGACCCTCTATCTCATTTCTCAAAAAAAAAAAAAAAAAATCTTAGAGGTTTCTCCGTGTTTGCCTGCAATTCATCTTCTGTTGTTGAATTTAAATGCAAGGGCATCACTTTGGCCAGGGAGGCTGTCACATCCCTGAGTAATGACCCCCCCTGGCCTTGGTTATGTGCCTGCTAATGCAGCCTGGAATGGACTTGTGTCTTCTGCATTGCTGCCAAATGGGGGATGCTCAATTTTGTGAAGTGCTTTGGCTTTTATTTGTTGTATCCTTGCTTTGCCAAGTATTTCTCATCTTGTAATTGTACATTTGACCATTATTACTATTATCAAAGTCATCATCACTTAAGGTGGTGCAGTTTTACTCATTTGTCATTGAACCTTGCATCCATCCGTTTTCCATCTTGTGCCCTAAAGGGGGATCTCTGTGCTATGAGGGCACACCTGAGTTTTAAATGCATCTTTACCGCTCTTACCAGTAAATGGTGAACTACTGCAACATGCTGCTTATAATGCATCCAGAAGCAGATGATGACTGAGTGGGCTTTTTAAACCAGTTGTGTACTTGGTTTAGGGTGATTCATGAAGATCTGATTTTTATTTTTTTTTTTTTAACTGATACGGCCTGTGTGGCTTCTCGATGTTTTTTTATAAAACTTGGGTAAAATCAAAAATTTTCCCCCACTTTGCCAGATATACTGGCAAAGAAATAAATCTGTTGCCTGCCTTCAACTTCTCCTTGATCCATCTGTCTTGCTTTTCCTGTTACCTGATTTTTGGTCTGCCTTTGGAAATTGTCCTTTCTTTTGGGAAATCAAATCCTAGTCAATAATGCCTATTTTCTGTACCTCTTTCTCCTGCCTTTCTCCCCTGCGTATCTTCTATGGGTCTGTAGGACTTCTGGTCCTCTACTCTGGGTGTCTTTTAAAGATAATTGTTGGTTGTTCATCACTGAACTCAAGGAGTTCAAGTAGGCCAGGGTGATTTGCATCAGGTTGAAAGATCTGAATACATGGAAAACTATTTAAATATCCTCTTCGTTCCCAGTTCTGCCCTGCAGTTTTCAAAATCATTAGAATTAATTATTGTAAGGTTGCTTACAGTTTTCTGCAAGAGCTCGCTGTATACGTCAACTTCCTGGTTTTGTTCATTGTTTGTCTTTTTTTTTTTTTTAATTTTTAAGTAATAAAGCTGTACTTTCCCGTCCTTGTCTCCTTTGATTTTGTCTTGAATTATGTTGTTCATTTTGCGGCTTCATCTTTTCTGAGGGTTTTTAGCTGTGCGTGTTTCTGTCTTATTCTGGAGCATACTGTAGCCATCTTGTCTTGGTTTTCCTACTTTCAACGTGTTTAAATCCTGCAGACCCAGCTACTTCCAAACTCATCCTGGCTGTATTTTTAAAGTAACATAAACAACTTTTTGGAACAGACTAGGACAAAAACAAAGTGTTCAAATTCCCATCAATGAATAATGGCTTCGTCTTATCAATTAATGAGTAAAATACCCATCTGGAAATTAAGCTACACTTAATGTTCTCTAACTGGAGCCATAAATCAGACAGGCTGGTGTCTGCCTTCTCCCAGGCTGGATGGATGGTGCAGTTTGTCTTTCCTTTGGGAGCATTTTGGACTGCAGGCAATGTTTCTGGTCAGCCCTGGGATTAATCTGCCCAGTTCAGCCTCCCTAATACAGCTGGGAAAACTCACCCTTGCTGCTTTCTGACATTTTTGGTGAAATGGTTAGATTGATTCACACAGAACTAATTCAAGAGGACATTTTGCTGAGAGTTATTTTTAGTAGCTTAGGAAGAACTTGGCTAGTAGAGAGCTCAAATACTTTGTAGTTAATCTGGTTTGTCTCAAACCAGGGTTTGTGGCTTGTGAAAGAGTCAGATTGTGATTGCATGGTTTGACCTCTCTGCACTTTCCACCGTGGTAAGACAAGCTGCTTCCCATCCTTGTCCGCTTTTTGGACACCCCTGTGATCCTTTCTGGGCAATAAAAGGGGTAAAACTGTAGACCTACATGTGGCACAGATAACTTTAGCATCCTCTGCAGGTTGGTGTTTTTTTTTTTTTTTTTTTTAATTTTATAGTTGCCAAGGCTTTCTCTGTAGATACATGGTGAGGCGTGGAGGGGATTGGAGATGAATGCTTTGTAAAGGTAGGAGGTAAAACTTTTTTGTAATGCAAACTGATTGTATTCATTTTGGCATTTGCAGACCCAGACCACTCTTAGCGCTTTTGAAACATTGGCATAAACCATCGTGCTTTTTCCTTGTCGCGCAAAGAGCAATTCTACAGCAATTGATTTGAGAGAGGCTCCAGTAACGGTGGTAAGAAAACCCAAAGCAGCAGTAGCAGAAAACACGCTTTTCGTGAGACTTAGATCCCCTCAGGTGACCAGCTTGTCTTCAGTGTGATGGTGCAACAGGATCTGTGAAGCAACATAGTTGAATATGGGAAACACAGGGATATTTTTCCTCTTTTAAAGTTGTACAGAGTACATCATCACAGCTGAGGACTCCAAACCCCTCCATATTTCAGTGGTCAGTTCTCATGGGTTCTTTCCCAGATAATTGTTTAAAAGTTTGACATCGATTTAGCTCATCTGTTTGAGAGAGAAGGAAGCAATCAAAGCAAGTGCTCTTGTGGGCAGCAAACGAGGAATCCTGGTAGATTTGGTATATGGATTTTAGTACTTGATCAAAATTTCATGTAGCGCAGTTATGATTTTAAAGCCTTCCTTCAGACCAGTGTAAGGGACTCTTCTCCTTTTGGAAGGTGTAAGGTTTTTGTTTGCTTTGGTTTGTTGGGCTTTTTGGTCCGTATTTTGTTGGCAGTAGATGTGATACTTCATTGAATGTAATGGTATTTTAATTTTCCTAACAAACTGATCAGCTGCTCTCTTAAAGGATTTCTTTGCATTTTGTAGCATCTTTAGCTTGTTGTACAAAGCTGAGGAGACAAGAGGAAAAGCTTAACTGCTTTGAGAGGCCAAGTTTGTCTTCTGGACAGTTTTTTTCTTTTTTGCTTTGTTTTTGGGCTGAAATGCCGATGTGCAGCAAAGTTTTGAGTCCAAGATGCTCAAGTTTTTTTGTTGAGTGAAGCTCATTGATGGTATGAACCATCACAGCTTTGAGTAACGCAGATACTGTGCAACCACCGCAATCCAGAGCAAAAGAGTATTTCGCACCCAAAGTAGCCGACCTGATGTAGGACTGTGAATTTTGGGGAATCTCCTGCAGTATCCTGACAGCAAGCGGTGTCTGAAACCAGAGAGACTCTGCCTGTGTTTATGGAGGTGGCTGGAGTGAGAGTTATTGGCTTTTGCCTGTGGTTGTTGGGATGCTGCTGGGAGAAGGACAACATTTGGGTTGCAGCTTGGAATGTCTGGTTACAGAGCATAGGCTTCTCTTAAATACATGCAGTTTCTGGAGTGAGGCATAGCAGCTGTATAAAATGAGCTTGAAATATCTCTCAGGTCCTGACTATTTCACTGCTGCTCATATTTTGTAGTAACAGAAGGTGTGTGTATGGGGAGCAATAGAGTGTGTGTTTGCAGCTACTTCAATTAAAAAAAAAAAAACAAAAACAACAAAAAACCCACAAAAAAACTCAACCCCCAAACTCCTCTAGATTCTTGAAAGCAAGTAAATGGAAATGTCTCCGGTATTGCTTTGCTTCTCAGCGTCTTATGAACTGTCAAGATAGATGCTGGGGATGCTAGTTCCCATTGCGGGGGTGCCCTAGCGCTGTGGGGACAACTGCATCCTCCGCGCAGCAACCTGCATGCTTGGGCTTCCACCCTCCCCGTCGGGAGACGGAGGGGCGTTTGCAGAGGGAGCGAATGCAGTGGCCCAAGGCACGTCCTAGGTCACCCGATCGGGCTGAACTGTCCCCGCTGTCTGCGCAGGCTCCTGCAGCCAGAGAGGATGCTCCTTGTGGTACCCGACTGCGAGTTGCACGAGAGAGAAGGGGATGGAGAGCTGGGAAAGAAGGTGGTGGGTTACCAGGAGCAGGTAGGGTGAAACGATTGCAGTCTGGACATACCAACCCAAAGGGTTATACCAAAAAATTTAGTAACCAACTTGTGTGGATGGCATGTTTGCTGGGTTATGGTTGCTGGGTGCAGGCATTTAGCATGCTCGGGATGTGAGATCGCTTACCCCTCGGGGGGAGGCAAGCCATGTGGCAGCTTGTTTACATCTTATTATAACCTATTTTATCCATGTATGACTAGTAGCTTAGGAGAAGAGGTGCCTTATACAAATATCTCCTGATAAAGTGCCGAATGTCCCCCCTTCCATTTTTTGTTTTGGTTTTTTTTTTTTTTCCAAATAGAGATTTATTTTTTTAATCACTCAATATAGTAAATACAGAACCTCAGTCTTGCATAGTTTGTTTTCACTTCCAGTGTTTAAGGCATCAGTGCTTTAAAAGATATTTCTGTTACTCATTTTGAAATGAAGGTTGAAGACTGTTGGTTTGTTGTTTGGTGGTTGGCTTTTGGTTGTTTTTTTTTTTAAATTAATTGAAAATGCAGATACTTTCTTTAAAAAAAAAACAAAATGTCTTTAAAAAAAATCCCTATTAACCAACACTTTTGTCAGTGATCTGTGATGCACTGGTGTGGCTGAAAATTCACAACAGTGGGGGGGAAGTCCATGGGCAAGAAAAGAAAAAGTCTTTCATCTTTTGGTGGGCATGGAAGCAGATTGCCTGCTTTGTGCAGGCGCCTGTCTGTGCTGTCTGGCCAGCCAGGTGAGCCTGCCCGAATAGCTGGTGGACTAGGAACAGGTGGGCTAGGAATAGGTGGGCTCTTGTCAGTTGATCTCTGCTGGCAGCTTTGTACTGCTGGGGGTACGGGTTTAATTTGTCCCTTGTTCAAAACTGCTGAGTTTAGCGTGAGAAAGGGCACCTCGGCTCCAACGGCCTCACTGCAGATGGGTGTTTTTGTCAAAATTGCCATGGATTTGTCTCGCAGAGCACCTGAGCTGCTGGTATAGGGCTCTGTTCTGGAGATGGGTCCTTATCTTCTGAAGACATGTCTCCATCTGAAATAGCTCAGCGGAGAAGCTTGAAAATACCCAGCTCTACGGGAAGACACGGGGGCTCCGCAGGCTGTTCTGGGCTCTCCCTCCTCTCCCCGCTCCCTTTTCCCAGCAGCTCTCTCGGGCCGAGCTCTGGAGCAGGTACTCGAGCTGTGCCGGCTGCCGCTGGGGCGGCTGCTGCTCCATCGCCAGGAGAGCCCAGCAGAGTGGTATTTCTTTCTTTTAAGCTGCTGACAGGCTGAAGAGATGAGTTTTGGGAGCCACTCGTGGTCCCTGGGCGATGCTGGCGTGTTCGGCACAGAAACATAGCGGGGGCTTCAGCAGCAAGTAGGGCTGCAGTTCACCAATGAATTAAAAAAATTACAAGCCAGGGCTGAGATAGCAAGTGCCCATCTTATAGGAAAAAAAAAAAAAAAAGTCTGTAAAACCCGACATTTTAGTGGTCAAGGAGGATCATATTTTTTTTTGCTGTCCATTTACAGTCTTTGATCTGCAGTGACCACTGGCTTGTGGATCTGGGGAGGCTGAGGCAGAATTTATTTAAATGAGTGATGTTTCGCTCTACATTTGTATCCAGTTGCCGCCTCATTTATTGCTGTTCGCTGCTGCTTGTGCAGGCGAAGCTCAGCTGGCCAAGTGTCACCCCACTGACACCACAGGTTGGCTGCTCCAGTACAGCAAGCCCAGCCACTCTTTTGGCTCTAGAAGTAACGAGACAAAAGCCAAAAAAATTATGATGTGAATAATCTATATTAACTTGTCTGAGGAGGAGAACTCAGCATGGTTATAGTTTAATTTATTGACAGTAGCGCCTGAGGCTGCACCGATCCTTGGGTATGGTCATTGGAGGCAAACCCACCCACGTGATGGAGAGGATCCAACTGCGCTTTCCCTCCAGAAACTTGGAACAGAAAAAATAGGAGAAGAAACCCAAGTGTGATTTTTTTTTTAATTTATTTTAATTTATTTTATTTTTTATTTTATTATTTTATTTTTATTTATTTAATTTTAATTTTATTTTAATTTTATTTTTTATTTTTAATATTTTTTATTTTATATTTTTATTTTATTTATTTTATTTTTATTTTTATTTTATTTTTATTTTACTTTTATTATTTATATTTTATTATTTTTATTTCATTTTTAAATTTAAATTTATTTGAATTTATTTTGTTTATTTTATTTATTATAAACAAATTATTAGTAATGTTTATTTTATTTAAATAAAAATAAAATTATTTTAATTTATTTTATTGATTTTATTTTTATTTATTATTTTTTATTTATTCTTTTTATTAATTTTATTTTTTATTTTAGTTTTATTTTGTATGGGATTTTTTTAATGTTTTCACATTTTAACATTTTTATGATACTCTCCATAGCTTTGACCGAGAGAGATGGGGTGGCTTCTTTGATGTCTCCAGACAGGGTTTGGCTTGATGGTATCTGTGCTGTAGCAGAAAGTGCAGAAAGGCGTTAGAGGACAAGTGAGACAGAACCAGCAAAGGTGGAGATATTTACAATGGAACAAATGGGTTTGAGATAAGTTTTCTGTATTCAAGTATTCATCATCTAAGTCCTGAAAACATAATTTAGCATTTTTTGCTTCAACTTTTACTGGGGGGGGCAGATGAGAAGGGAATGGGTGACTAGAAAATCTGGTCTGGCAGTTTCCAGCAGCGGGTATCGTGTTCTTCTGTTTTAACTCTACCTGAATACAAGATACAATCTTTGAAATATTTTAAATAGAGAACTGCTTCAGCAAGATGGATTTCTGCATATCATTTACAAAGTATGTTTTTAATGCCTTTCTGAAATCCAAACTTATGCAAAATGGGGCTTGTTATGCATGTCTATGCATTTTAATCTCCTGCAGTGATTTGTCAGTTTTCCTTAACATCTCCCTGGTATATTACAGCCATTCTTCAACTTCACTTCGCAGGGCTGCATTTCTCTCTTAACTCACTCAGTTCTCCGAGCAAGGAATGAATTGCAATTTACTTATTGTGTGGTAAGGTTTATAAGCTGATGTGCCGTTTTCCTTGGATTCGGGGTCTGTACCAGTTGGGAATTTAAAGACGAGGAAAACCTGAGTGCAATTCGGGAAACAGTATCTTTTGTTTAATGCTTTAGTGTATGCAGTTGTTACGCAGCTGTCCTGTTATGTTCTTGTTTGTATTGATTTGTGCTACTTGTGTTTCTGTTTTACATTGTTAATTGGTTAGTGATTTGTTGGTTTTGTTTTATTTTTTTGTTTTTTTTTTTTTTTTCCCTGCTTGGAATATCTAAAAATAGCTCAGCTAACCGGAGTTGATGTGATTATTTTATTTTTATTTTTTTCCCCCCCCAGATGGGCTTTCTGGCAGAGACCAGCCAGTAGAGCTGTTGAATCCACCTAGAGTGAACCACATGCCTAGCTCTGGTAAGAAGAAACTTTCATTAAATGTTGTTCCTATTCTGGGAATGCAGTTAAATATTCTGCAGCTCTATCTTGCAAGTGGGAGAGCGGAATGCAAATGCAAAATGCTGGAACAAAGTGTGTTAGAACTGGCACACAGCTACTTTCCCAGGCTGGGCGAGTGGGATTTGGGAATGGAGGGAGGATGGAGCGCAGCAGCCTTGGGGAGTCCTAAAGAGCTCAGCCCTCACCCTTGGCAGGGATGGAAGGAGAGCCCAACCTGGTTGGAGCTGCTGGGTTTTCCTTAGAAAGGAGAGGACAGCAGGACAAAGCAGCACCTTGTGAGTCTCTGCACAGCCTAAAAGGAGCACTGCAAAGCGAAGTAGGTTTTTGAGTTGCTGCTCCCTTTAAGGAGAAGTCTCCTTGGTTTGAAATGAGGAACCAAACATAGGCTGATCAAAGCGTGTCACTCTGGGCTATTTGCTTTTCTTCTCTCTTCTAATGATCCTGCTACAGTGTCTCCTGGGGCTCGTCCTTCTGGTATGAAGCAACACAGCAGCCAGAGTGTTCATCTGGGGCTGGCTGCTCCTTGTGGAGCTGAGAGAGACCTTGTGGCTCACAATTGCAGTACTTCAAGTGGTGGAAACCAAAGTTTTGGTCACAATACATGAAATGCTATGGAAAGCAATCTGTCTTTTGTCTTTCCCCCTGCTCTCTTCCAAAAGTGTTTTATTTCCAGGTGTGAACAGATATAGATATTTATAGTAGGTATGATTTTGGTATATGAAGCATTATCAACTTTCCAGGTAGGAGCTTGAGTTTTCCAAAAACCCAACTTTCCCTTCTCTGCTGCCTTCCAAAATGCCTTTAGGTCCTTTTATATTAAGGAAGAGATCTCGAAGAAGATCTAAGCGCTTCTGGTAATGCAAGTTGGAAAAATGTAAATGAAGCTTATTCAAAACAACTTCAGTATATTGGGGGGGAGGGAATGGGGGGAATGGGCTGTGACCTAACCTAGATTTTTGTGGACTTAAATGCGTATCTGGGGGAGGAAACTTTTAAAGAGGTAGAGCTATTATGTTGGGGGGAAAAAGGAAGAGATCCTTGTACGAGTGTTTGGCTTCGGATTCTGAGAAATGTCTCTTTCCTCCATGTGCTCCAAAACTTGCCTATCAGGTAAGGGAGGTTATAAGAGAGATTCTTATTTTAAGAGTACCGTGGTAACACAGCTCAGCTGAAAGATTTTACTCCCTTTTTCATATTCATGGAGTAGATTGAATTTTGTGGCTCTGCACAAAAATCTTCTTTTCTGTCAGTAGATCAAGGGCCAGTATTGTTGATGTGATGGGTTTGTCTTTTACTTTTCTTTCTTTCTTTTTTGGAAACTGATTTTGTTGTTGCTTGTTACGTTTAATGGTTCCTTTGAGATATTTCAGGACAAAGGCTGGTGCTGGTTAACAACTTGGGTAACCTGACGGTAGAGTTCAGTGTGCTCTAATTTTCCCCAGATGAAAGGAGCCTTTTTTGAGGTGTTACAGACTCATACAGGATTTATGGAATTCTTACTTTTTGGACTCCGTTTTGAGTGTTTTTAATAGCTCAGCTGTATGTCTATGGAAAAAATAAACAGCTATCTGCCACTGAGGAGCTGTGTTTGTGTCGTGTGTGCTGGATGTGAGGTAGGCAGCAATGTCTCTTTGGCAAATGACTTCTGCCAGCCTTTGAGCTGTGGGAATTCCTGTCTCGTGCTGGAAAGCTCAGGCTGGTTGTGCGTGTAGTGGGCGAAGGGTAGGACCGACTGGGAATGCAAATGGGACCTTATGCAAGAGGCAGTGTTGGCTCTGGGCAGTGGGCACCCGGGTACTTTTCACTCAAGACCCTGCGCTTACTCGGTTTCTGCTAAATTTTGGAGAAATCTTTTCAGCCCTGCAGTGCATGCGTACATGGGCTGGAAATGTCTATCTTATATTTTGATTTGCAGAACGGTGATTAAAACCTGGAAGCACAGTGTTTGGCAAAAAAAAAAAATAAATGTTTCGGCATGTTTGTAAATGCAAGCAAGTATCATCGATGATCGTGGAAGTGGCTCATCAGCTGGCTTTCAAGTGTGGTGCCTGCCTATACCTGTGTATCCTGATGGGTTTTTTAAATTACTCTTGAAAGTTGTGGTCAAGTTGAGGAACTTACCCACTTGAAAAAACCATTGTCCTGTCTGGTTTTTATCATTGTTAGGAGTTTGCCACAGAGCCTTCTGTAAGAAGAAGGGAGAAGTAATACCAAGTATTGCTCTGGAAAAACAAGTTATGTGTGGATTTGCGGGGTGTTGTTCCAAGTCTCAGGCACGGCTGAAAAGATGGTGTTGAAAACCAGCTTAAGGAAAAAAAAAAGGCTTAATCCTGTCCTGGGATGTTCTGTTTAAGACCTTATCCTGTCCTGGTTATGGTAAAGCGACTGATTTGTAGCCCTCATGATGAATAAACTTCAGCAGATGATGAGCCTTTATACTCAGAACTACATTTAAGTTAAGATAAAATCATTGCGGTGTACCTGTAGGAAACCAAAATGCTTTCTCTCCGTCATGAACCAAGTGAAGGAGAAGTTCGATCCTCGTTCTTCTCTGACGTAAAAAGGTGAGAAAGGGATGTTCAGTACCCAGGTCCTAAACATGCTGTGAAACATCTCAAGTACAAAATAGAAATGTTTAGAGAATTTTTATGAAAACGTTTTACGAGTAAATGGAGTTGAGTAGAATGGAGTTTGGTCATTAGCAAAGTGTGTTTTTTAGGAAAATAATTTCTCTCTCTTCCCCACAACCCACATCTTGTACAGGAATATAATAATCTATTTGATAATACTTTTTTTCTACTTTTTCTGGCTTTAGAATATTACTGCATCTTTGGCCTGGGGGAGGAAAGGGCATAAATTGTTGAGTTTGTTGTGCAATGTTGCTTTTTCCTTAACTTTTACTTGCTGAATTCAGAGATCTTCAGAGCAAGGACTACACAGATTATTTTTAGTTAATATTGTATGGAAAATATCATGATTAAGAAGCCATGCTTAACAGGAGACAATGCTTCCCAGATACCCGAGCACAGTGGCGGCCACTGCCTGGTTTTATTGGGTGGCAGCAGATTGCTTGCAGAAGGGCGAAGGAATTGTCCTGCAAGTTAGTGTACTGGTTTTAAGTATTTTTTTTGTGTTTTGCAGTATTTTTCTTCTTTTTAGCAGTGAACTTAGTTGCAGTCTGCATAGGGGGACTGGTTCATGTGTAAGCAGGAAGGGACAGAACTCTCTTGTCCTCTTACGTTTTCTTCCTGCGGTTTTAAACTGCGAGACGCTTTGCCTTTTCCATAGTGCAAAGCTGGGGGGGCAGTCTTAAAGACCTCGCTTGTGTAAATACCCAGATATTTTGTAGATAATCCTCTTAAAAAGCATCACTTGTGTACTGTTGATACCATCCTTGAGATTTATCAAGTAAATCTTCATTAAACATACTTTGTAGAAAGAGTTTTCTTTCTTTATAAGGCTGGGTTTATGGCAGTTCACATAACAACCTCCCATTAGTCTTCTCAGTTTTTCTTGTTACTATAAAGTTTAGAATTACTCATTTTCGTACAAAACAATCTTTAGCAATTTCTTTAGTATTAGAAATGTGAAAACAGCTTGCTATCTGTGATATATAAGTAAAATTAGAACTAAATAAGATGGAAACTAGTCCTTTTTAAACTTAAAAGCTTTACTAAGTAATAAAACTGCAAATTGAGATGAAGTGTCTCAGCTGACCAGCCGTGTTTCCCCAATATCCTGGTCATGGCTTAACGTGAAGCTCTGGGGACAGTACAATTACTGAATTAGGAAAGAAATTCCCCTTCTCAGAGCATTTCCATTGGCTTTTCAGGGATGCATTCCCAAGTTGTGGTAAAAGTAATAATCATATCACTTATTGCAGTGGTTGAGTGCAGCTGACAGATAGTTTGCGTTGGGACACATTTTTTCATGGAGAGGTTAAGGAAAACGCGCTGGGCTTGTTGCCCCTTAGGTGAAGACCTCTCTCTGGTTGCTGTTGTGGATCAGATGGAGAACGGCTGCATCCCTTCTTGAGGTTGGTCTCCAGTGGTGATCTGCAAACCACGGATGGTCTGTGAGGCCGTAGTGCACGCTAGAGAAGTGAGCAGTGGTGGTTTTCTGAGGAGGTTTTGAGCGTTGATGGTAGTCTTCTGCAAAATGTTAGGAATTAGTGGGTTACACAAAGCATTCAGGTGGCTCTTGCTGAGCAGCTCCTATAAGAGCAACAGGGGTTGGACTAACAAGATGATGCCCTAATGGTGGTGACGAGCGGACTGCATCTTCCACATTAGGCTCTTCCACACGTGGCTGTGTCCCTGCTCTCCATCCAAGCCACTGGCAACGCTGACTCTTCCAGCATGGTGCTGGGGCTCTTCTGGACCTGACACTGGCAAGAGCAGGGACAGCCAGAGGATTACGCATAAGATTTTGGTTCCTTGCTTTTTCTTCTTCCTTGATCTAATTACCCAGTCTCACTTCCACATTCATTTGGAAAAAAAAAAAAAGCTGATGAATGTATGAATAAATGGTTTGCAAGAACCTCTGGACTAATATTGTTACATGATTTTACAGGCTTTTGAAATCAGAGATTAATCCCTGTCTCTCAGAGGAAGGAGTGGTAGTCCAGTTGGTCTAACAGAGCCGAATACCTCGCCTTTGTTAATTTATCCCTTCAAAGGAAGGGGAATGCCCTCTCACTGCACCAGATTTTCAGATACTTGCTTGCATTCTATAGTGTGTCTGCTTCAAAAGCTCCTTCAGAAAGGTACGGAATCAGTGTGGTGCAGCGGGGCTTTGAAGCAGGTTCAAATTGCTGGCTGGTCAGCCAGGATTTGGGGCTCCCAACAGGCTCGTGCCTCCACAGACAAGAGCTTGTTCACACCGGGGTGGGTTAGTACAGGGATGGCAGATGCTTTTATCATGCCCCAGAAGTGTAGCTCACATATGGAAAGGCTAGGCCTTTAATGTTAGAAATATCCTGATCTATTCTCTGTGGAGTCCGGGGGCTGGGCGTGGAGGGGAACCCACCCAAAAAAACATATTATCATTAAAAGTGAGTTCTCAAGAAGTCATTTTAATGTCACAACCGTACACTAAGCAGATTAAATTGTTGTTTGCTTACTGTCCTGTTGTTAGCTTATTTAAAAGCTGCAGCGATTTTGGCAAGCTTAGTTTATTAATGTTGCCACCGTTTAGGTGCTCTGGCATAGGATAGCAGAGAAACCGCAGGTCAGTGTAGCTTAGAGCCTTGATAGTTAAAATCAAGTTAACCTTATATTTACTGCAACAGGTATTATTTCCAGCCCTAAGATAGATGTACAAAATGTAGCCTGTGACAATAAAATGGCAATAAAAGAAGTGTTTTACTAGCTGGAGGTACTACTAAAATTCCCCTTTGTGACCTGTTGCTCAGCAAGGAAAGCCCTGTGTGAGGCTTCAGCCAGCTCCCACATTTCCACAGCTGATTCTCCTGTATTGTTGTGCTTTTATAAAAAGCCCTTTGGAGCATGCCCAGAAGAACGTGGTCAGCAAATTGGGGGTTCTTTGTGCAGGACAGGGGAGGGAACTGCCACATCTAGAGAATCTGGGCAGCTCCCTGCAGAGTACCAGGGAAGTTCAAGCTTCAGCATCTCTTTGCTGGACTAATACTGCACCCAAACTCGTGTTTTTTCAGTCATAATAGTAGGACAATTTAAGGACTCTCTAACTCTCCATCGTCACATGCCCATTGCGGTGGTGTGTGGATGTGTAGGGATGTTTGCGAGAGGGATGAGCTCTTTGGCCAGCCTGGTGAGGCATCATCTCTTGCTTGAACTCCATCATCCTTGTGCTACAAGGTGTTAAACCTGTGTCCAGTTCTGGGCTCCCTGGTTCAAGAAGGACAGGGAACTGCTGGAGAGGGGACAGCAAAGGGCTACCAAGATGACTAGGGGACTGAACACCTCTCTTATGAAGAAAGGCTGAGGGATTTGGGTCTTTTCAGTCTGGAAAAAAGAAGACTGAGGGGGGATCTTATCAATGCTTATAAATACTTAAAGGGTGGGTGTCAGGAGGATGGGGCCAGGCTCTTTTCAGTGGTGCCCAGAGACGGGACAAGGGGTAACAGGCACAAACTTGAACATAGGAAGTCCCATCTCAACATGAGGAGGAACTTCTTTCCTTTGAGGGTGGCAGAGCCCTGGCACAGGCTGCCCAGAGAGGTGGTGGAGTCTCTGTCTCTGGAGACATTCCAAACCCGCCTGAACACGTTCCTGCATCACCTGCTCTGGGTGACCCTGCTCTGGCAGGGGGTTGGACTAGATGATCTCCAGAGGTCCCTTCCAACCCCTGCCATTCTGTGATTCTGTGAAACGACTTCTCTTGCCGAGCTGGGTTTGCTGGAGCAGGGACCACTTTGATGTCTGCCCGGAACATGATCCGTGGATGTCCTGATCATGTGGGGTGGGAAGAGCAGGAGCCCACAGCTCCTAAACTCTGTTTTGTTGTGTTTCGTCTCAGAAAAAAATAGGTACCTGTCACCTCCTTTCTTACCCACAAGGAAACGGTTATTAAACGGAGGAGGTGGAATGAATTATTAACAACTTACTCCTCTTTTAAAAGCTGAAAGCAGCACTTAAATCTTAAGCGCTTGAATACAGAGCTGTGTTCTAAGATGAAAGGTAACTGGCAGGAAAGTTTGCTTTACTGCAAGACCCAACTTGATATTTTTCTTTATTCTTCCCTCACCTTGTTTAGTTTATTAATTCACACTGATCAACTAGAGACTTCACTGAATTTGCTTAGTCCCGACTGTTCACAAAGTGTTGTTTTCAAAATAATTCTTCTCCCCGATTCCCTACCAAAGGAAAGCTTGTTTTGTGCTTTTGCTTTTATATAAAAGCCGATGATACCTTTGAATGCACAACGGTATTTACATTAAACCTAGGGAAGAAGGAGGTAGCACAATATGAGCAGACGTTTAAAGGCTCCCTTGAATTGTTAATCAGTAATCTGTTCCCATTGCCTCTGGCTCTTCTAAAAATAACAGTACTGTGCGATGAATGAAAGCGATAAATATTTCATGGAAAGTTGATCACGGATTGAGGCATTTCTCGGTGAAAAAATACTGCGTGTCTCAGCTGCGATCTTTGGGTGACTGTGCCGGGTCTTGTTTGCTGTTTGTGTTTCCAACTCTGGGTGTTTTATCTGGATCTGTAACCCTACAGAGGGAATCGAGATGAAATCTTTGTTGATTTGTTTTTATTTTATTTTCTTCTTAATTCCCTCACCCTTTCAAGATGACACTTGTCCGATAGCTGGAGTGGTCTGACACACGCTGTACTCGGGTCCTCTTCTCCATTAGCTTCTCCTGACGCCTGCTAGATGGATGGGAGCGTTACCTGGAGGAGCTGCTGAGGACTGTTTTGTTAACAGCAGGTTTGCTTTGGTCCGCGTTCCCTTTTTATTGGTGTGCTCGGTACTACGGAGCTCCCCAGAGTGCTTTATGCCAAAATTTACTCGGGGTACTTTATCGCTAAAGGGGAAATAGATGCCGTAGGTCTGTGCTCAGCAGCCACCTGCGTTCCTAGGATTTTAGGAATTCCTCTTCTGACACGAGATGCGTTTCTCAAGGTCCCAGAGGCTCTTCCTCAGCGTATATTGATTTTCAGGGCTATATTTGGCTCTGCTTTGTCTTTGGGCTGTGGAGGGAATATCAGGTGAACAGCTTGTGCAATGATGCCTGAAACATTGTCGTAGCCTCCAGATGATGACCTCGAGAGTTGCCGTTGCATGACTAAATAGACCATTCCTCTCCCTTTTTGTCGCCTTTTTCCCCCCTGCTTCTTGCCCCCAAAAAACTTGCTCTAAACCCCAAAATGATTTAGGCTGAGATATCTTTCACCCCGTATACAAATAGAAACTGTAACCTAGCTACTTCAAGCTGAAAAGCCCTAGTAACACTGACGCACCAAGTTAGTGTGAGAGTGTTGCCAATGCGTAATGGTTTAACTTTGTTTTGGCTTCTTAAGTGTGTAGACCTTGAAAGACGGGATGTTGCCTCCAATGAATTGTGTCTTTTGAGAGATGGATTGCAACATGAGCACTTCAGCGTTACTGGCATGGTTTCCTTTTGTCTTCCTGTGCTTTCCTAAACCATGGACCTCCTCAAAGAGGACTATACAGGGATGTCCTCCTCCATCCTCGCCTAATTCCTCTTGCCACCAAGCAAATGGGAAATCAGCACTTTCTGTGCCTCAGGTGCACTAGTAAGTTCATTCACACTAAAGCCATCTTGTTTACGTTTCTGCTTGGTGCTGGCTTGGCATTTGCCCCTCGAATGGCTTGATTTGAGGTCTGCCTTAAGCTGGTGTCTCCTTTAACTTGAAACAAGTGCTTATGATTAAATATCTGCTCCTTTGGCTTAACTAATGTCTTGTGATTTAAACCACACAATCGTTACTACTTTTCCATCTGTTTTTCATTCAAGAAATTGTGTCATATTGGATGATTCATTCATATTTGATTAGAGATTTCATTATAAACTGGTCTTAAGTTTTTTATGATATAATAAAAGGCTTTGGAGTCATTGACTTGGAACTGTAATTGTAATATACAGAATAAACGTACTGCACATTTTAATAATACTTTGCTAGGTGATTTTTAAGCTGTTATAGTTCTTGCTAGTGAATTGTGTAAGGTGAATTTGTTTAAAAGTTTCTAATGAAATTCAATGACTGACCTTTTCCATTGGAGTGAGGAACTCTTCACGGGCTATTGTAGCGGTTCTCCAGGTTGCACCAAAGACCAAACCATGGGTGAAATTTAGGTCAAAACTTGCCTTCCTTGACCTGCTTTTAGTCCTTCTCCTAGACAGTCACACTGTAAGGATATTAATGAAGGACTTGAAGATCCAGAGTTGTCAGGGTATCACGTGCATTGGTTAAGTGACGTATGGAAGGCTTTTATTTTCACTAAGGAGAGTGATCTGCCACCGGTATGCGTGTTGTTTCTCAGATGAAATAAATGAATACTTTTTTTTTTCCAATTTTGTCTAAAAATTGATTAAGCTGTTACAGCAGTGTATTAAAAAAAAATAATTTGGGGGACTACCTTTATGCTTTATTTTTTGCTATTCCAAAACTGTCTTAAGCTCTTAAATATTATTATTTTGGTGCTTTAAATATTTTGGGAAATTGTTTTATTAGAAAAATATCAGACCAAGTTATTTCGTGCAGTGCTTTTCTTAACATTTGATGCCTGTATAATGTATGAGAAAAGGAAGTATATAATGTAAAACTAGTCAAAGTAAGCCCAGGTACTTGATTATGTGAAGGAGGCATGTCCATGTTCTGATTGAATGATTTCCATTAAGTTTTGCTGGGCAGACTGAATTCCTTCAGTCAGGGAAAGGAAAATCTGTCATGAATGAAATTAGCGGCTTTGGTTTGTTCATATGTTTTGGAGGGAGGACCGGGGAGGGATGGACAGACTCAAAAAAGTTGCTAGGTGGGTGTTTTTCAGTTCATTTTGCACTTGAAAAATAATTGCACCTCATCAGTATCGTTCTTGGTAAGCCAGATCCTGTCTTAAATGTTGCCAGAAGCTCTCATTGAAATCTTACACTGGAGGTTTAATTTAAATTGGCTGTTTTGACTGTATTAGGGTAACTAGACAAGCACCTTGTTCAGTGACAGTGCTTTCATGTGACTGGGGGAGCTGGGTTGTGGCTTCATGGCAAGTGTGTCACCACGATCCTGAGATGGTAGCTGCAGGAGAAGTCAACTGAACAGAGCAGGGAACTAATGACTGTGCAGATATTTGGTTGTGAAGGTAAATGAACATAAATGACTTATGCTGACCCCCCGACCATGACGTCTCCCAGCATAACTCCCACCTGGAGCTGCTCGTGCTCTGTCTGTCCCACTGCACGCTGTGCTGGTTCCCCACTGTGTGAGTCCACAGCCCTGATGTTCTCCTGCCATAAGTGTGGATGTACCTGTTCATGGTGGTCTTGGGGGCCCACAGCAGCAAGACTCCTGTTCTGTGGGCAGCATCTCTTCGGTCCCCAGAGCTTAGTCTTGGGCATCATCTATTAGAGGACTGGACGTCACTCATGCTTGGTGCTCTTCAGGGCAGTTGAGGCTTTTCAAGGGAACACATGAAAGCCAAGTACCTCAAGTCCTATCTGCTTGATCATCCTTTGCTCTCCGTATTGGTGATAAATATTTGTAGTACAGAGCTGCTTTTTTATTTTGGTGTGCAGTTGCAAAGAAAACATTCCTTAATCCTCATGGTCACAAATGATGTTGTTCTTCTGTTTTTGACCTTGCTAAGCCACGACACCTGAAAGTGAAGGCACTGGATTTTATTCCATTTTGTGTGCTCTTGTCATAGTTTTTTAAAGCACATAATTTTTGAAGTGATGTTTTTCTCGCAATCCTTAGGCATATGGAAAAGAATGACTGAATTGTAATAGAAACCCTCAGAAATTTAGATGCAAAATTATTAGCAGAGGTATCGTTATGGCCCTTTTTTAATTTGCAAGATGTCTTTTATTGGTAGGGAAGAGGCTGAGGGTAGAGCAGGACCCTTTCAAATGTCATGCTGATACTGTAGGGCTTGCAGGATGGGGGGGAGCGTGGAAGCAGGAGGGTGCTTTAGTCTTGCTCTGAGCAGAGATCTGCGTTTATGAGGAGACAGTACATTGTCATCACGTAACACGACTTTGTCTTGCCAGGTTGGTATCACAGTGAACAAATTATTGCTTCCGCTAACCTCGAAGTGGCAGACGGTTCAAAGTCATTTGCCCAGAGAGTGCTGGGACTCCAAAGCCAAAGATACAGCCGGTGGGGCTTTATTCCTCCCTTTCTGAAATCGTTCTCTGATGAGCAGTGAGGTCTTCTGTTAGTGAAAGGTAGTGATTTGACGTCTTAGGATCACCCATAGGTTTGTGAAGGTGTTTGTGGCGCACTGAGAGGGAAGAGCAAGCAAAACTAAATTTTCCTCTTCCAACAGTAAGCCAGGGAGGCTGGCGTGCTTGTCATTTAAATTGGAAATTTCTTAAGATGGTATTAGACCTGCCCCATCTGTCTCAGTCCAGGTTAGATGACGAGGGATTTCGCTTAATCGAGCAGTAAAGTTCTGCTGATAAAACCCAGCTCGGCGAGTGACAGTAATTCCTTTCATGTAATATGCTGTAACACTCAAACATGTTGCCCTCTCAAACGTGGCGTGCCTCGGTCCTGGCGTCCAGGAGCATGTTGATTTGATACCTCCAAATATTCAGCAAAGAGCATGATTGAACAAGTGGCAGACATCTAAAAGCATCAGTGAAATATCCCCTTCTCAATGGGGTTGTCTGTGCTTGTGTGCCTGCACTGAACCATGGCCCAAACTGGAAGCACTTCCTACCTCTCAATACACAACAATAAAAAAGCTACTTCAGGAATCCTGCTCTCAATCACACGAACTTGCTTAAAATATTTATTTGTACAGACTTCATTACTGTACTTTTGAGTGAAAGGTATCATTATAGATGCTGAACAGGACTGGCCACGCTGCGTAGTGGCAGCCACGGGGCATTCCCGAGCAGGGGGGCAGAAACACCCAGATCTGTCCCCGAAACTCAAACGCATCCTGGTGGTCAGGTTTCCACTCCGCTGGAAGTGTGTATATGAGGGCATTTAATCTCACAAATGATGTTTCAGATTTTAAAGCCAGCTAAGACGATCCAGAGAGAATGGCTCCTCTTCTGCCTTTCCTACCTTTGGTAGTCTATAGTGTAAAAAGCAGCTAGTTTTTCCTGGTGGCAAACATGTGCTGGCAAACCACAAGTGAAGAATACCCCCAAACCTGCATTTATATAGATAGAAAAGAATAAAATTTCTTTCACCTTATGTGTAAATCCCTGTTACAGGGATTTATCACGTCTTGAAGCAGTGCTAAACAAAATTTAGCTCCCTGCCCTCCATCCTTGGCTGTGTTTTCATGCTCAGGAGTTAAAAACCCATAGGAACTGCAGGATTATAAGATAATGCTGTGAAGAAGCCAGAAGGAGGGGAAGAGGATGGAGACAGGGCTGGGTCTGATGTATCTCGATCCAAACACAAACCAAGAGAAATCGAAGAATCATTGGTCTTGTATGAAGTGGACAATATATGGTAAAGATGACTTTTCACCTACTGGAGTGGCAGAGCCCCAAAACTGGTTCCAGGTGATATTACAGAAAAAAAAAAATGGGCTGGGTGCAATAAGTCTAAACTTTAATAGTGTGTGAATTAACATAACTAACCCTTCATGACAGGGCCTTTACGTGCAGTCCTTTGGAGCAGTCAGCATTGTATAAGAAAAATTATTGGATGCTTACTAAGTGCATCTTGCACTTTTGACCCATAAGTCGGGGGGAAAAAAGTACTTCAGCTTGAAGCTGCTCTGTTGTGATGGGGTAACGATGGTGAGCAATTTCCACCTGATCTGGAGAGTGGTTCCTAAGGATCTGGGCTAGAATGCTTTGTTTCTCTTTCGGTTCTTAAATGTAATTACATTTAAATTAAGAATTACCCACGCTCTCACTACTTGTGTATTTTCTCCTGAAGAGTGCCGTGGAGAGCAGCAGAGGACTTCCCCCATAGCTTGTGTACCTTAAAGCCTGGTGACCTCTTGGTCACTGTGGCTTGCTGGGACATCTGGTGGGGTGTACCTGTGTTGCCTTGTAGATTTTTAATTACATAAGGATGTACTCGTTATGGGCTCAGTAACAGCAACCGTGTATTTAGGTTGAATGGGAAGTTTTCACTTTTGCTGCTTGAACTTTTTTTGGTGTGGCATAAAGTGTGGGCTGTGACTGCTGGCAGTGTTGCTAATGGTTCTTTGGGTGGGGGAAAAAATTGCTGCAAAAAGATTTCAGTTCCCAAATTATCCCTTCCATATTTCTTCTAATGTGCTGTCTGTCCTCCAGGGCACTCGGTGCGAGAAAATCAGGTCCCTGTGACTGGTACTCATCTCCATAGTGGAGGATGGTGAGATCTTAGTAAATCTGCTGGAATTTGGGAAGAAGTTTCATTTTGGGCATGGCTGGAGGTAACCTGGCTGTCAGTGGCCACCTCTCCTAACTCTCCTTCTTGTGACCCAGCTGCTGCTGTTCTGCTCGCCATTTTCCTCCTCCTGGTCGGCTACTGAGTTTGTCAGACAAGAGCCCATGGGAGGGAGCTACGTCGGGTCCCTCTGAAATGGAAATGCAGTGGTCTTGTTTTAATCTTTGCTGTGAACACCCCTCAGGGAATATTGCTGCTTATAAGTTTTGCATTTACCAATCCAAATTGTGTGAGAACATCCTATTAAACAACTAATTGACAATGCTAATATGCAACGTATTTTAACAGATAAGTGTTTCGGTGGCAATCAAAGCCTCCTTCCAGTTCTGAGTTGTTTGACAGAGAACTTGTTTACTTAAAGTGAAGGGAAATTTGCAGAAAGTTAATAGCATCTTTAACCAATACTGAAGCAAGTATCTTGTCACATGAACAAAACACAGGTCTTCTGGTACAGGAGCACTGGTTTCTTTCCAAGGTAAACACGAGATATCTGGGGCCAGGGTACGTTTCTCGTGTGCTGCCAGCACACCATTGTTTCTGTTACTTTGACGGTAGTAGTAAAAACCTTATGTATTATTAGTGCCCTGTAAATCCTGTTAAACACACAGAAGTTTATCTCAAATGTTTTGGGAAAAACCCAGAAGGTACTTTGATTAAAGAGAAAAGTGTGGTTTGTGGCTGCTCTGATCCACCACTACGTGCTCCTCATAAGCTATTTCAGGTGGCTGAAGCTCCAGGTGTTCACTGGTGTTCAACAACCAAGTCGTTGACCCTCAGAGGTGATGCCCCCAGAATTTCTTGGGCTGAACAGCACACTTGGAACAGCTAAATGTTACTTGGCTGTTTACGTAGGTCTATCTTATCTAATGGTGCTAACAATAAATAAATCATAGAATCACAGAATGGTTTGGGCTGGAAGGGACCTTAAAGATCATCCAGTTCCAACCCCCTGCCATGGGCAGGGACACCTCCCACTAGACCAGGCTGCTCAAAGCCTCATCCAGCCTGGCCTTGAACCCCTCCAGGGATGGGGCATCCACAGCTTCTCTGGGCAACCTGTTCCAGGGTCTCACCACCCTCAGGGTAAAGAATTTCTTCCTAATATCTAATCTAAATCTCCCCTCTTTCAGTTTGAAACCGTTACCCCCCAAGGTCTGAAAATAATCCATTTTGGGACCTTGAGGACCGTGGTGACCGCATGCCAGCTCATAAGCCATCATCATAGCCTGGTCCAGGCCGCAGCACAATGGTGTTGGTGTGTGCTGTGGGTGGGCAAAGGGAACTTTTTCCTTTTCCAGTCCAGGGACAGTGGTCTCTTGCTTATATATGTTTTTATCTCAACCATATTGTCACAAAGTAATTAAAAAACTACAAATGGAAGATGGTGGTATTCGGTCTGGTTGGACATCAGACTTTTGGGAAGCTGTGTGACAGTCCTGTGTGAATGTATTGTTGAGCTGTTTTGTTTTTTTACGGATGTTACAAGCTAGACAACGCGATTAGAGTGAATAAGGGGGGGAAACCCCCAAAATAACTTGTTTTCCTGGTTTGTGCTTGAATGACCTGCTTCATACCTCCTCAACCAGGTAGTATCATGCTGGAGAGCATGATACCCACCCACCACTGGGTGGGTGTTTTCGATGTGGCACGGGACACACTCAGTTGTAGCGACTCACAGCTGCGCTGTGGGAGAAGCATAAGGATTTGCCAGTTTTGATCATTTTCTTTCCAATGATGTGTTTGGTTTTTTTAAGGGAGGGGAGGATGTATTTAAAATGAAAAATTAGTAGTGGAAAAAAAAAAAGTAATCTTTAAAATTGCAGAGAATGAAATTATCTAGAATTTCCTTTCTAGAATGACAGCATAGGAAAGAGTTTAACTTTTGTTTAGACTATTGCTTTACATTAGCCTTGATACATGATACGGCCGTGTCCAGACGCTGATAAGAGGTGGAAATAAAATAGCAGGAAAGACATTGGCTATGTTGACACAAGTATCAAGTATCCTGAATAATCAGCCAAGAAACTTCATCTAGTTTGATGTGAAGCCAAATATGTATGGTATCTGTAATTGGGTTTCTCTCACTCTGAGGCAGAGAGCAAGCCCACGGGGTCGTTTCACCTCGTTCAGTGTAATAGGGAACCACCACAAAAATTGCCAGTTTATCTTGATTTGGGAACACATGGATTAATACGCTCTGCTTGTAACTATTCCATCCTGAAGCTAGGTAGTGGGGACCCACCATTCAGTACAAAGAAGAAAATAAGGTGGTATTTGCTATCAAAATAAGAACAATAGACTCAAATACTAAACTGAAAGAAAACAGCCCACAAATTACCCTTTTGCATAGGACAGATATGTTCACCGTAATGATACAGAAAAAAACCCAGTGTATATATATATAGAGAGAGAGAGAGAGAGAGTTTTTTTCCAGAAAAATAAGGTTTCTATTTTGAGCAACAGAATTCAAGTTAGATTTTAGAAAGAGAATTCTGCTGCCAGACCATGTATTGGAGGTCTGTGGATGCTGTTCTGCCTTCCCAAAGCATCTTGGTAAATGTTGGCTTGGGAGACCCACGACTCATCCCAGCCTTTAATTACGGCATAGTGATTAGCACCTTCTATAGCGCATAGAATTTGCCAGGGTTGGATGCCTGGTGAAATCCTCTTTCTGTCTCTCTCTTTTTGACTCCTTGTGCTGTATCCTCTTCTTGTACCACCTTTGCACTTCTTTTTCTAGCAGCAGCGCTTAGAGCTGCTTGGGAAGGGGCAGAGCGGTACAGGGGTGTCTGCCTGACCTGCAAGGGCTGCTCCCACAGGTGGCAACTCAGCAGCGAAGCCGTGAAACGTTTGCCCGGACTGATGAGCAGTTGGGATATTGTGGGCTTCCTCAAGATCTGCCACCTCCTGCCTCTGCAGCCTTGATGCTCTCAAGGAGACGAGGGAGCAGCGAAGGGAGCCCGAACTGGGAGCCCAGTTTCCCTTTGGCTCATGTGCCAGAGTTGGCTGCAAAGCTGACATTGCCACCACCTCCACTCCTGTTGTGCGCCAGGAGAGGAGCTGTCTCAGCTGTATTGCTTGCTTTCCATTCAAAGTGTTGATCAAAGCCTTGAAACTCCATGTGCCAAGAGTCATCTTGGAGCATTGATCCCACCTGACTTTTACCAAGTGCTTGCTTGAAGAGGGTTTCATAGAATCGCCTAGGTTGGAAGGGACCTTTCAGATCATCTAGTCCAACCATCAACCTAACTCTGACAAATACCATCACTAAACCATATCTCTAAGCA
Source organism: Larus michahellis (assembly GCF_964199755.1). Classification (NCBI taxonomy): domain Eukaryota; kingdom Metazoa; phylum Chordata; class Aves; order Charadriiformes; family Laridae; genus Larus; species Larus michahellis. Next base: position 37,154,156 of record NC_133902.1, read on the forward strand.
CTTGTGTCTACCCTATGAACTGTCTTTCAGTTGGTCTCTGCTTTGCATGTGTGTGCTCAACGCAAGTATGACATTTGGTAGCTTCTGCAAAAGCATCCTGGAATTCAGTTCACCTTCCTGCAAAACTTTCTGCACCAATTTTCAAAATAATGTATTTAAGACAACCCTCTTTGTTGAAGCCTCTTAAGTTCTTTGCAGCCATCTGGGCACTGAATATCTGCTGTGCAAGTGTTGGGTTGTCTCTGTGTGTCGTACTTGATTTTGTTCTCTGTCGGTGCCCTTGAGTTGCTGACAACAGCCTTGAAAGCCATTTCAGGTAGGCACAGGCAGGTAAAGCTGGTCCTCTGCCCTAATCTGAAGGGGGGGATTTGAGGGGAATGTCATTAAAGACACCATTTCCCCCCCTTCCCCAAGCATTCACTTGCAGATGCCAGTTGTACATTTTCAGGGTCAAAAATGCGGTTTACTCATATTCAAGGAAAAAAAACATTTGTCAGATAAACTCTGTTTTCTCTTTGCAAGAACCCAATTTCACCACGAATAGTGTTCTTTTGCACAGAGGGGGAGCTTTGATGTTTTGATGCTGTTTGCTGGGTTGGAAAAGGCTCGCTGCAGTGCCACGCCAAGAGAGAAGCAGAAAATGCAGTTACTTGGCAACTTGTACATCACTGAACCGCGCCAAATTCCTGAAGCTTGTAAATACTCATACACTTCTGCCAAGCAATAGCTCTTCTGTGCTGTTTCTCCCAGGCTTATCAATGTATACTTTTCCTTGCTGCTTTTTTTTTTTCTTCCCTTTTTTTGAAGAATCACACAATCATAGAATGGTTTGGGTTGGAAGGGACCTTAAAGATCATCTAGTTCCAAGCCCCTGCCCTAGGCAGGGACACCTCCCACCAGACCATGTTGCTCAAAGCCCCATCCAGCCTGGCCTTGAACCCCTCCAGGGATGGGGCAGCCACAGCTTCCCTGGGCAACCTGTTCCAGGGTCTCACCACCGTCAGGGTAAAGAATTTGTTCCTAATATCTAATCTAAATCTCCCCTCTTTCAGTCTAAAACTGTTACCTCTTGTCCTATGGCTCTCCTCCCTGATCCAGAGTCCCTCCACAGCTTTCCTGTAGCCCCTTTAGGGACTGGAAAGGGCTATAAGGTCTCCCTGGAGCCTTCTCTTCTCCAGGCTGAACACCCCCAGCTCTCTCAGCCTGTCCTCGCAGCAGAGGGGCTCCAGCCCTCTGATTGTCATCAATTAGGGCTTCAGTGTAAAGATTTGGCTACATGTCAATGTGCTAACGCAATTACTGATGCTGGTCAGGACAGGGTGCAGGAGCTATACTGTAGTTCTGTTGCACAAGAGAAAAATCACTTTTGAGTGAGGCGTGTGAGGTGACAGATGAATAAGACTTACATGCAATGTAAAGATCACCATAATATTAAAGAAAAAATGGAGTCCTTTTAAAGCAGCTTTAATCAGTTTTTTCAGACAGTTCTAGAGCACGTTAGATACTAAGATGTTGTGCAATTAAAAATAGGCTTTACTCTTTATCCCAGAAAAGAAGTTCTTGCATAAGACGAAAATTTAAACTTCTAAGTAACCATTATATAATGCATGGTATTATTTTACACCTTTGAATTGTAAGATTATCTGCTATTTTATATCTAAATACTACTTTACATCCAGCAGTCTAATCTGTGCATCTCTTGGAGAATATAGTTGTCTGTGAGTATTGGGGACATTTCTAACCGCAACAGAGATGATGATGGAGATTAAACCCTTCTTAAAGGTACCGCCAAGTTAATGGATTCAAAACCACATATAATATGGTTATAGTTGTGGGTTTCTGCCTCATTACCTGCCACTGTTGAGCAAAGGACAGCTGTAACGTCACGAGTGTCATGTCACCCGTCTTCCTCAGGTCACGAGCGCCTGGAAGAGCTGCGGTCAGGAAGCTGTTTGCCTTTCCCACAACTGAGATAGCCTGGGTTATTGTTAAAGCAAAGCCAAGCAGCTAGGCGCTGCATTAATGCTGTGCCCAAGCGTGGCACTCCTGCCTTTCGCTGCTATCCTTTCTTCCTTTAGCCGTAAACAGATTTGGACTTCCTTGGGAAAACAGTCTTGGAGGAGCAAAGTATTTTAAATTGAACTGAACTTTTTGGTTCTTATGATATTGCAAACCAAATCTTAATGCCTGTTCTAATTTTAAGACATTAATTTTCACAAGCAGCAGATACTTAGTCTTACATGTCTCAGATGGGTTTGCTGCTGGCATCGCTTGTGAGATCATGGTCAAAACAAGGACAAATCAACTATAAAATTTCAAGACTTTACTGAATAATTTTGTATTTTCCTTCTCGAGGACCACGTAGTTGTCATATTGCTTTATTTTTGTCACCATCAGTGTGGCTTGAAAAGCTTCTTCAGGCATCTGAGATGGGCTCCCAATGAGAGGAAAAATCTTGGTGTGAAGGATCTCTCGCCCCGCGGGCTTAGTTTCGTCTCGTGCAATGGCATGTTACTGCCTAGGCATTCTGCTCTGATACGTGTGTTCTGATTGCAAACTGACTTAAGGCAGTAAATATGTGCAAATGCCTTATGGACAGCTCACTTATACAAGTGTAAAGTTATCTTCAGTTGTCGTCTTAAAGATTTGGGGAAAGCAGGCTAATATAACTGGAAGCGAATACAGGGAATAGATGTGCATAGTGGGAATCTTTTAAAATTTCAATATTTTTATATTTAAAATATGTATATAAAAAAAGTCATTGTAGAGCATTGCTAAGCTATTTATGTAGGCTTTGTCCAAATCGACCTCTGTGCCCTCTCTGGAAGCAGAGGATGGTGTCCGTCGCTGCTCGTCTCTGTTGCTGCCTGTGTCAGTATGCGTAACTGTGGAGTTTAGGGTGAGCAGCGCTGGCCTCCATTTTTATCTATAGCCTAGGACTAATATTTCCAGCACACCATGATGCCAAGCTTTTAAAAGCTGTCTTTATTGAAGTTTTGGGCGCTATTAGTGAAAAAAAAATAAAATGATGCTGGATGTTTCCTGTGAAAGGTTGAGGGTGCGCAAACCTTGGAAGTGTTTTCTGGGAGGAAATGTTCAATTTGTGATTTTATTTTACCTTGGGGATAATCTGCCACTCGTGAGGCTCTCCAGGGATGAGTATGGGAGTGATGGCAGGCAGGTTGCTACCTGCTGCAGGAGATGGTGGTGGCGGACAGGCGTCTCCCTTGGATGTTCCCTATTGAGCATCGAGTGTCCCCAACACTGTCGCTGCCCTTCAGGCAGTCCTACACCAGCCTTTCCAGGGGAATTTGTAATCATACCCTAACCCAGCGTTGGGCTGAGGGGAATGAAGGACGGACACCACTGAATGCCTTTGTACAGCTCTGGTGCAAGCTTTCGATGGACTTTTTTCCATTAACCGTGACTATTTACGTTGGGATGATACAAAATCAAACTGCTGCTGGTTACGACATCTTCATAATTGTGTACGACAACAGAGATTTCAGAAACAACACTTTTCTTAAGCATAAATCAAGGCAGATGGTAAAACCGAGTGACCTACAAAATATAACAAGTTTGTTCACCAGAAATTTACAGTACAAACAAATGTACCGTCACCTAAAAATACCGAGATGGCATTTCTGACAAAGTGATGATTGTACAAGGAAGTCAAAGTTTGGGTAAGGCCAAGAATGAATTTTACGTCTTCTAAGTACACTCTGGTGATCAAACTGACTGTAAGGTATTTCAGACTAATGTTTCTTCCTCCCTGTAATTTTGTTTGATAGGGTTTATCTAATTCTTTCTGTAAACAAAGTTATTGGAGCAGATCGCCTGAAACCGCCTCTGTTGGTCAGAAGGTCTCAGCATCTTGCGGAAAACAGCACTAGTTTGTAGTGTTTGTGTTCTTTTTCTCTGAAAATGGGACCCAACAACTTGCTTTCTAAATAATGTGCTACTCCTGGGATCTGCCAATTATTTTTTTTTTTGTTTTAATAGTCCCTTCCTGTGTGCATCCTTACGTGTTTGGATGCAAGTTAGCTTTGAAGCTTCCTCTTGCAGAACTGCATCCATTGCTCCGGTTGTCCCAGTAACCTGGCTCTTCGTGCTGGCAGGGAGGGTTTATGCTCCGCTCGGATCATTTCGTCATCCTGCTCAAAGCCCTGGCCAGTTGTCCCTGTACCAGCAGGGTATGTGAGGCAGGATCTCTTCAACCCACCCAGCCATTAAAGGCATGAGGGAACGACAGCTCCTGCAGGTTCATCCCTCCTCTGTTTTCAAGTCTATCACTTTTGGACCCCCAAGCGCCTCGTGCCTGAGTGCTGACGTCTCTAATAAACATCCCAGGTTCTTTGCAGGGCTGGGGACCAGCAGAGAGGAGCTGGTGCTCACCAAAGCAGAGGTCTGCAGGTAAAGCCCGCTACTGCAAGCAAAGCAAACTTGAGGCAAATCGGCTGTGAAGTGGAAACATGCAAATTAAAGCAGGCTAAATCACGGGAGGATTAAGCTGTAGTGATTGAAGACAGCTTTATTTTAGTATGGAAACATTGATGCAGGATTTAACGTACTGTAAGTTCCGCTTGTTGTCTTCGTAGTTAAGATGGGTGGTCTGACACAGGCAAACACAGAAATTGTTCTCTTTCTAGACCTTCCTGTATATAAAAAAAATTGTAACAATGGCATTTTGGAAATGCTAAGTGCTATTCTTTGGGTTGGCTCCTTCAGCTGGTCAGCTGGGAGAGCAGAAGGGCTTTTGTAGGCTTCACATCCTGTGGGGCGTGGGAGTTTTGTGTGGCCTCCAGGCATGGGCGTCTGACACATCAGGAGATGCGTGGTCTGGGATTCATCTGGCAACTACACACACACAGAAGCATTCTCTCACAAAATGCCATTAGATCACCTCACCTGGCTTTCCACTATGTTTTTAGTTAAATGTCACCCAGAAACATTTAGGTCAGTCATCTGGCAAGACAGAGTTGTGAACTGAGAGGGGGAAGATCGACCACTTCTCTTGGTAGTTATTGTGGCCCTTAATCATCTTGGCAATGATCTTGGCCTCCATTAAACTTGCTTGTCACCAATGACAGGCCTTTTACTGCAGCCTTGGAGCCCACGAGCACCTGATATTTCCTCTTAGCTTGTGCTTACGTGTTGTAACCCAGTGGCTTTGCAGTTTTGGTGGACTCATCCAGCTGACATCCCTCACGGTGGTGTATTCCCTGCTGTCTTCCAGCCACTGTGGTCCTTTCTCTGTGGTTGTTCCAGTTCTTCAGCACACGTCTTAGAAACCAGTTACTGGAACCATAAGCTTTTATCAGTGCTATTTAGAAATAAAATTCCCTTTATGCCCTCTCTCTTTTTTTTTAGGATTTATGAGCAAGAATTGGTTTTTCAGAGGATGACGCTCTAAAGAGAGCTAAGCAGTTTGTTTTCACACATGCTGTTGTGTTTTATGAATCTTTCAAATGGTCTGGCTTTCCTTGCAAGTAGGACTTGTTTCTATAATCTTTTGGTTATACACTTTAATGGATAAATTCTGTGCTCTGTAAGAAAAAAACAAACCAAAAACAAAATAACCCCCATTAAGTTCAGAATTTCTTTGAATGACTTAACACATTAAGTTAACTACGCATTAAGAAGAAGCAATTTTATAAAATATGTACTCTAAATAAGAGACTTAGTATCTGACTTAATGTTTCTCATAACTTGATATGTTTTAGAAACAAAAACTATGGCGTAGGGTAGCTTTAAAACGGAATGGCCCTACGGAGGCAATAGGTACAATGACCCTGGAGTTAAGGAGGCTCTCAAGCAACTTGCAGAGGTGCTGTTTGCCTCTTCAGCAGCAGCAATTTTTTTGCAACTTTGTGTTGCACAAAAGAAAAATGACAAAAAGTGGTTGTATGCAAATGGCTTTCTAACATTTCTTGAGAAACATCAGTTAAGAATGGGTTTCGTACACTTGAGGGATGAAGCTGTGGAATGCACAGTCCTTCATTAAAGTGGCCTAAAAATAAAATACTGTTCATGTAAAATGTGATTTGCTTGATGGAGGAAGGATTAATTGTGTGTTGGTATCAAATAAGTATTTTATCAAAAGAAGATTTTGGTAGTGATTATCTGTTTAGCTTTGGATACCTTCTTTGAAACACTTTTTTGTATAGGAATATTTGAAGTGAATGCAAGAACCGAGTGTCCCATTTTTGTCATGTTTCAGTTACTGTAGAGAGCTGTAAGAAGAGATGCTTAAGGTCTGAAGATAGACCTTAAGGGAGCCACATCATCCCTGTGGTTTTTTGTGCATTCCCTAATCTGAAGAGAGATGGCCTTCCGTTAGTTGTCCAGATGTATTGCTGTTCACAATCTTTACCAATAAAGATGCTAAGTCTGAGAACTCATGCAGAAAACTGCTACCTTCTCCGTTTCTAAAATCCAAAGGTGGGCATTTGGGTGCTGTCATGCCAACATCACACTCTGGCAAGGCAGAACTCTAACTGCTGGTGGTTTTGTTTAAAGTAGTGGGAGAAGTCATCCAGAAAATGGCTGGCAGCTGGTAAAATTCGTGCTGCTGATTTGGGGTTCACCCGACTTGTGCTTACTGCTGGTCACACCACGGATCCACAGGGCTGGGAAGGACTTGCCATATTCACAAAGTCAGTGTGTTGCACTGGTTTTCCTCTCCCGATCTTGCTTATGTGCCCTTTGCTTCCTGCATCAGGCTGGTACCTTCAGCCTTTGCTCTTCTGACACCCTGGGTTCTCGTTTTTCAGGTGATGGCAAATGGATGGGGAGTTTCACACTAATCCTTCTTCAGACCTTTACAACAGAAGGGGGTGATCAGTGCAAGTTCTGCCTCATGGTCAGCCTCATCCTCCTCCTTGAAGCCTCTTGTCTTCAGCCGAGAAGTGTTTTGGGGCTGTTGCTGGCTCCACCCATACATGTTGGTGTCCAGCACAAATGTGGGAGCCCAGTATGGGGCTCCTGGAAGCAACCCTAATGCAGAAATGAATGTCCCACTGGCATTGATTTCTAGCCTTATTTCTTTAAAATAACAAGGGTGTGTACTATTTCAGGGAAGCAATAGGCAAATCATTTCCGTCTCTACTTGTCTCTAGTTAACTGCTAAATCAACTATAACCTTCTTAAACTTGCTTTTTAAAGCCTTCCTCTTCAACTTACCTCCTGTAGTTGTTCCTCAGTTGCTTGCATGGATGTCGTTTTTATCTCTTTGTTACAGTTTTCTGAATGTCTTTTGTCCATGTTTTGCCTTTGTAACCAAGTGTCCTTGTAAGCCTTGGTCATCTGGATCACTGAATCTTCTTTAGGTTGATTCCAAAGCCTTTTATCTTCTTGAAGTGCTCTGAAAAGTCAGTCATTGTTATTTTTTATTTTATTTTAGGTAACGATACATATAGGATCTCCGTCCTTATATGTATTTTAAGTCTCTCGCTTTTGGGCTTCTCACAATGTTCTGTTTCTTTTTGTGGAAGAATCAGGCTACAGTCAACCCCTAGGCAGAGAAGTTTGTGGCCTGAACGTAACTGGAGCAGAGTTGTAGCCTACTACATAAGTAGGTAGGCGTCATTTAATTTGCCACAGTCTGGAAACCCTATAGTTAGGTCCAGATTTCACAGTCTGAAGTAGCCGCCCAGCAGAAAATAGCCATCTGGTTGCTGGTCTTCTGATGTGGAGCTGAAATGTGAATGCAGCATGGGACCCGCGAGCAATGCCTGCCCACAACGGCAGATGCCCACGCAAGAGTCTCCGATCTGCATCTTCTGGTCAAGGTCAGCTGCAGGTTCCCAAACTCATTGATGTCTGCCCTGTGCTTTGATCAGCCTGACTTACATTAGATACCACTCTTAAAATTTCGCAGTAGTGAAGTGGTTCACTGAGAGCTAGTGAGTAGTGAGACTGAGACTGTAGTCGCTCTTTATTCTCTTTGGTTTTACCATTCTTGAAGTTCTTTAGCTGCAGGCCGTGATTTAGGTTTTACCTGGCACAGGCACACTGTGGTCAGGCTGGGCGCTGTGCAGCAGATTGTGCTGAAATACAGATCTCCGAGGAGCGGTGCGTTTTATTCTCCAAATAGCGACAGGTAGTAAAGGAGACGCTTTAGCATTAAGGCTTTGTTTTAAAGAAACAACTTTCCTAGGTGAACACAGCGGGAAAACCTCCTGACCTTTCTTACGTTCCATGGAAGAAAAACATCTCTCTGTGGAAGTGTTTTGACAGAATCCAAGTTTAGCTATGATGACATTTGTAGTTAATTGTATCAAGACCATGTTTCTTTTAAGAAAACCGCCATTTTTGCATGAACTACAATTAAATGGAGTTTTACACTTGCGTTTTTAAGCGACAAAACCCAGAATTCATCAGAGCAGTGAGGGAAGACTTGCTCATGTCTTGCTTTGGTTATAGTAGATGTAGTGTAGATGTAACGTAACACAAATTTTACATGGCTGGGAATGATTTGTCTTCGGCTTGGATGCTGCTCAGTTAGGAAATTTCCAATAAGTGGGGTCAAAATAAAAGTGGGTCTTTAACTTCTGTACCCAGCTGATGCCAGTCTTTCTACTTCCGCGTGCACGCTACCAAGACTTTGTGATGGATGCGACAGAGAAGGTGACGAAAGTAGGGTGGAGGAAATATGAGGGGAAGTGGGAACTCATGTGGGTGTTTGTCCTCGTTCATCCACCCTTCTTTGGAAAAGGGTGTGTTCTTTCTCTTGGCAGTGCACGTTAGACTGGGGAACACTGACTGTCCTTCTCTTCCATCCTTCTCAGAGCCCTGGGGGGACGGGCACAGGAGTGTCGTGGTCATTGCTTTTTGATTGGAGGTCATCCAATATAATAAGGATGCAGGGAGGGGACAAAGTGCTCAGTTTTTAGGCAAAATATTCTTGTGAGCCTTATATACATTTATTTTTTCCTTGTTTTCACACAGTAGCGTTCAGTAGTGGTGCTCCTTACTCTGGCTGAAGGACGGTCTTTGGGGAGGGGGGGGAATGGCCATCTTATGCTCCACCTTTGGTTGATGCTGGCAAAAGTGGGAGATGGCTATTTTAAGTGCTTGACCTACCATTAATACAAGCGGTGTTTTGCTAAATTCGAATGTTGTTCTCAATGTCACGAGTGGTTGTGTAAGGACTTGCGTGCATCGGATGGGCTCGCAGTGACGGCAGTCCTCGTGCTGCTTTCCAAAACATGGCTCCACAGGTGGTTTGTGGAGCTGCTTAACACACACAGCAGGCTACCCACCAGCTTACATTCTTTAATATTAAAAAAAAAAAAGAACTTTAATTCTATCAACAAAGTTAAGTTGTCCTTTTAAAAGAGTGAGTTCATTCATAGAGATGCTTCTTGTTACAATGCTTCAAGAAGGCAAGTTTAAAGTGGATTTAAACAAAATATTCCTTGTGAAAACGTGTAAAGCTGTTATAATTAAATCTGGATCTTAGTGATTGCCTTGTTGTGCATCTGTTATGCTAAAGCTCATGTGTTAAAACTCATCCTGATGTCACTCTGGCTCCCCACGTGTACAGGAGGCAGCGCCTGGCAATGCTGATAAAAGAAAATGATGTTCTGCCCTTCGCAGGCTGGGGATATTTGCAGCAGACCAAGCGCCGAGTTCTTGTTCCGTGTTGAAAAGGCCACGCTGATGTCAGTGGTTTGTGCATAAATGCCAAGAAAAAGCTTGCTTTGGGTGAGAGTCTTCACTGCCGTCGGGAAACCTTATCATGCCTGGAATACTACCGGGATGGGGCACGTGGCGAACATCTGCCATTGGCCTTTGCCATTTGGGAACTAGCAGTGGAAAGGCTGATTCTTCCTGTGAGACCAAGCTCACACCAATGGGCTTCCTCAGGAAAAGGATTTTGTAATTAGTCCTTTATCAGCGTGCTGTATTTAAATGTGTTGACTTTGACGCATCATTAAAAAATGAAAAGGAAATTTTTTTTTTTTTTACAAAAAAGCCATCTGAACTCAGGTGTGTGTTTCATAGTGTTTGCATTAAGTAGCTGAAAGGCAACACCTGTGCGTTTTGCAGAAATGAGAGAGTGCTTTAGTGTAATTTCTCTGTGCTTTCGTGGAATCTGACTGTTTTGAGGTTATCTGAATTTCTCTAGAAAACTACTAGTGTTTAACATTCTCTTAAAATAGCATAATTTTATTTTTCCTATGCATCTTAATCCTTTTGAGTGGATAACGAGTAACATCCTGGGTCCTCATGCAACTGAGGTACCTGAGTATATGGGTTTTTTGAAAGCTAAAGCTTCAAGAGAGTGGGCTACAGAAAGCTGTGGGCTACTTGCCCGTTTGAATGTATGCTTGCCTTCTTGGACCAGGGTCTGGGTTTCTAATGAACTGTTGAAAACACTGCAGCCTTTGAGCAATCCATGAGACTTTTTTTGAGAGCTACTGAACGCTTTCCTGTTACAGTTTGATATTTAGCTGCTGGTTTTGCTGCTTTTACCTTTTCTTTTTTTTTTTTTTTCCCCCCATGATGGAGGAGATGACATTGCACTTTTGGGGGCTTTTTGTACAGCTGGGAGTCCCTTGACTGGTGGAAGAAATGAATTGATTAGCCTGTTATTAATAACCATTCATTTATTTGCTGTTTAAAAAGACCAGAATATGTCTTTTTAATAAAACACTAGCATATATCATGAGACAGGTAATTTTGTTTCACCTTCTCTTCTGTGTCACCTGGAGTTAACATACCATGGCTTAATTTCTCGATAAATTGGTATGTTAGATCTGGAGCAGTTGGTTAAAGCTCCCGTTCTCCTGGAGTTACTAGCTGCTGGTTCCAGAGCCTGCTGCCTTGCCTCTGCCCTGCCATGCTGTTCCCCTCCATGCTGCCCGGACCTGTCTTCGGCAACGTTTGTGCTGCTGCTTTTTCTTCTTTCAACAGCAGCGATTCCCTTCCCTTTGCCTCGCAAGCTGGTGGGATGCAGCAGGCGCGGGAGACCAGGGTTCTCCCTGTGGTTTTGGCGGAGGCCCAGCCTTCCTTCTCAGCCGCGGAGAGGTGACTTTGATCTCCCAGCTCATCTCAATGTCTTTTGGAAGCTGACAGCATCTCCTTGTAGCCGTAACTGCTGTTATCACACAACTCCTTTTTGAATGGCCTGGCTGGTTACCAGCTGGCACCATCCCTACTTGCAAGCGAACCTTCGCTTCAGTTCTCATCACATCATCTTGCCCACTCTGCCCCAGCATCCCCTCCGTCTCTCTTGAGTGGCACCACATGGGAAAACAATTCTTCCTTGATGCCTCCCAGTGAGGAGGAGATGTAATGTCAGATGTCCTCCTGAAAGTTCGCTGGTTAACTCTTGGCACTCCTTCTCCATTGCTGGTTCTTCTGCTGGCTTTTATTCTTGCCAATATAGAGGTCACCGCTTTGCCAGGCTCCAGAAAGAACCCCAAAAGAAGGTTCAGGTGTTTGTGTAACCCTACCTTTGATGTGTATCCCTCACACTCACCCATGCATATTTAGCTGGGTTGATTTTCATTTTATTTTATTTTATTCTTTTTCCCTCACGGGGAGTTTTTCATGTATAATCTCAGGAGGAGACTTGCAGGCTCCTGCTTCGTCTCCTCCATGTGTAATTCTCTTTTCTGAAGTATGACTTTCCCTTGAAGGGTGTTCGTAGTGAGATTAGAGAGAAGCATATGAGAAATCCGTGTGGGTTTGTCTCTTCAGAAGTCTATCAGATCTCACTTCAACCTGCCTTTTTGTCTTGGGTATCTGGTAAGGTGAGGAGTTTCTTGTACCAACAGCGAGAGAGATGGATCAAAGAGGTTCAATTACCGGATAATGCTTGAAACAAGGAGGCAAGGGAAATTATATTCCCAGGAATCTCGTTTAAGAAGGGATAAATATTTTTTGTTTTGTTTTCTGGTGTTTATTACTATTTATTTGGATGCTTTTTCCTGTGGAAACTCAGGTGGATTTTGGTTTGTCTACCCCCCAGCATGCAAGGAAACCATGCTGTATGAAGTCTAAAGTAAGAAATCGTCCAATGTATTTGGATTCCATTATCTTGAACTTCAGTAAAAGCGCTGGCATCATCTGAGATGCTCATTTGTTAAAGAAGTCGTTGATTAAAGCAACAAGAAGACAGAGTAGGATAATGATTGAAAAGGAGATGGTGAAACTTGAGTGTCTCCTTTGGAGCTCCTCCATCCTGCACAAGCTCATCTGTTGGAGACATCTGTGCAATCAAGGTTTTATTGCTGGCTTTCTCAGAGGCACTGTGATGTGAACTCTTTGCATTCTTGTTAAGGACTTATTTATTATATTTTATGTGCTCTGCATGCCCTGTTTTATTTGTGAAGTGTTTGGCTTTCCTGCTGCAGCAGGAGGTGATGCTGAAGGTGCTGAGGAGATCGAGGTGGTGCTGCAGCCCCCGCTCAAGCGCGTTGAAGGCTTTTGCGGTACTTTAGACAGGACTATTCAAGGCCAGGCTTGATGAGGCTCTGAGCAACCTGATCTAGTTGAAGATGTCCCTGCCTACTGCAGGGGGGTTGGACTACATGGCCTTTAAAGGTCCCTTCCAGCCCAACACGTTCTATGATTCTATGACCACCAGAAACACGTGGCCTGTGAGGTGCAGATATTTAGCATGAAAGTTTATATTTTTGCAAACTCTGATATACCGCTCTGAGGTTGCAAGCAGGTAAACACTACAAAATGTTATTTTCTGTCTATTATTGATGGAATTTTGTGGGCTGTTTTGCTTTTTCTTCAAGTAAAGAGACATTTTTTTAATGTCTTAAATCTAAGATGGAAAAAGTAGGATGAACGGGCTGCACTTCAAGTTCTGGTTTTCTTATCAACATGAATAAAATATGCATGTAGATCTCTCATAACTTCCTAACAAATGCTGAAGAGATCTTTTCAGGGGAGGTATTAGGAACGAAAAAGCTGGTTATAGAAATCCAGAATCACTGCGCCCTTATTATGTCTTCAGGTCTCAATAGTAATCAGCAAAAAGTTTCTTCGCAATGAATGAGTGAGTGACATTTAAAGCTCCATCTGTTGCCTACGGTGCGGTGCCTCATGATGTGTTTCAGTGGGTGATGGGATGATTAATTTTGGTTCCCATTCATGCCGCGTGAAATATTCTCATAGCGGGGAACGACTCCAGCCCTTGCTGAACTGCAGCATGTGTGCTGCTTGTAGGAAACCTCAGCTGCTGTTTACTCATAGCTTGTGCGCCAAGAAGGGATCCGGGCTGCCTTTGTCTTCACCCACGCAGCTCCGTAGCAGGCGGTGCAAAAATACCGGTGACTGCAGTCTACTGACCGCCAGCTTTTCAGGGATGGCTCTGTCGCCAGTGCCGCTGCTGCTTCTTTTTCCTTACAGCCCTCTTGTGAACAGAGGACTGGCCTGTCCCTGTAGGTGAGGACCACCTTCTGGTCTCTTCTCCACCTCCTTGTCCTTCAGACTAGCTGTGCAGTGATGCTTAAGCTAGACGTGTAATTCTAGCCCAAAATAAACCCACCTGGGATCCTGGTCCTTGCCTTTTGGAGAGTAAAGGTAAGAAGTAAAGTGGAGATAATGAAGTGCTCCTTCTTGCTGTCCCACAGCACCCCACCTTCCCAGCTCTGCACAAAGTCCTTTATTTTGCCCTGGTGCGATACAAAGTCATGGAGGAACCCAGCAGGGCTGTGCCTTCATCCTGCCCCCATATGATGCTCGTGATGTGCTGCAGAGGATGTTGGTGTCCTGGGTGCTGCCGCACCGGCACCCCTGCTCCCACCCCCTGCGTGGGGTTTGGGGCAAGGTTTGGGGCTCCTTCAGTACAGCCTGGTGAAATCTTTTCAAGAGCATAAGCTGAATATAGATGGTAATGTGGGGGGGTGTTCCCCTCACCTATTAATTTCTGCATATATTTGCGGCATCTAGCGTGCTGCTGGTTAAAACAGACTAAATCTCAGGCACTCTGAGGGCGCTGTGCCGTGTCGGCGTCCGCTTCATTCCGCTTTACGCCCAAAATACGCTTCTTTTATCCTGGCGCTGCAGTCAGATACTGCAGTAGCTTGTTTCTATTAATAGCTCTGATCTCACCGTCTCTTAGCGTTTCGGTGAGTTTTGACATTTTGGGAAGTGGAAGCCCTGCTGGCAAGGTGTGCCTCAGCCGCCGGCCTGGCTGCAGAGGGGACGCCGGCACGTCCTGTCCAGGGGATGGGACACGGGGGACTTAATTCATAATAACCCAGCAACACTCAAATAACACGAGTTCTTCCTTCCAGAATAAACCACCGCAAACACTCCCTGGGCTGCGCTCGAAGCGAGTGGTTGCTCCTTGCCTCCTTTCCAGGCTGATTTTAAGGAAAATGAAGGTTGTGGGTTTTAGAAATGGCATTTGGCGGCTTTGAAGCCCGTGCTGTGCCAAAGTCTTTTCTGCCGGCAACGACCTGGTCTTTGAAGGCTTTGCAAAATACAGGGAATTTTTTAAAACTCAAAAGCTGTTGCCAGACAGTGAAGGGCAGTCCCTAAGAAATAAAGTCAGTGGAATAAACACATGATTTATTTTTTTTTGCTTCTGCCCAGGGATGAAAGCAGCTGAAAATAATGCTTATTAGGGGGGAGGTCTGTGCAAACACTTGCAGGGTGTCTCACGACTGGTGCGGTGCCACTGGGGCAGGATGGGGCTGTCTCCGATGGCAGCACCCAAGCGCCTGGGGATGCTGAGCATGGGGCTCGTGCTTTTGTATTTATTTTTTTTGTATTTAGTTTTTGTGTGCACTCAAAGGCTGACGTTGCCGGTATTGGCAGAATCTGTCTGGAGGGCAAGGCTTGCACGCCAGTAATTAGAAAGCGAACTCATTAGAAATAAAGCCCAAGCCCAGAGAGGATGGAGATGGGGAGGCGGGGGGAGAAGCTGAGTCAATGGTTTCTGGAAAGCGCTGGCTGGGGAGGTTCTGCCACCGCCGTCCAGAGGAGCGTCCCCTCCCCAGGGGCCGTGATTTGGAAAGGCACCAGGGACCATGGAGTTACTCTAGGAGCTGAAATCCTCTTTTATTGGGGTTTTATGCGCTCTGTCTCCTAAGCTTGTGCTGTCACAGACATGTGGTGGTATGTCCGTACTCGATATGTTATTGGGGCTGGCTGGGGGGGGGGGGGGGGGGGGCGGTCAGCCTTGATCAGATGCTCATCCCCTGCGTTTTGCAGCAGATTTGGGGAGGCTGATGTGATTTCTTCCTTCGAGCTGAAGGGAATTGCCGAGGGAAGAGGCGCAGGCGGCTGGGAAGGAGCTGTGCAAATTCAGTGGGACTCGCTTCGTGCTGGAGGGAGGGAGGGAGGGAGGTCTTGGGGGAAACGTTTCCAGCACTCTGCTTTTGAAGGTGACGTTGTATTTAAAATGCCAGAGAGGCAGTTTTCTGTGCTGCTTAGACTGAAAAAAAAAAAAAAAAAAGAAGGAAAAAAAGTTTCTGGCAACAGCTTTTGATTTTTTTTAAAAAAACACTAGTTTGAGAAATATTTTTAAAGTTCGCCTTAAGTAAAAGTTATGCTGAAACGAGATTGGTATTTAAATCGTTGTTTCAAATATCCTGTGTCTGTCTTGTACTGAAATTTTGTTTTCACATACATATTAGTGTGTTTTCAGGACTGAATCCTGTATTGTAGTCCTTTAAGTGCTTACATAAAAATGCTGTATCAGAGAAGGGTAAGAAAATACAGTTATTACTGTTAGTTTTATTTAAGTATGTATGCACATATTTAAGTAGTATCACCTTCCCCTAATCCCATCCAAAATGCTCAGTACTTCTGGAGAAGTTATTTTCCATTTTGGAGCATGGAAGAAACTCGACGTATGACTGATCTGATAATGTGTTTATCCGCGCCTTTATGCGAAACGATTTTAACGTCAAACATTTTTTTTTGGTAGAAATTGCGCCTTTGCTTTCAGGTTTAAGATTATGGGTTTATTTACAGTGAGCGTGTTTAACAACTTCAATGTATTTGAGATGACTTCCGCTCAGCGGTGTTACGGGCAAGCTGCGAGATGTCAAATTTACAATCTCAGCCACGAGGCCGCTCTGTGCCGGCAATCGATGGGGACTGGAATGCTTTAGGTCTTAATTAACGTACAACACACTGACAGTATTTGATGCAGAGCCATGTTTTATTTATTTGGGGGGCCGGGGAGCAAACAGCAGAGTGTTTCTAACTTGGTATAAAAATAATGGTAATTTGAGTATGAAAAAATCCCTACATGCCTAGGTTGGAAAAAAAATAAAATAAAATAAAAATTAAATTTTCTCCTGTTTTTTCCTTCTGTTCCTACAGGGAAGGAAAAGGCAGGCAGAACAGGAGTTTATTAATAATTGCGATCTTGTCTTCTAATTCATGGGTTTGGCATTTCTCATTAAAACACTGAATATAGTCTTTGTGCTTTTGCTAACGTCATGAATCTGATTGTATTAATATGTTCTCAAGGCAGAACCTATAAAAGCAATTTTCTAGTCTACCACAAAATATTCATAAGAATACAGGCTTTTTTTGTTTTGATGATGTGTTCATTAAGCAGAGAAGGTTTTATTGTTTTCGTGAGGGCTCCGTAGGTCAGAAGCGCTCGCTGCTTCTGTGGGGAGCTCATGGCATTTCGAACAGGGGTATTTTGAGACCGAAATAGTAAAAGTCGGGGATGACGCAGCCTCTGCCGAGACTCTGAATGGGAATTGTGGTCAGGATCTCTGCAGCTGGTGCCCCGTTGCCCGCGTGTCGGGCGTCGCGGGGGGTGGGGGAATGAGTCCTTTTGGGTGGGAAACGGGAGGTTTGTCAAGTTTTCTCGGGGCCGTTACCTAGCACGGTGCAAGTCAAGGCTCTTACTCAGGAGTAAAGCAGGAGTTATTTATCACGAGAGGCAATTGCAGGTAGTAGTGATCACAGGTAGTAGTGTATTCCTTCTGGCCGTCATTTTAAGAAGTTGAAAGCTTTTATTTTCCGCTTGTAGGAAGTGCAGTGTTTGGATCGCAAAGGGGCGTGTAGGAAAAAGCACGCAGGTTTCAAGGAAAATTGCATTTAGCCTAAATAGCGTTGGCAAATTCGGTGCGCTGTATTGAAGATAAACAGATTTCCGTGGGGAGTGGGTAAGCGGGAGCCAGTGACTGGTACCTCTGTATTAGTAATGCTGACCTTTAATCCACATGTATAAAAGATGGGAGATGTTATTGCCAGGTGCTCCGAAATCTTCAGCTGGACATAAAAATAGTCAATGCATTTAAAAGCCTTATGATTCACGGAGCCCGCTGCGCTATTTGGTTTACTGACTCATTGGGTCTGATCCCTAGGATTAACCGTTTTGAGCTCTCCTGGAACCTTGGGGGCTATAAAGTTGCATTAAATCATACTCAAGATTATCTTTGGGGAGTTTTGGAGCTCTGGGGTATTTGTCTATAAATTTGGGAGGAGGGGGGGAGTGATAGGAGAGCTCCAGCAAGGCCGTGCTTGTGTCTGTATCCAGTGCTTGCCTGGACATCGTTTCCACGTGGATCCCCTGCATTGCTGAGGGTCAGATGTGTCTACGTCCTGATGTTGGACTGATTGCTATACGTTTGATTTGGTGGGATAAGACAGAGCCGAGTTGTACAATTCTGTTTCAGCTTCTTTTAAAGGTGGATCTGATTCCTGCTGGAAAGCTGCTGCCCCTGGTGAAATAGTGTGGCAGCCCCCGGAGTTCCCCTGGATTTGCCACACGATAAAATTGCTGCTATTCCAGGAATAATCACTGTGCCTCTTTCGTAATGTACAGTAATTACATTAGTAATGCTCAGGATATAATATCCGTATGCAGATGGTTGCCTTGGATTTTTTCATAGCCACGGTGCATCATATTCTTGAAGGTGGATTGCTTTTGGGAGCTTCTTTTTGGTTTTGACCAAAGACCTGCAAACACCTAGTCTGCACTGGGACTCTCTTCTGTTCTCTCTCTCCCCAGTTTCTGGAGGGATCCAACATAGTAATGGGATTTTTGCTGGCATGGAAACTTCACTCTTGTACTTTTCCAAGATGTATCGGGTTTCCCACAGTCCTTGGGACGCACAGTGGTTTCAGATTGCCCCATACCCTGTGCTGCTGGGGTGGATGCCCTATAGATATAGGGCCGTGATGGGGTTGCCTGAGCTTCAGCAGCACCTGAGGAATCCAAACCATTCTTTTGTCACTCAGAGATACTAAAATCCTCGCAAACCTGGATCTAATTTAAAGCGTGGCATCTGAGATGAGAACTTTCTGAAGCGATAGTCCGTGAAACAAGATAGCCTCTCCGTGGGGCTGGTTTTGAGCCGTCAGTTCCGGCTTGCCTGCGGGGAAAAGGGATGAAGGGTTTGTTTTTTTTTTTCCTCTGCGAGCGACTGCAGCGTTTGCCGTAGGGATGCTCCGTGTGCAGGGATGGGAAGGGGATGATGGTACTGACCGTGTAGGAGAGCATCGAACAACAAAATTGGCCGAGGAAGGCTTAGGAACACACTGTTTAGGTGGGTCTGAGTGGTTATCTATAGGTGAGAGCGTGGCCGCCTCCCTGACATCCCTGTCTGTGGGTCAGTGACCCACGGCGAGGAATCCCAGCTCCGGTCCTGCGGGGGAGAGAGGGGAATGGCGAAAAGGCCACAGGAAGGAAAACAATAGGGAAGTGGAGGGAAGAGCTCGTGGGTTGAAAAATAGCAACACTTCCAGTAATGTGACCTTTTACAGAAAATGTTTCCATGCAAAAAGAAAGAGTCTCCTCCTCCTGGGCACAGGCTGAGCATGGGGAGGGGGGAGCGCCTTGTGCTGGCCTCCCGCAGCCCCGCTGCCTGCTGGGCGGGTCATTCGTGGCAGAGCAGGATGTGGCCCCTGCAGCCGACCTGCCCGGGGGGGTGCTGGGCAGGAGGGACAGGGTGGCAGAGTGTCTGCGGTGGCTGTGGCTTCCCCAGCCTCGGAGGGTGCCCAGGCACCCGGGGTTTCTGGAGGAGCAACCTGCTACCAGGGTACGGGAAACCACGGCCTCTCTTCTCCAGAAACTTTAAGGAGTTCAACTCGGTTATAATTTTGTCTGTATAAGCCACCCCCTCTTTTTTTGCATCTTTATTTTCAAATAATAAATTTGTATATTTAAATCAAATCAAATAGTATTTTTTTTTTTTTACTGTGCTTTCCATTTCCTACACTAAGCTATATTTCACAGAATCACAGAATGGTTCGGGTTGGAAGGGACCTTAAAGATCATCTAGTTCCAGCCCCCTGCCATGGGCAGGGACACCTTCCCACCAGAGCAGGTTGCTCAAAGCCCGTCCAGCTGGGTCTTGAACACCTCCAGGGATGGGGCATCCACAGCTTCTCTGGGCAACCTGTTCCAGTGCCTCACCACCCTCACAGTAAAGAATTTCTTCCTAATATCTAATCTAAATCTCCCCTCTTTCAGTTTGAAGCCATTACCCCTCATCCTATCACTCCACTCCCTGATAAGGAGTCCCTCCCCCTCTCTCCTGTAGGCCCCCTTTAGGTACTGGAAGGCTGCTGTAAGGTCTCCTCGGAGCGTTCTCTCCTAAACTCTATTTCTGTGCTTTTGAAGAAGTGATGATGTTCTCCCTGAAATTGGTCTGGTATAGACAGAGCAAAATTTCTACATTCATCTCTTGTTATGTGGTATTTTTTGTTTGTTTTCCCCCTTCAGCTCCAGCAGCATTGGCCCGGCCATGCTTTTTAACACCCCATGGCTTTGCTCAACATCGCCCTTTCCCAAGCAGCTGCGATCTGGGATGGAGTCACCTTTCCTGTGATCCCTGGCCCTGCGTGGTGGCCTTGCCCTTGGCAACACATTTTTGGGAACACCCCAGATTTTTCTGAATTGCTGCGCTATTATTTTTTTTTTAAACTTTCTTTTTCCGTGCCTCTGTGCTTCATTTAGCCCCAGATTTTACTAACATCAACTTCTTATGCATCAGTTACTGGCAAAAAAAAAATATGGATGGCATTTGGGGAAAACCTGTTAAAACTCTTTCTCTGGGATTGCTGACACTAATGTCCTGATAGAGTTTGTAATGTTGTGTGTGGGCGTTTGCTGCCTGGCGCTGTCTCTCGCGCTGGGGGATGGCACAGAAGGGTGATGGTGCAGCCACTTGCGTGACCAGGGTCCTCATTTCTTTCTAAGAATTTACAGCTGATTTCGAGTGACCCCTGAGGACGCGCTGTTTGGAAGAACGCAGCCAGCCTGTTCTGTACTGCCGTCTCACATCCCTCAGGAGGTGGCTGAAATCAGACCTAGGGTTCAGTGATCAGGTTTGAAGTGAAGTGGGAGTTTAATTTTGTATAAAATGGAAGTTCTTCTTCAAGTAGTGTTCCTGCAGGTGACATGCAGGTGGTAAAAACTGGCTTTTCCTCAATGCTCTCGCAGTTCCTAAATGATTTACGTGCTTTTTCCTTTTGAATTGGAGTTTACTTCACCAGCTAGTTCGTTTGTAGGCAGAGAGAAATTAGCTTTCACATAGTACAACTGCCTTTTCTCTTGCTTTGGAAGGACGTCTGTCCTGCTAGGGCTGGCCTCGTGGTGGCTTGTGCTGATGGCTGCGTTAGGAGGGTGGCATCTCTACCCCCGGAGACTTCATAGTGTGTCCTAGCAGAGGTGTGACTGACCCAGCTCCAGGGATGCTGCTGATGCTCCCTTGCAACCTTGCACAAACCCATCTTCAATATTAAACAAAAAAACCCCAACTTTATTTTCCAATTTTGGTGAAGCTCAATGTTTTTTAAGGGTTAGCCTCTTCTGTTTTGCAGATGACATTCACTGAAAGGCATCAGAAGAGTTACTGAGTGATTGCACTGTAGAGCGGAGCATTAAATGTGGCAAATGTATGGAGTACATATGAAACCCAGAACTGTCATTTAGGTGGAATTTAGGAATTTTTAGTCATTCATGGGATAGCATTTTTTTTTAGCAGAAACAACCTGAGCTCAGTTATTGCAAAGGTATTTTTTGTGGGTGTCTGTTGCTACCCTTTTTTACAAGCCCTTTGTCTTCAGGGTGATGCTTTTTGGGGAAGCAAATAACTGATCTTTACTGGACAGATAATCAAGGTGATAACTTTCCCTTTTTTCTTCCGTTAGTGTGCATCTCTTACAATGAAGCTGGGTTATGGGTCCTCCTGGTGCACATTACTGTTCTCTACTTTAGTCTTGGTTGTGCTTCAGGTTTGTCCCACTCAGAGTTTGAATGACAGAGGCAAGACTTTGCGCAGTCACTATTTGGGCACCCGCTTCCTATGGCTGCCTGCAGGACGCGTTTGCACCTTTCTGGTGGTTACAGTGAGTAAGTCTACTCTGTCATCGAAGCACTTAACAATTTTTCCTAGATGCTTCATCACTCATTTGCTTTTGGCTAAGCTCTTTTCCAAAAGTCGTTATAAAAGGTACAGCACATAGTGGTTTTTGGCATAAATTTTTCTTCAAGTGGGAACCTTGTGTTCCTTGCCATAGGAGCCCATCAGTTGATCCGTTGTAAGTCAAGATTGATCCTTTCTGTGAAGTCTGACATTAATCTGTATCCTTCTCCTTTCAGGTGATGCTAGAAGAGTGGAACGGAGGTGTAGGTTATGAATAGGCAGATATGGAATGGTATCAAACAGGGTCACATGCAATACGTTGAAGTCTTTCGCTGTTAGAAAATGCGCATATTTGTAGGAGGTGCTGGCTGGAAGAAAACGGCTTGAACTCTGAATTCCTGTAGTGCTTTTTTACCATTTAAAAAATGGTGCATGTTTAATGGTGCTCTTCTTGATTGGTTCCTCAAGGCCTTTGCAGGACACTACATAAAAACTAGATCTCTGTGCGAATGAGGAATACGTTCATCTCTACTGTTGTGTTTTCATATTGTAGTTGATGTGACCACAGCACTGCCCTTGCAAGTTGCACCGACTTCAGTCCCAATGGATCTGCGCTTGGACCACCAGTTTTCCATGCCCGTGACGGAGCCGACGCTGCGCGAGCAGCAGCTCCAGCAGGAGCTCCTGGCCCTGAAGCAGAAACAGCAGATCCAGAGGCAGATCCTCATCGCCGAGTTCCAGCGGCAGCACGAGCAGCTCTCCCGGCAGCACGAGGCCCAGCTGCACGAGCACATCAAAGTAAGCCATGGGCGGCCCTACGTTGGGTGGCATGTGAAAGCATCCCCTGACCAGGGGATGCACATACTAATTTATTCTGGGGGGTGGAGATAATGTTCTGGTTTTGATAACCCTGCTTAAAGAATGATCTTTTGTGAAGGGATGCGAGCACCAAGATTTAAAAGGGGGATAATGTTGAGGAGAGGAAGGCAGGTAAGCTGGTGTCATGTTAAACCTTACCCACCTGTCTGGGTATATTAGAATCGTAGAATGTGTTGGGTTGGAAGGGACCTGTAAAGGCCATGTAGTCCAACCCCCCTGCAGTAAGCAGGGACATCTTTAACTAGATCAGGTTGCTCAGAGCCTCATCAAGCCTGGCCTTGAATGTCTCCAGACATTCAGAAATCCAGATATTCAGAAATCCTGTGCCACGCTGCCAGCAGGTGGCTTGTGAGACCTACATCTGGATTTGGAAAATCTGCATAGCCTAATTTCAGTAGAATTTAACCCAAGAGGAAGGCTTTTAGGCTACCTGTTACTAATATCCCATACTTGGGAGTGGAATGGTGTATAAACTGCTCGCTGGACAAATGCTGGCAGCACAAGGTGCGAACCAAACCTTTGGACCGTAGTGTCTCTGCAGGAGTAGGAGACGCAGGTTGTGCAGGTGTGGATAGATTCACATGGCGTGAGGTTTCTCAGAGGTGCGCGGTGGGAGCTCGGCAGCAGGAGAGCGCTTTGCGCTGCTCCGCTGCACAGGACGCAGGGGACGTGCAACGCACGGGGTAAGTAGGAAGTACAGTTTAGAACATGGCTGTTGCATGGTGAAAACATTAGACATTATATAAATATTTCACAGTGATAGACTATTGCTATGGTAACGTAAGCTTTCAGAATTGCTAATGTGCTCTCTTTTCAAAGGGGAATTAGCACTGCACATGGTAAATAGCATTAATGTAATATTAAAAAGCAACCTCAATTCAACCTTATATAACTTTCGTTTTAATACAAAATACATGTTAGAGTGGGGAAGATAGGATTAAAAGTTAACAGTGTATTATTTACAGACTTTCCAAACACAGATACGAGTGTGGGTTTGTAAGAACAGTTGCTGTTTGAAGACTGATTAACAGCAAATGCCTGTGTCCTTAGTGGCTCCTCTGCTCCCTTCAGGGCAAAGGTGTGGGGAGGTGCATGCATGTAAATATGTTTATGTATGTACTCTTATGTATGTATAAGTGTATCAATGTGTGTATGTGTGTCCATACACATGGTTCTATATGTACGTGTTCATGCACAAATCGCACAAGAACCATTACAGCATCTGCGGTTGAGATAGTACATCTAGGAGGAAGGGATGGGAAACTTCTGTGACAAATATTTCCATTATTTCCTTGTAATTGCATGTGCCTTTAGATATGCGTTTATTAAAAATAAGAAAGGGTCATTCAGATTTAATGGACAAGCTCAAAGCACTGATGATAGGAACGTGTTAGCTCTCCTTTATGCTAAAGCTATGACTGATTCTGGTAAAAGTCTGTGTTAGAAGGAAGTCAAGATCTAATTTTTTTTAAGAAGCCAATTAGCACAGTGTATCTAGACCGCTAGGTAATGAAGTTCTTCCTCTAATGTATAAACTTGGCTAGATGAAAAACTTAAAATAGGAATGATAGAATCCTTTATGAAAAAAGGTGTCTTGCGAGGTGATCAACAACAGTGGTGTGTCATCGTGACTGGAATCGCTTTAAAAATAAAACACCACATTATTGAAATAAACCCCATGATATATAAATAAATAAAGTAAAACCCAAAACCGTATAGCAACATGTAATTATGACGCATTTTCTTTGTGAAAACATCCCTCTTGCATTTGTGTTCACAAGTCAGCCCGCATTATGATGACTCGTAGATTAAACCAGCTTTCAGAAACCGGCAACTGTGTGAAGTGCAGTGGCTGTAGGGACTGCAGGGAAGCCATTATTTTGACCAGAGAGAACTAAAATTTACAACCTTGTATTTGTACTTTGAACTTCGAGCTGTTCAGCTCCTTTTATAGCTTAGGAAAAAAGCAGGGGGGATATTAGGGCAAATTAAAAAAACTTATTCTGTGTAAGTTAAGCACTAGGGTTTGAACTGTGAAATTTGTTGTAGGGATAGTCCTAGATGAAGATGCAGAGCTCTTTTTGGAAGAATTTGGGCATTTTCTAAAAATCAGCTGCTCAGGGTGCATAGTACATGTCCCATGCGCGCACCGTGCAGCTCTAAGCGCGCGAGGCAGGGCTTTGCTCTTGCACATACATTGGATCAAGGAAATGCTTCTTGCTGCGTCTCTCCTCATCTTTTAATGCCACGGGCACAGCGGGCACAGCCGCAAATTTGCCTCTTGCGTGCAAGGTCTAAGCAGACGTGCCACTGTCAGGCATGTCTCTGGCATGGGGAGGAGTGGGGATGCGGTCTGTCGTCTTTTCTGTTTACTCAAACTTGGAATCTTTAAGCTAAATACATGAAGGAAACAGCAAATTCTTGCCATCCTCTTTGGGAGCTCAGAATAAGTTAGCTTCATTGGATGATTGGCTTATGGCGTTACGGGCGAGATAAGAATTTCATCAGTCTCCTGTCTCCAAAGTGAACTGTTCAATATGCAGAAATCTTTTAGAATGAGAGATGTAATTGTGAGATTCTTCAGTGTACGGTATTTTAGTGAAGGTTTCACGAGTCCATCGCTTTCACAAACTTTTGTTCTCCGAGTGTCTTTCTCAGGTGGAGAAGTCTCACTGCAGGTAAGAAAAGGCTTGGGAACCTAAAACCCACCCAGGTTTGTGTTGATTAAGATCATGTATAATGACTAGCGTGAGCTTGCAGCATGCCTTACTGCAGCACCGGGTTTGGTTCTTAGACATCCTCCATGCCTTCCCTGGCGTTGGGCTTTTTTGATTCAGAAAGCAAACTTGCAGCAGCTAGTGCAAGGGGATTATGCGTCTTGCAAACTTACTTCCTTTCAAAAAATTTGGGGCTACTGCACCTTGGCTAGAATTTTCAGCATCAGAACAACCTCAAAAATCTAATGAAACAAACCAAAAATTAAAAATACAAACATCAAAGCTCTAAATTTACTCTGTTTTACATATCTACTGCTTGATAGAGGCAATTAATTTGGCTTTTTTCGTTACAGCCTAGTATCCACCATTTTAATCACTTAAGCATTCATATGTTCGTCTGTTTGTGTACTTGAGTAGTAATTCCTGTGCTTTCCCCAGTCTTAGGCCTGTTTCTAAATCCTTTTACTTATAATTCCTGGATTGCAAGCATATTTTGGATATAGCAGAGCAATGTCTGCGTAGGGTTACATGTGCAGAGCCAACATTGCGGTAGATCCCTCTTTTGTCAAGATGTTCAGGTTGAAGTACTTCTGCACTCTTCCACTTACCAATGTTGAATGGTTTCGTCAAAAGACATTTGGTGGCTGGGCGTCTGCTGCTAAAAGTAAAAAAAAAAAATAGTTTTGATGCATTTCTTTAAGCAGCTTTTCAGTATTTTGGGCAGACACACGCACAGCCAGCATTGCTAAGTTACAGCAAGCAGCACTATGAAGATTTTAAGGAGCTTACTCATTTTAAATGTTAAACCTGTTTGTTTTCTTTCTTTTATTACTGTGTTGTTGGTGTGAACAGAGGAACTGTTCTGACTCGATGTGAATTAAGAGAGGGGGGGAGTATCTCTCCCTCCCACTCCTCAAACAAAGCACTACTATAAGAAACATCTTAAGTTCTTCTTAAGTAAATGAAATTTGGCTTGAAAAATGCTGGCATGTCTTTCTTGTTTTTCTATTCGAGTAGATAACTCTTTCCTATTGAAATCTGAAGTTTTGGCCTTTTCCAGAACTTGGTTTTATTCCAGCAGCCCAGTTTTAATCATCTGACCTAGTGCAAGAGGAGAAGACGACGGGATGGTCCCAGTCCTTCTGCCTGCACATGTGATCCCTTCCCTTATTCCCTCCCAAGAAGGCCTTTGCTTTTATAGACATTGTATTTTGGAAGAAATGGCTCTCCACATAAAGGTGGCAAATTCCAGGAGATCGTGTAATTTGGAGAGCCGGGCTACGAGTGAAATAATATTTGTGGAAGGAAAGTATAATGGACATAGTTGGAGCTCGGCGCACGGAGGGAGCTGGGATCATTGCAATGCCGGGGAATAATGAGAAAACCCTGACATGTTTAGGGAAAATAAGTCGGGCCTTACAAAGACTTCACACCATATGGAAATAGGGAAAACTGTCTTTCACAACTACAGTGCAGCTTTGCAGTTTGCCGAGGCTTGACACCCGGGAGTGGGGCGGGAGAGGAGCTGGGAGCGGGTGGGCGGCGGAGGCTGCTGCGGGCGGGCTGGGGGCAGCGGCGGTGGCTCCTCTCGCCGCTTACCTTCAGCTAGACGGATTTTCCACTCAGGCGTGCCTTGCCAGATGTGTAACAATATTTATAGCCTTCAAATCTGCCTGCCTTAAACAAAAACAAGGATGGAATAAGGAGGCTGGCGCCCGGGCTGTTGCTGGTGAGGCGGTGGAAAGCCTCTGTGCGGGTCCCAGTGTGAGCTTTGCTTGACCTTTGATTGCGAAGGAATCGGCAGTGAATTTTTTCCTTTGTGAGTCACTCATTCCCAGCCAAGATCAGCTGGAAGTTACCAAAAGCTTTTCCATTTGCCTTCTGGTCAAGGGCTGGAGGGGGAATGATTGAAGAGGGGCAGGATTCGCGCTTTGGCAGGGCGAGAGGCACTGCGGGCGGTGAGATCTCAGCGCGGGAGCGAAGGAGGTGGTGGGTAACGCCGTTAATCTCTTCGTCCCTGCGCTGCCCGAGCGCGGAGCAGGGATCTTCCCAGCTCTGGCTGTTTTATAGCTCAAGCCGGAAAGTTATTCAGGATGCTGACGCATGTCGGTGTTAGCACATGACGGCAGACACCAGGAGAGTCCTGACGGTGATGGGATGGCAATGCAGGCCAGCAGCTGAGCCTCACAGCTCCTCGCGGACCTGAAATCTTAACCTGGAGGCATGCAAAGATGTTAGTTCTGTTGTGCAATGCTATTCCTGGTTTTCCCGTCACCTGAGAAAAGAGTATTTGTGTGCATCAGTGGCAGAGGGAGTGCTGGTCCGTACAGGATGGCCGGAGAAGCCACAGGTTTGCATAAAGCAGCACCAGCAAAGGGGGCTTTGTGACGGCTTTGCTGAGGAGCCATTCTCAAACTGTTTTCTTTTTATTAACACAGTGCTTTCCTATGTTTAACAGAATGCTGTGCTGCCTAATGGCTTTATGCCAATAAATAAAAATACGTGGAATGTTTTCAGACATTGGCTTTATATATGTAGATAGCAACGCTCAGATAAAGCCCGAGGAGATGGTTTGGTTAGTTTTTTGCTGGTTTCAGATGACTTTTTTTTCATCAGTGTAGCTTCTGAGCATTGATTGAGAGGTGGTAACACCTGAGATGTCAGCCCCTTGTTCGGGGACATGGGGTGAAACTCTCTGACCATTCCTTATTTTTGTTTTGGAGAGTAAAAGGCTTCAGGGAATCTTCCAGACAGATTTTGCAATGCTGTAAAGAAAATGTAATTTTTTCCCAAAGTTCTCTAGACTTAATGGGTGCCATGTTGATGCCCTTGGAATGGCAGGTTTGCTTGCAGAATAGCTCATTGGGCACAAATGACATCATCTTTTAGTGTGGCTGCTTTTGGTGTAGCCCTGAGAGTGCCTCGAGCCTTTTTTTGGTGACCTTTCTTTGTTGATTCCTACAGAACAGGGAAAAATGGGCTTGTTTCAAATCTGCTGATGGGGTTGGTGTCATCTGCTTCTCTCTTGTGGCTCTGCTGTGTGGCACCTTCCCTGTGCCCCCGGGCTGGGGATGCTGAAGGTGGCACCTTTGTTCCTGCAGAGCACCCCCTTCCCCTGTGTCCTGCT
This sequence comes from Larus michahellis, assembly GCF_964199755.1. Lineage (NCBI taxonomy): Eukaryota > Metazoa > Chordata > Aves > Charadriiformes > Laridae > Larus > Larus michahellis. The sequence goes on from NC_133902.1 coordinate 37,182,196, forward strand.
CCTCGCGGTGGTCTCTGGAAGGGACAAACTTCCATTTTACCCCCCACTCCAGGCCCAACTCCCATTGCTGAGTGTGTCTGCTCCTGCACAGAGGAACTCCCCCTGCTCAGTTTCGTACCTGTCTTCTGCAGAGCGCCTGTTCCTCACAGCCTGCATCGTTTTCAAGAGAAACTTAAAAAGCCCGGAGATACCGGTGTCTGCTTCTGTGTGTGTTGTGACATGGGAGGATTATTCATCTCAGAAAACTGCAGCTGCGTACAGTCGGTGGTAAAAAACCAGACTGAACATTTTGTGCCTCATTACTACTTGAATGCGCTGTACCATTCTCTCTTGCTATTTCTAGATGGCTTCCTATTCTTTCTTAGTGACCTTGCCTCGTTTTTCTGGTACACAGAGCTGACTCCAAGACTTAGACCCGGATCCCGCAGAACTTAACTTCTGATGGAAGTAACCCTGGGGAAAGCTTTTGCAAGATCAGAGCATTTTTACTCTCTTTGAAGGCCAGGGGGGTGAATTCCCTCATGCTCAAAGTCAAGATCTTTTCCAAGAACAATGAGACCAAATCTCCACACAGAGGGGTAGGTAATGTCAATAAATGCATAGAGCGGCTTGGACACCTTTAAGCCCCATCTCTCGGTTGAGCTCCATCTCAACATGAGGAGGAACTTCTTTCCTTTGAGGGTGGCAGAGCCCTGGCACAGGCTGTCCAGAAAGGTGGTGGAGTCTCCGTCTCTGGAGACATTCCAAACCCGCCTGAACACGTTCCTGTGCAACCTGCTCTGGATGACGCTGCTCTGGCAGGGGGTTGGACTAGATGATCTCCAGAGGTCCCTTCCAACCCCTGCCATTCTGTGATTCTGTGAAGAAGTCGTCATGCAGTAGACTGGGTCAATTTGGTCATCTTCCTACTTAGCATTGGTGGTTTCTGGAATGAAGCTGGGTCTGCACTGGTCCTTACAGACCTACTCTAAAACTGGTAAAAGAAGCATGTTTCCTTTTGGCTTCTTCTGAGATGAGCCACAGTTTGTTGGCTGGAAGGAGCAGAATGAGAAACTCCAGATTTTCCAAGGTTTGAGAAGCGTAAACGAGTGTTTGAGATGCAAAAACCTCAGTCAAAAGTGACATCACAGATCTCACTGAAGTCCGTGGACGCAGTGGCTTTCATCCTGTGAATCCTTGTACCAGTGTCCATGGAGTCTGCTGGTAACGGCCAGCCTTGTCCTCCTTGCACCATTACTCAAGTTTCTTCACTTTGGGGTTTACAGCTTTCCAGCAGAATGTGGGGATTTTCTGAGCCCTCAGCGGTGGGAGATGAAAAGCTGGTTGCCCCCTGAGCTCGGCTGCTCCGCGTTCCTTTGGTGAAGCCAAAGAAGAGACATTCACCCAGTGCACTTTCTTACTTAATCTGCTGAGGTTGGACTTAAATTGGACTGACTTTTGGGATTTCTGAAGGCTGAATGCCTGACATAAATAGCAGAAATGGCGGAGTTCACTGGGTGACAAACAGATACAAGATCTTTTTTTTTGGTAGCACACGCTCACTTTTTCTGTGGAGTCCAAACAGCTTTTGAAGTGGTCAGATTTCCATTCTTTCATCCTTTATGGCATGAGTTCGTCTCCCACTGAAATGTGTGTGGGGCGCAATGATTTATTTTTCTTTAACACTTAGGAGCCTTATGGCCTCTATTCAAATTTAGAATTTCAAAATAAGCAGCATGAGAAGGAATATTTCGCAGTTTGTACCTCTGACTTTTCAACATCAATTTTATCATATTTTTGAAGTAATTAAAATAAATCGGAAGTAGTCAAAGAGAACCCATAGAGAATCAGGGCATGTGTAAAGAAATGCCCAAGTGAGTCCTACTGTTATACCAGGAATATTGACCTGTTAATGTATGCCAGCATTGATAAAACTAACATTCATAAACTTTTTAAGTCCTGTTGCTGCGTATGGTCTCTTAACAAAATTCAGCTATTGTATGGGATAATGAAGTTGCATTTAATAAATCATGTTTTGAATAACTTCAGTCATGTACACGCAATACAAACAATGTTGTTGTATTAATCTCCATGTTTTAGTTTCCTATTTAACTAGTGGTGGTGTGTAAAAATGATAAATATTGTATTTACGCTGCTGGCATGTTACCTTTAAAAACGATGCTTCTGCTGTGCTTGCAGGAGCATCGGATGATGTTGAACATTGATTTTTAGCATGCAACCTTCCTGCAGGCACCGCAGGTGCTGGGGCTGTCACTGCCTCATGTCAGAGGAAGAGCGGCACAGTGGAGTCCGCTTCACCGCTGTGTCCACCTTCTCTCAAATGGAGCTGAACCCGAAATCACCTGCAAATGGCAGCTGGTGCCGTGTGTCAGCAGCCACGCTGCCAGCAGTGGTGCTCTGTCCTCCCTGCTTTTTCCTCCCCACCCCGCACCCCCCGCCCCTTTTTTTTTTTCCCCTTGTTTTTTTTGAGAAACACTCTAGTGGGGTCTCCGGGCAGGAACACTCTGGTGAGGTCTCTCATCCCTGCCAGCTTTCTGGTTTGGTCGCTCTTCCTTCACACAGGTGACGGTGAATGGTGGATCAGTGGCTACAGCCACTCTCCTCTTTTTTCTTTATTCATATTTCTTTCTTTGAAATGACCAAACCCCAGTGGTGGCTTCTCTAGCTGCTCCCATTACAGGATCTCTTTGTCCTACATCTCCATTTCTGAGGCTGGTTTTAGCATAGCATTCCCACTCCAGCTCCTCTGCTCCCTGCACCCTGAAACACTTCTCTGAGGATATAACTGCTCCTCCAGGGACTGAGGTCTGATCGCTTACAGCATGATAAAATCTCATTTGGCATTAAACATCTGGGGCTCCTTCCTTTCAGGACAATTTATAGGGTTCTTTGATTTACAGAGATTCCTTATTGCCATCCATGGTCAGGTGGATGTTACCTGTTCCTGGTGCAAGGTGTACGGATTTCTCCTCCCCTTCAATAATAGCTATGTAAAGCACAGCAGAGGCAAATGCAAGGTGTTTTCCTCACCTTTAGAGGGGAAAATGGGAGAATGAACACGCTGGATACTACGAATTGAACTCCCTGCTTTCTGGAAACGCTCTCAGATGCTCTGCTTCTGGAGAAAGGGTAAAAACGAGACTGGAGTGGCAGTCAGGGAGCAAAAGGCACATACAGACACATTCCTAGCGCTATACCTTTGCAGATATTCTGGGCTTAGAGGGTTGAAGCTGTTGTGCAAGCTTTCAGCCTTTTAGGAGAGGTGAGGAGTAACGGCATGGAAAGGAAATGGGGATACAAAATTATATATCCATAGATAAGCTGCCAAACTAATAATGTGGGATCTCTTCACCTAGAGCTGGCGATCAGGGAACAGAACCATCGTTCCCTTTCCTGGAGACATTTGAGCCTCATAAACTTGAACACCAGACGTTCTCAGTAGGGTATGTCTAACAAAGATCAGCCTCTTGCCCAGGAAGCTGTCAGCTGGGAAGGATTGTTTCCCTGCGTAGCGGAGAGATGCTGGCCGCGGGGACTTCTGGCACCGGGCTGCCTGCTGTCAGCCTGCCCGAGAGCTGGAAGGGGGCATGTCCAGTATACCTTCAGCTGCTGATGTGTCCAAGAAACGAGATGACAGACATTCATTCTTCTGAGCTGGGCTTTTGGATTTTTGTGTCTTGGCTTCTGTTGAAAACCACAACGTTTTCTCCGCCCCTGTCTCCCAGTCCAACCGATTACTTCTGACTAGCCTCCGGGGCTCCAGGAGATATCTGCCGTACTGCCCGGAATGAAAACACACTGTGACGGAGCCAAGAGAGCGAATCCTGAAACTGGAGCCCCAGCCTGAGACTTCAGTAAACAGGATGGGGAGAACATGAAGCGGAGAGTCCAGCCAAAGCAATGGCCAGCATTGAGATCGCTCTAAAATAACCCAATACAACAGTTCTCCCAGAAATCTGTCAAAATCTGTGCTTTGCTTCCAGCCATAGGCTAATGATTTTTCGGGGGGCGATTTGATGTGTATGTGTCTTCGTGAATTCTTTCGTGGTCATCACCTACGATTTTCCTTTATTTTTACAGAATCTCAGCTCCGCATCCTTTTAAATACCTGATTTAACCCCTCCAAAACTGTAAAACTTTGCCAAAGCTGGCCAAAGCCTTAAAAACTCTATTTGCACCCAAAACCCAGCCTTGCTGCCTGCTGGGGGAGAGGATAATTACGTGAAGCTTCTGAAGGCGTGTAGTGAGTCGTGCCTTAGCTCAGGACAAGTTCAGGGGTGCTGAAAAGATCTGCTTGGGGTGTCTTTTTGGTCTTGTCTGGCATTAAATTGTCAGTTTTGAAGCTAGTATTTTACTTACACATCCTTACAACTCCTTTGAAGTTGTCGCCTCCATCAGAGGCCAACCTGTTGTTCAGGGGTGGCAGATGAAGTAGCCATACAAGGTCTCAGAGCTTGTCTGGAAGAAGTCCTCAGGCTACGGTCTTCTTGTGACAGGCTGGACCACACCAGCGTGACCTTGGTCTGAGATGGAAACCACGTGCAAGGGGGAACGCTGACCCATAGGTGAAGGATCAGGTTACCTTTTCATCAGTGTTTCTTCTGACGCTAGCTGCCGTGTGCCGGGTGCAAGTCGGAATCGCTACAGATACAAAGAGCAGCAGAAAGTGCTTTGGGTGACGTCCCACCATGCTGGAGCACCTTCAGTAGGTGATCTCAGGCACAGACTGAGATGCAAGTTAGGAGTTGGACACAACGCTAAGTTGCTTTGGATCACAGGAAACATTTATAGGCAATGGACGCTGACTGTTGTTCACCCAGTCCTGCATGTGTGATTATCTTCATGAGTAAGGGTGAGCTGTCTGGGCACAGGTAGTTTTATGCTGTCTTCCACTAATTGCATTAAGCTATTCAAAATATATATTATAAAAACCTAGGAGCCATAGTCTAAGCTTCAAAACCTCTCCTGCTTTGCAGATTTTAATCAGTTTTACCATGGCGTGTGAAGTAAATGACAGAAGCACCTTTAAAACCACAGTTGTATGGGAAAGGAGAGCCGAGGAGCGTGGGCAGGGAGCAGCGCCTGGCTTTTGGGGGAAGAATAAGGCAGTGTCTGCGAGGTACTGGGATGCAGGAAGGATCCGCATTCTTGCTACTCATCTGGCAAATCAAGGAGTGGCTATGCGAGTTGTAATGCCACATGTCTCCGTGAAATATGTCCTCATTCCCTCTGGTCGATGGGATCTGTGCTGTCAGCACCACGTGCTTCCCGGGGGGCATGGGCTGGCTTCTGGGCTGAGGCTGTCGGAAGATTTCGGAGTGCTCCCTTTTCACTTCCGTTGTAATGACTAAAGGAAACGGGTTTAGGTCTGCTTTGCTTAACAAGAGTTTTCTTTACGCAGTGGAAGTTGGTGGTGTGCTTACTGATAACGAGTCAGTCCCTGTTCTAGGCAGATGTGCTTGAGAACTGAAGACAATTGAGGAACATGGGGGCAAAATCCACTGCAGCGCCGAGCCCGTGCGGCTAGCTGACTGTGGATAATTACCTGGAAATGCTCTACAGTCTCCTTATTACATTTATTAATATTAATATATGCTAAAGGAGCACCAGCAACACTAACTACGGGTACAGTTGAGCATTTGTGCAGTTTTCATAAATAGTGGAAGCAGTGATATTAAACATATGCAGGAATCCCCATAGTTATAAATATTTACAAATATTTATTTTGGCGAGAGCACCTAATTCAGATGATCCTAGCTGCGCTCCCTGATGCAGTGTGCACGTTTGTCACACGGCAGGCTCCTCAAATTGATGGCTGAATTAGTCCGAATGCAAGGGATTTCCCGTGGTGCATCACTTCGTATTTTTCAAATATTTAAATTTCATTACAGTTGGGGGAAAAAAACCACGCTGCTCCAGCAACACGCAGTTAACACACGGGTGGTGCAGGGTCGGCGTTGATTCATTTGCCAGCACGAGAGATGTAATGTATTATGTGGTACGTGAGCGCGATCTCGCTCAGTAATTAATAATCCTTATCAGAGCCACTGAGGCATCTCTCGGCGGGCTGTGAATTGCAGTTCAAGAGATGCTTATGAATTCCCAACTTGGGCACTTCCCAAAAGACCCGAACGTGGGAGATTGTGTCCCACTCAAATCCTGCTCTGAAACATTTTACCTTTAGACATCAGTAGGCATTTTTTTTCCCCACCAAGATAGTCAAAGGAAGGTTAAGTGTAAGACCAAGCCCACAACGTGTGGGTATTAACCTTTGAAGAAGTTTAGTGCTTGGTGCGGGAGGGGGGTAGGACCATGCTGCACTTGGCCGCCCATGGCTCTGCATGCTTTCTACCTGTTAAAATTTGCCTCGATTGCTTTAACTGAAGCAGAAGCTTGCATTTTTGTGAAGTTTCAGTTTATTTTGTGCACGGGACAGCTATTTGTATGTTATCGGGTTTCCTGCTTCACCTGTTGGTGGTGGGTTCTCTTGCTGCTTATGGGTCTTTTTTTCACAGAGCATCAGCAAAAAACCCCCATTTTTAAATAAGAAAATTAAATTTTAAACCCTCGGAAATATAAAATTGGGGCACAGTCTAGCATCAAGTGAGTTTTAAAGCTACAAAAGGTCTTCTTGTGCAGAAAACTGATTTAATGTGATAGTTAGATTCTCTCTGGCTCTATTATAACAAGAAGGGTATCGTAGCAACCAGGACGAGCAGTGCCAAGTCTCACCTTGGGTCAGACCCCAAATCCATATCCGAGGCCCTTGGAGCGGTTGTGAAACCTGGATGCGAGAGAAGTGGTGGTGTCTCCGTCTCTGGAGACGTTCCAAACCCGCCTGGACACGTTCCTGTGCCACCTGCTCTGGGTGACCCTGCTCTGGCAGGGGGTTGGACTGGATGATCTCCAGAGGTCCCTTCCAGCCCCTGCCATTCTGTGATTCTGTGATTTCTTTTCACTTTTCATGGATACGATTGTAAAGGTTGCTTCATTTATTTTTTTATTTTCCTTTTTTTCAATTTCGAAAAGATATGAAAACTGTATGAGGACCAGGCTTTGTGGAAACTGGGGTCAAAATCAGTGGCAACAATACGTCTCTAATGAAACTTCTACAAAGCCATCCAGATACAAATTGGTCTTTTCATTTACATTTCACTACAGATGTCAATGAAAGCACAGTTCCTTCTAAAGCATCCTAATGTATGTAAACCATTGCGGGAAGCATAGCATGCGAAGCCTAGGAGACTGCAGATGGAGAGAAAAGGCTCCTGATTTCATAAAAATAACAAAACCTGTTTTAACATATTGTGCATTAAATATTGTTCATTTGCATACTTTCTATGGCTAGGTTATAAAAGCCCACCATGTGGTGGACTTGTTGGAAGTCTGAAAAGATACTCTTTCCCCAAATGGAGATGTGTTAGTGGAAGCTGCTGCTTAATTATAAAACAAAAATAACTAGTTTTCTCTAGTGGTTTTTTTTTGTTTTGTTTTTTTACTTTTGCAGGTTTTTAGAGTCTGAGTATGTTGTTGTTTACATAAAATTCAATAGAATTAGGAAGGAAAACATAGGTGCAATCACGGCAAGTTCTGCTAACCAGGGTTCGGTGTTTTACAACAGTCTGCCTGCTTGGAATCGGCAGCAGCAGGGACTCCTCCGTCAAGAGTTTCCAGCAGATAGCCAGGCAGATTGTAAAGTACCTCTTACATCTTTATATAGAATTGTATAATTTTATGTGTATTGTATATAGTGTATCCACGGCTGAAACATTGGAGAGTACAAATGTACACCACCACAAATTAAAATAAGAAATTACGCTGTCAAAAGTATAAATAGAAAAATGTGTAAAAGGAGAAGGAAAAAATCAGTGTACGTGGGGTGGGAGGTTTGCTTACACACATGCTGTCAGGGTTTGGAGAAGGATGGAGTGAGACATGTCATCGGAGGGAGCAGGTTCCCTGTCTTTGTAGCCATAGCTTGGGTGCACCCCTTTCCACATAGAGGATTTCGTGAACCTGGAGCAGTGGGTGGTATCTGAGCACAGGCACCCATTAAGTCCAGCCTTGGAGAAGTATCAGCTATCGCCAGAGCGGTAAGGGTTTGGAAGGTTGAGGTTGCCAGCTTAAAATCAATCTGCTAGTTTATAAGCTGCCAACGTAAAGAGTGCGGTGCTGGCATACGGTGATTGGGGTGGTGGGGAGCCTGCATTCGGGGGGGTTTGCAAAGGCAATCAGAGCAGCCCAAATAGTAGGCTTTAGCAGGTATCTTGCCAGAGAGGATGCAAATGAAATTGGGAGGTGGTAAATCTCAGTTTTAGCTTTTTTTTTTTAAAGAAAAAGTAATTTTCAGTGGACCTCAAAGGAGAAACCCTGTGCCAGGGGAAGCACCTTTTGCAAGCTCCATGGAGATCCTTTCACACCTAGCCAAGCTGCGAGCTGCTGAGACTTGTCGTATGTCGTCTGCTTTTCCACAGCCTGGCTTGCTCCTGGCTGGCTCTCAAGATGTGGGATGTTCTCTGAGCACTGACAGGTACTGCCCCAGGGCCTGGTGGGTTGAACCGTCGCCTCCAATCCCTGGTGGAATCCCCCCTGGACCCAAAAAGGGTCCAGGACCTGGTGCCTGGACCTGGCACATCCACCCCAAATTTCTCAGGAGGTTGGTGTGTCCACGCACATCTTCCAGGTGCTGGGATTTGGAGATCCAAGAGGGGACTTGCAGAGTGGATGGGGGCAGGAGCCTTTGGTGCTTCAAGTCTTGAACATCCCATTTGATGAAAGCTTTGCAAAGCTTGACCTTAATTAAGCAGCTTGTCTCTCATGTCTTACTGTGAACAAGTGTGAGTCGAGAGGGCAAGGCTAAATTTTTCCTTGAGAGATTGCTGGATATTTTTTTATAATGAATCAATTCTTTTTTAAGTAGGCTCAGAAACGGGTGGTGATCGTGCCCATAAGGCAGCTAGTGCTTTTGCATTTAGCTTGAGGTGTGAGCTTTGCATGGCACGTTGGAAGTGAGCAGTGTTTGATGAAGTTAAAAAGATACAGTTGTCCCGGTCCATGGGAACTCTTCTATATACAGAGAGAGAGAGAGAGGGACTTTTGGAGAAACCAAAGTCATATATAATTAAAGGCTTATTCAAAAAAAGCATACGCGCGAGGGAACTGAACTGTTCTTGCAAAGCCCACATTGATGATGGCGTATTTTGCTGCGAGTGCCTGATGTGGTGAGCTCAACGATATTCCTTCAGCTCATGATTTGCACATGGTGAACATGTGAGTGTTCATAATTCATGTGTCCTAATGGGGTTTTACTTAAAACAGACGATGGAGAGAAAATGAAAGGTCTACCTGGAGTAGCGGTTGGAGCGTCTCAGTGCAGGGTCTGGGCACTGGACTGCGGCAGGGCAGTGGTGGCACAAGCAGGGACCCAGCCTCACCCTTTGGCAGCAGGAAAGTGGTCGGGGGAGGATCTGCCTGGGCAGAAGCTTTTTCGTCGCTTTCTCAAGTTGGATGCTTTCTGAACAGGATGCTTGTGCCTGTCGACAGACTGTGCCCTGAAGCCGGGAGCATATAGTGCCAGTGGTTCAGCGTAAGTGCTTTACTGAGCTAGAAATCGGGCTACATGAAGTGAGTTGTGGTGCAGGAGCCTCTAGAGGAGGAAAACACCATTTTTTTTGTTTCTATGAATTAAGCAACATTATTGTCACCAGAACGCAGCTTCTGGTTTTATCTCTGGGAAGTCTGACAGTGTTAATTTGCTCTTTTTCCCCTCGTCCCTTCTCCACAGCAGCAGCAGGAGATGCTGGCCATGAAACATCAGCAGGAGCTGTTGGAGCACCAGAGGAAGTTGGAGCAGCACCGACAGGAGCAGGAGCTGGAGAAGCAGCACCGAGAGCAGAAACTTCAGCAGCTAAAAAACAAAGAGAAAGGAAAAGAGAGTAAGTATCAAAAGCTCACTCGTTTCAGTGATGGCAGGTAGAGCAGATGAATGGAAGCCATAAAGCAGCTTTATAAAGCTGGAGAAACGTTCGTGATGGCCTCTCTACAGAGCTCAGCTGCATGGGGAGCTTGTGTGAACTGTTAGGAGGTATTGAGGGCGAGAGAGAAATGTAGTTCTACGCTTTATCTTCATTTTTGTCTTACTAAATGCCATTTTAGCGTTTTTCAAAAGGAAGCGTATCGTCTCTTTACTTGATTTAACGTTTTTTGAAGTATTTTTGGCAGCATTCCCAATGGAGGCAGAATATTAAGCCTATAAAATACACCAGATGCACACTGCATTTCTTTTCCTTTTACTTTTCTCAATTTCACTCTTTTAAGATGTAGACGCGTTCTCAGTTCTTAGCTTTAAAGTGTTTTCGTTCAGAAAGTACTTCTTTCATGAGGTTACAGATTGTGGTTGGCTTTCCCACGTGTCATTATGCGCTTCATGCGATTCAGTAAAATGATTATGGCCTCACAAATCCCCTTATCAAAGATACTTTGGTTGCTTGTTTGGTTTTCTTTTAGAAGTGAATGGGAGGAAAAATACCTTGCCAAGTTGTACAATCAACTTGTTAGGTCTTCATTTCAAGTGGAATAAAGAAGCCTGTAATGGAAGAAGCGGAGAGGGCTGAAGAGTAGCAGGAGATGGGATGCTGTCTGGGGACCAGGAAGAAGATAAAGCTCTGAGAAGTATTTTTCTAATAGGAAAGAACTGGGGTCTAGGAGACTTAAAAAAAATACATATCTGAAGGTTGAATTCCCCATTCCCTTCATGTGCATCTTGCAGCGGCAGACTTTAAGCTGCAGCCAAAATGAGGGAATGCACAGACCTACCCCAGTATCTTCGCAAAGCAATTCATAGGAGCTCCATCACGTCTGTGTGTGTTTGGTTTGGGTTTTAATAATTTTAAATACTAGAAAGACCAAAGGATCAGAATCTACTTAAAAGAAGCAGTTTAACATTCAGGAGTGAGTAAAGGTGGTGATAATGCAGGTTTGGGAGTCTGGTGCCTGGCTGGCTGCCACGTGCGATGCTTTCATAGAATCACAGAATGGTTCAGGTCGGAAGGGACCTTAAAGATCATCTAGTTCCACCCCCCTGCCCTGGGCAGGGACACCTCCCACCAGATCAGGCTGCTCAAAGCCCCATCCAGCCTGGCCTTGAACCCCTCCAGGGATGGGGCATCCACAGCTTCTCTGGGCAACCTGTTCCAGTGCCTCACCACCCTCACAGTAAAGAATTCCTTTCCATTGTCCTTTGGCTGTTTTGTGCTATTTTCCAAAGTAAAGGCAGTCAGTTCAAACTATATGAAAGATAGCAACGTTCCCACTTCACCCTGCTCTTCTCATCAGCTGTTGATATTGTATCGATGTTTTGCTGGGCCTCTCTGCAATATTGATAACCTGGCTAGTCTCATTAAAGAGATTTTCAAATAAATAAAAATGTGTGAATCTCTGTAAAATGGCAAAACCATCGAAGCACCTTTTGGATGAAACACATAGGTGTAGAAGAAAAAACAGAATTTGGGGATGTTAAGTTGAAGATCCTGTTCCCATGGCTACAGTTTTATTTTTAAATGACTTTTATTTAAGTACTATGGTGTATAATCATTATAGCACCTCAGCTCTTAAGAATACTTAAGTTATTTTTCTCACATCAGAAAATTTTGCTAAGTGCAACACATCTAAAATTATCCTGTAATAGGTGTAGAGTATATTCTCCCTTCTTGCTCCATCACTGTAAGCCAAAATATATTGTTTTGTACTTTTTAAAAGGCAGATCACAAATTGGTTTAGATTAACATAATATCAGCTCCTTACATCCTCATCTCAGGAGCCTTAACCTGTTCCTCGTGAACACCTTGTGATAGCTGGTATCATAAAGCTTTTGCTCAAAATCATGACTTCCACGAAAAGAAGGAAAATGTATATGACATAATGGAGGGTTTTGCACAGGATAAGGAGCGATGGTTGGTTGTTATGTCTTTCCACTGTCAGGGTTGAACCTAGAACTGTCCTTCACATCAGTGTTTCCAGGCAGGCGTGGTCTGTCTTTCTCCTTCTGGCCATGGACCATTCAGTCCCTTGCTGCTTGGGCAGCCTTGGACGACGGCTTGTCTTGGACTTTCTCCTACAAGTTGGCTGGCTGTGATCAGCCCACGCTGTCATTCAGGGTTTTCTCCTCTTAATTTCCATTTGTTCTACTCTGCTCTGGCATTGTGTGACCTCCTCCTTCCTGCAGGAGCTTGGTCCTGCTTCTGCCCTCCCTTATTCTCTTCCAGTGGGAAGAGAAACCCCTGCCTTATCCCATATTCAGATACTATTTGGTCCTGGGACAATATGTAACTTGGTTTTGCCGCTGCGGTGGTAACCTGGCTCAGTCTTTTGGCTCTTTAGAGCCATCCTGTCTGCAGTACTTTGCTCATTGTGACCCTCTCCTGTTTGCAGTCTCTATCAGTTGATCTGCTCTTTGCTCCCTGCTCCTCTTAGACATTCAAGCCCTGTGAAAGGGATGGGCCAGCTTGTGAGCTTCATGGCTTGGCTTTCCCCACCAGGCACAGCTGCTGCCTGCGCTCTTGCTCTTCAGTTCCTTCTCTCTTGTCCTCCTTTTATTCTGCTGTGCCTTTCACTTCCATTGGGATTGGGTCTTACTTCCTGCCTGTGCATTTCCATCCATAGGGGCTTTTGATGTCTCACCTCTGCTCTTGTCCTCTTACACCCCTGCATGTTGTACTCTGCCACGTATAGGACAGGTTGTCCCTTTCTGCCTTTGGAGTCCTCTTTAACATCTTTCCTGGATATTGCACAGTGCTTCTGTCTGTCACAATATGACTGTGTCCGAAATAACCCAGTATAGTGTATTAAAGGGGAGGTGGATTGTTTTTTTTTCTTTCTGATCTTTCAACTCCAAGGTCAAAAGCTGAGTAATGGTCAGAAGGTCTTGCATGACACCTTGATCCATGGCTCTGGCATCGCCCAGGGAAGGGCGAGCCTACACATTTTTATCTTGTTAAGCATATATGGGGCCTTTCAGCTTCTAATTAAGGAGAAATACACACCAGGGGAGCTTCTGTAAATCTCAAGCACCAAAAAGGTTTAGCTTCAGGTCTTCTAAATAACGTCTCATTCATCCAAAATTGACAGAATGCAGACGTGTTTGATTATTTTAAAGATGCTGATAGGTAAAAGGTGACAGTTTTTGGAAAGAGATTGCCTTTGTGCATGAATTTGTCACCTATTTTGATCTAGCCATGCTTGCTACACTTGTATGAATTTATCTCCAGGTCGTCAGTTAAACTTCCTTTGTGGGGTACACACCAAACCTACATTTATAGAGTGAGTGAGAAACACAGGGCTCCAAAGGAGTGAATTTTCAAGCTTTTCAGTGTGGCTTCAGTGGTTAAACAATATTACATCTTCAGGCAGGTGCTTTCTAGAAATATTGCCATTTTCTTATCTTGTAGAGGTACAAAAAATTGTTTCCCCGGTCTGTCAAATGTCATTGTTGAGTAGGATCCAGGAAACACAAGATCACCCTGTCATATTTTAAGTTTTTATTCCCAGCAGAGCAGACAGTTTTCCTGGCCTTTTCATTTGCTTGTAGCCCAGATATTTTCCTTTGGAATTCTTGCTTTACGCCACGGTATAGATGAACCATCATTTTCCACGTGTTCTGCTTACCAGACTTGCTATGCATTACTCCATCAGGAGCTCTACCCATGAATCTGTTCTGTCAACTGAATGATGATTTTAATCCATCATTGCTGTAAAACACACTGGTCTCTATTGTGGAGGAAATAATGATTAGAAATTACACAGTTGACATTTTAACTCTGCGCCGCAAAATTACTGACTTTCTTCTTTAAATGTTAGATTTTCTATTTGAAGAAATAGATTGCACACTTGTAAATGAATTGGAATATTATGTAGGTCTTACTGAACACAGATAGTTTTGAACAAAGAGGTCCCTATTTACAAGAGTTTTCAAGACAAAAATCTACATATGAGACATTCGTCTCATTCCCCTTCTGCTTGCAGATGTGACATTTAAAAACTTGAGTGTACACGAGACCCTTTTTCTTAAATACCTTTGATTAAAAGAAAGCTGGAATACCTAGTACAAGTGCTTTATTCTAAGTGTACTTTTTATTCAAGTGTAAAAATCCTCTTCAGAAATCTTTTATAGTGAAATGATAAATCTCTGATTAAATCTCTGTTTTCAAACATAAGTTGTGATTATATGCAAAGCTAAAGAAAAAAAGCGGGGGGAGAGGGGGGAAAGAGAGCTCCTTACTGGAGGCACTTTGTTCTTTTCTCTTTGAAAGAAAAGGTCTTCTTTTGGACTGGAAATCAAAGATTTAATTCTGAATCTTTTGAGAAATTTAAATTCTTTAAAGTGTGTGAATTGATTAAACAACCTTTTTTATTTCTGACATTTCAGGTGCAGTGGCAAGCACAGAAGTAAAGATGAAATTACAAGAATTTGTCTTAAATAAGAAGAAGGCATTGGCACACCGGAATCTCAACCACTGTATATCCAGTGATCCTCGCTTCTGGTACGGGTAAGTGGTACTGGGCTTATCTTTATGATTCAGCTGGTGCCACCTTTTTTGACCATTGCTGGAGACGTGGGGAATAGACCTGATACATTCACTGAATGAACCAGAACAGTGGTAGAACAAGGGTTTGTCTTTGCTGTGCATTACCAAAATGCATTTTTCAGAGGGTTTCAGTGTGAATAATTTTCATCTCTTCTGTGATGGTCGTAGTATTTTTGTGAGTAGAGATCTTTGCTGTCATCTTTAATCCACAATTATTCAAACTCACAAGTTCTGCCATCCAGACCAACCCTTTTAAGTTCTGTAGCTTTTCACCCAGGATTTTGTCCTGCCGGGTGTTATAAAACTTCAACTTTAGTAAAATGGGGAAATTACTTTATGTAATTTGTGGGGGATGTGAGGGTTGGAGGCTGTCTTGGGAACAGTGACCACGAAACGATAGAGTTTTTGATTCTGCGAGAAGCAAGGAGAGGGGTCAGCAGAACTGCTACCTTGGACTTCCAGAGGGCGGACTTTGGGCTTTTCAGGAGCCTGGTTGACAAAGTCCCCTGGGAGGCAGTCTTCCAGGGCAAAGGAGCCCAGGAAGCCTGGATGATTTTCAAGAAGGAAGTCTTAAAGGCGCAGGAGCAGGCTGTCCCCATGTGCCAGAAGACAAGCCGTCGGGGAAAAAGACCGGCCTGGCTAAACAGGGAGCTAGTGTTGCAACTTAGGGAAAAAAAGAGGAACTATGGCCTCTGGAAGGAAGGGCAGGCCACTCAAGACGACTACAAAGAGGTAGTGAAGCTATGTAGGGAAAAAATCAGGAGGGCCAAAGCCCAGCTAGAGCTAAACCTGGCTTCTGTTGTCAAGGACAACAAAAAAAGTTTCTATAAATATATTAGCAATAAGAAGAGGACTAAGGATTATCTCTGTCCTCTAGTAGATAGGGCCGGCAACATAGTGACCAAGGACGAGGAAAAGGCTGAGGTACTTAATGAAGTCTTTGCCTCAGTCTTCAGCAGTAGGACCAGTTGTTCCCTGAGTACCCAGCCCCCTGAGCTAGAAGACAGGGATGGGGAGCAGAATGAAGCCCCCGTAATCCAAAGGGAGATGGTGAGGGACCTGCTTCAGCACCTGGAGGTGCACAAATCTATGGGGCCGGATGGGATCCACCCAAGGGTATTGAAAGAGCTGGCGGAAGTGCTCGCCAGGCCACTTGGTATCATTTATGAGCAGTCCTGGACAACCGGGGAGGTCCCAGCTGACTGGAGGTTAGGAAATGTGACACCCATCCACAAGAAGGGCCGGAAGGAGGATCCGAGGAGCTACAGGCCAGTCAGTCTGACCTCGGTGCCTGGGAAGGTCATGGAACAGATCCTCCTCAGTGCCATTACACGGCACATGCAGGAGAACAGGGTGATCAGGCCCAGTCAGCATGGGTTTGTGAAGGGCAGGTCATGCCTATCAAACCTAATATCCTTCTATGATAAGGTGACCCACTTAGTGGATGAGGGAAAAGCTGTGGATGTTATCTACTTGGATTTTTGCAAAGCTTTTGACACTGTTTCCCACAGCATTCTCCTGGAGAAACTGGCTGCTCATGGCCTGGACAGGTGTACTCTTCGCTGGGTAAAAAACTGGCTGGATGGCCGTGCCCAGAGAGTGGTGGTAAATGGAGTTAAATCTAGTTGGTGTCTGGTCACAAGTGGTGTCCCCCAGGGCTCGGTGCTGGGGCCGGTTCTCTTTAATATCTTTATCAATGATCTGGATGAAGGGATCGAATGCACCCTCAGTAAGTTCGCAGATGACACTAAACTGGGCGGGCATGTTGATCTGCTTGAGGGTAGGTTGGCTCTGCAGAGGGCCCTGGACAGGCTGGACCGATGGGCTGAGACCAATGGTATGAGGTTCAACAAGGCCAAGTGCCGGGTCCTGCACTTGGGTCACAACAACCCCATGCAGCGCTACAGGACTAGGGCAGAGTGGCTCGAAAGCAGCCCGGGAGAAAAGGACCTGGGGGTGTTGGTCGACAGCTGGCTGAATATGAGCCAGCAGTGTGCCCAGGTGGCCAAGAAGGCCAACAGCATCCTAGCCTGTATCGGGAATAGTGTGGTGAGCCGGACTAGGGAAGTGATCATCCCCCTGTACTCGGCACTGGTGTGGCCCCACCTCGAGTACTGCGTTCAGTTTTGGGCCCCTCGCTACAAGAGGGACATTGAGGTGTTGGAGCGTGTCCAGAGAAGGGCTACAAAGCTGGTGAGGGGTCTGGAGGACAAACCTTATGAAGAACGACTGAGGGAGCTGGGGTTGTTTAGCCTGGAGAAGAGGAGGCTGAGGGGAGACCTTATCACCCTCTACAACTACCTGAAAGGAGGTTGTAGAGAGATGGGGGCTGACGTCTTCTCCCTGGTGACAAGTGATAGGACGAGGGGAAACGGGTTCAAGTTACGTCAGGGGAGGTTTAGATTAGATATTAGGAAACATTTTTTCACTGGAAGGGTTATTAAACATTGGAATAGGCTGCCCAGGGAGGTGGTGGATTCACCATCTCTGGAGGTGTTTAAAAAAAGCGTAGATGGGGCACTTAAGGACATGGTTTAGAAGTGGCTCTTGTCAGGGTAGGCTAAAGGTTGGACTCGATGATCTTAAAGGTCCCTTCCAACCTGAACAATTCTATGATTCTATGTTTAGTGAATTGCAACTCAGGATAATTAAGCTAGTGTTACATTTTTAAAGCCTTTACTGCTTGTCTTAATCTTTCAAAGTTGGAAGTTTTGTTTATGTGGCTCTTCTCTGTAAACTGATGGAAACATCAAGTGCATCCTGTCTGCGCTTCTAAGGGCGATTGCCCCAACATCTACCTTTTCAACTGAAAATTTTCAACTGTTGGTCTCACGGAAACCCAAATGTCGTGCAGGGTGAGAAGGCAACAGCTGATGTTATAATGACACGGGAACAGAGGGTGACGGCTTTGATTAGTTCAAATGCACCAAATAGCAAATATAAATGATGACATTATTAACAAGGCACAAATTTCAGTTCCAGAACTTCACTTCTTTGTCGCATAAAAGAAAATCCAAAAATTTGAGATGATTTGAAGACTTCCACTGTTACAATTTTGGGAATACCTTCTGAAATTTGTGTTCAAGCTGAGTGTCTGACAGTATTTTAAGTCTTTAAGAAATTAACATGTATACAGGGATGATGGGGTTATAGCCAGATGTTTCTGAATTCAAGAAACTAAGCTGAAATTAAATTTGAAAGATATATCAGCTATGAACCAGTACATAAATGCTGAAGTATAGTTGGCACAAAAATTCAAACTTTATTCTAGTAGGGTGAGATTGAGCAGTTTTAATCCATCTCTGAAAAATCTAATCTGAGACTTGAAAATTGTATGGTTATGGGACTGGGTAAAGTAGTGAAAGGTTGTTAGTTTATGCAAAGGTAATAATATTTAAGGCCCGCTAGGTCGGTATCAAGGACAGCAGAAGAAATAGGAGAAACTGAATTTCAGTCAAGACAACTGATTTTAGATCAGTTTGGATAACTGATTTTTTAGATTTTTTTTAGATTTTTTTAGAGTCATTTTTTATCAGTTTAGATAATGCGTTTTCCAATGTTCTTAATTGAGACTCACCAAGAAATGTGGGGATTTTATTAAAGGCAGTTGAAATCTCTCCGAGCCACTATGTTTTCCATTTTTTTTCCAGTTGGTTAAAATGCCTGTTAATGCAAAAGTGGTATGAAGTCAATTAGAATTCAGGATAGTAAATAAGTACTTTCTTCCAAAACCTTTGATCCTCTGCCCCTAGAGAAACCTGGCAGAGAATTGCTATCACCAGTGAATTTAGAAAAGAGAAAAATAACTTTGGGAGTGATTTGAATTCCTTATGTTTTCCACAGTTTCCATTTAACTGCCTTTTCACCAAGAATCCAGCATTCAGAGATGAATCAAAGAGCAACGGTCTGTAACATCCCTATATGTTATAGGGCCAGGGGTCATAAGTCATCTTTAAGGTTTCAGTGCGTTTCCCACTTTAAGCTAATGTTGAGAACTTTCTGAGCACCAATATATCGTTTAGGTTTATTGTGACATACGTTAGTCAAAACATCCCTTTTCTGTGATGCTCCAGGGATGCCAACAGGTAGAGACAACGTACAAACTATTGCACAAGGGGCCATCCTTCTTCTCATGGCTTTATCAGGCTTGCCATCCCCTCCTCTTCCCTCCGTCTGTTTTGGGGAGGATCAGTATTTTGGTTTCTAATAGAAGATGTGAAGAGAGAAGAAAGAGCCTCCAAGGCCTCACAAGTCTTTCTAAGCGTCTGTCAAAGTTGCAGACGGGCACGAGCTGGTTCTGCTTGGCCTTTGAGGAGGGCAGCAGGGCTGCCTGGCTACAGCGTCTTACCTTTCAGTGGAGGATTTTTAAATGCCCCCTTCAGTTGTTACGGCAGAAGTTGAGGATTTTTCGTTTACATTCTATTTAAAAAAATGTGGTTTTTTTTAAAAGCGAGAAAACCTTTAAATTAATTACATATTAGTGTTTATTTATATGGCGTCCCCTAGGTTACCAGTTCAGTTATAGAGATATTTATGTACGCACGTATTTCTAATGTGATTCAACTGGATGGTGTTTGTCTTTAACACGCACAAACGAGGCTTGCAGAAGATAGACTTGATGCTCCTACTGTGAGCAGGCAAGTCAATTAAGTGGTAACAGATGCTGAAATAGTCTTTTAAATGACACGCCTGCTTTTAAGCACTTCCTTTGGTCTTATTAAGGTTTGTGAATTCCTTTTTTTAAAAAAGAATTGAAAGCATTACTTGGAAAAAACAGATCTCCTAAGGGTATTGAGCACCGCAACAGTTCTACATCAATGGCTGTGATATGAAATATGTTCCGCTGACATGTGAAATAGCTGTCCCTCCCCTTTGGGCCAGGCTTTGCTTGTCCACTGAAATGCCCGGATGCTTTTGCCTTCAGTATCTTATATCCGTTTGAACTTCATTCAGCACTGTCGGTTGCTGGTGCAACAATGAGTGTTTACAGTCAGTGGGTCTTTTCTAATTAATCACTGATGTTAAAGGGCATTGTCGCACGTACATGTGCGGATCAACCCTTGAGGTGAAAAAGGTGCCCAGTGTCAGAAGTTTTGAAGAATATAGTCATAGTCCAAAGGATCTACTAAACAAAAGAAAAGAACTTGGTAACGCTCAGTAATGTTTCTTGGAGGCTTTCACAGAGGTCTCGCTCAGTCTTCAGCTCCGTGCCGTTCAAGCCACTTTGGAAACTCTGTTTAATATATATACGGCTCCAGTTTATATGTAATTGTTTAAAATAGCTTGGTGGACTATAATTTTCAGATTACGTTGATGATAGGCAACAACACAAGAGGTTCCCTTAAATTTCATCATCAGACTGTCACTCCTGTGGATTTAAACCCGCTGGACAGCCCTGCTCCTGGGAGGTTTTGCACTCCAAGATACTTAACATAAGTAAGAGTGGCTTAGCAGGAACACAGACGGAGCACGAGGGCTTAGCAAACAGGGCTATTATTTTCCTTATTTCCCTAGGAAGCTGTAAGAAATGCTCTTGGGAAGTAGCCACTCAAGGTGGTAGCAATCATGGAAGGGAGTTTAAGTGAGTATTTGCATGGTAAGGAGGTTGAGAGATATAATTACACACTAAATTATTCCAATGTACATAGATGTCTGCAGTCTCTGTACAAAAAACATTCTAGCACAGATACATGTGTTTGAATATATACTCAGTTTATGTTGCCTGAATGTGTTTGAAGCATCACGCATGCTTTGCTGCGCGCATGGGTTTTCGAAGGACCTCAGAGCTCAAAGAACAGGGGATGTGTTATGTGAAGGTATGTGCTTTCAGGAATGCCTGCAAACTCAATTTAGTATACAATTTCATCCCTTTCAGGACCTCTGAAATTCTTGAACGGGCACGCAGACCAGTGCGTTTTGCTCAAAGCAGCGTAGGGTGTCGGAGCCCAGTTCTGGGGCAATATAATGTATTCCTGTTTGCAGAGTTAAATATCTGTCATTCAGCAACCCCAAAGCACATCTAAACAGGCCCTTTGAGTTCCTGCATGTTCCCTAACAAAGTGATGAAAATAGCCTCAATGTACATGATTGTGCAGCTTAAGTCATGATTTAAAAAAAAAAAAAGGAAGAAAAAAAGAAAAATCTATTGCTTGTTTAGGCAAGAGCAAAAAATGTCATTGTGTGAGATGGTGGGTTTCAGGGCTCTTGGCTTGCAGCGTCCGGCCGTCCTGTTTGTGAAACATCTCTCTGTGCTGCCTTCCCATGGTGTGAGCAGAGCCAGGCAGAGAAAGCCACCTCTGTTTTCGGGAGGGATTCAAATATTTCTCAGTTTGCTTCTGTTTTGATTTCAGGTGATGGTTAAACTGTGCGTGCATGTGGGCATTTATTGGTGCAAATGTAGAAGAGCACCGGTGCACGCGAATGCTCATGAAAAAAAACAACTGTGTAGGAACCTGAAAAATTATTCTGCCTGTATGTAGGGAGAAGTTTGGAATATAAAGGGGGGACGATTAGGAAACCACAGTCAATCCCACTGCTTGGTAAGAACTGTGGGTATAGGAAAATTTGATGTAGATGTTCAAATAAACTTTTCAGAGCTTTTTGTAACAAGATCATGTAGAAAATCGATGTGTTTTCCTGTTGTTTCATTAGCCCCTTATTTTTTTGAAGGGTGTAACTTGTAGTGGAATCGATGCTCTGTATCTCACCAAACAGCCGACATCTGCTTTGAGCTTTCAGAACATACTGCTCAAGAAATTGCATAAATTGGTTTGATTTTCAAATGGGAACGGCTCATTTGGGTTCCTTAAAGAACCTTTTGAGGAGAATGTTTTTAACCAAGACCTCCAAGCATGCCTGTTTATTAAGCAATGTAAAATTTCAGTTCGTCGCTTCTTTTGGCAAAGCGCTCACTTTCTGTTGTCCCATATTCTTTAGTATTTTGAAGAAGTAATATGGGGTTTAAATTCTGTTTATTTAAACGTAAAATGTAAGATTGTTTGATAGCCATATGGCTGTCACCTGTAGTGCAAAATCAATTAATTCTGTTGATGTAGCTACTCTGCTAAGATGCACAGGCTGGAGGCTTCCCAAAATCTGTCCTGATCGGGGTTGGTAGAGCTCCTGAGAAATGGCAAAGCTGGGCACAAGTCATTAAGTAGGAAAGATGGAGCCAACAAACTGGTAGGAGGCTTAGAAAACTCATTCATTATTTAATATCCTTAGCAAACAGGCTGTAATTTACTTCCAGCAGCCTGCTCAAACAAAGCTATAAATTATCAGCTGCGAGAAATTAATCTGGGAAGGTGTTGAGTACTTTGGCCCTATCTCTGCTCAGCCCTTGGGTCGGGAGGCAGTGAAGCAAAAGGCCACCTGTGCAGCATGGCTGCTGTTAGCCAACTTAAACGTGTGGCATCTCCTGTGCTCAGCCTTCGGTTTTGTTTCATCCTTAGGCTTTGCCTACTGTGTCTGGGTTTTACTCAACGAAGGGAAATTGTTCATTCGTGCTATGGTTGAGGGGAGTAACACCACCTACACTTAGCTTCAAGGATATGACTTAGCAAAACCCAGCCCAAGTACAAGCTTAAAATTATGTTCATGGTTAAATACCTTCATGAATTCAGCCATGCTCAACAGGTTAATTCTTATACTAAAAGTTAGGCATATGTTTACTTACCTCCTTGTATATAAGACTTCAGTTTTTTCACGTGAGTGCCTAGAAGGAGTAAGCCACTACACAGATCTTTTCCCTTGGGCTCTTCTCCACTGAGATAACAGACAAGCTGCACTTGTTCCCTGTGTGTGTCACTGCTGTAAAGGTTCTCCCTTCTCTTTCTCTTCCCTTCTGTGCAGGAAGACCCAGCACAGCTCTCTGGACCAGAGCTCCCCACCCCAAAGTGGCGTATCCGGCACCTACAATCACCCTGTACTGGGGATGTATGATTCCAAAGATGACTTCCCACTCAGAAAAACAGGTAGTGTTCACGTTCATTTTCTTGTGTTGCCTACTGTCTTTGCTGTGACACTTGGTCCTCTTATTTTTTTTTTAATTCTCTATTTTTTTAAAAAAGGTACGGTACCAAAAAGCTGTATTTCGTGGGGTGATTTATTTAACAAGCACCCGCTCCATCCTTCTCCCCCTTGGCCTGTCACTGTACACACAGTGTTAGAGGGAGGCTGGCGTTGCTTTTGGGCATGCAAACTTGCAAAACTGCAGGCGGGAGACAGTGGAGTTGTGTGTCAAAGTTTTTGTGAGATGTTTTCACAAAGTCAAAGCTAATACAGAAATCTGGGTGTCTGAAGTCGAAGTATGTTTTGCTGAGTGAGAAAAGTACCAAGAAAAGTTCATTTCTTCTGGGATTTGCATTTTATATACAAGTTTATACTTAAAATAAATCAAAATGTTTCTGCCAGTCAAAGCATTGGGACTTTCCTGCAAGGATTTTGGTTCACACCTAGACAGTTATTTCTCAGTTAGGTTTTTTTCCCTGCATGGTGGCTAAGCAGGTCAGTTATTTCTCAACTATATATTATGTAAACCGGGTTGTTTTGATTGGCTGTGGTCCTCAGCTACGTATCACAAGCCTAAGCCAACACAGCCTCAACTTCTGACCTGGCCAGCTCGTGATCCTTGGCTGCTTCCTTCAGGGAATTGCTGAGCTTCGACGAGCTCATCCTGATTTGGGGAGCAATGTTGCTCGCGTGGGTGGTACAGGCAGTGCTCTGCGTTGGGAATCATTTCAGAATAGGAAAAAAAACTTTTCTGAAAAGATGGAGCAGAGGTAAGAAGAAAGCAGGGGTGTGATTGAACTTCACACCTGCGGCAGGTGCTGCCTAGCTGTTTCTCAGGTATGTTTTGTGGATCTTCAAATGGGGAGGGATGAGCACCAGTAGCCAAAAAGCGTGTTGCCCTTGTGATAAGGAATGATGACAGTGTGTTAACCAAATCTCCCTGTGGATTTACTACAGTCTTTGCTCAAATCGGCTGCCCTAAATCAGTTCCCAAAAGCTGGCAGCCCCTTCTTTTCCTTCTGCCACATGTAGGTGTTCTTGTGGCACTTCTCCTAATAGTTAGAAGTAGAGCAGATCTTTGGTGCGGTGAACGGTTTAACATAATTCTTGTTAACTTTGTAAACTTGTGTGGTTTTTTTCTTCTTTTGCCCTCTGATGAGAAAAAAATACACCTCCACACTGCTGCCTTGTGCCTCCTGCCTCCCGGTTCTGCACATTAAAAGACCTTTTTGGGAACTTCTCATTCTGGACTATAGCACTTGGCCTGCTGGATGGATCTGTGGATGGATTCCCGTCTGCTGTGTAGTAGACTGTCTTCCCCCTCACCCGGCATGATGGGTTGGGTGACAAGTGCCAAACACTTCAGCTGCACAAGAAGTCAATCAAAAACGGGCAAACCCTCTCCAGGATATGGTTTTTTTCCTGGGCACGCCCTGTACCTTTGGTGGTGGTAGTTTTGACTGTGCCCTTTCTGGAGGACTCCAAAAACAGAGCTTAGAAAACTGGATTTGCTGAATGGTAGGGCATCCCCTAATCTCTGCTTCTAGAAAATGAAAGACCAATCACCCCATTAGGTGCAGTAGATGCTGCTGCATCATCAGTGCCCATGACAGCTGAGGTGATGCTGTCTGGGTTTCGGGACTTTTGTAGGGAAGGTGAGCACTGGTGGAGGACTGCCCTCGAAGGAGACTTCCTGCAGCTCTAGAGCCAGAGAAGCACAAAGATGTGCTTGGCCTACATGTCTTCCTGGGAGGAGAAACACAAGCTTGGGCTCTAACAGCCATTGCTGCCGTTTGCTTCTCCTCTGCTGAAGGCTTTCAGGTGCCTCTGGGAAATGGCAGCTTTTCCATGCAGGGAAACATCCCTTGGCATCATACCTATTGCCTAGGGCCTGCATCATTCCAAGAGATTTTTAGCTCTTTCCTGTACTTTGTGAAACCAGGTGATCTGTTTGTTGTGTTAGCATCCTCACAGCGTAAATGGGCTTTGACGTCCTCCAGAACCTCCCTTGCTCATCACTGCAGGGGACCTTGCTTCTCAGATTGAGCTGGAGGATCAGTCGCTCTTCTTGGTCCCAGTGGTACGGAAGGGGATTTCTGCAGGAGAAGGAAAGCATCGACACATCTCAGCCCTTTGCTGCTTCCCAAACTGAATTCTCAGTAAGACTCTAGCTGAATAAGAGCCCTGTCACGCAGGTTGAATTAAGGATGATCAATGTATCTAATCACATTATTAAAAATGGAAGCAATTAAAATCATTGTTGTATTAAAACAGGAAGGTGTTGAGCTGATTTTGTTTTTTTTCCAGAATGCTGATGCTTGTTCTTTTTGGGGACCAGCATTAATCTTTTGGGGCCTGGTCTGTGATACATATAAGTTCACTTGCAAGGTTCAGGGGAGAATTTTTTTTGTTGTTTTCTTTTATTTTCCTTTCAACGCAACAGCACTTCAGTCTCTGGCACAGCAATATCCTGGAGAAATCCCATTGCCAAGAATGTTAAGTTGCTTGGAGAAGAAAGGCTCCTGAACAGTCTGGTGTAAACAAAAGGCAGGGAAGGCTGGAGCCCATCCTAAATAAAGTTCTTTATTACGGGTGAGCTTTTCAGACTTTTGGCACCAGGCAAAACTCTGGCTTTGTGTTTGTAATTTAAAGCTGCCATATCGTGTAGGCAAATTTTATTAAATTTGATTAAATATTTTCAGTTCAAATAACAGAGTCCATCACAATATAGTTCTGATTACCAGCCTGGAATCCAACCAACGTCATCGTTAGGGGTAGGGTGACTTAGGGGCTGCGGGAAGGCAGTTTGAATGATTGTTTCTTCAAGGGTGCATTTTCAGAGTTGCCAGCGTGTCCTGCACGTTTGAGAAACTGTTCAGGAAGAATACGTACCCATTGCAGTGGGTTTTGAAAATACTACCTTCCTCTACTCTTATTTAAAGCATCATGATGTGGTCACAGGTTGTCCCTCTGTGCTTGCTTAGCGATCACTTGCGAGTCTAAAACTCGAGTGGGAATGCTGTGAGAGTGGGAATGCTGTGAGAGAGATGTGGTGACCTGGCGGTGGCAGGAGGAGCTGTGTGCATGAGTGACGTCTTGAGTGCTTGAAAATGTTCAGCATGGGAAACAGTCGATGCTTGCAACGTGCTTCTGATGCATCCTGTCCGCTGAAATCCTACCCTGTCCGATTTGTTTTACTGAATTATGTTCCTGTTTCTTGGCCATTTGGTTTCTGCATGAAATCCCTGTCAGGCTCCTGGCTGGTGCAGTTACTAATTGCTCGAATCCTGGTTTTAGCCTGGCTGAGGGATGCATTTCACTCAGTTCCCTCTATCTAAACGCTTTGGGGCTCTCCTTTTTTTAGATGAACTAAGAACGGTTCGGTTGGTGCTGCTCATGTTTTGCTCTTAAATAACTGGATTAACACAAGGATTTTTATTTCCCCTTTTGTGTAGATTCCTTTATTATATATATTTTTCCTTTAGCATATGCATTTTGTCGACAGCTGTTGAGAGGGGAAAATAGAAATGACCTTTTCTGCCCCCAAATCGAGGTCGGTGTCTTCCAAATTTAATGAAGCTTCATTGTGTGCTGTACTGGGACCCTCCAAGAAAAATGTCTGGAGAATCATTTCAGAGTTATTTTAGGCTGGGTTGGGGCAGTCTTTTGTAGCCTGTTTTGATAACCCCAAGAGTTGTTTGTCAACAGCTTTCTTGGAGCTGCTGAAGTTATTTTTAACATAGCTCTCCACTTTTGCATTTCTAAGGAATATGGTGTCCTCATTTTCTCCCAAGGAGCCGGGTTGTTCATGGTGTTCCCTGCTTTTTGGAATTTGAGTAGTGGATATACTAAAACATGCTCTTAATTTGAAAGCTGACACAACCACCATCATTAAGATTTGTAAAAGACTGAAGAGAATTATTTCACTTTTTAACACGCTTTGTCTCTTGCTTACCTAGGATTTTTTTGGTTGGTTTTGGTTTTTTTACATCCTCTGTGGGGCTGGACCATGTCCCGTCAGACACTAGGTTTCCCACTTACTCCTGCATAGAGGTTGGGTAAGGATTCCTCATGTTCGTTTGGACTTGACAGCTAATCAGGACTTCTAATGAAAGCCACAGCATTTCAATTAGTTGTCGTTAAAATCAGAAGAAGTTTTGCCAAACCCGGCACCTGCTAGACTCGACTGGCCAAGATGCGTTCAGCTTGCTGGGACGCACGAACTGGAAACATTTCCCTGTGTCTATGTATAAACCTGACCCCAAAGTGAGAAAAACAGCGCGTTTGTTTTGAAGTACTTGTAAAAGATGTACTCCAAGTGTAAAAATGGCTGCGTCTGTAGGACCTATGTGGGTTGTGATGCAGACTCATATCTCCTTGTGGTTTTGCTCCTACTGTGGATAAAGCAAACCCTTCCCAAGACAGCTGCTCTCTTTCGACCCTCATGCCCATGCCAGAGGGATGTGTGCCTTCTCTGCTGCGTAGTTCCCCTGCCCTGGGCTGGCTGCTGGTCTTAAAGACCAGCTGGCTCCTGGACCTTTCTCCTGAGAGGTCTGTCAGCAGAGGTGGGATTTTTGACAAAGCTGATGTTATCAAGAATGTGCTGCTGTTTCATTTTGTCTTTCTTTTGTTTGTACTTCTCAACCCTCTGGCATTTGCCAAACCATTGTGGTTGATTGCGCAAACAGAGACCTCCTGCATCCATCAAGAGCAATGGGTGGGTGGTTTTTGGTGTCTGGCTCAGTTCCTGGGGCTACTTGGCCCAGGGCTGCTGCAGCCGCGGTCACTGTTTTGTGAAGCATCGCTGAGGCTCTGAGTCCTGCCTTTTCCTTTACCTCCATTGTCACAGCTGGCTGCACTGAGGAGGTGAAGATCAGAAGGACGTTGATGGGCATGAAGACTTTAAGGAGGTGAAGGATTCCTGTCGTCCTAGATGTGTTTTCACTGCAGAGCTGGGGGATAGCATCTCAGCTTGCGAGTTCACACTATTTCCAAAACTAGGCTGAATTTGAATGCCAGGCTGGGAGCTTACAAAGGCGTCTTTGGCACGTATCTGTCTCTGAATTTCCTGCCTAGATAGTAAATGAGCGTGTGTGTGGTATGTACTTGGGGAGAAGTGGCGAGTAGAAAGCATCACAGACCCCTCTTTCAGCTGCTTTTCTCTGGGGACCAGGGAAGAGCAAATGTCCTACTTGAAAACCTCCCATCCCAGCAATGTCTTTTGCCTTCTGTACAAGTCATGACAGAACAAGGAAAACTGGTTATAGGTCAAGTACTGTGTCTCAGGGCTTGTGGTAAAGAAAAAAAAGCTGTCCTCAACCTTCACAGCCCACACCATTAAGGACTGGCGGGAAAGGTCCAAGGAGAAGTTTTTAGCTCGGCATCATTAGACCATGGCTTGTCCACCCTTTTGCTGCAGTGACTTCCCTCAAGGAGTAAAAGAATGCAACAAAAAGGAGACCTCTCCTTGTACTTGCCCATATGTGGTGTAAACAGGCAGAGTCTGGCCCATCTGCTACTTGGGGAGCTGCCCTGGCCAATGATTTCCCTGAATTTTGTCACCATTTTGGACTTAACTGCAGAAGGAATCTGACAAATCCATCACCCCTGCTAAAGGTCCTGGCAACCGTTTCAGCTTCCAGCCCACCAGCCTCCTAAAAGAAATGGAAAAGGTCGATGTCGTTCTTCTGGCTGAATCGAGCACGAGCAGATTGGGAATGATGACTTCTTCTAGGCCCCAACTTACACTTAGATGGATGATGGTGAGGTGTACCTAGGCTGCAGGGTCCCCATCACTTGCTGCCTTTCCAGGGCCAGCTGTGGAACAGGCAGCGTGGTCCTTCCCTGCCAGGCACCACAAATCAGCCCTGGTGCACTGTGTGCACTTGCTGGCTCACAATGGGGATCCTGCAGGCTGTCACTAGCCATCTCCTCTTTGCTAATATTCTTTTTCCATGCAAAAGAGAGGAACCTGTGGGAGGAAAGCCTCCAGCATGCTGTGATGTTGTTGGTTACCTGGCATTATTGCAGCAGCACAGGGCTGGTTGTTATTTGCAGCTAAGCAGGTGAAATTCTTCTGAACTTCTTGCATTTAAAAGAAAGAAAAGGGAAAAATGAAAGGATTTGTCAATAATTAAAACGATGGATTTGTCAAGAAAGGCATGCTACCTCGCAGAGTTGGTCTTGATTATTGGAATGTTTTAAGTGGTTTGTTTTATGACAAAGATTGTTTAGAGGAAAATAGAGTAGGCTGAAATCCTGGTATAGTGTGGGAGTATAATTTAGAGAAAATCTTTGAGCTTTGTACGGCATGGGGTATCACTCATGTTTGAGAGCATCTTTGCTTTCCCACCCACATTGTCCTTCCAGCTGGCATGGTCCAAGGTCTGGGCACTCACTGTGTCCCAGGGACCCAGGCACCGTCTCGTGGGTGTGCTCTGCCGAGAAGAGGCACTGACCTGCATGAGAAATCCCTAGTGTTATAAATACACTTTCCTGCTCCAAGTGGAGGACGTTAGTCTCTCTAATCCGAAAATAACTTACTAAAGACAAAAACTACTTTATTACTGTGATGCTATGGAATAGCCCTTCAGACCAGCCCATTGAAATTTCAGAGAGCAGCAACAAACCAAAGTGCGGTTGGAGGACCAGCAAATGCTTCCTTTTGTCCCTCCATTTCTTCTGACAACCAGGTCTAAATGCATGCTGTCACTCCCCTGTTTTTCTTAGGCACAAGCAGTAGCTGTGCCAAATGCAGTAGAATGCTGCCAGCGGCGGTGAACCACATTCCGTGGGTGCTCCTCTCTGGTGCTGAGGTTTGCCTAGAGGCAGAAGGAGGGGGCACCCCCTTTCCTTGCGCAGGGCTCTGACAAAGCAGGTGCACTTTTGGCGTGAGAACTGGGGCTCCGTCGGGGGAAAGCCAGCACTTCCCATCAAAGCACTTCTTGAGGAGTACTGTCAAGGGTGCAGCAAAGGAGAAGCCTCTTCCAGTTGAAGACCAAACAAAGTCTTCTGGTTTAGTGTCACCTTTGGGGAGCAGGGACTCCAGGAGGGCCAGGACCTAGCCCTCAGTTATTCAGTGAACCTGCCCTTCTCCTTCTTGGTCCTCTCAGCTCCATCTCTGCTTCACGGGGACTGCCAGCAGTGTGCACGGTGTCACCTCTATGTGTGTGTGCCCATGTACATATATATATATGCGCCCAGGTTTGTTCTAGCCAGAGCTGAGACACTTGGCCTTTGGGCCACTGCATCTAGTAGAAAGGAGAATGAAGTCTGAGCTAGGAGAGCGTGATGGGTGCATGCCTGTCCTCTGTGGGACAGCTTTCACCACGACCACCGCATGAACAATATCCAGAGCATTGACTTAAAGTGATTTCTCCAAACTGAAACACAATAGCCAAGCTCTCAGGAAGCTGTGTGTCTTTGGGGGCATGTCCTACTGGCTTCTCTCCTGGCCTTCAGCAGTTTGCAGCCACGTGTGACAGTGTGAGATTGATTTATTGGGTTTATGTTGCTCTCTTACAGTTCCTTGGAAGAGTATCCAGGGCAGGAGGAGGCTGGAGGTAGGGCAGGTCGCTTCATTCCATAGAAGCAGCCCAACGTCAGGCAAAGGGAGGGGGAGATGCTTGTGGGACAGGGCGAGGAGGAGGGGGAAGAAGGCAAACTGCACAGAGCATGCAGGGCAGGGCATGGGCTTGGTCATCACTGCCATGACAGGAAGGTTTCTAGGTACAGAACAGCTTGCAGCTCAAAACCAAGTGCTTGGCTGGTTCATGAGACACTGACGAAGGGTGGAGGGGACACCACCATGCCTGTTTTGACCCACCTGGGACTTCTGTATATTAACAAGTTACATTTCAGTAAAATTCACTGCAGTTCTTGAGTTTAAAAAGCCTGTAGGGTTTTTTGGGAGGAGCTCTTTTTAATGTAAGGAGATTGTCCCCAAAAGTTGTGGCCACCGTAGGTCACTTGCGAGGGGTCTCCCTGTTTTTGTAGCTGTTACCGGCCCTCGTGTTCAGGTGCCTGGCAGCTCCCTCTGCTACAGGCACTGCAGCTTTTTGGATGCTGTACGGAAATTGCAGGTCTTTCTCCTACCTTCTGCAGTGCTTAGTGCTGTTTTAAACACTTTATTGGAGGAACTCGTTCTCTCGTTTCTAGCCCGTATGCCCTTCCACATGTCTCTTATCTTTCCTCTGAGATAATGCTTTGGACTGTGCAAAGCTGCTCTCTTTTAGGCTTTGTAAAGGGAACGGCAGAGATGAGGTGTGTAATTTCCACGTGTTTGTTTTTCTAGTCCAGTTTTGGCTATTCACAGTGGAAACCTTGGTGGTGCTCCGTTACGCTGTGATCTCACGTGGTTTTGTGGTCAGGCAAGCAAATGATAGTGAAACTGTAAAAAAGGTGTTAACATTGTGTGCTCAGTTTAATGGGTGTTAAAGCCGCCTTTCTACTGCTGAGATGCTGCTACTACTAAACTTTAGCATGAGAAGTGCCAAATGTTGGCCTTTAACAAGTTTTCATTTTAAGGACACAGTCTTCCATAAATAGCCCTTCTATGGGGCTATTACACAGTGCTCGTGCCAGCACAAAGTTAGGAGAAAAGTAAGACAACCCAGCAAATATCTGTATCTGTCCCTTTCTAATCATGTACCGAAGTTCTTAGACTTACTGTTTCATGTGATGCCACCTGTCTCCACTAGGTAGGTTTGTGAGGGACCATATTATTCTTATCCCCCTCCATGCCGACGCCTACAAATATTGACAATTAGAAATATCGGCTCACTTGGTCTTCAGAGGGATAATGGTGAAACGATTTTTGGTCTTTTTGTTTGACTGTAGGTGAACTTTGCCATGTCCAGCTTTGTCAGGTCCTCCTGACTAGATAGGTCAGACTTTTTTCCAGCCTTATCAGGTCCTTCTGACTAGATAGGTCACGATCCGAGAGATCACACTGTGCGTGTGGAGGAGCAGTGATGAAGGTCTTGGATAAAGTCAAGCAGGGGGCAAAGCAGATGCAGAGTGGGGTCTGAATGCTTGGTTGCAGAACCTGTGGCCTCTCCTGTTTTAAGCAAAAGTTAATTCACCTTCATTAAAATTTTGGGTTGTGCAAAAGGCCGGTTTCAGACAGCTGTCTTCTCTCCCTCTCCTCTGCTCACCCACAGGATGACCTGGACATTAGAAGAGAGAAAAGGTTGGCCTTTGCCTGGCTGGTGAGGCTTAGTATGAAGCTTCAAAATAATAATAGAAGAATAACAGCCCTTCTCGGTCCCCAGCTGCCGAAATTAAGACATGCAAGGACTGGGATCGGGGTTTTCATGGTGCATTGTTTGGTTTTGTTTTTTTTTCATAAATGTGGATGGGTAATGGGAACAGGGCAAACTCTGCCCAGGACTTTGTGTTTTTTGACTTACATAGATTTAATGTCAGATTAGTTCAGCGGCTTAGGGTATGCAATTCTAGGAAAAAAACAATGAGAATGACATAAATGTTAAAGAATTGGATTACATGGGTCCTGCTGCAATAAATGACGTATAAGAGGGGTAACTTGGGCTTGAGCCTGTGAAAACTAGGGAAGCTTTTGGCTTATGTTCTAGTTATTAATTTACTCTGAGGAAAACAAAATATTCTTTGTATAAATCCTTATTATAGGCCAAATTAAGTGTGTCACTGCTTAAGAAATCCCACTGGCTTTGTGGAAGCTGACTCAGCCTTGAGTATGGGCTTCATTTGTTTGCTAAACAGGAATCAGACTGATGTTTTGATAACTTCATGGCGTTTGTTTAGAGGATTTCACCTTAAGGTGTTGAAGACCAGTAAGTTTTGTAATTTAGTCTCCAGTTCTCTTAAGTTTACGCTGGCTAGTGGTGGGGAGCAAGGCTCTGATTGGGCGTGTTGCCTGACAGGGTGAATATCGGGAGATTTTCATTGGAATCGGTGTTCCTGAGAGAACGTTGAAGCTGTGTTGACTGTCTGGTGTTGACAGTTATGTGTTGCTTAAATTCCTAGTCTGTATTTGAAGGACAGCTCTCTTCAGCTTAAAAGTATTTTTTATTATATGGTAGTTTAAAAACCATCCGAATCAGCTTGAATTACTGTTTTGCGTTTTGGAAATACCTCTGTTGAAAGCTATATCTTTTATTATAAATACTCTATATGTAAATTCTTTGAATTTGAGACTGTTCTGCGCTGCCTGTGCTGAATTTTAATTCACCTACTTTGGGCTCTATAGCACCCAATTAAATGCATTTAGGATTATGCTCTCTGAAGTCTTGATGACATGTTAGATTTGGGATTATATCTGGGGGATAAACAGAACAAAATCAGAGCAAACTAAACAAATGCAGTTCTTTAAATAGACTGTTTGGTGTTTCAAAACTTGATCCTCCAGCTGAGGAAGCGAAGGAGAAATAGACGGAATAGTTTTGCCTGAAAATAGTTTTGTCTGACAAATTAGAATGCTATAACTTATTCTTGGGGTGTTTTCTCTTTTAAGGCTGTAATTTTCTATCTTCATTCCCTTCCTGTTACACAGAAGGATATTTTTATTGTGGCTTTACGTATGGGATGTACCTGGTAGTGCTGAGTAATCTGTGACCCTAAATCTTTTGTTTCCTTGCCTATTTTTAAGGTGTTTTCTAACCAATTCATTCTCTGTATTTGAAAGCAGCACAATTACTTTTCTCTTCTCAACAGAAGACATCACATAAACACCACGCAGGGTATAAATTGCATATGAATAAAATTTGCACTGAAGTACAGTTTTTATTGTCATATTTTTCTTTGTCAGAAGACAGATCCTTCCAGCAGCTGTGGCATAGGCTGGTGTTTCCTTTGCTGGTTGACAGTGCAAATGTATCTAAAATGGATGTATCAGCATCTCGCTGTGACATGTTCCCATTTGTCCTTTAAAGTTTTGACCAGAGCATCTAGACAGTTACTAATACTCGATATTTGGAACGAATTAAAGGATGTGGGATGACGTACCGAATGTTCACATGCTCAAAGAGTACTTTTAAACTAGTAAGTCAACTTCTGTTTTGAAGAGAACTTTATGAAGTAGCTAGTTAGAGTGTACGCTTGTATTTTAGCTAGTCTGCTCTTCTAATGTTGCCCTCCAAGCAAATGACAGATTTGCATTCAGTCCCCTGCCATTTTATATGCAAATTCCCTATAAGATGATTCTCCCTTTGCTAATGCACTTCGTACTGCATTTTAAGCATCATCTTGAGGAGTCTGACACTTTTTTTTAGTGCTTTTTTTATCTCTTGTGGGCATTTTTCTGTCCAAAACAGTCATGAAAAGCTGCTCTCTTTTTTTTTTTTTTTTTCCCTCCCAAAAGTTTCATCAAAGAACTGTTTTGATGGCTTAACTTCAAGCATTTGATCTTCAATTCATCAGCCTTCTGACTTTTGAGCCCTGCAATTAACATTGTCAGGCTTGATCTTTTATGTGACCCAGTGGTCAAAGCCAACTGTAGGGAAATATATCTGTAGCCAGACTTAGTTAATTCAAATTAGTTTGTAAACCCTATTTTAATTCTTCTAAAGAAATGTAGATTATTGGCCCTGGAGCGTGGGGAGCCGAGTGGATCGGTAGTTAATGGTGAGAGCGCAGGATTTGCCGGTTCAAAGGGATTAAGCCGCAGAGTCGTTAAAGAGGTTGAGGAAGGGAAAAGCTTGGGCCAGTTCACAAATCTCATAACTGTCAGGAGCCTCAAGCGCCAAAGCAGGTACTTCATGTATACTCGAGAGATCAGAAAGTTTACAGAGAAAATCATCTTGCAGGAGAAATCTTGACTTAAGGCTTCATTACCTTTCTAAAAACTTGATAAGCTGTGCCATGCAAACATGTTCAGTGTTGCCAACTGTCATTAGCCCAGAGGCATTAGGGGTTCCCAGAAGCTCTACTTCAACTTCAGGAGAAATTAAATCTCAGGATTTGGGTACAGCAGAAGGGTTTTGTTCAAGAGAGTCTCACAAAGGTATGATGTACACAAAGCAAGTCAGGCTGTGGTCTTGGGAAATACTTGTGCACCTACCCTTGGCAGCCCTGAATTTTTCAAAGTATTTGATGTGGCTTTAGATATGGTTTAATTTTGTGGCTGTGATGATGTAAGAAAGTTGCTCCCCAAATAAGCAAACCTTCTCCTCCCTGGTGTTGGCTTTGGCCTTGGCCACACTCTTATGCCCTTTTTCTTGAGTTGACGCTGGCTCCAGTTGACACGGGCTCATCTGACTCCAAGGTGAGTTGCGTCAGGGAGGTGAACCAGCAGGAAAGCATTCACCTGTTTTGGTTGTTGGGTTTGATTTTTGTATTTTCTTTCCCCCTCCCCTGGCGTACCTCCCTAAGCCAGCTCACCCTGGGGTCGGATGACTCCAAGGGTGTGAAGTTGCCCATTTCAGCAACACATGGCAGATAGAGTCTCAGCCCCATGGTGGTGCTCCATGCTGACCAAACACCAACATCTCACTTGTCTCACCGATTCCTGTGTTGATATTTTTTGATCCTGTAAGTTAAGTTTACCACTGGTTTTGGAAGCAAGTTGGGGAGAGGTGTGGAACTAGGGGATGCGAATGATGCTCTCTGCACTAGTCCGAATGAATTCCCAGCAGATTGTAAGTCTGTGTCACTTGAGAGAAGACATTGCAGGATGATTAGTAGTTTTTAATTAAAATGATATTGACTTTTATCACCAGTGAATTCAGGTATCATGTAGGCTGGGACCTGTTCATTGTATTAAGAAGTCTTTGTTCCAAATATATACTATCAAATGACTAATTTTGTTTAGGCTTCTGCAAATGCTGAACTGCAACACACCTTTGCGTTAAGTAAAAAACTACTGAAATAGCATTAACCAAAACACTGTTTGCTTTTCCTTTTTCTGTTTAGCATCTGAACCCAATCTGAAGTTACGATCCAGACTAAAGCAAAAAGTTGCTGAAAGACGGAGCAGCCCCCTCTTGCGCAGAAAAGATGGTCCAGTGGTTACTGCTCTTAAGAAGCGCCCACTGGATGTCACAGGTACGTCGGGTAAGCAACAAACCTGCGCCGGCAGCCGCATGCTCAAATGAGAATGTGCCTTTCCAAAATGAATTCCTACATCTAGTTAATTGTGTAGCGTGGATCTTTTGTGTGTCTCAACTTCATCCAGGATTCACCAAAATTAGCAGAGTTCAGCAATGCATGATGCAGGTGGGTGTCAGCAGCGTTGGTCTGTTGGGTACCCATCTATTGAGTCGGCATTACCCAACTCAATGAGCTGCTTTTGTAGTTTAAGAAGTGCATAGACAGATGCAGACATGCCACCAGAGTGCTATTTTTTTCCCAAGCATTTCTATGATCTTCAGCAACAGGTTGTTGAGAAATAAAATTTCTCAAAGGTGATCCTGTTAATATCCGTGGGGAGGCCATAATTCACGGTTGTCATCCTCCAGCAGTAAATGCTTTACAGCCCCTGTTTGTTTTAGGCTTTGGGCAGGCTGCCATAGTTCCTTGTTAAGTAATTATGCCAAAGTTTTAAAACATGTAAGGCATTTTTATATATATATATATATATATATATATATGATATTTCTGACTACTTACTTGATGGTTTCTTGTTGAAAAATAATACTCTTCTGGGAGTAAAGTTTGTAAAGAAAGATCAGTGTAAAGCAGATTATATAGATTACCATAAAGTTAATTCTTAGCACCATCTAGGGATGTCTCTGTGTAAGTACCGCTATGTGACAGCGTTTCCGGACTTTTGTCTCACTTTAAGGCACACTATTGTCATTCAAACAAACTCAGTGAGCTCTCTTTAGAGAGCCCAGTTGCTTTACGTACAACTTTGTGTTAGAGCCTCTGTGTTTGCAGGGGGAATAGATGATTTTAACAGCTAAGCGTAATTTATGTCAGATCTGAAAATTGAATTTACTTCACTCATATTTCTATGTCACATAGCTTTTAGGATAAATCAGGCCCTAATGCCTGACCGTTTGATCCCAGTAATGCCTTCAGAAGTGGTAGTAGAAGCTCCTGCCTCTCACTGAGCGTGGACCTGGTTCAAGAAGCCAGCCTGGAGCCTGGCTAGAAAAATAGCAGAGTTGTTACAGTAAGAGGGGGCTTTTGAATGGAAAATAACTTTTAAAAGAAGTCCCACTTCAAGGAATAGAAATTATGTTTAATCCCTGAAGAATACATCTTCAGTCACAGTTTGAATGTTCCAGATACTTTTCCTGTGTCTAGGTAGTATACACGAGATCTAATATGTTGTAGTCAATGAGATGGTCCCAGAATATTCAGAATATTTTTTCAAAACACCTGGACTCTCTGAAGTTGCTTTCCATGGAGAAGTTCGACTTCAGGTGCTCCGTTGGATGTTAATGCTGAATTTTCTTGATAGCGAGATGCCTCCCCAAATGCAGAGCTAAGAAAAAGCAACAAGGCTTCTTTTTTTAAAAAAGTCTCTTTGCTGCTTTGCTGGAGGTACTTGCAAGGCTTGAAATAGCAAAATAGTATGTACCGAATAATGCCAGCAAGGAAATAAATTTTTAAAATCCCCCAAATTGTAACAATTGGCTTTTATTTCTATTGGGGCATCCTGCGGCAATTATGAGACTGCTGCAGCCTGAACCATTGCAGCTGCTGGGAGATTCTTCTGGCATTGGGCAAATCCTGTGCTTGGGGAAGAGGGAAGTTCAGAGAAAAAAAAAAGTTTTAATGTTGTTTACCTTCCAAAATAAAAGGAGAAACACTGGAAGCTGTGCCATATACCAGGTGAGAGACCTTCTGAGGGAAGTTTTCTGGCTGTTGCAATTTCATGCTCTGTTTCTGTTTGTTGTTATTTCTGCATCATTAACGGGGAGGCTTTGATTTCAGGCTGGTCGTCTCTGTGGTTCTGGTTACTGAGTTCACAGGAACTGTGTTGATAAAATATACAACTCTGAGAGGATTTTCTGAGCGTTTGGGTGGTAACAGAATTATTTGGGGGGATTAACTCTGCCTTGGGTCTTTCCAGTGAGAAAGTGTTTTGCTCCCTGAGTAAAATAAATAAAAGGCAGTGATTTGAAACAGATTTACTGTTTTGGACCCTATAGAGTTTTGCCTGATTTTTGGAAAATGTGCTCAACCATCCAGTCCCACGCCACTCAGGCAGCTTTTAAATCTCTTAAAACAATTCAATTTGCCATCCTGGCAAAATATCATCCTTGTGAGTCAGTCCCCAGGCAGTTTTTGGGACCTGGGTGCTGTGGGAGACGTGGTGTTGTGTGAAGGGCAGCCCAAGGCAGGTTGTGTTTCTCTGAGGACCTGGCACAGTGTGGGCACTTTGCAGGTGACAGGGACATCACACCTGCCCCCCTGCCTCCACCGGAAAATCTCGGTTCTTCTTCATAAAAGCAGAGCTCAGCTCTCATGCACGATCAGCGTGAGGGCTTGGTGTTGGCAGCGTATTTCCAGTAAATCCAGAGGCACCAGAAGCCTGCATGGGAAGAATGTCAATGCAGAGATGGTTCCCTGGTTCCAGCATGAAGTCTGATGCAATATGTGGCGAGAGGGTGTCGTTAGGGTTATAGGCTAAAGAGGGTGAGAGAAGCACTTCTAGAAAAATGAATCGGGACAATCCAACATCCTCCAGTTTGGCCTCTTCAAGCCTTCCTTCTCTTTTATTATCTTGCAATCTTATTTAAAGTTATTAATATACTATAAGAGAAACCCCCATGAGGAGAAGATATAAATACAGTAAGTAGGTACTTGGGCAGACCATTTGAAAGTGTTTGTCAGTATTTTAAGAGCCCTGGGAAGATTTAGGGGGGAAAATGGGGGGAGGAGGGTTGCTTTCCTCCAAAACAAAACTCAAGCGGTTATTATCTGTCTAAATACCATTGTGGAGATTGTTTGTAATGCTAAAAGTTGCGTTTGGATGTGTTTTCAGACTCTGCATGCAACAGTGCTCCTGGATCTGGTCCCAGCTCTCCAAACAACAGCTCCAATAACATAAGCACCGAGAATGGAATTGCAGGATCAGTCACGAGTATTCAAGCAGAGGTACAGAGCCCTTCCTCTTGATTTTTAATGCTTGGGTTTCTAATCGGTTTTTGCAGAGTTTTAGGAATTTGGGCATACAAACCGGTGCGCACCATGCTTGAAAAAAACATACCAAAAAACAACAACAAAAAAACCCCAAACAAACAAAAAAACCCACCCAGATCATGACTTGGAGCAGACTTTGGGAATTACCTCTCAATCTGGGCTGACAGGATGCATTATCTGTTTATTAAATCTAGTTTGAGCCAGCTCACAAGCTGCTTGTGGTAACTTGTAGTGGTTTTGTTGTGAGGAGAGAGTAAAAATAAAATGGATTTAGCAAGGCAGAACATCAAGAGTGTTTCCTGGTCAAATGTGAGTATTGTAAAATCTGAGGAATCTGTTCTTATATATTGTATATAGGGTGAATTTGTTGTGTACAGTAGGTTAGTCTAAATATGACCTCGATTAAAAGGAATGGTTTTAACCTTTTCCTCCGTGCTTAGGGATTTGAAAGCTTGGTGCCTGATGCCATGTGCTAGTTTATAATCCCGTAAACTTTCACCATCACTTGAGGCTTCTGCGGCCGATGTCAAGGGCAGGGTATTGGACTGGGTGAACAAGGATTTGATTCAGTGCAGCAGCTCCTGTGTTCAGGGTGACTGAAGCCCACCCTTTTCTAAAGGCAGATATTGGGGTGTGGGCCATGTTAACTGGTTCCCACCATAAACCTTACATGTAGAAAACCGGTGTGTTGTGTTGTGTCACTGGTGCATTATTTTTTTAATGCAGTTTACCCCATGTTCTCCCCATGAATATAGTGTCTGTCTGAACATCAGGACTGTAAAAATGGTGACATGGTGACAAAGGATGAGGAAAAGGCTGAGGTACTTAATGCCTTCTTTGCCTCAGTCTTTAGTAGTGGGACCAGTTGTTCCCTGAGTACCCAGCCCCCTGAGCTAGTAGATAGGGGCCGGGAGCAGAATGAAGCCTCCATAATCCAAGGGGGAATGGTGAGGGACCTGGTCCAACACCTGGACACACACAGGTCTATGGGGCCAGATGGGGTCCACCCGAGGGTACTGAGGGAACTGGTAGAAGTGCTCACCAACCCGCTTTCCATCATTTACCGGCAGTCCTGGCTAACCAGGGAGGTCCCAGTTGACTGGAGGTTAGCAAATGTGAAGCCCATTCACAAGAAGGGCTGGAAGGAGGATCCGGGGAACTGCAGGCCTGTGAGCCTTACCTCGGTGCTTGGGAATGTCATGGAACAGATCATTCTGAGTGCCATCAGTGCCACATGAAGGACAACCAGGCGATCATGCCCAGTCAGCACAGGTTCACGAAAGGCAGGTCCTGCTTGACAAACCTGATCTCCTTCTATGACAAGGTGACCCGCTTGGTGGATGAGGGACAGGCTGTGGATGTTGTTTACCTGGACTTTGACACCGTTTCCCACAGCATTCTCCTGGAGAAACTGGCCGCCCATGGCTTGGGAAGGAGTACTCTTCGCTGGGTCAAAAAATGGATGGCCAGGCCCAGAGAGTGGTGGTGAATGGAGTTAAATCCAATTGGCAGCTGGTCACAAGTGGTGTTCCCCAGGGCTCGGTATTGGGGTCAGTTCTCTTTAATATCTTTAATATTAATATCTAGACAAGGGGAATTGAGTGCACCCTCAGTAAGACTGCAGACGACACCAA
The DNA here is from genome assembly GCF_964199755.1 of Larus michahellis. Taxonomy (NCBI): domain Eukaryota; kingdom Metazoa; phylum Chordata; class Aves; order Charadriiformes; family Laridae; genus Larus; species Larus michahellis. The sequence continues at coordinate 37,222,493 of NC_133902.1, forward strand.
GTTGGGTGGGAGTGTTGACCTGCCTGAAGGTAGGATGTCTCTGCAGAGGGATCTGGATGGGCTGGATTGATGGGCCGAGGGCAATGGTATGAGGTTCAACAAGGCCAAGTGCTGGGCCCTTCACTTGGGTCACAACAACCCCGTCCAGCGCTACAGGCCTGGGGCAGAGTGGCTGGAGAGCTGCCTGGTGGAAAAGGGCCTGGGGGTGTTGGTCGACAGCTGACTGAACGTGAGCCAGCAGTGTGCCCAGGTGGCCAAGAAGGCCAGTAGCATCCTGGCCTGTGCCAGGAACAGTGTGGCCAGCAGGACTAGGGAAGTGATCATCCCCCTGCGCTGGGCACTGGTGAGGCCCCACCTCGAGTGCTGTGTCCAATTTTGGGCCCCTCACCACAAAAAAAGACATTGAGGTGCTGGAGCAGGTCCGGAGAATGGCAACGGAGCTGGTGAGGGGTCTGGAGCACAAGTCCTGTGAGGAGCGGCTGAGGGAGCTGGGGGTGTTCAGCCTGGAGAGGAGGCTGAGGGGAGACCTTCTCGCTCTCTACAACTGCATGAAAGGAGGGTGTAGTGGGGTGGGGGTCGGTCTCTTTTCCCAAGGAACAGGCGATGGGACAAGAGGAAGTGGCCTCAAGTTGCTCCAGGGGAGGTTTAGACTGGTATTAGGAAAAATTTCTGCACCAAAAGGGTTGTCAGACATTGGAGCAGGCTGCCCAGGGAAGTGGTTGAGGCACCGTCCCTGGAGGTATTTAAAAGACAGATAGACATAGTGCTTAGAGATATGGTTTAGTGATGGTTTTTGTCAGAGTTAGGTTGATGGTTGGACTTGATGATCTGAAAGGTCCTTTCCAACCTAGGCAATTCTATGACAGGCTTGGACTTGTTCTCCCCAAATTGTCATTTAGAACTGAAAAGGACTTCTTAAGATATAAATGTAAGCCCTTACTGCTTTCTAGTTTTGTAGAGATCTTCACTTTATTTTTCTTTCTAATGTAGTGTAACAGCATTTAATATAGGCAATATGCCTTCTACTCCAGCCTCTCCTCTTCCAAATTATCCAACATGTATCTATACCCCCTCTAGTCTACCGTAGACCTTACAAGATTTAGACAATTATTGACAAGATTAAGACGGTGTAAAGTGGAATCTTCACTTGACACTGGGAGCTGAAGCTGCTCTAAAGAGACATGACTTTTGAGATGGACACCGACCATTTAGTAGTTTGGAGCAGACCTGGGAAAAGGTATCTTCTATAGCGGGTTATTTATCGTGTTTGCAGAACTGGAGACTGGCTGAGCTGAGGGCACATCTTGGGTACATTTGTGTTAGCCCCCCGGAGACTAGTGCTGAGTTACTGGGTTTGCTGACTCAGGAGCTGTCAATCTTGTCTATAGTTAGCAAACTGCAAATCTCCAATTACTGCTGATGGAAAAAACAGAGGATTCGACAATTTCTTGTGGTACAGACAGAGCAGGCAGCTTCCTGTAAGTCAGAGTTAGCTCGCACAGGTGAATATGAAGCTGTAGTATTCTCCTTAACCATTTTATTTTTCAACGAAATAATTTGAACTAATACCGAATAAAATGGATGCAGACTGTAAGTAAAACTCTTTTCATCAACTGCTTGTAATGCAGCAATTTTGTAAGTTAGGCTGAGGCATGAGCGTTGCAGACGATTTGGAAAAAATCTCTGTACTACCAAAACCTTGCCCTGGGAGTTGTTTTTGCTCCTTTTGCAACGGTACCACAGTGCCTAATTCACAGCGGTGCCACTGCATGTAAGGCAAGTGTGTTGATCTAGAATTTTTAAAAAAGCAGCATTTGGTGCACCATCTCCAAACAACCTATGCAAAAAGGAGGAAGAAAATCTCATTCTCATTTCCCTGATGATAATGTCTTGGTTTGGTTGGGGTTTTTTCCACCTTTTTATAATTTTTGGAAAATAGGAAAAACATAACATACAAATGATCGTGCAGTTCCAACTTTAAAACTGCCCAGGACTGCGTTAAGTATATTGGATCGTTGCCATCACAGAACTAAATCGCTGTGTGGTGGCAAACCGAACATTGATAACCTGTTGCACAAACTGTTCTCCCAGCATTTCAGGCGTACTTAAATGGCTTAGCTAAATGTCATAGTCCTTTCCATTTGTATTTGGGGAAAAACAACTCTGCACTTTCTTCCAGCATTTGATGTTGTGTGATACTAGCTGATCCGTTTGCCTCTATAGGTTCATTTGGGGGGGGGGAAACAAAACAAAACAAAACTCGGTGATGTAGGGTTTTGGTTTCTTTAAAATCTCCTTCAGTAATAGTAGCACCTGGTCGCCCAAGTGTTGGAGATTTATTTAATACTATTTGACCAGGCTTTCTCATGTTCTCACTTTTAAATATTTAGAAATATTTAAATCTTTCTGAAAAAATAATATTGCCAACTTTAAGTGTTTCATGCTAACCTTCATATTTTATTTTAAATGAGATATATGTCTCTTTGCTGCTTAGTTTGCTAGGTCACCTCTTGAGCCATTTCAGATATGTTGGAAGATGGTATACGAGTTCATTATTTAAGTTTCAGTGCTTGCCTTCAGTGTGGAAAGACTACAGCTCTCTGCCTCCTTTTTGAATAGACAATGTCTATTTTTAAATACTGTTTTTAAATCTAAAGGTTTTTCCATCTCTGAAAGGTACATGATATTCATTGCCAATGCAGTTGATACGAGACTATAAAAAGTACTTGACTGCAGATGAAAATTGTACATGCTGAAATTGTTCTCTTCTGTGCAATTCAAAAAATGTTTGTGTACAACCCATAGATGGGATCTGTGTATTTAAAGTGATGATAACGCTGCTAAATATCATAAGTGGATAGTGTCAAGCTGGTGCATTTTTCTCTTTGTTGTTTTTAAAACAAATCCCCAGGAGATAGTTTGAGGCACAACTATGGAGTATTGATTGTTCAAAAAGAAAATGGATGTAGTTTTGTTTCATTTATGATACCAGTAAAATATTTCATTACTCCGCTGACAATAACTATCTTTTCTCAATGTGGCGTGCTAACATTATGTAATTTAAATTAAAGCAAAATTGCCAGCAGTGCTCAAAATTACTTGGAAGCAGCATTGTGTGGGTATGCACCATCACATGCCCTTACAGGTACTGGTCGACAGCAAAACGCTCCCTGCGGATTTCCTCCTTTGTGGCAGCAAATTGTGAACTGGGATCTTAAAAACACCTTTACTCTTTTTACGGGAGAACTGATCTGTAATACATTTTCGGTAAGCTTGAATGACATTAATGAAAGCAAAAGAAGGCAAAGGAAAATAAGAAAAAATTCACTTTGCAGATGAAATTTTGCACACGGTCGTATGAAAACTAGGCGACTTTGCTGAATGTGAGGAATTTAGACAAAGCGTGACACTGGGACAGAATGACTGGTGAGTTAGTGGCCCGTTGAAGAGTCCATTTGAAAAGGCAGCCCAGTGTCTGATAACGGTGACAAAGGCGGGTGTGGGAAGGCTTTACTCCTCCTGTCCTTCTTGAGTGGGCAGCACGAACTGAAGTCCTGTTAAAGCTGTCAGCCAGCCCAGTTAAATTCCCATAAATCCAAGGAGGCAGGGTCGCTGTTGAAGATCATTCTATAGAAAATGTTGGGTTTTCAATGTTAGTTCTTATGTGCTTCCCCCCTCCCCGCCCCCCTAAAAAATTGCTGCAATTTTTTAAGTCTCACCTTAGAGTCTTGAAGGGACAAAAATGGGGTTTTATTATCCAGAGTTGTCCTATATCTACAACGCAAGAAAAAACCCGCGAAGTCTCATTGACTTACGGGACTATGAATTTAGATCTAAAATGTATAAAGCCGTTCTTCAGATCTCTGTTACCTCAATATAGATTGTTCCATAGTATAATATTAAAGTTAATCATAATCCCTTTTTTCATAATAGCACCTGAGATAACAAGTAGAAATTCTATAGAAAGTCTTTTTGAAATCTAAACTCTATTTTATTTCAGTTGGAAAATCACCTGCAGAGAATTCAGGGTGATTAGAACGCTTGTTTCCTAACAGGAAAATAGGGCAGTTTAAAATAATGTGTTTTCTATAATCGGTTTTCTAGCGCATGTTTCAAATCAGACTTGTTTTGAAATTAAGGGTATTTTCACTTAAGTGTTCCTGCTTTAAATGGCCATAAGATAATGCAGTAAATCTTGCATTTCATCCTGAAAATCAGGAAATAGCTACATAAATGCAGCCTTAAGGCTTTTTGATGAAATTTTTAAAGTCTGATTTAAACTAAAGTACACTAGTAAATAGCACAAATTGTCTGTGATTTGCTAAAGAGAACAACAGCCGTTGTAATGCCATTTTTTTAAGGTAATCTGTTTTAGCTTTAAAAGGGCAAATACTGGAGAAGGACAAGCAAGCTGTTAAATATTTGCAAAAGCTTTTTGTTGTGGCGCCACATGAAGCCTGAGCAGAAGCAGAGTACTGGTGAGGATGCAGAGGTGAGATTTAGTCTCCAAGAAAGATGAAATAAACTGTAGAAGGTCTCTCTGTAGGGCAGCGATGTTGGTGGCAGTTGCACAGCGAGATCATCCCTGTGTTGGTTGTCCTGGTCTCCTTGCCCCCTGCATGGCCACGGCAGCGACATTCAGGGCACGCATCTCGTCTGTGCCTATTTTAGGCTGGATCTGAAGCACAGCTTATCTCCCCTTTTCGATGTTTCCGATGTCAGCTCTGTACGTTTCTGATGTGTCCTCACAGCAAGTGACCTGTGTCCTTGATCTGATCTGTGGATGCTCTCTCACCAGGACAATGTTCTTTATTTTGTTTCCAGACCAGCCTGGCTCACAGACTCGTGAATCGTGAAGGCTCGGTAACACAGCTTCCACTCTACACATCTCCTTCTTTGCCCAACATCACGCTAGGACTGCCTGCAACTGGCCCTTCCAGTGTAAGTGGTGGGGGGGATGCAACCTTTGAAATGGTGCTTCCACCGATTTATGCCTTAATGTGCCATCAATCGTGTGTTTGCAGGGAGGATCAGCGCAGCAGGATGCAGAGAGACTTACTATCCCAACCTTACAGCAGCGGATCTCTTTATTTCCTGGCACCCACCTCACTCCCTACTTGAGCACTACAACGTTGGAAAGAGATGGGGGAACTGCACATAACCCTCTTCTGCAACACATGGTCTTACTGGAACAGCCAACTGCACAAACTCCCCTCGTCACAGGTGAGTGCTCCACAGACAATACGCAAAACTCATTCCCAGCTGGGGAAAGAGAATAGGTGACATTTGTGGGGCTTTTTTGTCAAGTGTTCTCTTGTATGAAAGAGATACTGCATCTTCTGTACATTCTGCAGGTATAAGATACGTGACCTTTAGGATGTGTTTGTTGATACGTTGGATAGTGGTGGCATTTGCAAAATCAGAGGTTGCCTACCTCATAAAGAGATACAGGGAAGCTGTCTTGTCATTTTGGTGAAATAAAAATAAATGGTATTTACTTCCATAAGTAAAGCCTAAATTTGTAGGTCACAATTTAAAACTACGTAGTTAGAGTTCTAACCACTTTAGATTAAAGTGGAGACAAAAATGTTGCGCCATGATCACCCTTCCTGTTTATCACAGATGGTTTCTATTCTGTATATGAAAGACACGCATTTACAAAATCTCAGATTGAAATACTTGCTTTTCATCATTATTATAAATGGCAAAAACATGGGAAAATCATCTGCATTCAAACAGATTGTATTTGTTTGTGTATGTTACATTTGCAGTATGCTAATTGCTTTGAATCATTCCCTGTGTCATATTTTCAGAATTAAGTACCTGTGGGAAGGCATATTTCTATAAATAGGGTTGATTCAAAGCAATAATCCCCAGCGGGATGTATCTCTGTTTCACAGTGTGTAAAGTTGGGATAAAGGATGTTCTGCGTAAGTTATGGACATGTTGATTTTTATTTCTTTCATTCCATTTCTAATGGAAACTCTTGAGAGACATCAATCACTGAAGCATTACAGCACAGCTCTGGCTGGGGTTGTTTCTGATTATACATTCACGTCCCAGGAATATACGTGGGGTTGTGATACGCTTATAAGCATGTACACGTGGGGAAGCTGATGCACAGAAGCACAGAAGTGTGGCGTTTAGCCAACACTCTCAGAGCCGTGAGAGTGGTGTCTGCAAATTCCTTGAACCTTCATGTAATTTTCTGTTGCCTCCTTCTGCCACGGTTGCTGTGGCATGACGAGGTTACCCAGAGTTAGGACATGGCTCTTCACCAGTTGCCCTTTGCCCAAGGTCTGTCGATGAAGAGCCATTGGGGAAAAATTTCCCCTCTTGCCCTGTCACCAAAACTTTCTTCTCTGTTTGCGCTGGCATTTGCTTTAAAGCACGCGTAGGAAGAAGTGCTGTTCCGTTTCCTATTTGACCTCTCTCAGAGCTTCTCTGTTTACAATGTACTTTGTTTGCTTCCAAATGTATTTCTTCTAGTTCACCTGCTACGTGCGGTGTATTCAGAGTGAGTACAACATGTTATAAACCAACATTTAGGAGAAATATTCGCTATACAACAGAGCAACAAGAAGAAACACACGTTCCAGATGCAGCAACTGAAAGAGAGCAAGCTGACACGTGGTCTCAAAAGGCCTAATTGTACTGGCTGCCAAACTACACTTAGTAATTCGAACTTCCTCGGAAGCTAAGTGGAGTTTATTAGTATTCCGCTGGTAGCCTTCAGCTCTGGAGAGCTCCTGACAGCTCCAAAATGATCCAGCAGGATAGCGTGCTGCTTCTCTGCTGGACGGTAGGCATGGGGATTTGGGGAAATCAGAGCAGAATTCCTTAGGTCCCTTTTGTGACAACGGATCACTCCCGTATCTTTCACGTTGACCTGTGAGTTTGGAGTAGGAACAAGGCGTCTCCCTGGAAAGTTTTCACAGGGGACCTTGATCGTTCACTTGGAGGAAGGCCATCTTCCAAGGTGTCTTATGCAAACTGTGTAGGATCCCTTCCTCTGCTGTCTCATTGGAACTTTTGGTAAGAAGAACTGTGCTATAAGGGAAATGGACCACATCTTTCCAAATTACTCATATATTCATACACGCAGGCATATGTGTGTGTATACACACACATTTATAGGGACACGTGTTTATAAAATAAGATACACTTTTACATTATTATTTTCAGAAAAGTCAAGGGTGGGAGAAACTTGGTGAATCTTTCCCCAGGAGGAGAAGCTTTTAAATGAGTCCATTTCCTCCACGTCGGGCAGTTCTGTGAATCAGTGGGAAAAGAAGGTAACATCCTGGGCCAGAAGTGTCAAGGTGTTTCTTATCCGCTGTATTCAGCTGGCTGCAGACTTCTGGGCATCTTCTCTCTCTTCTCAACGGAAGACTGAAGAAAGAGAAGATACAACTCTTTTGGCAGTATTTCTGAATGTTGCTGACCACTTGTGCAGTCTTTAGTTTCTTTTATACAATGAGGTAAAGCAAAAGAGTACTTTTTTCCTAAAAGTGTGTGCAGCCTTATCCACCTTTGGGAGACAGCATTTCACACCGGTGATGCCTTTCTATCCCAAGTTGTAACAAGCAAAAGGAGAGGCTTATCCTCAGCCTTTCTGCCCTTATGGTGGGCTTTGTGGTGGGTGTGGGCCTTTATGTCCCGGCTTTCTAAGAAGTATGTGAAATTACGTTTTCGGAGAGCAGAGCAAAAACTGGTTTACCCCAAGAACAGCTAAAAAGACAAGGTACTTCCTGAAGATGTGCCCTTACCGGAGCTCAGTTGGGTATTTCACATGGGAGTTATCAGAGACACCCAAATTACCAAGGGCATGTGAGTAACGCAAGTTATCCCAAAATAACCTTATGTTTTCATTAAATTACTATCATGTATACACAGGACAGTGATGCAAACAATTCTGGCTATTTGTTATCTTGACCTCTAACTTACCTTCTTTCTACATAAATAATGAAGCCTCATGGGTCCCGTATTCCTGAAATGCTTCAAGGGAGTGCCTTTTTCCAATGCTAACCTGGACAGGGGTTTATCATGTGGAATTTTTCATCCTAGTCATTTCTGTGGGGAGGGGTATAGCACAGCTGAGGGCAGACGTGCTTCCCTACGTGGTCTAGAGTGGGAAGCAGCTTCATCAGCATCCATCTTCCTACAGCGTATCCCGTGAGCCCCCTGTAAGGTCTAATTGCTGGATGCTGCGGGGTGGGAGCTTGGGTTGGTGCTTTCCTAGAGCTGAAATGGGGATTGTTGCCCATGCCAAGGCAAGCTTTAAGACTTTAACTTCTTCAGACTTACGACTGTGATCTTAATTCATGTCACCCACTAAGCGATGGAAGGATCTGTATGGTATAGCTGATTTTAAGAAATGAAACATTTCCCGAGGGTCTCTGAGTAAACAAGCAAACAAAGAATTCAAAAGAAGGCAAAGTATTACTCTATCCAATGGTAATTAATTGTTATCTGTTCTCTTTTAAGGATGCTTCAGCTGTAAATGGCGAGGTGGCTGGTTTTAACGTTATATATCATTGTCAGCATTAGCGTTACTCAACAGCCATTTTCTCCCTTCCTTTCTTCTTCCTTTTTTTTCTCCTCTGCTGTTTTTTCCTCCATATTATCTTCAGACTGGTATCTTTCAGGACTGCCCCTCCATGCACAGTCTCTGGTTGGTGGAGAACGGGTCTCCCCTTCAATACACAAACTCCGTCAGCATCGCCCGCTGGGGCGCACGCAGTCTGCTCCCCTTCCTCAGAATGCCCAGGCCCTCCAGCAGTTAGTGATCCAGCAGCAGCACCAGCAGTTCTTGGAGAAACACAAACAGCAATTCCAGCAACAGCAACTCCACATCAACAAGGTAGGCATGATGCTTTTAAAGTCTTTTCTTCCTCGTACAGCATCGACGCCAACTTCAGGCGACGCTATTTCAGAGTTTCTTGGGCAATAATGGATGTGGTCTCCACCTCCATAACTAACCGGTCTTCATCCTGGAACCTGTTTTTCATGATTTTGAGAAATCAGCAAGGATGTGGATATCCATCACCAAGGCAAGGATCAGTACCTGTGTTCCAGACAGAAGCAAGGCAGTAGAATTCAAACTGCTGGCTTTCCAGTAGTACTTTTTAAAGTTGCCATTGCTGCCGTTCATCCACATGAGGAGCTTTTGTCAGTTTTGTAGCAGCAAACATAAAATGCTGTCGAGGAATATGGGGAAAATACCTACTGCGTATATATTCAGTTTGAAAGAGAGAAGGAGCAGTAATATGGATTTGAGGGGAAAAAAAAAAAGAAAAAAGTGAGGGATTTCAGACATAACAACACCAGAAAATAATTGCAAGTGAAGATATTCAGATTTACTGAGGTATTTTTCCCTGGAATTACCTTTGGAAAGAGAAAAGCTGTTCCCATCTCCAGTCCATCTCTTAACTTGGGCCCTGTGTAAAGCGTTTCAGTGTCCCATCCATTTCATCTCCTGAAAATGAGGACAGTGTTGCTGTGCATCCCGCGGAGATTGTTTTGAAGGTCAGTTAGATGCGATTTGAAAATTGCTTTGAAGTAAGCAAGCACTATGTTTATTATCTCGCTTTCTGTAAATCACTTGGAGAACATCAGGTGAACATTGCATAGCACCATTCACAACTGCACAGATTTTGTAGTTGCTATGTAGCCAAAATCATCTCTATGGGCATCCCAATATTACAACAAAGTTGAAAGAAAGCTGCTTCGAGATGATTGCATTGACTATGCGTTAAAAAAGACAAAATCTATCCTGATGTTTTAGCCGATGGGAAGGTAAAACTCGCCTTTTGCGTGCAAGAGGTCTGATGACAAGTGGTATGGATGGAGCTGTGACGTTTTACCCCAGCTGAGGTTTTCTCCCAGGATTTCAGAAGGCACAGTCTGTTTCTAGACTTGCAATATAAAAAGGCTGTTGGGGAAGGGGGAAATCGATCATAGTCACTGTGATCTTTTTCTGACTCTGAGTTGTACTGTTTTGAGGCTTTCTAAAGACTTTTCTCAAGGGGTTCCAGTGGTGGCTTTCTTTAAGAAACAAGCAAATCCCAGTAGTAGTTTTCAGGCTCAGGAGGACAAGTTCGATGGCAGGCGGGCCTTTCAGATTGCTGCAGTTTAATTTATGGTGGAGGTTTCTCCAAATATTTTCATTGTTCCAGTCCTATGAGAAAATACAGCTACTGAGAGCTGGATTAAAAAACAAAAAACAACAACAAAAAAACCACCACCACACAACCCCCCAAAACTTTGTTTATAGACTTGAGCTAAGGCAGGATGATTACACAAGTTACTGACGTCAATCATGTACTTCTGGAGAGCTGCCACCGCGCACGGCGTGTGCCAGCCCTGGACCTCGTTCAGCCCCTTGCACTGGAGTGGTGGGGAGCCGCTGCCGCCATGGAAATTTCCCTTACCCCCCTCCAAACATGCTTCGTGACCAGGATGGTCGGACGCGGAGTGCTAGGTAGGGTTTCTTTGTTCAGAAATAAATGTCAGCTTGATGGTTTGAGGTTTTTAAGGCTTTTCTCTTGCCAATGCTTGTAAGCGTCCAAAGGCTTCGCTGTGACGTACCCGCTGAACTCATTCAGACTTTTGCTTGGACCTCCCAGGAGCTGCAGAGCGTGTGTGAGCGGAGCCCAGTGACTCCTCCTGTGGCGCTCTGAATTTCAGCTTTCTTAGAGCTGGGATCTTCCGTATCGGAGGCAGGCAGGAGGGGGAGCGTAATTAAACTGATTGCACAGGGACGATTTCCCTGGATTTGATTTATGGAAGTAACGAGTTCAAATCGTTTCAGTACTAGCGCTGTATGTGTGTGGCAAATTTATCCCGTGGGATAGCATCCAAGTGCTGACATGGAAAAAGACTTTTCCCAGACGCACAGATATTTTAAGACCCTTGTGTGTAGGAGAGTAAGGGCACAACTAAAAATAATGTAGTAGATTGCTGCCTTTTAATTATTAGCAGAACTGACAGCACTGTTAAGGTTGTGTTGGATTTCCTGTAAATAATATGTTTTCAATTGCTTGTGGTTTTTCCAAACGTCAAGATTTTGGCCTTAAACTTTCCCTGTTAGCTGTCTACATCAGATGAAATTTTTGAGAAGATTGCAGCCTAAACAAGTCTTGCTGTTTGCAAGAAGGTGACTAAGGAAAAAGACGTTGTTTTGCTCCTGATTAAAAATATAAAGAATAATCATCTAGGGGATTGAGCTGTGAAGCTTTGGTGCCGGAAGCTTTGGAGCAGTAACTTGGAATTGGACAAACGAAGACAAAGCGGGTGCGAGGGGTGGGCTGGGTGGGACAGGGCTCCCTGGGCTGACCGGAGTGGGGAGTGCTCCCCAGGATGTGGTCCCTTCCAGCGCGGGCTCTGAAGCCCTTGGTCTACCACTCTCAGGAGCGAATCGGGGATTGCTTGAGTGTAGCAGAGCGTATGGTTCATCCCGTTCGGGAGCTGACGCACTAAGAGTGACTCCACTGGCCCACTCCAAGGCTCTGTGTGGAAAATGAGGGTTCCGGCCCTGCACGTCTGGTGTTCACACACAAACCACACAACACCCCCCAAAAAAGGGGATGAAAGAGATGTGCATGAATAAAAAGAACATTATTGAAGATGCCAGACTGAGCATTCAAGCTAGGACATGGGAGTAGTTACGTTTCCCATGCAAGTCTTGCTCACTTTCTCTGTTTTCGCATCTTTTTGATCCAATTTTTTGCTAATCAAGTGGTATCTCTTTTAAAAGACTCTGAAGGTAGTACAGAGAAGGGTAAGAGCAAGGCTGCACTCCAGTGACTTGCTGCCTCACTTGTTGCCGAAATCAGAGGATGCATAAGGAGTGGAAGAGGGAAAGAAGGGCCGTAGGGCTGAGGCAGCTTGAAGCCGCGGCAGGGAATTGGCTTTCTGCGCTCTGCCGCAGCGCCGTGTCCCACCGAGCGGATCCACCAGCGGGCAGCTCACAGTGGCGCGCTCCTCTTCTCCATGCTGTTTGCAGGACAGGGAAAGGGAGATGCTAGCTGCAGAGTTATGCTCGCACACCTAAAACATACAATCTTAAAATCAACCATACCGTATGGAAAACCCCATCCCATGGGGTTTCATAATCTCTGCCCTGGCTGTGCGTTTGATGGCATGGAGCAGCTCTGCTCCCTGCCTGCCGTCGAGTCATGGTGAACACAGACGTGCTAATATTTGCAGAGCACTTGTGTGCTCTGGTGTTTACACTGCAAAATCGTAGGTAGAAATCAACAGCTCTTTCTTCATAACTGGGGTGTGAGACATTAAATGAGATCCTGGATAAGATACTGAATCGCTTCCTGCCAATCGAGCTGTGTGCAACCTTTGATCGGAATGAGGTATGTGCCCTAAAACAGTAAATACTAAACAGTCCTGAAAAGAAAAGCTATACATTAACGTAGGTGCATGGGAGCACTGACCTGAAATTACACGGGCAACATGCACTCGTGTTTTCCACCTTTTTGCGTGTTTAGTATTCAGACCTCGGGAATGGATTTTCGCCATGGCTGGAGGAGCTTTGCTGGGTGGGGGGGCTTGTTTTACCATACCATAAATGTATACAGCAATCCCAACATCTTCAGCAATTACAATTTCCCTGCAGACTTCAGTCTCTTTTAAGATGCAAGTCTTAGTCTTTTACATATGAGAGAGGGGAGCCGTGATATGCTCATGGTTCTCTGTGGCATTTGGAAGTCAGCATTGGGGGGGAGTGTTCTTTTGTTGTGACAACAAACCAGGTAAAGTAGGACGCTGTTCTGAGTAGGCTCCAAGTATTTTGAGTTAAGTATTTATCATGCTTTTCAGCATGATAGGTTTTGAAGCCTTTCTAAACAGAAATACGCAAGTGAGATTTCTGTAAATTCATTGCTGGAAAGCTCAACTTTTTACCTTTCTGTAATGAAGATTAGTCTTTTGGCTTTATTCCCCTGGATGCATAATTCACGAAGCCTTACAAGAACAGATAATCTCCCTTTTAGCCCTGAATTGTGCTGTTAAGTAGATTAACACTGAGCTTCTGTGGTCAAATTATGGTGCTTCTGAGTAAACCCCATTTTTAGCACACTCTGGAAAAGTGAAGGGTTTTTTCCTGCTGTAGCATACATATGGCAACGTATATATGCCAGATTACAGTGCCTCAACTTGTCTGGTGCAGCAGTATTGGGTGGATAAATTTTTATTAACACCTAGACTTCAACCTTGCTATTTCCTCATTTTTTTTCCTTTTTTGGAACGCGTTAACTGTTTAGCCTCAAATGACTCCTGGAGTAGCATTTCATATTCAATGTTTAATTTGTAATATTAGAAAAATACAGTGTATTGGGTTGTATTGTACAGCATTCAGGTAGGGCTGTTACCCTTTGTTTAAGGGAAGCCTGTTTTGGAAGCACCTAGAACATAACTTTGGATATAACGAGTACATTATAAGTGTTTAAAAAGATCTCCGGAAAACCTCCTGCAGCATTCCTGCTGAGTGTCTCAGTCGGTGGAATATGAAATGCCGTTCAGCAGGATGCGAGACGCTTGGCATTCGTGTGCTTGTGCATTGTCACAGCTGTTGCTGCCCGAATGCTGTGAAGTGGTTTTGCCAGAAGCCGTTGTTCCGCAGGGTGTCTGTTGCTGCAGATCTGGCGGTATGTAGATGTGTACCTGATATAATCAAGCCCATAACTCCAATGGTTTGGGAGAGGGGGGGAACGAAAACAGCTTCTGCTGGTGCCAAGGTATTCTTCTCGCTCCCCCTCCTTTTCCCCTCAGGCGGTCCCTCTTCTTTGATTATTACAGTTGGGTCATTCCCATTCATCTAGAGGCAAAGGCCAGCAGTCTTGTGGTCCTTCCAGCAGGTAGGCTGCCTCACACATTTTTTTCCTGCTGTCTCATCGCTTCAGGAAAAAAAAACAACCAAGAGATTTTTCTTTGCTGCAGAAGGCTCTGCCAGCTCCCTACATGGCCTGTGCCTGACTCAGTCTCTCCTCATCATCCCTTATCATCTCTTGTTTCTCTTTAGTCTATGAAAATTAAAAATTAGGCTCTCCCTGTTCTGCAAGGGATACCTCTCGTGGGAAGAGCCATATCAGTAGCCAGAAGAGCAGGGCATGTGTTATCAGTTCCAAGTGATTAGTTCAAGCCCCCAGCAATATGTTTTCTTCTCCGAGTACTTGTCCACATGCTCTGCTCCCCTGCAGGTACACTCTTGACTTATGCCTTCCTGCTAGTGCTTTCGTTTCCTTTGAGCATCTCAGCCGGTGTACCCGCTCCACACCACCTACCTCCCACCTCTCTGTTCCTAGTCACATCCTTGACTTGAGACCAACACTTTTTGGCTGGCTGTCGTAGGATACTTTTGAGCTGAGCTTTTATATTCTCTCTTTTTTGCACTGTTTTTTCTCGTTTTTACCAAAGCTGTGTTTCTAGCTATCCAGAGTTGTTCTCTTTCTTCCCCGAGTTTGTCCTTGATCTCCAGGAGGAGAAGGAGGTTTCTGCTCGCTTCTGCACAGCATGGCACGGTCAGGGCCAAACCAGTCTGTTGTCCTCCCTTGCTTCCTGGCTTCTCTCTTCCTCTGGTCCGTGGGACATGCTGTGCCACCCCACCAACACCTGTGTGCCCCTAGTGCTGTTGAAGGGGGAGCAGGACTCTGCATGGTGGACGTTACCAGCACAGGAGAGGCTGAGGCTGGCTGCGTCCCAGTTGGTACCTTCTGCTACCTCTCCCCATTCCCGAAACAGGGAAGTCACTCCACCCCACTGGGTGTGATCTGCACTTCCCAGGACAGTGGTCCACAGTAGTGATGTCTTGTCCACCTTCCAGCACATCCTTATCTGCACAAAGTTTTGACCAGCTGTACTTATCTGGCAAAGTGGAATGGGGTTTTGGCATGTTGTCAAGTACGATCTCTGAGTTTCTACTACCTGTAGATAACCCTGGGTGAGTTGTATGGAAATGTGATGATCTGTCCTGAAGTTTGAAGGTGCATGTGGTTATGTTTTCAGCCTCCAACCTGTGCACTTTGACGCACACCGGTCTGTCCAGCAACGCTGAATTCTCTGAAGGGAATGACTAAGGTATTCCCTCCACCAGAGATGCCCTTTGCCAGAAGACTGTTACAAATCTTATATTTTAAAGCAGTCCTCTCAGTCATTCAAACTTGTTCTCTGCTTTCAGTAACCATTACCATGATGAGCAACACTGGAGAAATGCCACGTTCCTATGTTGGACTCCTAACCTGGAAACGGTCTTGAGAACAGGTCTATCTCAAATTTTACTTAAAGTCATGCCCAACTTCAATCTCTGTCAGTCTTTGATAACTGAGGTGGTCTGTCGTGTTCGATGTTGAAGGAGCCTTGTCCTTTTAATTGTGCAGGACCAGAAATTTCTTTTGTAACTGTTTGTCATCTTAGGAGAAAGATTCAGAGGTGCACAGCTTCATCGGAGTTGATCTATCCAAGTAGGAAGCTTTGCTGTACAGTCCTGTGGAAGTTCTTCAGCTCTGATTCTGTTTCCCAAGGAGCTCTTCAGCCAACTTTTAGAATGAGCCAGGTCCCTGTGATACTTGTTGCCTAAAGAAAAAGTGCATTAGTTGTAACCTTCTGGGAACTTCTCAAGCATGTTTCTGTTGGGGAGTCTTCATTACTCTGTGATGAGTGAACAGAGGTTTCTAGCCTATTTAGCAGTATCTTAAAAGTTTTGATGTCCTAAGAACATACCACTACAGAGGTGTTATGAAGCAGTAGATAGGTTGTATCTGGTAAACATACCAGATGCCAGCTGACCTGAAATTCTGCTAGCAAAGAAATACAGCCTTTTTTTCCTTATGAAGCATTTAGCAGAAAAGTGATGAATTATTTGTTTTTCCTTGTACTGGGACCTGATATCACAATGATTGTTTTTTTTTTTTTTTTTTTCTTTCTGTTGTTTGTATTTCAAAGAGGTAGATAAGAAATCTCGCCAGCTGTATTGAGCCTTTTAAAAATGTTTGTGACTGGAGATGTGTAGTTTCTTCCATACGGAAATAGTTAGCTGTCCAAGCCCAGAAAGGCGGTGCCTTTAATAATGTTTTATGGTAGCAGTATGTGATAGCCTGAGGTGACTATGTTTGAAAATAGAGGAGTAACCTCATTGCAAAGAATGCTGGAGAGCTAATTAAGGGCAGGAGAAGTTATTTATGGTGGATTGTGTAATTGTTTACTATTTCAGATATATTTGTAAGCATTTTCAATGCTATCTTAACTTTATATTCGATCCCTTGCACGTTGATTACCTTAGACTTTCTTAAATTACATTTTCACGTGTTCATAAAATTGCAAAACCGGAAGATTTTTAGGGAGTTTTAATGAGCCTGGGATACACACACTCATGTATTATATGGAATACGTTTATAACAAAGTGCTTTCTTTGCAAAATTGTCCTTTAAGAATAGGGTTGCAGTAGCTGGAACAAGTGACATACCAAGAGATTCGCTTTGTATTAGGAGAGCAAACTGAATGTCTTTGTCATTGACCACTTGATCTTTCAACCTTCATTGTAGCATTTTACACATGTGTTTTTCATTTAATTCTTACATTTTTATGGAGTTGGAATAATTTAGAACTTCTAGGGAATTACACTGCTTCTCATTTCCATTAGATTTGACAATGACATTGTAAGTTATTTTCCCAGCAATTACCTTGCGTAGTTCATAAGTTCAAAAGGTATTAAGTTCAAAGCTTGAGTCCTTCGATCCAAGCAGAAAAAAAAGGTAGTAGAAGACGGTTTATGATGATTTAATTATCTTTAAAACAGATTATATTCATCAAGGCTGAGAAAGCTTAAAGAAAATTGATGGAAGAACTGCCTTTAGCTTAACATGGCTTAGTTATCCAATGTGTATTACAAGTAATGAAACTGGGGGGGTGGGAGGTACCTCAAAAAAATCCTTGAGAAGTTTTGATCACTGAATCTTTTAGGTTGGCAGGAAGCTCATGAGATCATTTAGTCCAATGTCCCTGCTTGAGCAGGGTCAGCTAGAGCAAGTTGCCCAGGACCATATGCAATTGGGTTTTGAATATCTCCAAGGATGGAGACTCCAAAGCCTCTCTGGGCAACCTGCCCAGAGAGTGTTCAAGTGTTTGACCGCCCTTACAGTAAAAAATGTGTTTTCTTGTCTTCAGAAGGAATTTCACGTGTTATAATTTGTGCATGTCGCCTCTTGTCCCGTCACCTGTGAGTGCAACCCATCAGGTCCCATGGACTTATGTATGTCTGGTTTCTTTTAAGGGTTCCCTAAACCTGGTGGTCCTCCACCAAGGGTAAGTCTTCCTCGCTCCAAACTTCCGATCTGGTCTCAGGGGCCTGGAATTTCTGAAAGACAGTCTTACTAGTAAAGAAAGCATTAAGTGCCATGGCCTTTTCTATGTCATTTGTCACCAGGTCCCTTCCCCCATTCAGCAGTGGGCCCATGATTTCCCTGCTCTTGCTCTTTTCTTTCTTGATGCCCTTCACACCCCTTGCCAGATTCAACTCCAGGTTGGCTTTCTTTGGCTTACTTAACACCATCCATATGAGACCAGATAGCAAGTCTCTGCTCCTCTTGGGTCACCTGTCCTGCTTCCCGCTCTTGTACACTGCCTATTTATATCTTGATTTCAGTTGGGAGCTCCCTGCTTATCCACGCAGGCCTTCTGCAGACTGTGCTCATTTCTTACTTGTTGGGATGGATCTTTCTTGAGCTTCTAGAATCCTTGACTATCATCCGGCTTTCCTGGACCCCTCAGTTCTCCAGGGCTGTATCCCATGAGACTCTTCCAAGCAAAACCCTGAAGAGGCCAAAATTTGCTCTCCTGAAATCCCGGGCTGTGGTCCTGCTTTTTGCCCTGTTCCCTCCTCTTCAGATCTTCAACTCCACCATCTCATGGTCACTGCAGCCAAATCTGCCTCTGTGACTTCCACATCCCTGAATAGTCCTTCCTTGTTTGTAAGCGTCAAGTTCAGTAGAGCTTCTTCCTTGTTGACACTTTGGTCACATGTGTCAGGAGTTCATCATCAATGCACTCAAATCTCCTAGATTGCTTGAGCCCTGCTGTATTGTCCTTCCAGCAGATAGCAGTCCCCCATGAATAGAGATAAAGTCTCAGATGAAGTCCCTCATGAAGACCAGGACATGTGAAAGTGAGGCTTCTTCAGGGTGTTTGGATGAGGCCTCATCTAACTCTACCTGATCAGGAGGTCTACACCAGTCTACCACTACAAGAGCACTGATCTTGTCTGTCCACTTACCTTGACATTTAAGCTCTTGACTGACTCCAGATTCCTATCAAGGTGCAGAGTTCCATGCATTCCTGCTCCTCCTTCCCATAAAGGGCAACTTCCCCTCCTCCCAGCCTGTCCTTCCTAAAAAGCCTGTATCCCTCCATCACAGCACTCCAGTCATGTGAGCTATCTCACCACCTATCCATGATCCCAGGGAGGTCATAGCCCTGTAACTGCATGCAGACTTACATTCCTCCTGTTTGTTACCCATGCTGCATTCTCTCACTTCAGAGAGGCGCCCAAGTGTGCCAGTTCGCCAGGACAGGCTGGAGACCTTCTGTTCGGCAGGCACCCCCTTCTTTACATGCTGCGTTCAAAGGGATGCCACTTCAGCTCTTTTTTGTTGATTGCCATGTCCTTTCTGATCACGCCACCCCAGGCCCTTGGCCTGCTTACCTTGTCCCCAGCTTCTTCAGCTGGTTGTTGAGGAACCGCTCCCTCACCTGTTTCTACTTTAAAACTCTGACTACCGGTTTGGCCAGCCTGTTGGCAAAGGTACTTTTTCCCTGTTTAGTCAGATGGATCCCATCTCTTCCAAGAAACTGTGGGATCTCAAAGATGGTTCCATGGTTGTAGAAACCAAAACCCTCTTGCCAACAGCAGCCAGTTGTTGATCAGTACAAAAATATCAGCTCCTGTCACTAAGAGGGATGGGCTGCACCCCAATCCATGCTGGGGGGGGCTGCGTGAACCCCAGAGCTTTAAACTTCTAGGCAAGGTAATGCCCTTCTGCTTGTCCTGCTCTTCTCAGGAGTTGAGGCATCTGAAACACAGTAATCCATAAAGGCTGGAAAGCTGTAGCCCTGTGTCCTGGTCCTTGCAACGCTCCATTTTTAAAAGCTTTGAGGCCCAGTTATTTGAGATCCTCTGCCGTAGCTATGAGCAACCTCTTGCTGTCCTTGCTGTGATACTTGCAGGCAATTAATCCTTTATATTACGTTCATCAGCCTAAATCTGCTTTGTGTAGGTTTACTTATGTTATGTGGCAGAGCCTCTCTTCCTACATTTAGGGAAAAAGGCTTAGTTTAGATTTGAGCCACCGTTCTTCAAAGAGCAAGTTACTTACAAGTAGTCACTCCTTCTGCATGTGTTCAATAAACGTGTTTTGATTTAGCTTTATTAGATTTAAAATCAATATTGCTTTTCATACCAATGACCTAATCCTTATTAAAGCTCTGCCCTGACAACTTTCAAAGTTCAGCAATTTCTTTGTAAGCCCATGAAATGGGTACAGCCTGAGCTCTTTTAAAGAAAGGAAATTGATTTATTTACCTATGCTGGATTTAAAAACAGTTCACATATTACTGTATTTTTTTTGTTGTTGTTCCAAATAAAAATCATAAGCAGTCTGAGATGGAGAACTGTGAATTTTATCTCACCAATGAACTTTCAAAAAGTTGGAGCTCCTGTGAATTACAGTGAAAATTATATTGTTCCCTTTGTTTTAGCAGCCACGTTCAGAGAAGTTCACTGCCTCTGCTTAGGAAGGTCTGGTTAGAATGACACTCTCCTTGCAGTTTGCTTCTGTACAGATGCTGTAAGTCAAGTGTCCTCAGTTTCCTCTTAATTAACTTCATGAGAGTGCAAGTTTTGGAGGACTCTATGACAGCCTCTCGCTTTACAGATAAAATTTTAGAGGGCGATTGAAGAAGCTGTGCAAACAAGGTAGCAGAAACCCTCTTAGAGAGTTTGTGTCTCTCTTACTTTTTTTCAGAATTTAATTGCCAAACGTATTGATGGCTGTTACACTTCTCTGTGGGTTTGTGAGTGGGTTAACATCCATAGGTGTGTAGGTGCAAGAAGCTCTTATTTCTTCAGAGGGAAAATCAAGTGGAAAATTAAGGGACCGTCATTGCTTGGGACACAGGATTTCATAGTGCTTAATGCCAAGGTTAGCCTGACCTTTCCCTTGAGTGGTTGTTTTGGACCTAGCTTATAAGATAAAAGCTATAATTCACAGTTGCTCTTTTCATGAAGCTGGTTCTTTGAGGATAAGAGTGAACTTTACCTGTGTTTGAGTTACATTTTATTTATCGGTTAACCTCTGGGATGTTTACAGATTATATCAAAACCCAACGAACCAGCTCGCCAGCATGAAAGCCACCCTGAGGAGACAGAAGAAGAGTTACGGGAACACCAAGCCCTTTTGGAGGAGCCATACAGCGACAGAGTCGCAAGCCAAAAGGAGGCCCCAGGGCTGGCCAACATGGTACAAGTGAAGCAAGAGCCCATCGAGAGTGATGAGGAAGAAGCAGAGCCGCAGCAGGAGCTGGAGTCTGGGCAGAGGCAGGCTGAGCAGGAGCTGCTCTTCCGTCAGGTGAGCTTGCAAAATACCAAATGTGGGACGTGGTTCTTTGTAGAAGATGGTTTGGTTCTTGGTAGTCACGTTATACTACTCTAAAGGGGAGAAGCTTGGGGGAACCAGGTCTTGAGGATTAGCTGTGTAAACAAACCTGCAGGTAAAAGCAGGGCTGTCCTTCCCTGGAGTCACTGAGTCAACTCTGAAGTCCCAGGGAGGAGAATCTGGATCACCTCCACAAAACACAGTCAATGTATTTGCAGCTACTGAGACACTTTATGTTTGTTTCTTTGGGAAAACAAAGTGTGTCTTAACATTTTTGAACACTAAATACTAGCAGAGTAGTATAGTAGATTTTAGTATTTTAGATTTTTTAGTATAGTAAAATTTATTTTGGTTTTGTGTTTTAAAACAAATTGACTGCCCTGGAGAAGGGCTGGAACATGGGATGAGGTTCATTGGAGGGGTTCCTTCTTCAGACCTGGAGGTCCCAGAGATTGCATCTGTGCTCGCTTTTGAGGGTAGACACCAGAGGCTTGTGGATTGCAAGTGATAAATCCAATAACGAGGTAGTAATCTTTCCAATTACATGGCAGTCTCCCAAAAAGCTGCCTGTTGTGGTGGTAGTAACGAAGGTGAGAAGGTTGTGATTCTCTTAAGGCATCAGTGCTCTGCTTATCTTCCCAGTGCTTAGTGCTCAGCATCTGGCTGTACCCACAGCCGTGTGTAATCCCCATGCGGGATCTGCAGCCGGGAGCAGATTGCTGTAGCCGTGCCAGGGTGTAGCTCTGAGTAAATCCATGGCCCTTGTCTAGGGAAAGCCGACTTGTGCCAGGTTTGCAGTTGCAACGTCTGTGAATCAGGTGCAAATCGGTTGCTCCGTGTAGTCATTTGCATCTCGCTGCTTGCTGCCTTCTTCCTAGCACTGCAGAGCTGACCTGTGCATCCCACAGGGATGTCACTGGCTGTTGGTCAGAGACTACATTTTCAGTTCCTTATTGAGCAGCGTTGTCTTCATAACAGCGCTGCATTGAAGGATCAATGCCATTGCCAGCCATGCTTTACAAAGTGTTATTTGATTTGCATAGTCACATCTGAGCCTCTTTGCCTTAGTAAATAAATAAATGAATGAAATGTGCTGCTAATGATGGACCACAGTGGTACCATGTTCCTCTGGAAGTGCAGCCCCACCCCCCCAGGTCCTAGTCCTGAACGCATGGTCACGCTTGAGGAGTCTTAAAAATACTATGTCCTTTTCTATTATTTTACCTCAAAGAGGAGAAGGACTACATCATAGAAGAAATGGGAAGGTTGTTAGTCTGTGGCTGGAGTGTGGCAAGCTGGAACAACCATCCCTTCTGACCAAGAGCCTGTCCAGCTGATGGTGTGGCTGCACAGAGAACGAGCTCGGTTGAAAACTCCCTCTCCTGCCTGAGGTCTGGTGGAACCAGACTCATTCCCTGCGCTGGGGCCTCTCGCTGTTAAATGCCCCAGTGCAGTGGTGGAGAGGAGCACAGGGGGAGGAAGATGTGACCAGTCCCAGGGGGAAGATGGGG
Source organism: Larus michahellis (assembly GCF_964199755.1). NCBI lineage: Eukaryota > Metazoa > Chordata > Aves > Charadriiformes > Laridae > Larus > Larus michahellis. The sequence goes on from NC_133902.1 coordinate 37,244,661, forward strand.
CTGCTTCTGCTAATGACCCTGCCAGCATGCACTGGCATTGGGACTCTGGTTTGAAGATGCTGCGCTTGCCTGACTTCGCTCTAGAAATGTGCACATTTTCATTTGCTGCACATGTGTGTGTCCACTCATTTATCAGGGAAAGGAGTCCAAGCCAGCAAACCTTAAAACCCCTTTTGTGAAGGCACCATGCAGACTTTCAGCAACTACCTGCTTTTTTTCCTCACAGCAAGCCCTTCTGTTGGAGCAGCAACGCATTCATCAGCTGAGAAACTACCAGGCGTCACTGGAGGCAGCAGGCATGCCTGTGTCTTTTGGAGGACATCGGCCTCTGTCCCGTGCACAGTCCTCACCTGCCTCGGCCACCTTCCCGATGTCTGTACAGGAGCCACCCACTAAGCCAAGGTTCACAACAGGTAATGTTTTGGAACACCAGAGGCTGAAGCGGTAGGGCTGTGGGTACCGTTTTGCCTTATGTTGTGCTTTTCTGCCCTGTCCCTGCAAAGCCATCTGTTTGGGGTCTGCGCCTCAGCTGTGTTTGCGATCTCTGTACCATCCTGTCTTCTCCGAGGATAAGATTCAGTCATTTTATGCCCTGTTGTCCTGCTTGTCCCTTCCCCAGAGGGACAGACACCCTACAGTCCAGACAGAAAATAACCTGCAAAAATCAATAGAAGCACAGCGCAGTACTTTAATTATGTATCTCCAGAAAAAAAAGGATGAGTCATATGCTGTGGCAGAGCTGATTTAGATGCAAGGCGGAGAGAGGCAATGTTATTGAAAAAGGACAGCGTGCCAAATGCAGTATCTGTTGGCTGTATTTTCTGCACCTTCTCCAATCCCTGCGCAATCCCATGCTGTAAGTTATCCACCCCGAGCTCTGTGCCAGCCTACCCTTCTTCCTTCGGAAACACAGTCTTTGCCCAGGGGTCCGTGCCTGTAGGTTAGGAAAAGTAAGGTGAGTTAATTATTGCAAGTTCTCAGAGTGCAGAAACAAGCCGAAGAGTATTTTCTTACCTTTTGGGTATTCTTCTCAAAGGAAAATTGAGTACAGTTTTGCATCTGTCTAGTGAAAACCACAAGTGCAAAAAAGGTGTTAATCTCCCCACAAAGGTTAAAGATGAAAAATAATTGTTCTTCCTGAATCCTGACAATGAACTTTTTTCCACCAAAATCCTTTCTGTCTCTTCAGTAGCCTTAGTAACAGATCAAAGTTAATTTATATGCAGCAACTTTCCAAGCCCTGTGTTGAGTGATTAGGCGGGCTAATTTTGAAGTCCGCCTTCTTCCCCAAATGTCAAGCTCTATTTTGTGAATGAACATTTTGCAATGTGATGTATGCCCTGGGAAAAGGAAGGGGGAAAAAAAATCCCGAACGCCCAAATAAGAGCAACACATGATTTTGTTTCTCTTTTACTTATCCATTTATTCTTGTTTAACCCACACTTTTTACATCATTAAAATCATCACTGTGAATCAGGTTTATTTTCAGACACTGGTATAGTAATAGTGATATGCTAAATGTGACTTTGTTCTTCAGCTGCTAGCTGCGGGCTGGGAATAATGTGTGATCAGCTCTGTAAAAACCCAAGTACTATCTCATTTTTGCAAATCAGCCCTTGAAGTCTCTATTTGTTGTTAATATCGAAACCTTAAATTTCAGCAGAACTGCATTTCTAATGCGATCGGTTATAGCAAGATTATTCTAGATTTTGGCTTTTGCCAAGGATGCAAATCCCCTGGCTCATGGTCAAACCAGATGAAACTTGAGCATCTAAGACACTTAGACCCCAACATTTGTGCTTTAAAAACAGGGAAGCCTGGCCCTACTTTTAGAGATTATTCATTCCTTCTCTTTCTTCCCGTCTCCTCCTCAGGTATTTAAGTTGCCTTGTCAATCATACACGAGACTTTGAACATACAATAACATTTCCTACCAGAGGACATAAGTTTGACTCAGAAATGTGCCTCTAAATTTCATTTAAAATTACAGGTAACAGTAAGAATGCACATTTGAGAACTGTGCTGCTTTGAAAAGACACAATGTTATGATTTATTTTCCTTGGAGGCAGGGTTTAAAAAAAAAAAAGTGGCTTAAAATAAGAGGTGGAATATCACATTGCTTTTATATAGCACTGCACAATCCAGTGCAATGATATGAAGAAAGCTTAGAGCGTGTCACCTGTTAAATATCCTTTTCTCACCATTTATCCATGTTAAGACTCCAAGGGCTTTATTTTTTCATTGCCTTCTATCTTAGGCAGTTCTCTACACTTATGCTAGGTGAAAGGAGGAGGGAAAACATGATAAAATGCTTTCAAGGGAGGAAGTGTTGTTGGGCATCTACTGGCACCAATAAAGGTGGTCCTTCACCGTACATAAAAGGCCTACTTCTTATGCAAGGGGAAGGACTAATTTAATTAACCATCACTATCTACTTAACCGTGGCAGGAAAAAAAGAGCCTACTTCTCTATGGGCATGCAAATGTGGAGAGGAAAGGCAGGCATTTCAGCTGTTGAACACGTGTGTGTGAGTTAGATTGCTAATGTTTTCTTGAAGTTGTCCACGGTGTGTTGGAGATTGTGTTTTGGGAGGTGGATACTGAAGCCTAATCACTAGGATTGAATTATTCTTTGAAAGGCAGGAAATTAAAGTCTTGGGTATTTTTCAAAGCACGCAGTGCTGAAGTGCATTGGGCTTCTTTTTCACCAGGAAAAATCCATCTGTGTGATAAGTGACTGCTCTGGAGACAGTTTCTAACATGATCATGCACTTTGGATTTCAGAGGAATTAAGATTTGAATTGTTGTGATTATTTTGTGAGAGGGCTGGAAAAAACAAACCTCGTTCAATGGCCCTAATGAAGCCAACCATGATCATTCCAACACGAATGTGGCTCTTAAGAGATCAGTTGCTGTCCAATAGACAAAGTAATTGTTCATCGCTTTCATGTTTGGGATGTTGTATAGAAAATGCTTATGCTTTCTCTGGGCAAAATTAGGACCAGAGAGCTGGCAATTCTCGGTTTTATGTATAATTTATTTTCCTGTCTCTCTCAGTGACCAGTACCTGAGACTTCAAAGGTATAGGGGAAGAACAACATAATACACCTCTCAAACATGATGTGCATTACTCCACATGAAAGTGAAAACAGTGCCCTTCCTGACTTCTTCAAGCAATCAGTTTTATGTCCTGAAGCATGACATTTAATTTTCCTTCCTACTAGCATATAAAAGAAAGCTAGTCCTTGAACTTGTCCTCGCTAGCACGAGTAGCCCCCTTGACTTTAATGAATGCTTCTGCGTGCACTGTTCTACACACTTGAATAAGACTTCTCAGGTTAGGCCATTAATTTGCATAGCTCCAATTATCCAGTCTTTGATCTCCTGTAAAAATGGTTCCACAAATTATTCTGATGGTTCTGCATTAAAGTATTTTTCATTTCTGATGAAGGCATTTATTCTCTCCTGTGCAGAGCAATATAATTATCTGAACCTCAAATCGCATGTTTGTTCTGCCAAGAAAAGCGAGTTGGTTATGCTTTAGTGCTGACCTTTAAAAATTATTCTTCTCATGTCTTAAAGACTATTGCTTCCAGCACCACTTAATTTAACTTGTAATGGCCAATGTAGTTTCGTATTTTAAGCTTAAATTGCCAGGCTTTGCTTTGTGTGTGTGTCTTCATCTGAGTGTCCCCAACCACAGGAATAAACTTGGAAGAGTTCCCTTCTTTCCGGTGGTTTAGTTTTTTAAAAAGAGAAATGTTGAGTGACGTGTGATTACAGTACGGAATAACTTCATTGAGACACTACTGTTATCACTGAATCAATGGGAAAGGCGAGACTTTATAAATCAACCAAATTCTGTAAACCCCACTGTAGTCTCGTTAATAAATAGAGACGAGTAGGGGTCCTATCACTCCCTTTTCTGAAAACCTTTTCTTTAAGCCCTTCACCTATCAACGTTGAATAGGCTCAGTTACCAAAATCCATTGTAGACGTACACGTGTATTTCAAACACATGAAGCTCTCCAGTGCTTGGTGTTGCCGATGAGGAGGTGCTGGTTTGTGTGGCCAGGGATCTCACCCACAGCCACCTTTCATCTCGTCAGTGCAGCTCTCTTAGCTGGCACTGAGTCAGAGGAGCTGATAAATGCCACTGCCTACTTCTGAGCTGGCACCAAAGCTCCTCCAAAAAAACTGGGAGATACCTGGTGGATCTGCTGCACTGTGGGAAGACAAAGGAGGAAGGGAAGAATGTAAGGTCAGTGCAAAAAGCTGCTTTTTCATTTGCATTTATCTTTGGTTTGAGCTGTGTTGGCTTCTGCCCTACCAGGCTCTAGGGTTACCCAGGTGCTTTCAATCTGGCTAGGCATTGCTTTACCTGGAGTTGCATTGTGATAGTTTTTCAGGAATTGCTATTTAAAACTTAAAGACTTGGGGAAAACACCCTTTGAAAAAGAAACTTGCAACACAGATGCATGTATCGACCATTTAAATGGTCTTAGACCCCTTCCAGCTTTGTAGTGCGTTCAGTATAATTCACTGCCAGGTTGTGCCCAGCGCCCAAGTAACGAAAAGATTTGTTAGAGCAATGGCATTAAGCATCGTCTGGGAATCCAGGAGGTGAGCATGAAAAGGCTGCTTAAAATAGATAGCTTGAAAATGCTTGGGGTTTTTCCACAAGCTCATGAAGGTATTGCATGAACTAGCTTCAGATTTATCTCCAGGTTGGAGTGTCCTTTACAAACGCGGTGCAGCTTTTTCTTCTTAGCTTTCCCATCTTATATTTTACTTTTCCCATTTCCGTTAGTGAATTCTCTGACGCACTGTCTTGCCTGTGCTCGATGCAGTCTGCTTTCCCATCACCCTTCTCTTTGGCCATCACCTGAATACCTCAATTGCACCATCTTTTAGTCCTTGGTCTCTAGGGTCAATGCCCTCAGAGGGTGCAGTCCTGGCCCTCCTGATGCCAACAGCAGAGTGCCTGGGGAGTGAAGGGAGCCAGAGTTGCACCCAGACAGGTCAAGAAGAGCGTGGCCAGCAGGTGGAGGGAGGTCATCCTCCCTCTCTGCTCCACCCTGGTGAGGCTGCATCTAGAGTGCCGTGTCCAGTTCTGGGCTCCCCGGTTCAAGAAGGACAGGGAACTGCTGGAGAGGGGACAGCAAAGGGCTACCAAGATGCTGAGGGGACTGGAACATCTCTTATGAAGAAAGACTGATGGATTTGGGTCTTTTTGGTCTGGAAAAGAGACGGCTGAGGGGGGATCTCATCAACACTCATAAATACTTAAAGGGTGGGTGTCGGGAGGATGGGGCCAGGCAACAGGACAAGAGGTAAGGGGCACAAACCTGAGCATAGGAAGTTCCACCTAAACATGAGGAGGAACTTCTTTACTCTGAGGGTGGCAGAGCCCTGGCACAGGCTACCCAGAGAGGTGGTGGAGTCTCCGTCTCTGGAGACATTCCAAACCCACCTGGACACGTTCCTGTGCCACCTGCTCTGGGTGACCCTGCTCTAGCAGGGGGTTGGACTGGATGATCTCCAGAGGTCCCTTCCAACCCCTGCCATTCTGTGATTCTGTGAGCTATGTAATGAATGACTTGCTGCTTGCACTCTTTTTTTTGTTTAAATTCAAGGCTAGTTGTTGACTCTGAATATATATGTCGAATATATACACATGCACCATTTGGCTTTAAATGTATAAAGCCTAATTGGAGTCCCCATAGGTATGCCTGGAAGTCAGAGAAGGCAGAACCACTTTCTTTCCTTTAATATGAATGATTTAGCCCAACCTGGTGCGGTCCCATATGGAGTTCTGCATGGGGTTCTTTTGAGCAACAGGTACTTTGTCAAAAGTATTTGTCAAAATGCATGACGGCCCCTGAAGATGAGTTTCCTTCAAAAGTAAATTAACCTCAGAGGCGAGGTTACTGCAGAGCTTGCGCTACTATCAATGAACTTGGACTGGAGAGTTCTCCTGGACAGCCAGCCTTACCATTGGGCTACAAGCTTCTCCTCAGGTGACATTTACAGCGCTTGGCTTTGCCCAGCAGCTCCTGATGAAATTTGAGGCTGTGAATCAGACATGGGAGACCTCTACAGAGCTTTGCAACACGATCTTATTTAACTGAACTTTGGCTAACCCAAAGGCAGTCAATTAACCAGAGCTCTGTTCTCTTCCTAGAACTGAATGTGGTTTGGGGGTTTTTTTGTGGGTTTTTTTTTTTCTTTGCACTCACCTACAGCAAAGCGAGGAACTGCCAGATACATTCTCAGAGGCTGAATACCTGAAAGTGTCAGTGCCAGGGTTTGTCTCAGAGGGGAAAGCCAAATTTTTCAGTGGCAGAACATGCCTACACTCAGTCAAAAGGTGTGATTGCAGCTGGAGCCAAGCTCGGGGACAGGCAGCAGCACGGCGCTCAGCTCCAGGCTGCGTGTCCACGGATGTTCTCAGAGTCTGGTTTCTTACGAGCCCCTTTGAACTCCGTGCAGTTGCAAATTGTGCTGTTTAGTGGTACTTGAACTGGCTACGTGAAAGCCAGCTCCGGTAAGCTCCTTGAGCTGTGTTCGTGCCGCCCGCTGCAGCATAGGTGTGCTCGGCTGGTATTTCAGAGGAACGATTTCAGTTGGAGTGCAGGCCCTTTAACGTCAGGATCTGGGAATAGCTCCTGCCTTCACTGCTCATTCAAAGGCTTTGGATTCTCGTCAAGACCTTGGATTTGCAACTTTATGCTGTGGTTTCAGACAGATATTTCTTGCAAGAAACCTTACTCCTTGGGGGAAAAAAAATAAAAAACCAAGCCCTTTTGTTATGTTTTTTGGAGCTTCTGGCAGAAGGGAAAGGTAGATTTACACATTTGTCTATGTCTCTTTTGCTTGAGTGAAAAAAGGTCTTTTGTCCCCAGGTCTGCATAGCTTTGGAGGACCTGCTGTTTTCCTCCAGTGGAACATTGGCTATGAAATCATAACTCTCCTTCCAAAAACATACCCGGGCAACTCTGGAGCATGAATCAAGGTCTCCTACGCTGTTGTCATGCCATAAATACGTGGTAATGCAAGGGGATTTAGCTGCCTGACTCCCACGTTCAGATGAAACAACACTACTAAATACCTACGTATCGTGCTGAATAATTATGCCCAAGTGTGTGCTAATAGCCTTAATTAGCATGTTGTCAAATAATGTTCATGCAAAGACTTCAGTACAAACTATTTTATGAAACATGGTGCCTGCTAACAGCTTACTCCTTCTGGTTTTTAATCCCAAGCCCTGGAGTCATTTTAGCAGCAATTATAAAAGTACCCAGTGGAAAAGCTGCAATTTGGTCCCTTCCTAGATCACATTCCTGCGCCGGCACATCCATACTCAACTGTCACCTCCTTCTCTCACTCTCACAGCTTCAGCCTACAGACATGTTGGTGACTAATTTCTTTTCCGGATCTGTTGAGGCTTTCCAGAGGAAAGGATCTTTGCACGTTTGGTGCTGTCTCAAAGCAGCATCTTGGATTTTCATTTCTTAAAGCTCTGTGGCTCCTGGTAAAACACACACTGCCTTTGTCTAAAAATGTTCTGTTGAATATAAACTGCCATAGTGGGGGGGGGGGGGAAGAAAAAAGAGCTTTTTTCCATATATCTGGCAATTTATTTATTTTTTTTTAACCGAGAGCAATTTTGTAACCTCTGCTGCAGGCCTTGTATATGACACCTTGATGTTGAAACACCAGTGTACCTGTGGAAACACAAACAGCCACCCAGAGCATGCGGGGAGGATCCAGAGCATTTGGTCCCGACTCCAGGAGACGGGTCTCCGTGGCAAGTGTGAGGTAATAAAAACACCAGTGGAGGGGGAGACGAGGTGGTGGGCCTGGGAGAAAGGGAGAATTTGTATTTGTCTGGCTGATTCGACTGCTGGATTATGAGCATTTTTGGGGCTGATTTCTGGTCTGGACTGTAGTGTACATACCAAACCTGCAGTTCAGGCTGTTGATTGCTACCTGGATGTGCAAACTTTATACTGCATTGGGACTTGAGATTTTTATAGCTCCAGCTGTTGGCAATGTTTTGCCATATGTGGCCTGAATTTAATCCATTCCTAGATGACTGTGCCTTCCTAGATGCTTGTGCATCTGTCAGGAGTACTTTTCTAGTGATCTGATTTCATTGCATTGCAATGACTGTTAGAAATTTCATGAAACATTGGAGAATGCCCTTGCCCAATGTTGCAGTGGAGCTGCTTCTGTAATTTTTAGTCCTATTCCCTGTAAACTGGAAGTCCCTACCAAGCGCTGGGTTTTGAAGCTGCCAAAGCTGAGAGCAAGACATGAAGTAAGCGTGTTACTTATTATCACTCCAATCATAACAACAAAAGCTGTGGAGCAACGAGTGTGTATTTCTGTGGTTTAATAACTTTTTAAATACTCTTTGATAAGTAATGGTCAACCTATAGTGAAGATACTGTAAAAAGAATGAGGCACTATTCCATCACAAGAGGTTAAATTAACTTTATTGGACATGAATGTTTTAAAGGCAAGGCAAGCTAAGATAAAAGCTTAGATTCTAAACTAAAAAGCCTAAAGATTAAGAATAGTAATGAATAATAATTCTTATTCATAGCTAATAGCAATGATGATCAATAAATGGTACTGTGTGTTCATCAGTTCTTTGAGCATCCGAGGGGACTGAATCACCCAGTGTATTGGAGTCATGGCAGCATCAGGCTGGACGTATTTTCTGAGCAATCAGAAAAGCCATCCACTTGGTGGCAGCATTGCCATTGCCTAAAGTTCCCCATCCGACCCTTATTTATCCCTGAAGAAAGCAAGGAAGAACTTCAAACCTTAAGACCCACTTAATTGAATTTTGGGATTATTATTTGTGACCAAAAAAAAACAAACCCCAAACAAAAAACCCCCACCCCAAAGTAACAAAAGCCCATGAATACCCCACTGCTGTCTAGCTCCTCTCTTTAGAAGTAGGAGTTAAATCCTGCAGTGCTAATTTCCTTGTCTCCTAGATCTGGGTTACAGATGTTCACTGCTGTGTGAAGTTCTTCATTGTATGATCCCAGGTTATTTTCCTTCATTTAGCATTTTCTGTTGCTCTCACAATTGGAGTTCTTCTTGATGTTCACTTGCTTTCTGCCTGTGTTCCCTTTCTATTGGTGACATTCAGCCTCATCTTGACTATTCCTTTTTCTGAAAACAATAAATATGTGATGTTAGCTTACTGCCTCAATTCCAGATTTTTCTTGGCTGATGGCTTTCTTCAAGGTCTGACCTGCCATTTCAGGATAACCAGCTGCTCTAATTGCACTAGCTTCTCTCTCTGAGTAGCTTTCCTTTATGTCCGCTGTGCCCAGACCTGCGTTAAATTTTCCTTCTTTGTCTTAACTTTTCTCATTGGTTTGATGGGCACAACCTTTCCCTGTTTCTCTGTCTTCTTCCTACCTCCTCACTTCACTCTTCTGCTCTTGATATGGATTTTTTCGGGAGCCACTTGTCCACTTTCCACTCTCCTAGCCTGATGTAATTCTTTTCCGCATTGCAAAGCCATCTGGTCACTTCCCTGCCCTTCGGAGTCTCTCTGAAGCTCCTCAGTTGGAACCTGTCAATGAGCAGAGTGGAGGACCAGTATAGGGTTTTCTTTCAGTGAAGACTACCTTCACATGAAGGTGAAGGCATGGCAAAGGAACAGCTTTTTCGATATGAGTGATATTTGCTGGTAGGTCGGAGCATGGGCGTGAGCTGCTGGCATTGCCTGGGACGGTGGACTTGTGTCCTTACTGCAAGGGAGGGCACGCTGTAGACTTAACATGTAGAAATCTTTGTTCTGTGGGATGTATTCCATCATATGTTTGATTTGAAAGGAATTTTGAAGTGTGGCCTAATAATTAGGATTACTTGTAATAATTATATTACTTTTTCAAATCCCTGTGGCCTATGCCAAAGCTCCATGCGGGACAGCATGAGCTGTGCCCTCTATCCCCACCCACAGTAGCGTGCGCATGATGTACAAAACTTTCTAACTGAGCTGTTTATATGAGGATGGTGATGCAGCCTGTTATGTATCTGCCATTTTTTTAATGGATTATAACTACTCCATCTGCATAGCAGCCCTACAGGCACTCGGAAAGAAGCGAATATTTTCAGCTTTAGTAGTAGGTCTGCAGCGAGTCAGCAGCAACACCTGGATTATAGCACTCAGAAATTTGCCAGGCTACGCACTTCATTTTTTGCTGAGCTCCTGTTTTATTCTATGCTATGTTTTTAGCCGGTCTTGCTGACTGACGCATCTGTGCACGCTCACTTTTATCTTCCTGCTTGCAGGTCTGTTGTCCTCTGCCTCAGACGTTACGAGTAAACTCAAGGGCCTGATGTGAAAATTGTTTGTGATTAGGTAGTTTAATCCATTTCTTACAACTCATATTTGTAAAAGGGCAGTTTGAACTTTGATGCTGCCTTATCCTCATGTTTCCCCTTCCTCCCTTTGCCGTCATCCGGGTGTGGGTATAGTTTGATTCTGTTGGTTGCAAGTAGTTGCTCAACACAGATTAAAACCGCAGCACCCTGCATAGTGAATAATCCCATACACACTGTGTGGGATCAGACGAAACTCCGCTGGATCCCTGTCCGCCTCCAGGAGGAGTTTAACAGCTCTTGTTCCCCCCATGACTGCACGCTGGAAATAAATACCAGCTCTGCTTTCTCATGCAAGCTCAAACAATTCTCAGTGTCTGTCTCCTGGAAATGTTCTTTCGGTGTTTCTGTTGCACACATGCCCTAAGCCAGAAAAAGGCTCTCAGATAGATATTTTTATCATGCATGCAAACAAATACTTGCTTTGAAATTTCAGAAACGAACTAAGTGAAAACCTGTTTTCATCAAGCAGCCGAGAGGCTCCTAGACAACCTGCCAAGTGCTGAGTTCCTACCATTTCTCTCGAAGGCAATAGAAGTGATGCAGAAGGGGCACGAATATTTTTAGAACAGCAAAAACCGCATCACTTCCCCCCAGCCTCTCATTTTTCAACAGTGAAACAGATATGTATGTGCTAAAGTTGTCTAAAGACTGTTTTATGTCCAGCTGAGGGGAAAATGCGCACCAGATTTGTGGTGTGATAGGTGAGAGTCTGCCGGAGTTGCACAGGTTTAAAGATGACCCTTTGGAGTGAAAGCATTTGTCCAAACTTAACGACAGCTGTGGTTTAGGGTATTGCTTGTTTAATTAAGTTAGCTTTATAAAATATGGCAATTACTCTGGTGTACGTTCAGGATTTAAAAGCAACAATTATACTAATTGAGGCAATCTCAGTAAAAGACTCTGCCCCCCCAGATGAAAACCCGCAATCACAGCGTAGAGTAATCCTCCCAGCCTTCCTCAAGAACGTGAGGAAATCGATAGGTTTTGCTGTGTGTTTCGGAGGTAACCAAATCCCCGGGCTGCTCAACTAGGATGGGGGAGAATGAGATCCTCCGTCTCCAAGCACATCTTGGCAGCAATCCCGCGTTGTTTAAAGCATGAGGACTGTTAGCTTGAAGGTTAATTGCAGCTGGGGAGGGCTGACATGAAAAACCAGACCCTGGGCTGGGCCGTGTGTCAGAGCAGAGCCGTGTCCACGACGTTCCTGGCACACCATTGGGCGGGTGTCTGGTCAGAGCGCAGGATGGGTCCGGGCGATGAAGCCTCTGGAGATCCTCTCTGTGCCCAGGGTTTCCCATTGCAAAACACTGAGGGCCTGCAGGAGGTGGTGGTGGTGGTGCCTGGGAAGCTGATCTCTGGAGAGAAGCTTTATAGCTGTTTTCATGACTTTTTGCGGCTTTTATGGGGCCACAGCTGGGACAAGATCTGGCTTGCGGTCTCTCAAGGTTCATACCCTGTCCTTTTGAGACATCATGAAGTGAAAGGGTGAATAAAATGCAAACTAAGAGACTGGTGGGGTTTTTTGTTGTTCAAAATGCAAAGGAGAAGCTAGCTCCAAGGAAATGGATGAAGAGTGGGTAAATGGATGAAGTGATGAAGTGTGTAGTGGATGAAGGACATGTGTAAAGCAGTGGGAGAGGAGAGGTGGTGGGGTGTTATGAAGATCAGGTTTTGTGCAGAGAGTTCAGCAACGGGGAAGGAGGTTAGACAAGGGAGTCAGGGAGAGGGTGTGATATGGAGTGGGCAAGCTCAATAGGCAATTTGAAGCCTCAAAGATAAGAGTATCATGACTTGAGAGGTCTTAGAAAGTGAAGAACTGCTCAAATTAGGAGCATGGATGGCAGACTGAGCTGTCGTAGACCGAGATACAAGTCGTGATGGGTCTGTAGACAGGAGTGAGGGACGTATTGCGTTCTCCAACTTTATTTGTGGGGGATCTCTGTGTCTTTGCGTTGGAGGCTAGGACAAAGCTCATGGCACATGAGCTGGGAGATGAGAAAGGTGCAAAAGCATCTCAGGCATAATCCTTTTTCACCAGGCAATGTTTGCTGTGATGTTTGTGATATACGTTTGTTTCAGTAAGTACTGGCTTCTTCCTTGAATGTGTTGTATTTGCAGCACAGAAGGAAGTTCTCCATCCACTTGTAGTTTCCATTCGGTTATGGATGTCACGTGGAGGGGAGGGTGGCGCTGATACCCTCCTGAAGAGCATGGAGCTTGGATGTCTTGGTAAGGCCACGTACTTTAAACAGGAGCAGCCCTTCCCTGTCCGGGGGAGCTGAAGCTGTTTGCATCCAAGGAGGAGCTGGTGTGTTATTGCAACGGGCTGCTGTTCTCCTGGTGTCTTCACATAAATCCAAGAAGTAGAAAACGCTATTTCTGTATGTCCCCTAAATGTAGCAGCTGAAAATGGGTCAGTACGTCTTGTTCAAAGGAAAAGAGTTGGCATATGGGTTAGAGGGAAGCTGTAAAAGCCTGTAAGGGCGGACTGAGGCAGGCTTACCATGAATAAAAAGGGAAGACAGGATAAAAGTTCAAGGGGGATTTGCCAGATATTTCCATCCCTTCTGGGTCTAGCATTTTTGTGATTATTACCCCTTTAATGAGATGCTGTATTTTTGCCTTATCATTAACCTCAGGAAATGCTAGGTGGCGGACCAGAGCACAGAGAAAATGAAAGAGGAACTGGAGAGCAGAAATGCCAAAATCAGGAGAGGCAGAGTGCACGAGCACTCCTGCCGTGCTTTGATTTCTGCTGCCTTATGGTTTTACAAAGTGATTTCCTGTGCGCTTCGCAACACGTGATGGAGGCTTATGCTAAAGGTTTCAGACAAAAGAATCCCTCGAGTTTGTTCGGCGGGCTGTGCTTCAGAGGTGGGGTCCCTGGAGCCCCCATGCCCCTGGCATGCTGCACCCCAGGGTGCTCCAGCTGAGCCAGGCTGCGGCCAGGGATGGCAGTGCGCTGTGCAAGCAGGCGCTGCTTGGCTGGAAGTACCCAGGCCTTTGAAGCGTCTTCTCCCTAGCGCTCTCCTGCAAAGTAGGCGGCACACAACAGTGCTTTCCGAGTGGGAGCAGCTCTCAGGAGCGAGTGGCACAGTTTGACCTTCTCTTCAGATCCAGCTTTCCATTTAAAGTCTATAGTTTTTAGGAATACGTTTTTGTTTCACCACCACCACCACTTTTTTTTTTTTTCCTTTAAGTTATCTTTCTTTTTTTTTTCTTTTTTGATCTCATTAGAAACTCTGCTTCTTCAGGAACGTGGAAGTCTTAAAAAGCCACTGGCTTTGGCAAAGCCAGGGTGAAGGCTGTGCAGGAGGTGCATGCGATCCCGTGTGGGCTGTGCAGCAGGATGCTCGCTGCTGAGGCTCGCGTCTTGGGTGACCCTGGGACCTCTACAAGAGATTTTCAGAACTTTCCAGTATTTTGCTGTTAACTATTTGTATTTTAGTATTGGTATTGCAGAGAGGAATATTCCTGTTGTTCCTTCTGTAGGGAACAACCCCCCAAAATGACAACTCCTTTTAAAGTATTTTAGTCCAAATCATGACAAAAAATCGTGAAGTGATTCTAAGCCATATGAGATACTTCTCTTTTTTTGTTGGGTCTTTTTTGGTTTTTTGGGGTTTTTTTTGTTTGCTTTGGAGGGAAGGACAGTACTCGCATGGTTCTGAAGCAAAGCAATCCTTATTTCTAAATAAGTCGTTCCCCTCTCATGACCACCTCTGGACTTACCCCTAACCTCAGCGCTTTCTTGACTCGCTACATATTTCCCCTGCCAACATTTCGGAGGCAGTCACAAGCTGCCAGTTAAAAAGGTGAGGTTTTTTTTCCACTGCTGGGAATTGGTTGCCTTCTCTGGTATACCTGGTGTCCCCCCGGTGCCGTCTGCCTGCTGGGGAGTGCTTGCTCCCGTGGAAGAGGCCATGGCATGATTCTTGTGTGCCCAAGATTTAGCATCTCCAAGTAGCACTTTGTTCTTACAATCGTATTTTCCATCACAAACGGGTGATGGCAACACAAGATAAGCCCCAAGGTATGTTGGACCCCTATGACAAAAAATGGGAAAAGATCCCCAATTTGTCAAACGTGAGGTTGGGTCCTGCTGACATCAGTAAAAGCTTTGCCATGATCTTCAGCGAAGCCAGGGTTTTGGCTTTGGTGTGCGTCTGCCCTTCTGGGTTTCAGCTGGCCACAAAAGCAGGCGTGAGCACATTTGCTACAGTACTTCCAGCTGAACCTGCATCATCGTATGAGAAAACAATTTGCAACAGATAGAATCTTGTGGGATTTCCAAGATGAGTTTTAGAGCAGAAAGTTTGTAACTGACCCTTAATTGCTTGATGGTTCAGTTTGGAAATTTTTAGGTTGGCTTAATAATCGTGGTGGGGATGTCAGAGGGTAGCTTGGAGGGACATATTTTCACCAAAGAATCACTTTCTAATGACTTATAACTGGAATCCTGAATATTCAGTAGTTGAGCAATACCTGTTTAATTTAGCAAATGCTCTGTGGTAAGTATTTACAAAAAAAACCAAAAAAACATATATAAAGTCATCTTTAGATTTATTTGTCAAGCTAGTATTTTGAATAAAGGATTAAACCAAAATCTGTCTTACAGTTTTTCCACATAAGAACCCATTTTAGTTTTTTGCTCACTGTCGTTACGATTTGCAAAGGAAAAAAAGTTCTTAAATGAGAGTTAAGCAGTTAATCTGTGATTTCATCACCCCTTTTCTTTCCTCTTTCAGTGCATTCGTGGAAGAAAAGCAACTCTAGAAGAGCTACAGACAGTTCACTCAGAAGCCCATACGCTGCTGTACGGCACAAACCCTCTGAACAGACAGAAACTGGACAGCAAGAAACTCCTAGGTATCATTCCTTGTGGGGGGGGGCAGGGGGTCCCCTTCCTGACCTCCAGCACTCCCGCTACTGTCCTCAGCCCTGACTCTGGCAGTCACTTCGTGGTAGCAATATGAAAGGCAGGACATGGGGCTCCCTCTGTCCTCAGCTCTGGGCGGTTCCCAAGAGGATTCTTCCCATCTCCATTCAGTGTCTGCTTGAGAGTGGTACAAGATACATCTCCTTTCTTCAGGTAGATCCCTAAATCCTCGGTAGCTAAAACTTCCTTTCTTTGATGTCTTCAAAACCTAAAATGAGGTTTCCCTGAGGAGGAAAGGTAATTCAGAGGTTTTATTTTATCATAGAATCATAGAATGTGTTGGGTTGGAAGGGACCTTTAAAGGTCATCTAGTCCAACCCCCCTGCAATAAGCAGGGACATCTTCAACGAGATCAGGTTGCTCAGAGCCTCATCAAGCCTGACCTTGAATGTCTTCAGGGATGGGGCCTCCACCACCTCTCTGGGCAACCTGTGCCAGTGTCTGACCACCCTTATTATCCATTGTTAGGGGGGAACTGGAACACCCTACTAAGGACTTGGATCTGAAGCAATGAGCAGCTGCACAGACATGAACAAGTAGTTGTCAGTTTTGTATGGATAATCTGCAAGAAAGATGCAGAGGCCTCTTAGATAGTCTTATATTTGTTTAACGTGGAGTAAGATTATTTATTCCTTTCACTGGAGGCTGAATCTTCCCGAAACAGGACTGCATCTGACATAAAATATAGACGTTTTCCCTGCAAGAAGTCTAGGGGGTGGTTGTGCAGATAACCAACCTCCCCCATGGCAACCAAACCACATCAATTTTAGCACCTTACTTCCGTGGAGACATCGTCATCTCCCATTACCTTGTACCTCTTTGCGGCAGTAAGTGATAAGGCTGGAGGGACAGTTTGGGAACTTCTCTTGTGGGAATCAGCACAAAGACAGTTCTGAAACCTTGAAGCTGAGAAAGTTTTTGGGTTTAGCTTGACTTTGGATGATATAAAAAGAGGATTAACTTGATGGCCTGCATGATGTTGTAGTTGCAGCAAAAGAGCTGGAAAGATTTTGCGACATGTTCAGTATGTACATTAGATCCCCAAAGAGGAAAGCTATTAGCCAGTTGTTTGAACATGCAATTAGCACTGTATTTATAGCTAACTTACGACCTCTTTAAAACCCAGAGCAAATGAAAAGTAGACATCTTTGGCTGAATGATAGCACAATTAGTATGGAAAGTTTAAAGAATTTATGATGTCGTGTCACTGGTAGTGTAAAACTCTCGCCTTGCGGAAGGCGTATCCACCAGTCCAAAGGAACAGCATGTAAATCTTCCCCAGTAGATCTGAGAAGGCTCTTCATTTGCAGTTGCGCCACCTTCACACTGTCTGATTTCTCTGCAAATTCTTGAACCGTAGCACTGACGGTGTGTGAGGATGTGTGTCCTGACCCTCTGCTGCAGCGGGATCTGGGCAGCCCTCCAGCATCTGACCCGCTGGCTTTACCAGGCTGGAGCAGGCAGGGTTGGCACCCTGCCCCTGCCAGTGGTCCTCCTCACCTGCACGGGGGGGCTGAGTGGGCAGTGGGTCACCTGTACCCTATGCAAGATACATGGCAAGGGTGGCTGGTGAGAACACTGGGTGTTTTCTGCTCGTTCAAATGTCAGATGCTCTTGAAATACTTTTCCGCTCCCCTTTTGACTCTTGGCACAATCTGTATAAATAGTTCCACCAAAACATTTGGAGATACAGTTTATTTGGTTAGTATCAGATTTGGGGATAGCCAGGATTTGCTAAACTATTCCTGATGGTTTGTTTAGAAAACCTGAGGGAGGAGACACTCTTGCTCTGCCTGTTAGTACTTCTGGAGTTTTGCTGTGTGTCCCCCAATCACTCATTTTAAAATGTCTGTAGAGATCAAGTTTGTTCCTATAGTGAAGAGAAATAATTCTAATACCTGAAGGTATTCCAGTACAAAATGTTGCCTCTTTGGGTGTAATTTTGCAAAGAAGACTGGGTTGTCAAAGAGCTGCAGCCATAGGCAGGAGGTCAGGTCCCCAGGATGTCCTGTAGGAAGGACTTTCCAGTAGCTGTTAGCTGAGCTTAGGTGTTGTTTCCTAAGCCCAGTTGGCACCATTTTAGCCTTGAGCTGCCAGCAGAGGGACTTGCTGTCAGTTCACATGACCATCTTTGCCCAGGCAGCAGCGAACTGCCTCTTTCTGCTGCCCGGTTGCCCTCCCGTTGCACATGGAGCTGTGCGTGGGCAACAGCTGGCACTGACTCTCATGCTCAGCACGAAGCTTAGAGTAAGAGCAAAGAGCGTCACCACTCAGCATGGCTGTCAGTCATCCCGCTAGGCAGGAGAAAATAGATAGACGGCTTGACAGCCAGGTGTCTGGAGGGACAGCGTGGGGAGCCAAAATGATAAGAGGTGTGAACCTGACCGGCATCTCTCCATAGCACCCAGGGAGAAGTTCTCCTTTGGGAGCAGAGCAGGAAGGGTGATGCTGGCCCTAAAACTAGTTTCTTAACTTGATGGCTTCTGCAGTGTGGGACCTGAGCAAGGGTAACACCTGCTGATGGGTTGGGAAAACCTCCCTGAAAAACCTCAAAATGCGAATTTGTGTATAGAGATGAACAAGCCTGTAAGCGGCCCCTTCTTCAGCCGTCCTCTCCAGTTGAGAGTTTAAAGGGATTTTAAATTTACAAAATAACTTTGTGGGGTTCTTTTAACTATGTCTGAGGGTAAATGTATGGCAGGTTTGAAGTCTGAGGCCAAAGCTCCATGTGAGGCTCACGTACAAAAATGTGAGCTTGTTAGACCTGAGTGTCTTGACACGTGTATGCCTGCGATGGGGTGTGGAAACCCATTGCCTTTGATATGTCTGTGAGGAAGAAAAAGCATGAGAAACCTCAGCCTAAAAAGAAGAACTCCTAAAGCGGGGGGATGAAAACATGAGATATTTCTTTTTAAGCTTCTGCAAACGATAAGGAGGATGTCCCTTCATTTGGCAGTTCTTTAGGAGAAAGCGGGAAGGGGGTAAATAGTTCAGGTTTTTCAGAATTGCCACCACTGAGCTTTAAGTTACCTTCCCCAGAGGACCCTGAGCATCACAAAGATCTGTGTTGCGGTTTTTTTATCAGGAGGGTTTGAAGGTGGTGACCTTCAAGGCAGGTTGCACAACTCTACCCCTGGAAGTGTTGCTAAAACCCTTAAAAGTCTGAGGATGAAAAATACAAATCCCTCTATCATTTGACAGTGTAAAGCTTTGGAAACTGTTGAACAAGTTTCACCTTAGGCAAATAAGGCTGCTTTTAATTTGTGGAGAGCGACCATAAATTGTTGTCAAGAAGATAAATATCAAAATAATGGGTGGATTAGCAGTGAAAGATGTGACAGGAGGTCCAAGGCAGGATGATCTAAGAACTTTCATGTGGATCTAATCAAAGAGTGAATCTCAGATTAATAATGCAGATGCATTAACTCCGCTTTCAGTCACAGAGGTAACGTATGTGTCTGCAGTGTGTTTGACACCAGCATGGCCCTCAGTAACGTCTGTCTGCCGTCATGGCTAATTCACGCTCTGCAAAGCTGGTAGTTAGCATTTAAGGGAATTTATTCTTTCAGTATAGACATAACCAAAACAAAAACCTGGTTTGATGGAGAAAAAAAAAACCAACCCTCAATCCAGTTTATTTCACTGTTAGCTTTTGTTAACTTTAAATAAGTCTCAAGCAAATGAATCTCAGGCAGTGTACTCTAGGTCTCTTACAGTGTCTGCATGCACATATTTGCTTTTACCTATTTGCCTGTGGTGCACAATCACATGTACAATCGTGCATGTAGGTTGGTGATGGATGTAAGACAGTGTATTCTTGTTCCAGTATAAGGTTTATAAACTTGCAGAATTTTGAATGGAGGACAGTGGGCTCATATGC
The DNA here is from genome assembly GCF_964199755.1 of Larus michahellis. NCBI lineage: Eukaryota > Metazoa > Chordata > Aves > Charadriiformes > Laridae > Larus > Larus michahellis. The sequence continues at coordinate 37,263,895 of NC_133902.1, forward strand.
AAGCCCAGAAAGTGATGTTACAATTCCTACAGATGCAAAATTAGCCCTACAGATGGTTTTCTCCATTTTTCTCAAATTCTTAATGTTGGGTTTGCTCTTTCAGTCAAAACGCATATTCTGGTGTATTCTGGGTTTTGTCTTCCTCTTTTATGAAGCTCATGCGCTCCAAAGTCTTCTAGTAACTGTGCAGATGACTGATAATTAGAGTGCTTTTATGATTTACTATCCTTCTTCAGTTGAAAGGGATTAAAATTTTCATTTACAAAGACATAGAATCATAGAATAGTTTGAGTGGGAAGGGACCTTTAAAGGTCATCTAGTCCAACCCCCCTGCAATGAGCAGGGACATCTTCAACTAGATCAGGTTGCCCAGAGCCCAGTCCAGCCTGACCTTGAATGTTTCCAGGGATGGCACATCTACCACCTCTCTGGGCAACCTGGACCACTGTTTCACCACCTTCATTGTAAAAAATTTCATCCTTATATCTAGTCTGAATCTTCTCTCTTTTAGTTTAAAGCTGTTACCCCTTGTCCTATTGCAAGAGGCTCTGCTAAACAGTTTGTCCCTATCTTTCCTGTAGATCCCCTTCAAGTACTGGAAGGCAGCTATAAGGTCTCCCTGGAGCTGTCTTTTCTCCAGGCTGAACAACCCCAACTCTCTCAGCCTGTCCTTGTTGGGGAGGTGCTCCATCCCTTGGATCATTTTTGTAGACCTCCTCTGGACCCACTCCAACAGGTCTGTGTCTTTCCTGTGCTGAGGACTCCAAAGCTGGATGCAGTACTCCAGAGGGGGTCCCACAAGAGTGGAGTAGAGGGTTAGAATCACCTCCCTCGACCTGCTGGCCACGCTTCTTTTGACGCAGCCTAGGATGTGTTTGGCTTTCTGGGCTGCAAGCGCACATGCCAACTCACGTTGAGTTTCTCATCCACCAACACGCCCAAGTCCTTCTTCTTGGGGCTGCTCTCAATCCCTTCATCCCTCAGCCCGTATTGATACCACGGGTTGCCCCAATCCACTTTCAGGACCTTGGCCTTGTTGAACTTCATGAGGTTGTCACGGGCCCACTTCTCAAGCCTGTTAAGGTCCCTCTGGATGGCATCTCATCCCTCAGGAGTGTCAGCCACACCACTCAGCTTGGTGTCATCCACAAACTTGTTGAGGGTGCACTTGATCCCTCTGTCTGTGTCAGTGATGAAGATATTGAACAGTACTGGTCTCAATACGGACCCCTGAGAGACACCGCTTGTCACTGATCTCCATCTGGACATTGAGCCGTTGACCAGTAACCTCTGGATGCAATGAACCAACCAATTCCTCATCCAGTGAACAGTCTACCCATTGAATTCATATCTGTCCAATTTAGAGAGAAGGATGTTGTGGGGGACTGTGTCAAAGGCCTTACAGAAGTCCAGATAGACAACGTCCATAGCTCTTCCCTTGTCCAATGATGTAGTCACTCCATCTTAGAAGGCTACTACGTTAGTCAGGCAGGACTTGCCCTTGGTGAAGCCATGGTGGCTGTCTCGAATAACCTCGCTGTCCTCCATGTGCCTTAGCATAGCTTCTAGAAGGATCTGTTCCATGATCTTCCCAAGCACAGAGGTGAGGGTGACAGGTCAGTAGTTCACAGAGTCCTCCTTTCTACCCTTTTTAAAAATGTGTGCAATGTTTCCCTTTTTCCAGTCACCGGGGACTGCACCTGATTGCCATGACTTTTCACATATCATGGAGAGTGGCTTGGGAACTACATCAGCCAATTCGCTTGGGACTCGATGATACATCTCATTAGGTCCCATAGACTTCTGTACGCTCAGGTTCCTCTGGTGGTGACAAACCTGATCTTCTTGTACAGTGGGAGGGACTTTTCTCCCCAAGTCCCTCCCTTGTGGTCCATTTGCTCAAGAGTGTGGGGAGAGAGGTTGCAAGTGAAGACTGAGGCAAAAAAGTACCTCAGCCTTCTCCTTGTCCAGTGTAACTAGTTTGCCAGTCTTGCTCACCGGGGGAGTACGCTTTCTTTGACCTGCCTTTTCTGGCTGACATACCCGTAGAAGCTCTTATTATTAGTCTTTGTGTCCCTTGGCAAGTTCAGCTCCAGTCGTGCCTTGGCCTTCGTGACCCCATCCCTACACAACTGGGCAGTGTCCCTGTACTCTTCCCAGGATACCTGTCCCTGCTTCCACTGCCTGTGCATCTCTTTCTTGCCCTTTAGTTTGACCAGCAGGTCTCAACACAGCCATGCCGGTCTTTTGCCTTCCTTTCCCGATTTCTTACACCTGGGGATCAAGAGCATTTGCGCTCTATGGAGAGCATCCTTAAAGATCTGCCGGCTCTGTTCTGCTCCATTGTCCCTGAGGGCAGTTTCCCAGGGAGTCCTATTGACTCAACTCCTTGAAGAGCTGAAATTTTGCTTTCCTAAAATTCAGGGTCCTGACTTTACTCTTCCCCTGAACCATATCCCTCAGGACTGCGAACTCCAGCAGTGCATGATCACAGCAGTCCAGGCTGCCTCCAATCTTGGTGTCACCGATTAGCTCACTTGTGTTGGTGACCATCAGGTCCAGTATCGCATCCCCTCTGCTGGGGCTGTCTTATTACCTGGCTTAAGAAGTTATCTTCCATGCACTCCTGGAGTCTCCCGAATTATCTACAGCTCACCATGCTGCTTTTCCAGCAGATGTCGGGGTGGTTGAAGTCCCCCAGCAGGATGAGAGCCTACGAGCGCAGTGTCTCCTGTAGCTGGAGTAAGAAGGCTTCATCAATAGGCTCCTGTTGATCAGGCACCCTGTGGTAGACACCAACCACAAGGTTCCCTTTATTGCCTCGGTCTCTAATTCTTATCCATAGGCTTTCAACCTGCTCATGGCTATTCTTCAGAGACAGCTCTTCACACTCTATCCTTGTCTTGATGTAGAGAGCAATGCTTCCCATCCGTCCGTGCCTTTCCCTTCTGAACAGCCTGTAGCCATCAATAGCCGTGCTCCAGTCATGGGACTCATTCCACCAGGTTTCAGTAATGGCAACCAGGTCGTAGCTTTCTAGCAGCACGGTGATTTCCAACTTGTTTCTTGCCCATGCTCGTTGCATTGGTGAGAGGCGCTTCAGCTGGACTCAGCCATGTCACCTTCTTAGAGAAACATCCCTTAATTCCTTTGGGGTGTTTCACTGGTGTGTCCGTCTTGGCTCCTATTACCTGAGCGCTCCCCTATCTCATGTCCGTAGGACTTCAAGGGTGTTGCAGTGTAGCCAGCACTTCTCAACATGTTAAGTAGTTGTTGGTAGCGTCTCAGTCATTTTTAATCAGCTTTACTGCTTGAAATGTAGGACAGCACACAAACCTTGCATAAAAATAAGTGATTTCTAGAAGGCTTTTATATTGGAAAGGCTTTTGAACAAGCCCAAGTGGGTGGATAGTGTGTATATGTGTTGTAATGTAACAGGGTTGGCTGTGTGTTTTCTGAAAATTGCAAGAAAACCCTGGTCTGTTACTGTGTTTGGAAAGATTACAGCGTTGCCATAAAATTGGACTAAAATCTGGTGAACTTTGGCTTTTTGACTTACAGGGTATGTTGGGTTTTTTTTTCCTACAGGTTCTTTAACTTCGATGTTTGTCAGGCTTCCTTGCGGTGGTGTTGGGGTGAGTATGCTCTTTAATGTGTAAATAATGTCCTGTTTGTTCTCCCAGTCCCATTGGTAACAAAAATTCTTGCTTTGCATTCCATCAAGTGGGTAATTGCAACCAGATGTTACCCATAAACAGGGTCTGCCTGGGGTGCGGGGTTGCAGCGACAGCCTCACGTGCCTTTCTTCAAAAGCAGCGTGAAGATTTTTAAACTATTCTGGAGAGACGAAGTGTGTGTGACATTCATAGGCATGTTTCGTCTCTGGCTTTTAGGAGGAGAAACCTTATTTCCCAGGCAGTGATGTTTAATGGCTTAGAGGTTACTACATTTGAAAGCAACCCTTGAATCCAAAAATGCTTTCTACGTAGAAAGCAAGATGTGCTTTTCATGCTGCCTGTGCTGCCTAGGTGTTTCATCTTCAGTATTTGTACTTCAGAGCTGCCTGTCTCCTAGTGCAGGTGGAAAACATATTAATAAAATAGTGATATTGAAGGACAATATTTGAGAAGTTCCTGTAAATAGTAAGTTGCTGTGTTTGTGTCTGGGCTACATTACTGTCCTCAAATGAAATGTCTCACAGGTTACACAGCACAAGAGAATTGCAGTCTTAAGTATTTGGCATCTTTCGTTTCTTGAGCTCCAGGACAATCACACGTGAATTCTGAAGGAGGTGACTAAAACACCCTCCATCCGTCGTGGAAAAGCTGAACATTAGTTTTCGTCTGTCAAGATTCCATATAATAAAAAGGCTTTTTTGGTTGTTGTTTGTTGCCATAAGGCTGAAAAAAAACCCAAATACGATTCAAATACCTTGTTTTGAAGCTTTGCGTTGTTTTCCTTTGAAGCCTGAAAACTTGAAAGTTTTCCTTTCAAGTCAGACTTTCTGCTCTAAAGTTTCTGCGGAGGGTGACAGGACAGAAAATCTTGGAGAACAGGAGGGGAAAAGAATGAGAAGAGACAATAAAAGGCATTGTGCTTGAAAATTCACAGTGGTAGTTCTTATGCATAATTGTAGCTCGTGAGGTTGAATTTAGAGGTCTGGATTCTGTTATGGAAATGAAACAAAATTGTTTTCTTCCTGAGTCTTTGCAAAATCGCTGCTTTGAAAATTATCCGTCAAAAAAAAAAAAAAGAATAATCGGCGTTTATTCATACCGCCACTGCTGAGCACTCGTAGAGATATTTTATTTTGTATTGTAAATATGCTGCAGTCTCCTAATTCATGGCAAATTTTTGGCTAGAGTTTAAAAGGTTTGGATTTACTCTGCCCTGCAGTCAGGCATGCCATTCAAAGCGAAAATTATCATTTGCAAATGAAGACTGAATGGTAACAAGTAGAGACAGTGTCTGAGCCTCGCGTGGTCCCAGAAGTCTTGCATTAAATCCTAAATCAAGGCAGGAAATGCCACAGTGCTGGCATTATCGCTACACTCGTAATGAAGATAGCGTTTGCAGTTAACTTGCTGGTCGGTTGTCTCCACAGACGCTTAAATATTCAATAAAAGATTTGCTAACTTTTGTACAGTGTTTTATCAATCCCAACAGATATTTTCATGTTTTTGAGGAAAACCTTTTTAAAGCCAGTGATTTATTAGTAACCAACTACAAGACAGTCAGATTTTTCGTAAAAATGAATTTCTCGTTTTGCTTGCTTTTCCTTTCCCAGTTACCTTGGAATACGGTGCCAGCTATTTGTGTAGTTCTGCTGTAGTTCTGGCTGACATAGGAAAACAGTCTTCACTGCTTTTGGGATGCATTTCTAATGAGTATATACACCCCAGCCATATATTTGTAGGGAAAATGAGGCCACAGTACAGATTGGTTATAGCATATTAAGTGCTTTGCGCTTGTAGGTGCTGTGAATGGGTTTAAGCGTAGGCCATCTCTTTTGGGGTAGGAGATGACATATGGTGATCTCACATGGTCCTTTCAACTCCACTTTCTACTGTCTTTCAAAGTGGGAGATTTGTCAAGAAAGCCGGCTTAACAGCACGGTATGTTTATTGAAGAAATAAAGGGTAAAACTGTCGTCATTGTTAGCGTGCCAGTTCTGTGAGACAAGTTGCTCTTGATTTGATTTGCTATGGGAAATTGTTGGAAGAAGCCCTATAGTGGGATCTCAGCTGGGGCCACAGAGCATCCCTTTCATTAGCAGATGAAAACCAAGTTATTTTCTGTGTCAAAGAGGGCGACGAGACATATTTGAGATGCATATAATGTTATTTCTTTTTTCCTGAGGAAATCAGAAAAAAAGATTTTAAAAAAGCCAGAGCCTAAGGTAAATCATCAGTTCTGAGGAATTTTCGTGCAAGAGGAGCTGTAGTGTAAATCTGAGAAGTTTCGCCGTGTGAATGCTGCTGGGAGATTGAGTGCTTGTTATGGTGTAATGAAATTATTTCAAATTGTTCCAGCAAGAGACCTTAAGAGGTGTTTTTCTGCTGTTGCTTGGCAGCCCGTGTTCAGACTGCAAGGTGGCCATAGAGCTTTTTTGAGTGATGGAGTTTTATTTAGACTCTCCCTTGTTCGGCACTGCCAGGTTGGCAGAACATTACTCATTGTTGAACAGTAATCAGTCTTTGTTTTATCCTTTTCGTACAAATTGAGAAGGTTGTGGAGAGGCAGCCCTGGTCTGTAAGAAGTTTGTGTGGGCTCCAGTGATTATTTTCCTGATGGTGAAGGAACATCAGGTACACATGGTGATCAGAACACCTCTAAGACATCGTCTTGACCACCGATGGTTTGTAGCCCTGGTTTGAAGAAGAGGAGATTTATTTCAGCAGAGGTTTTGTTTTCGCTGACTTTGTCACTTAATGATAAGTGCAGTCTAGGGGATGCTTCATGGCTCTTTGCGTTCAGCTCACCACAAGGTTAGACAGCTTTCCAGCTGGAAGATTTTCCCCGGAGAGCTTGCTACTGGTCTGCCAAATGCTTTCCACAAGGGAAGAAAAAAAGTTTGCAAAAATGAGTAGGATAAGGTAGGACCAATCCTCTTTTGGTTTTACTAGTGGTTAGAAGATTAGGAAATAGTGGATAGAATTACAATCTGTCAGAAATCTGTGTATTCACTGAAATGTTACAGTGCAGCATGTGGGTCATAATCGAGTGTCCTTTGCTGATGGTATTAAATTTATTTGGAGTCATCAAAGCAAAAGCTGCCTGCAAGGAAATATGGATGGTGTCACAATAATGAGAAATTAAATAGTAATGTAATAGTAATATAGCATGTTAAATTCAGCGTTGGATGCAAAATAATGCCTGTGGGCAGAAGTGGGGCTGGCCTGGAGCAGGTGAAAGCTGAATGATTGCTGTTCCTTATAATTCAGGAGCTGATGATGTCAGATAAAATTATGTCTGGAAAGCTTGAAACCAAATTCTTTTTCTGCAAACAATTAAACAGGGCAATACTCTTCCGTAGGGGATGTTATGTTGATTAAAAGAATAGATGGGCCTGAAAGGCGAGGTAGAGCAATTTATGAGGGAGAAGTCCACAAAGAGCTGTTAAGTGCCAAGAAGTATGAAGTCGGAGCTTGGGCAACCATGAGTTGTTCTTACCAGCAAGCCAGACAAAGAGTGAAGGAGCAGGAAAAGGTTTAGAGCAAATCTCTTCATCACATAACACCTTTCAACCTCTCTCTTTAAATTAAAAACGAAGTCACTGTGTCTTGAAATCAATGAGAAAAAAGGTAATTTCATTCCCTGGTGCTTGGAAACTCTTTTTGGTTATTTTTTTTTTCCCCTCGTTTGTTTGCATTATATGAAGAAGCCTTCACATCGCCATAGCTGACGCTAACAAACCTTCTCCCAGCTGCAGACGTCTGGTTGTAGCAGCAAAGGGAAGAAAGCACAGAAGTACTTACATCAACAGATGTGAGCTCTGGTTTAAACAACACTAAGTTATTTCTGCTCATCTTCAGCAGCATCTGCAAGTGCAGTGTGCAGTATTTTTACCTCGGACATTACCTTCGCTTCTCTGCAGCACACGCTCTATTCTTAGCGTATAACTTACATGCACCAGAGCATTACCTAATCCAGGATAATTAGAAGAAGATTTTGGAGAAAGGAGGTTGAGCTTTGAAAATCTGCAAAATAGTTCCAGCATACTTGCATGCAAATTCTTCAAAACACTTGGAGACTTGATCTAATGATAGCTAATAACTTTGTTTTGTGTGTAGGATTTTCTTTTTCTGTGCACACTCTAAAAATAGCTGAAGATCTAGGTCTTTAAAAAGTGTTTTTAATGTTTTTGATCTCTTCCAGAGTATGTCATTCTATTTTTGGTTATAAGGTCTCGATTAGAGTGTACAAAAATCTTTACCTGTGCAAGCAAAGTTACATTATCGCAGAGCAGAGACGACAAAAGGACTTCTGTGGAATGGAAATGAGAAGAAACTAATTAGCAAGTCTCATAAGAACAAAATGTGAGCAGAGTTATTTAATCAGTGATTTAGAGCAGTAGGAGACGCGGTTAGGTAAAGACAACTCGCTGGCAGCACAGACGATGTGTGCCACTGTCACCTAAGCCTGATGATGAGCAGTGACGAGGGAAGAGCAGAATTCCTTTGCTACCCTCCGCTTTGCAGAGTCTGGAGCTGCGGTACAACTTGTCTCTACCTGTCCCTGTGCCTAATTTCTTATCTGCATAGCTCTTCAGCTAAAGAAAAGATTAGAATAATGTCACCTTTTATAAGACGCTCTTTCACTTTGAAATAGCTGCACATTAGTCTATAGTAGACTATATGGTGTGAGTAGGAACCTCATCGTGTTTATTAATAAAGACTTCAAGTTTATAAGGAAGGAAAAACTTTTTTGGGTTTTACCCTGAAACATCTTAGACATTCCTCGGAGAAGAAAGCCTGTGTCAAGCTGTTTGACCCTTCCTCTTCTGCATTCCCTCATCGTTTTCTAATAATGGTACATGCTGCGGAGGTTAAGAGCCTGCCGCAGGTCCCAGGTGCTGACTTCCCTCTCCCCACCTCTAAAGGAGCCCTCTCCTACAGGCTTACCTAGGACAAATAGCAGCTGCTTTATTAGAATGAGCAAGACATTAATATTATTCTCAGGAAGATGAGTGTGCTGACCAGGACAACTGCTCCTCATCCAACAGTGGCAGATGTGGAAGACTCAGTATCTCTGACGCAGTTGTATCCTCCAGCTCGGGAGAAAAAAGAGAAATATACGCTGTTGGATCAACAAAAGGCAAGAAATATGCTTCCTCTCTCCGTAAAGTCCTTCCAGATGGTAAGGCTTGATGTGCTGTCCCAGCAACAACTCCTGTGATGGCAGCTACATCAAAGAGCTCATAGGCAGGGAAAGCCAAATAGCGTCTCCCCTGTAATGAACTTCAGAATTCAGGAATGACGGAGAGGTCAACAGCAGCCCGTGCATGAAGCAGCAGCAGCTTCAGAGACAGAGAGCAGTCCAGCTCAGGGCCACATTAATAACATTTTCCACCATGGCAGAGTCCACACCCCTGCTGCAGAGCACTGATGGCTTCAGTGGGACCGTTCAAACACTCCAGTCACACAGATGATGAAGTGCTGCCTTGGAGTAGGGCCCAGTGGTCTCCAGACATCCGTTACGGGGAGGGTGGCTGGGTGTTAAATCCTTATCTTGGAGATGTTTGCACGTGGGATGGAGCAGTGGAGAGCTTGTGAGTGGCAGCAGACATCTCTGCGTCCAGTCCTCCTGCTGGGGAGCTGAGTGTGGGGGCATGGCAGAGTCCTTGAAACTGGCTTCTAAATCGCAGGTGGAATGCTTTTTTTCTAAGCACTTAATTTCTCGCTGCAGAAATAATAACTCTTTAAAACCACCCTGTCTTGCCCTCTTTGTTCTTCTTGAAATGCTACCCACACAAGCCCAGTTTCTGCAGGCATCAAAGGGCCCGAACGTGGTGGTCTTTGGCTCAGGCATTGGGGACTTCTGAGTCTGGCATGACCAGACGTCTGAGGAGACCCGAGGGTCTGTTGGTCCCTTAGGTAAAGCCATGCTTAGGATATGTGAATTTTGGGGGTTTTGTATTTTCATTCCTCTAATGCTACATGGTGAATGAAGATGGCCCTCTGCAATTCTGTATCGTGGAAGTGGCCTGGTGTGGCAGGCTGTGACAGGGCAGAGGGGGAAGCTCTTAGCTGCTGGTATCCTGCAGCATTTTCTTTCAAGACCAAGAAAGATGGGTTAGATATGCTCAGTCCAGACTGCATGGTGCAGCTGTATCTCACTTGAGCTAAGTGAGGCCAAGGGCGTGAGGAGGTCAGCTCTTAGCAAAAGGCAAGCAGATGTTCTTTGTTGTTTAAACCATGAGTGTCTCCCACTAATAGATACTCTGGGGGAGAGGATCTGAGGATGAAGACTGCTGGATCCTCCGAGAGAAAGTAGCAAGTGTCATCATGATTGCAAAGCAGGTTGACCATCCCATAACACTTTTACAGGCATGCTGATAAGAGGCCCAAAGATGGACCCTTGCAGAACACTAGCGCGCTAGTCGGTGGGGAGGAGAAGTAGCTTGGTCTTCTTCCCATCTTGCTAAAGGCTTTTGGAGGGATGTGGTCAGATCAGTCCCGTCTCCTGCACATGTGCAGTACTGATCCAGGACTCATGGAGGTGTTGTGCATAGCTCAGACCCCATGGCGCTTCTGTTCCTATTTGGGACCCCCCAAATTTATGGGGGCCCGGGGAGCTCTTGTACCACAAATAGTCACTGTAGAGCTTTTCCACTGATGGGGTGGCTTCCCCCAGAGTCTGAGACAGTGCACATATTGGCAGCATTACCACACAGAGATGGCTTTTTGGTATTCTCTGAATTCTGTCTTGGTTTACTGTGACTTCAAAAGTATCCTCAAGGCAGATGCTGCCAGAAGGCGTCTGTGATAACAGGCCTGGGACAATTTCCATTGGCTTTAGCACAGCCATGAAAGAGGTGGATCAATCTCACGTGGGGTGACTTGCATCTCGCCGCAGCTCAGTGAGCAGGCTGATTGCCAGACAAAACAAGTAATCTCTTTCTTTCCTTCTCCTTTGCCATTGTTGGTATAAATGCGCTCAACGCAGAGTAAAATGTGAAAAATAGCTGGTGATCCTTCACATGGAGAAATGTTACATTTATCCTATGATGTTCCCAGGCAGCCAGGCTGTCCTGACATGGGACAGTCATAGAATCACAGAATGGTTCGGGTTGGAAGGGACCTTAAAGATCAACTAGTTCCAACCCCCTGCCATGGGCAGGGACACCTCCCACCAGACCAGGTTGCTCAAAGCCCCATCCAGCCTGGCCTTGAACACCTCCAGGGATGGGGCATCCACAGCTTCTCTGGGCAACCTGGGTCAGGTTCTCACCACCCTCACAGTAAAGAATTTCTTCCTAATATCTGATCTAAATCTCCCCTCTTTCAGTTTGAAACCGTTACCCCTCGTCCTATCTCTCCATTCCCTCATAAAGAGTCCCTCCCCATCTCTCCTGTAGGCCCCTTTTAGGTACTGGAAGGCTGCTATAAGATCTCCCTGGAGCCTTCTCTTCTCCAGGCTGAACAACCCCAACTCTCTCAGCCTGTCTTCATAGGAGAGGTGCTCCAGCCCTCTGATCATCTTCATGGCCCTCCTCTGGACCCGTTCCAATAGGTCCATGTCCTTCCTGTGCTGAGGACTCCAGAGCTGGAGGCAGTACTCCAGGTGGGGTCTCACCAGAGCAGAGCAGAGGGGCAGAATCACCTCCCTCGACCTGCTGGCCATGCTTCCTGTGATGCAGCCCAGAATGCGGTTGGCTTTCTGGGCTGCAAACAGTCCCCGCAGTCTGGCTTTTTCAAAGGCTGTGACTGGCAAGAAGCAAATAAACTTTGCTTTCATCGCTGTGTGCAAGACGGATGGGGGTGCAGCAGAGGAGATCCAGAGCTTCAGCCTGGAAAAAGCCCCCCGGGAGTTGTCCTTCCCCCTCTGCTCTCCACAGAGTCGCTGACTGAATGGCAGTAAAAAAAATGAAGCGGCATTTCATCGTGTGTCTGCAAGCTAATCTTGTCTTCATATGGTTGTTGGGATGAATGTGGTAAAAGCCAACACTTCTCACTTTTTGTTTAAATTAGGACTTGATCTCATATAATAACGACATGAGGATGTCTACAGAATGCCTTGCCTTTGGCCTATTTGCACATTTTCAGGGGGAAAGTAAAGAGGATGGTGGTCCTGTCAAAGATTTAGCATTGAAGTAAGAGTCTGTAGCAAGCAGGTAGATGTCTGCTGTTAGCTTTGATGAGCGAGGGTTGATCTTATGGTTCCCCAGGGAAGATGCTGTCAGCGTCACCTTACCATGGCAGTCCTGGGCAGGCATCTTTTAAACATCCTTCTTTATTGTGTTTTTATTATTTTATGGAATCATCGAATGATTTTTGTAAACCTTTTTTCTTCCGGGATCAGTTTCCTCTGACAATTAAAGAGAAATTCTGATACGGTGGTGTTGGTTGGAGTATTGGTAGGAGACACATGCAAATTTACAGTGCTCGAGATGCTGAATTTGCTTCTCTGTTGTGGCACTGGCCCTTCAGCATTGCAGAGCTGTTGCAAATGGTCATCTCTTGAGGGTCGTTTGGCTGGATGGACACTTGGTAGTGGTGATGTTACAGTCATCGGTGGGGACCCAGCCCAAGATCAACTGCCAAGATCAGTTCTGCAATTTAACGCATTTAAAATTAATGCATTTAAATTTAATGCATAAATATGCTTTTAATGCATTTAATATATATGAATAACTTCTTTATAAAATGTGGGTCTGTTTCCTGGTTGTCCTCGTTAACTCCTAAACATGGTTGCTGTGTGTCTCCATTAGGTTGACAGTGACACAATTTGGAATGAAGTTCACTCGTCCGGTGCCGCTCGCCTAGCCGTGGGCTGTGTCATTGAGCTCGTTTTCAAAGTAGCCACAGGAGAACTGAAGGTTGGTATGAAAATGACGCTTGGCTTTGATACAGGCTCTGTACAGGACTCGGCTCGGGGCTGTGTTATGCAGGAGGTCCAGTTAGCTTCATTTTAATGGCACCATCTGGCTTTAGTCATAAAAATCTTTGAGGATATCAGCAAGCGAGCAACAGGCTCCTGGTGAATGTTCTTACGCACCGATTAAAAGGGAGAAAGAAACCAGAGCAGCAAGTGAAATCACTGTTCCAGTGTTATCTGAGGATCTTGCTGTTGCCTTCAGCTGGGCCAGCCCATTTGCTGTTTCAGTGACCTCATGCAGAATATTTTTTTTCCCCCTGATGGAAGGAAATGCTGTACCAACCAGTTTCCATAAAATTCATGTGGACTTTTTTCCCCCCTTCAAAATGAGGGAGAGCGTTGTCCACTGCTATGGTCTCGTGAGAAAACCATAGAGAACATCTACGTAGTTCCAAAGCAGAATTAATACTTCTGGCTGCAACCTCTGCATCTGTCTTTGTGCGATAAACGCTCTTTTCTGTCTCACTTCTTCCTTTTCTTGTTTTTTGTGTGTAGAATGGATTTGCCGTTGTTCGGCCTCCGGGTCACCATGCAGAAGAGAGCACACCCATGTAAGTATGTGTATGTGCTTTTTTAGCCTGCTTCAGTGCTCATCTGTTGTGTCTTCAACAGCTGGAAACCAGAAAGGTAGTTTGTTAGGTTGTTATTACACAATTTCTTGCTTATTGATATGTAAGACAGCATTGTATTCAAAGCTCCCAGTAATTCTCTGGAGGAAGGCAAGATCCTGCTTAGTGGTTTCAGGCGGGTATTTTTTAGCAAGAATCAGCATTACAGTCATGCTTTGAAAAAGCACTGATGCTTTTATTGGCTTTAGTCCTGTGAATTGTTTTAAATTAAATGTTGATGGCTTGTCCAGTGTGAGGAAAGCAAGGGTAGTAGCAACAGCAAACATAACTGTGTCCTGGGGTCACAACACTAAATTAGGAGAGTGTCAGAGTGGGGAAGGCTTCGCAAAGCGAAAGCTGAAGTCAGGCATCTTGCATGTGTTTAATGTAGCAGGGGTTTTGCCATCGGACTGTTTTCAAATCAGGGTCCCGTGCATAAATCATGTTGGCTTTTGTGTATCTGGCTTAACGCATGATGAAGTTCCGTGTCTTGGGTGCTTCAGCACTCTTTGGTGGGAGACAAGTGCTTGCTGTTGACTTCCCCTCAACCCAGCATTTTGAGGCCTCTCTGAGCCCATCCGTGCCCTCGCAGCAGAGACACTGTAGTTCTCCGGCTCTGCATCGTTTCCCTTTCTTTCCTCCTTGCCATGTCCTCTCCATGTCTGCTCCTGTCCCCTTCCCTGGCACGCAGCACTGGAGGTCCCGTGGGCAGCTGGCACCGAGCAGCATCTCATGGAGCTGGTCTGGGCAAGTGTGAAACGTTCCCCGTTTCCAGAGAGATGATCAGACACCTGCTGCTGCATGGCTATTTTGTGTCTCTAATTTAACACATGTGCATTTTCCAGGGGAGAAAGAAGAGTGAAAGCAGAAGAAATGTCTTCCTACTGTGTAATATCTAGATGATAGATGCATCGGGACCAAGGAAACCTATAGTTTAACACCTCTCCTTTTCTTCTTGTCTCCCTGCTCTCATCACTTCCAGGGGTTTCTGCTATTTTAACTCCGTGGCAATCGCAGCCAAGCTGCTCCAGCAAAGGCTCAACGTTAGCAAAATCCTTATAGTGGACTGGGTGAGTAAATGCTGGTTCTTACCTTTCAGGAGAGCAGGTGGAAAATTTTCTGGTTTGCTTCTTTCCCCCCCCCCCCCGCCCCTTGCAAGGGCAACCTTTGTAAGTCAGTGAAAAAAATGTTGCCTGTGGTGTGCAAGCCAAAATTTGTCTTTTAACATTTGGGGTTTTTTTCAATAAAAGAAAAATTTCTTAAAAGGTACATAGGTTTCAGAATAAAGCGTAATTAATAAGTAGTTGCTTTCAGAAACAAGCCCATAACACAGTTTCAAGGATGGGTAACTGCAAAGAATGCTGGGTTTTGTGTGTTTTGGTTTGTTTTTTTTCTGGAAGGTTTTGACTTTAACTGTTGTGATTCATCCCAGCTTTCTTTTCAAGATGTGAGGACTGCTTCCTGAGAGGGACAGGCTGGCTGGCACAGCTTGACCTTGGTCCGGATGGTCTGTGTCCAGCCTCTGGGCCAGCGCAGCCTCCGTGCAAGTGGGCAGGCAGCCAAAAGCCGTCTCTAAATGGGAACAAGACAGTGAAATACTCTACAGACAGCGCAGCCGAGTTGAGAAGGAGCTTGTTTGGGATTTTACTGTGGCGATGTATAGATTTAAAAATGCGTCTGATAGATCATTTTAATTTTTTTTAAATAGATTTAAAAATGTGTTTATGTGCCTGGGAAGGCATTTGAGTTGCTGGGTTTCAGTTGAGAGTTTTGATTATATAGCCATGGGCTAGACCCACAGGTTAAAATGGATATATTTTTCTCTTTGAGTTACTGGATGGACATCCTTTTCCTCACTTCCCACCAACTGTTTTTAATGTCAGGAAAGGACATTTTGAATCCTGTTACGGACTGCATTTCTGCACCAAGTAGCAATGCAGTAGGGGATCTGGGTAATGGGTTTCTGTTGTTTAACCTTGTTAGGTCCAACACAACTTTGCTGGGCACTTGTATCACCCCACAGACCAACTGAAGATGCAAATTTGGGGTAACTAATGTAGTCTCTCCATCCCCCAAGACTGGGTATGAATCCAGTTCTCTCCAAGTAAATTGATCCTGTCCTCAGATACGCCTGAGATGGTGTTTACCCCCATTTATCTCATGGGTTAAACAAGGGCTGTAACCTGAAGCCAGCTGTGCAAAGCAGGTTACTCTCATTTGCAATAAACTGCCTCAGCTAGAGCAGAGAAGAGCAGAAGATGAAGCACAATAGCAAAGAAAATCCCTCCAAATCCCAAGTTGATGGCTTTAATCTGCAATTTTACTAAGGTACTAACCTCCCTCATATAATGTAATCTCTGTCCCTGAAGGATGTTCACCATGGGAATGGTACTCAGCAAGCTTTCTACAATGATCCTAATGTTCTTTATATTTCACTACATCGCTATGATGATGGGAACTTCTTTCCAGGCAGTGGCGCTCCTGACGAGGTAAGAGCATGGACCAGCATAGCATCTGGCCGTGTCTGATAGAACCTGCGCGGGGCTGTGATACAGGTGCCCCCAAAAGTCTCAGGAAGCTTCTGCCAGGGAAGGGTTGGAGAGAAGCTCCTGCCACTGTTCCCATGCTCGTGTTTGTTAGCGCCCTTTGGGAATGCATCGCTTGGGTTTGTGCGTTTGGTGCCTTCTCGTCCAAGTCCTAACAGCCATGGGAGCTGTGTCCTGCCCTACAAGCTGGCAGGAAAGCACGCGCCTTGGCTAACAAGCGGAAAATCAGTCAATGCAATTAGGCTCTCCAGCCCTTATGGGACAACCTGTTCCAGAGATGCCCTTCACCACTTGCCACAGCACTCCATATACTTTGCAGGATTTCCCCCTTATAGGGCTAAGTTGTTTCTTAGATGCAGGAGGAACGGGTTGTCCATGGCTGTGCCACTGGTGCTCAGGTTTCCTGGCACAGCCTTGGAAGCCCGTCCATCCCCTCCTTCTCCTGGCCCTGCCAAGGTATTGCTCCCTGCCACTGCTGCCTTCACACCGTGCAGCCCAGGTGGTGGCATTCAAGCACCGGTCACTGATACCCCTGGACCAAATCCACCAGTTCCTGGTGGTGTCCTCAGAGCCTGCAGCAGGAGGGCTGGGACAATGAAGGTGGGAGACCTTTCTCCCTAAACCCTGGATGGATGCTCCTACATCCATCATGTCCTTCCTTTCCCTCTAGGTTGGCAGGAAGTATTGTCCTTCCAGAGTGATTTATCAAAGGGAAATTCTATTAAATGCTTAGTTTTGTGTACTCTGAGGCACTCCAGATTACAGCTGAAAACTCCTAGAGTTCTTACCCTGTCAATTTTACATTTTCCCATTCATCAAACATCGATATTACCATTTCGGTTTCTAAAGAAACTTAAATGTAACGTGAAACTGCTTCATTGCTCTGTTCACACACTACTGTTGTAGTGAATCAACAGCAGCCCTTTGCAGCAGGCTTAATTTCTGCCTCAGGGTACGCAAAGGTCTCAGACCTACTTTTTTCCCTGACCTTTTAATAATCTAGTAATCTGGTTTACAAAATACCTAGTGTTGTAAGGAAACACTGGACTGCCAGTCCATATTTACCATTTATAGTAACTTTTAGATGTGTCATTCCAGACTGAATAAAATAAAACAAAATAAATTCAATTAAAGCCATAGAAGGATTAATAACCCGTTGTGGATGGATGAATCGCTGTGTCTTTCTATCAGCAGTATTTGCACTGATACAAGGAAGAACGCACACAAAAAAAAAGCCCTGCGGATTTATCTAGCCTGAATTATCTGGCTTTGTATTGTATAACACATTAATTTTCAGATTTGTTTTTTTCCATAAAAAACCCACAAAAAATAAACCGTGTGTGTAGGAGCTCAGAGCCCTGCGTGGAGCTGCCAGTGCCCAGTGGCAGCAGATCCTGCCCAGCTCCGTTCCTGTCCCCAGGGACCCGCAGCCTGTAGTCACAGCCGCCACACTCGGGCAGCTGCAAGGTCCCTGCTTGACGAAGGGACTGAACACAGGCTTTCATGTTTTGATATGGATGGGGAAAATACGTCTCTGCTTCTTAGCAAACAAATTTCTAGAAACCCCTGGTTTATTTTTCAGTTTTCGCCTTTCTCGGGTGTTTTCAGTCGGTGCAGATGGGAACGTTTGCGCCACATGCGAGGTTGGGGATGTACTTACATTTACCACCCACATGTCCCTCAAGCAGCGAAAATCTCTTCTCTGTGAGTCGTATTTTTCCCCAGCAGAGGGGGAGCTTGCTCTGATTAAAACTGTGGGATTTTTCCCCCAGTTGCAACTGTAATAGAATACTAAAATATGCTTCTGAATAAAGCTGGAAACAAATTAAGGAAAGGTATTGCATGTAACATGCTCCTGCAAAAGGGGAAGAGGATCCAGTAGATGAGGAGGTGTTTTTTGGGTGAGCAGCAGTCAAATACCACTGGTCCACGGCTCCCATAAAGATTAGAGCAAGGAGGAGCTTTATTTTCACCCTAGTTTTGAGGACTAGGTTGCTTTAGAGGGAAAAATTAACCTGACTACCACCAAGCTATTGAATCAAAATCCATATTCAACTGGAAGAATATTAAGACAGCAGAGATGTGTTGCCAGAGTTCACTGTTTCCGTATGTGTAACTGAGAGTACCATCTCCCTTTTTCAGGTTGGCACAGGAGCAGGAGTTGGTTTCAATGTTAACATGGCCTTTACTGGTGGCCTTGATCCACCCATGGGAGACACAGAATACTTAACTGCTTTCAGGTAATATTGAAGATTTCCTCTTAAAAACAAATTTTTCATCTAAACTGAAGTTCTTTTTCCTCGTGCAGTCCTCCTTCATCTTGAGTTTCTCTCTTGCTAAGTTTAGAGAAATACAAGATTTACATCCAGCTGATGTAAAAAAGTCTACTTTTTCAGCACCATAATAAAAATAAAGCTGAATTAAGCACCTAGGATATTTCTGGCCATAAGCAGTGTGCGTGTGACATGGGGTGATTGATGTACTCACTGCTCAGCACTGATTGATGTATGAATTTAAAATGTCAACTGATATGAATAAGCTCTTCTGGGTTTGGCTAAAAATCTTTTTACCTCTTTGGGGTGAGTATTTCTTTGGGGAAACCCACCTGGCTGGGGAGGGGAACCCGTAAAAACTTTTTAACCAAGTCAAACATGAGTTGAAACTTGGGAGTGTAGCTGTCCCAAGGCTTGAGACATCATTACTGTGTTGCAGGCGATGGTACCTGACTTCTGGGTGAGCTGGCCAGGCAGTCGCTCCCCTGCAAGAGCTCTGCCCATGACTTACACCACAGCTCCCTCCCAAGTGTACCTAGCAAAAGGACATGTACTTGTTTTGATAGACTTTAGATGTTGTTATTATTCACCCAAGATATCTTATATGCCTGTTCCAACCAACAGGAAATTGAAACAACTGAGCTGTTGGCTTTGTGCTTTTCTTACTGGGTTCTGGTTTCTCCTCTGAAGCAGCATGTTGTGTGTTATGAATAAAAATACAACCATTTCTTAAATAAGTGTTACTTATCACTTGCTGTCAGAGTGTGAATGAAGGTAAGCAAAGTTGTGGAACTGAATTAATGTATTGCTGGGATATCCTCCTTGACTATCAGCGATAGTAAAGCCAGATACAAACCACTATGTGCTGGGTTGTACAGGCATATTCAAGTGTGCTCTGAAATACTGGCATCATTTGAGTCTCCAAATGGAGCAGGGGATGAAGACATTTGTTGACTCACTTGTTCATGTCCTGCTGTTCTTACTGTCCTGCTCACAGAAGCATATGATACCCGGGGATCACGGGGAGGTGTCTGCAGGGAATCATTTGATCTGATCCTTACTTTCGCCCTCATCTCAGCACCATCAGAAGAGATGTGTGAAACAAAACCCACGTTAGTTGATCCACAGTCGTGCACACTCGGGTTGTGGTCTCTCTGAGCAGCGTGTCACTATGAGAGCACTGCAAGAGTGTGGGTTGAACGTCATCTTGCTGCTCTGAGCAGTTAATGGGCAAAATATCCCAATAGGGCAATTGTACATCATTGGCATTTGGTGAACTTGCTGCAAGCCTGAAGCGATGCGTTTGCCTCCCAGAGCTGCAGAGAACGGGGAAAGGGAAGATATTAAAATTTACTATGGAAGCAAGAGAACAATGAGATGAAACGAAGGTGGATCTCTGGGTAAAGGAGAGCTTGTAAGTAATGCAGTCGTGAATAGAGGCTGGTGTGAGACCACACTTTCCTTTCTGATACTCTGTCCAGGAGAATGAATATAATTCTCTGACCTGCTGGATATATAGGCTTTATGTTTCTTAGAGACCGTCCTGTTCCACCCCTTGCCTGCCCCGTGCTGTTGGTCCGTCCTCTCCAACTGGCATCTTTTTTAACAATTACAAGTTGAAGCGGTTTTCTGTCCTCAAACCGGATTTAGTGCACTTCTGGCGACCACTCCGCCTAAATTCAGGGAGACACACACTTGCCAAAACATGGGTTGCAAATTTCTGGTGACAGGCAGATGGAATATCGCTTTCATGGAATAGTATTAAATCTGGGAGCATTATTTTCTGTTCTTCCCTGTGCACATCTTTGTATTCCGTTCTACTGAGCAAAAAGAGCTTTTACTCTTCAGCCTGCCATTAAAAGGCCTTCAAAGAGTGTATGCAGTTTAAAATAACATCTAGTCAAATCACTGTCATTTTTCTCGATGCTTTATTCCTGTTACAGGAAAGCAGCACTTTCCTCTAAAGTGGAAGTCTGTTTATCCCAGCAGTCAACAAGACTGATCTCTTCATTATAAGGAGAACCTGGCGCTCGTAACAGTGACATACTTGCTATTAAATATTAATTGAGTTTCAAGACTCCTGGAAAATTGCTCAGTCCGCACAGCAAGACCTTTGCCAGCCGTTCCTTAATAGGCACCGATGTCTTTTTGCCCAGAAACTGCAGCTGTTTGGGGAACGTATTTTGGAGCTACTCAGAGCCCTTGTTTTGCCAGGGTTTTGAGAAGCCGAGGGATGTTGTGACTCGTCCTTCTTCTAGGTAGCACCTCCCGTAGTCTGCCCCAAGTGCACACCTTCAGTCCATAAGTTAAATTGGAAGCTTTTTTTTAATCTTATGCCAAGTTTGGTCATGATAATACATTATCAAGTGACCTTTTTAAATCTTAAGCAGCTTCTTTGAAAAACATTTTCCCCCCCCTGAATCTTTCTATTGATTTTAATGTAAAATAACTCTTTGAAGTTTGCAATTTATAGTCCCCCGAGAGTTAGAAAGTGAAGGGAATAGGTCATATATCCTTTTTTTTTTTTTACTTCTTTTCTTGAGTTAGCCCCTTGAGACAATGCATGCCTTCAAGGCAGCACCTTGTTATTCCACCCCATCGAATGCCACGTTGCATTTGCTGGGGATCAAACCGAAGATGAAGAAAAGATAAGAAAATTGGCCATAATGAACTCCAGAAGCAGCAGGCATTTTCACCATGAACTTGGAAACTCACAGTGGAGAACTGAGCTTTAATTCAAACCAGTCCAAATGCCAAACTGTGAGGCTTTGAAGTCTGTAGAGGAATCAGTGGAAATCCTTTGAGCTAGGCAAAGATACTGATATACTTTTTTTCTTCTTTTTTTTTTTTTTTTTTTTTAAGCCTTAACTCTTCACATGCTTGTCTGCTTTTAGGGAAGAAAGCCTCCTTTCTATGTAAAATGAGCAGAAGAAAAATACGCAACATGCTTTTCTTTTGTTTTTTTGGTTGTCTTTGAGGATGAGCTGGTGTATGGATTTGATAAAAGCGTGTGCTCTAATGAAATAATAGCTGAGATAGCTGTCCTCATAAATTAGTCTTCTGATGAGTGAATAAATAAATCCCAATGAAACCTATCATCCCCGCACTGAAAACCTGTTTGAGTGTCGTTACACTCTTGCCGAAGAAAGGACAGGAACTTGCATCAATGATTTTTTTTTTTTATTTTTTTTCTACTGAGAATTTCTTCTATGAATATTGGCTTCCCCCTGCTTGCAGCCCAGCGCTGAGTTGGACGGGATGGCCTGACCTCTTAATATTTACTAATACCGCCCAGCCGTTTCAAAAGTGCGAACAAGAGTTAAAAATGCGAAGCGGGGAGCAGCCTTGCCGTGCACTTTGTCACTTATTGTCTTCATAACCGAGGGCTGAAATCACCGGCTGCCCCATCTTGAGGTTGGGGTGATATCATGATTGTTGGATTTATTTTTTTTGGGGGGGGGGGGGGGCCAGGAAGTCAGGGTGGCGTCACCCCCATCACTAATATATGTGCAGAAGGGATCTGGGGAGTTTGCTGCGAGCTTGGCGCTCCTCCACCCCATCGGAGCGGCAGCTCTGCCTGCCCGAGACAGCGTGACATTATAATTTAGCTGACCGTTCGCTGGGCCCAGGTCCCGTGGCTGAACTCACCGCCCAAGTATGTGGGCAATACAGATTTCACAGATTAGGCAGAAATGTATTAAACTCTTTTAACGCGAAAAATGTGGGGCATGGAATTTTAAAAGTTCTTAACTCATCAAAATGTTATTGGTATTCATCGCTGTTGTTCTGTAGTTAGAGGGGAAAAAAAAAAAACAAACCGGTTGTAAAATTCAGGGTTGTTTTTTTTTTATCGGGGTCTGTTGTTACCTAACTTGTTATACAAGCAGAAGTCTTGTTTGCTTCTATAAATCCTCGTGATGTTTTGAGAAGCAGAGTGTGCAAACCGGGCTAAGAGACCTGCAGAAAAAACACAAAGACTGTGGCCAGTTCCTTATTGCACGAGAACAGCAATTACATATTGAAATTAAAGTGTATTATCCACAGGAGTTTTCCTCTTAATTTTCTGTAAGAAAGTTTTCCTGATGATTCTAGCAGTTGTGTAGTCTCATACTATTATTTTTATTTTTTTTCCTACCCGGACAGAGGTAGGAAAATTATAATTCTGTATACAGCTCGATTCCATGTTAGTTTTATTTTTATTTAAAACACCTAAATCAGAAGCAAAAGCCAGGACTGTATTTGAAAGGTCCCTCCTCCTGCCTTTCTTGGAAAGCGTTAAATGAGTTCAGGAGCCAGTTGGGGGGGGATTTTGTTTTTTCCTTCGATCCATAAACCATTTCAGGAGTAAGAGGGAGGGGGGGAGGTTGATGGTGTTTTGCCTGGAACGGTTGTTTCTGTATTTTAGATTTCATGCTCTCCCGATGCTGATTTTGTCCCCGAACTCCTAATCCCTTTTGACATAGTAAATGACCGTGGAGATGGCTGCTTAGAGAAACAAAGACTGGAGTCTTCAGGAGGCTGCTTAGCCTTAGGAGCAGCGGATAACATTTTTGAGATATATAGATATATAGATATATATATAGATAGAGAGACAACAGTGGGAAAAAGAGTCTCTGAAGAAAGTGCTCAGCCCTCGAAGTTTCACCGATTTGCTCGCTGCAATTGAGCATTTAAAAAAAAAAATCCTCTGTAGGATTGTTTAATCTGCCTGTCGTTTATTAGGTGTTTAATTGGTGAATTGGCTAGTAACAGACTAAAAATTATTCATTCTTCTGGAAAATAGACATAAAATTGTATTTATTTTTTTTCTCCCCCAAATGATTGCAGAACACGATCAGTAGTTTTTACTGTTTGCAGCCATCAGTATTGACTAATGCATAGCTGTTCAGCTTAGCTGTAATTAGAGTCAAATGAAAGGGTTTAATCTATTTTAGGAAGGCAAAACAACTCTCTAAAATTTTGAAAATTTAAAGGTAACCCTTGTAATTTAAAAAATTCTAGATGGCTTGAATGAATATTCAGGGTTAAGAACACTTTAATTCTTTGGTGAATAACTCTACAGCCACCTTAACCGTTAGTTAAAAGACCCAGTTCCAGATAAAACTGCACACCTTGATAGTAATTTAAATTTCCACCTTTTTTCTAGTATCATCACCAGGGCAAAGCCATAGGATTGTTTGCAGTTTTAATTGCTGCTTTCTCTTGGGGACTTAGCTTCACTGTGTTGGATCTGAGTGAAGAGGCTGTTTTCATCTGTGCACAAGAAAAATTAAAAACCAAAAAGCTGAGTTAGATGTGCCTGAAATGCTGCCCACAGATCAAATCTCAGAAATGCATTGTTTGAAAGCAGTTCATTTGCTTGCGCCTTAAATTATTTTTTTTTTTAATTTTTTTTTAACACAAATAGGGAAAAATGAGGGAGGGACTGCTGAGAGACGGGAAGGCTTTCATCCTCCTGGGTCAAGTTTGATATCCAGAGATGTAGCTGCTTACGTATGTGGTGAGCAACAAATAGAGAGGGACTGCAGCTTTGGGGTACTGGTGTAACACTGGAATTAGCAGCAAGTCAGAAGAAGGAGCAGCCCAGGAGAGTTTGGGTAGGAGTCACGGGTGAAGGAAAGCGTTCAAGTCTCGATTTGAGAGCGCTTTTCAGTTTGGATGAGTTTGTGATGATCAAGGTACCAAAAGCATCATTAGCTTAATTATTCTGACACCCTGTTACCTTGTGCTTCTCCTCTGGTTACCCCTGAACACGCGTGGCTCCTGGGCAGGCACATCCATCCCACCTCTCTGTCCTCCTGGCTCCTTGTGGACAGGGGAGCCAGGGGACCTGCGACTCATGTTTCTTAAAATTCTGAGGACCCAATAAAAATATACTGTGCATACAGAGCACCACTAATAATTGCTCAGAGTTGAAGGTACTTGCGGTGGTAACCAGTTACGACTGTAAGGTCACCCCGTCCTGCACCACAGAAAACTCTGGACATCCTCAAAATGATGACTTCTAACTTGTCAAATACCGATTGATTTACTTTTAAGCAGCAACTGCTGCTTTTTCTCTCCTAAAATTTATACGGACAGGGTTCACGTTTAACTCTCAGTGCTGCTTGTGCGTTGGCTGTGCCACTAGAGGGTATCTTTGAACCGCTGTCACCGTGCAGGGACCTTCAGCCGAGCATCACCAGCACCATCTCTCCCTGTTCGTTGCTGGTGCTTGCACATTGCTGGTGCATTGGTGCTTGGGCATCAGCAGATGACCTGTCACACGGCCAAGAAGTCATGACCGATTCGGGGTTGCATGAATCGCTCGGTGTTGACAGACCATGCTCCCAGCTTGGGGGCGCAGGTTTGGGCTTGCTCCTGCAACCAGCTTAATGGTTGTCCCGCACATCAGTTGAGGTCCTAGCAGCTCCCATGGTATCATAGCTTTGGGGGGGGGGGGGTGGAATCTGATTATTTTAGCAGTTTTCCCTTGGTTAGAAATTGAAGAGCTCAGCAGTACTTCAAAGCTCAGGGGGAAAAAAAAACCCAACCCTCTACCACGTGCACTTGCTTCGAAACTGCTGCCTTAGTCCTTTATGAAGGAGGTGGTTTCTACTTAAAATGTCTGGGGGTTTCGCTAGATTTTTGTTGATTGGAAAGTCATCAGCAAAAATGGTGCTGTTTTGTCTTCCTTACGTAATCATCTCCCTGAGGACAAAATGTATACGGCAATCACGTCATTTGGGGAAAAAAATAAAATTCTTTGGGATTTTGTAAGAATTAAAAGAAAATATGATCCTTTTTGCATAGTTTTCTGTGTCTGCTTGCAGAGACTGGCAGGTGGGAAGGTTGCAGGAGGCTGTTAGGTTACTGTGGCAATTAACTGGCAAAAAATTGAAGCTGGAAGGCTTTTTTTTTTGTTTGGGACTACACGATGTCTGAGTGCCTTGACCAGCCCTGTGATGTGCTGGGTGTGCCAGCCTGGCTGCTCAGTACTGGTGATGGAAACCACTGATGGGTTTGACCAACGCTGGAAGTAGCTTATTGCATTTAAAATAAACTCTACGGAGGGCAAAATGGCATAAGCTCAGATGGGTGTTGGAGCTAATACAAGTTGCTGACGCTAGCTGATGTCTTGTGGCTGTTTAACATCGTTGTAGCAAGAGGTGAATTTTTATGGGTGTCTTGATAGCACTTGAGCAATCTCAGCCCTAAACAGACCTCTGTTTTTTAGAGCGTCACGTAACAACTGTACTCAATAAAAGTGAGGTTCTCGTGTATGCAAAGATATTTACAGGTTCATGCTTTGCTATATGAATAATTTCAATTCATGTTTTAGAAGGTTAGAAGGTTAACCTTGGCTGTAGCTGTTTGTTAGGTGGGGAAATGGGGAAATACTATCGTCTTCATTACCAGCAAGGGACAGCATTGGTCAGGTTGCCCTAGGGATACATCCAAGATTCCGTGAGTCCATTTATAACGGAAAAAGAACATAATTTGGAAAATATTACTGTATATAAAGGGTCTTGAGGTGGAGATTTACAACTTTCCGTGCACCTCCTCACTTTTCCACCGCTTCCTGCAGTTATCAGTGCCCAACTGAAAAATTCAACAATTTTCAAGCCCATGCAGGTGGGTACCCCAGCATGGGCTGAAGGCACAAAAAGGTGTTCACCCAAGAGTGCCTGCAGCAGGCTTTCTTGGTCAGAAAAGGTTGTGGGGTGTCTGCGTCATGTTGATTAAGAAGTTCCACCATGTTTGTGCTGGGGCTGTTAGGCAAAGAAGAAATTACTTGCTGTTTGCTCAGCTTCCCAGTTTTGCTTAGCTGGCATCTTGATGTGGGAAACGGGGTGTTTGCAACCTCGTGTAGGCTTTGAACAGAAATTTAGTAGATTGAAGGGAAAAAAAAAAGAGGGAAAAGGCCTTTTGCTGAGGAACCACAGACACAGACCTCTTGTTTCATTTAAATACTGGCCTTAACAGGCAGTAGTTTATGGATGCTAAGCAATTCAGTCCATTTCATAGCAAACAAAATGTCAAAGGATGGGGAACCAGAGTTTGGACAGGTGTATTTGGGGGGGATATTTGCATATTAGAGCTTTTTGCCCACTGTGACATCCTAAGCCTTTTGCTATGGTAAATGAGAAGTGCAGGAGGGAAAAAATAAATAGTTTTGCAGATGCTGCAAAGGCTAAAGGAGGTATTTCAGAGGAGAACACGGAGACAAGTGCCACAAACCGAGGTTGCTGTCGGGCAGGTTTCCCAGGTGGTTTTGCAGCCTATGCCAGATGCCCTGTTATTTTCTCCTTCTCCCCTTGTGCCCTGTATGTAAAGCAAGATACGATCACAAATGGGAAACACAACGTATGCCGACTTATTTCCCTGGTGAAAACGTGAGGCTGTTGATGGAGGAAATAGTAGACCTCACTGAAAAAACTAACATGAGATTGACGTTAAAGCTGTACAGTGTGGCGGTGCAAGGTGTTCAGCCAGCCGGGCTCTCACCTTGTAAGAAAACAGGAGATGGGCTTCGCTACTGTGGAATAATAGTACGAGGTTTTATAACAGGTTGGTTCAAGATGGTTTAAGTGTTCCTGCGTTTGTTCAAGAGACGAAGTAACGTGCCTGCCATCGTTAAATTTTTGTTGCAGAACGGTAGTAATGCCCATCGCCAATGAATTTGCCCCAGATGTTGTGCTGGTGTCTTCTGGTTTCGATGCAGTGGAAGGCCATCCCACACCTCTTGGAGGATATAATCTCTCAGCAAAATGTAAGTTGTGCATTTAGAAGAGCCGGGATACGAAAGTGGTGTAAATTGCTGCTGTCCTGGGGACTAAAGTACAGTACTTGCAGGTTTTACATTTTGGGGTCCATCTTCAGATCTTTCATTTCTATGGCAAACTTTTTAGCATTTTTCTTTGAATTTTCATATGTTTTGTCACTGCACCGTGTATATTTTGGTCTGACTGAAGCCTTCATTTTCTAGTAGTATTTCATATTTCAATTTCAAGTGCAAATAAATTATGTAAGGAAGTTATCAATTCGCTTGTAATGACAGCTGTGCAGGAGACGGCCGCTGAATTAGAGAGTTATGCTTGTTTTAAGGCAAAATTGCAGAAAGAGGCAATGCCAGATGTAAACAGTGTACCTTGCTCTGAATTCTAGTAGAAGCCCATTGCTTCCTCCAGGATACCTTATTAAAAATTCGAGCTCAATATTTTTGTCTCCACCTTTGAAGAAATTATACGGGCCCACAAGAACCTCCTTTTTGCCTTGGATGCGTGATGTTTCTCATTGCCCGGGAGATCCGCTGAAATCCCTCCCCCTCCGCTTGGTTATGCGGGGTTTATCTGGCACTCTTTCACTCAAGTCAATCAAGACGACAGTTTTTCTTGCAAAAGGACTTTATTATTATTTTTTAAGAGCATGTTTCAGCCAGGAAAGTTATTCTCTACAGTGAACTTCAGAACCTTGTATGGTAGCTGAACCTATAAACTTTATATAATAATAAAGTGAAATAGATTTACAAGAGACAAGTTATTTAAGATATCCAGAAACACTTTGTAATGAGAAGACCTTGTTTACCTGCTTGTTGAATTTCCCATGCTCTGCTACTCTCACAAAACAGTTACGGGCTCAGCCGTGAATCTTTCTATCTTGCTGTTAATTTGTCAATTTGCAAATGTGCTTATGGGGGTCACTGCAAAACAGAAAGCAGGGAGGAGAGTAAAAATGCCCTGGATTTTCTTTTGTTTGGATTTTTATTTTTTTTCGGAGGGGGAAGGTTGCTTTGAGGACACGTTTTTTAAATCCTCGCAGCTTGGTTCTGTTTTATTTAAAGGGTAGAAATGTATTGTGTGTCATATGATCAAAGTCTCGGGTGCCCCAGGAATTTTTATAGCACATTATATACAGGAAGAAACGTCTGTTAAGAACTAGATGTCAAATATCTCTGGGGCACTGCGATGCTGCTATCGCAACTGAAAGCACCGGCAGCAATTTTACTGATTTCCCCTTCTCCTCCTCCCTTCCCCCGGGCCTCCCCCAGCACTGCTCTGACTTTGTATCTTCCAAAGCAGGGCAAAAAGCCTCCTCCTTCCACCCTCTTTCCTTCCTTCCAAAGGAGATAGTGGCTGCTATATTTAATTCAGGGCGCTGAGGGGTGGTAGGGAGGATGGCGGTGCCTCTCACCTGGGATAAACTCCAGTGAAGTGCTCGTGGGGGAGATACGGACCCGTCCCACAGCGCACACGGCTGAGCCGGTCCAGCGGGGAAACCATGGCTGGAATTCTGCAACGAGTGCATTAAAATCCAACCTGGCTTATATTACGCGTTGAGTCCTTTCAGATCCCTTGTGGTTTTTTAATGTGATGTAATTCCTTTCTATAATTCTTTGATCCTTCGCCAGGAGCCTGATTCCAGCCGCAACCTTTGCCCTTCTCCTGCATTTCCTCTTCTCCCTCGTTACAGGCTTCGGGTACCTGACGAAGCAGCTGATGGGCCTGGCCGGGGGCCGCGTCGTCCTAGCCCTCGAAGGAGGCCACGACCTGACCGCCATTTGCGATGCCTCGGAAGCCTGTGTTTCTGCTTTGCTGGGAAACGAGGTACAGAGACAGGCAAAACCAGGGGCTGCAACCTCCGCCCTCCTTGAACTTGGGCTTCTCATCCTCCGAAACAGTCAATCCACCCAATTTTTGTCACTGAATTGGGTCCTTTTGGTACACGTTGATTTAAAGAGTGCATGCTTTATTTGTTTAAAAACTACCAGCGTTTGGCAATCTGTATTATAAGGACTGAAATAGCTGAAGATTGAATTTGGGTTTATTCTTTATCCAAATTGTTTGCTTTATGCTCTTTGTACAATAACTTATTCGTTTAGTTTCTTTCTGAAGTTGTTGTCCAAGCCTTCCCATCTCTTTGCAGACACCCTCTCCAGTACTACAGCCTGTACCTGTTTTGTTGGGCAGCTTGCCTGTCATTGTTTTTCAAGTGTATATTTCCCTTGATGTATTTTCTGTCTTCTGCACATTGGTGTGTTGGAAAAGCCTCAGCTGTGTCACAGAAGTTGGCCGGAAAGGCCAGCGTGTGTGATTGCAAGATAAGAGCAAGACGGAGAAATACACCAAGGAAATCTAGGTTTTGGGTTCTGGGGAGGTCAGGGTATTTTCCTATAGAGGAAACTTTAGATACTTTTGCTTTTCTGCCTTTTCCCCCCCAACGCTTTTGGTGTCAGTGGAATTAAAGGAGAAATTACTCCGATTCCCTGTGACCGTCCTCCTTGATGCAGCCTGGCTAGGAGCATCTACTGGAGCAGGCACCAAACAAGCAGCTCATGCCTATGTTGCTTCCAACGTGGTTGATCATTATAAAGTTTGGAGTGGTGTCTTTGGGCTCAGGGAGTTCAGAGTCATGTACTGCAGAAATATGGCAGCAAGGAAATACAGAAATCAGTTATCGGCAGTGAAATCCCAGACTGGGGCTCCTGATGGATCTGCTTTGTCTGTACTGTTGCATCTACTTCTGTTCAAGAAGCATTTTTCTGAATAACTTGTGGGCTTTTGAGTATGAGTAACTGGTTAGTTTGGGTCAAGCCGCCCTTCTGGTTCATTGCTTCTTTTTTTTTTTTTTTTTCATTGGTGTATATGTGGTGCTTAGTGACATGGTTTAGCGGTGGACTTTGCAGCGTTAGGCTAACAGTTGGACTTGATGATCTTCAAGGTCCTTTCCAACATGACTGATTCTATGATTCAATTTTTTTGAGCACCTGTTCTCCACATACAATCCCAATGGTTGAGTCTCGGACGGGCACAGTAGACAACAAAAGTGCCTTGCATCAATTTTCCACCTTGCTCAGAGCAGCAGGTCCTTGCTCAGCCTGCAGCCCCAGGCACCATCCCCGCTCGGTATCTGCTGTGGGTGTCCTGGTGTAGAGGGGGCTCTGGAGCTGTTCAAAACAGTCATTGAGGGTTGAGAGCATGAATTAAAACAACAGTGCAGTGTGACTCCTTAGCCTACAGACAGCTAAAAATTTCAGCCCTGGGGGAAAGCAGCCACACCGATTTGAAGTTGGGGGTGGCTGCGAAACCTTGGGCAGCATTAATGGCTTGGCTAGTGTGTTTGAATTTTTGTAGGCTGCCTCTTTAATTAAGAGATTGCCCTCATTACCCTGTGGAAATGAGCGTATCTTAAAAGGGCACAAGGAACCTGCTGAGATGACCTCTGATCGAGCAGATGTCTGAAGGCAGCTGTCTCTATCACAAGGAGAGAAATCTGCCTGTTAGATGGTGAAGGAAGGAAGTTCCTTCTAAAGCTTTAGCCAGTCTTGGAGAACACAACCAGGGTCTCTCATCACCACCCTTTGCTAAAGAACCCCTTGATGCAGGATCTGTGAGAGGGCATGTAGTCAACATCTGAAGGTGCAGCACCACAGAGAGGAGAAGCCTCTCTTTGAGTACTTCAGAGAGTATTTTCAGAGAGTATTTCAGCTCTGGCTTTGCCTACAGTGACAGCTGACTTCTGGGGATGGTGGTGAGCTGTGAGTGCTTAGACTCACAGCTGCGGTTCAGTGACCATCAGCCTTTCTTGGGTCTGGGAAGTTGGAGCAGGAAGTTTGGTTCTGCATGGAAGTGCAGGTCGGCTATGTTTGACTTCCAGCCTTTTGGAGAAGTGCTCTGTCTTGCAGTATTCACACTCCACGCAATGGACAACAGTGCCTGGGTTAACCTCACTAGGCAGTCCAAGAGATAAAACGGCTGTGATTCATCAAAAGCGTCTGCTTCAGTCATCCAGCATCCCATCCCCAAGCATCCAGAGAGCATCCACTCCTTGTGCTTGGCCAGGCAGTTCTGATAAGGCTCTCAGCATGGGTAACTGATCCCAGCATGCCAGCCTGTGCTCAGCCCTCGGGACAGCCAAAAACTCAGGAGCCAGCTGGTCCATCATCATGGAAGCAATGGAATTTTTATTGCAGCACCCATCTCTCTCAAGCTGACAGCTGATGGCACTGTTGTCACCACATACAATTCCTCTAGCTCCATCCGCTTTTGGGTGCAGGCGGCAATAATGGCGGGATGCACTTTGAAGGGGAGACAGAGGAAATGGCACATGAAGGATGTCATTCCTCTTGCTTAACGTGCTCCTACCATGCAGGCGGGGGACCACAATGTGGCGTGAGGATCTGCACGCAATACATAAGCGCTTAATCCAAGCCACGAATGTGTTTGGAATTGTAAGGCTTTGGGGAGAACTCAGCACTCACGATAGCTTGGATGTTGTCAACTGCCTCAGTGGTTTCATTTACCAGAGTGAATATTGATCCTTAAAGGTAAAAGAAACATTGATTTTTATTTTTAACCACTGAATCAGGACAGCTATAAGGCGTTTTAAAATGCTTAAAGATCGACCTGTTCTCACTTTTCCTAGGTGGGCTCTAAGACTGCGCAGATATCACGATAATGTTCTCCGACTTGCACATCAAAAAGCAGGAAACACTACTTTTATCAAGGTCTTTTGTAAAAATCTTTTTAATGCGAGGAAGTTAGAGGGAACTGCTGTTGCTTTGTCCCACGGCCCTTTGATGAAGTTTGATATACAGCGTGTTAGACAATTTTGCCTGCGTGCACATGGCCGGGCAGCTGCGGCTGTTGCTGGGCTGCGGGGAGGTTTGCTCACTGCGGAGTGGTGCCGGACCTACCCGGGGAAATGGTAGGAAATGAGGGGAACGGTGCCAGTCCCCAAAGCGTCTGCGTTCGCCGGCGGAGATTAAAATTCCCGCTTCGGAAAAAGTGTTATGCAAAGGCAAGAGCCGGCTTGTTCCCAACTGTCCAGGAAATTAAACCAGAGCTTTAGCTTTGCAGCAGATTATTTTAATGTGAAATGAGTTAGTGCCAGGCGAGGTGGCTTGAAAATGTACGTACATTGCTTTAGTTAAAAATTTAGTTGTGCAAAACTAACACGACATCAGTTGAAAAATCAAAGGCAGGCATGATGCAGGGAAGATCTGATGATAATTTAGACCAGAAAGCCACCATGCTTCTTCCGTTACTCAAAACAGCCCCTGCCAGCAGCGTGCCAGCAGCGCTGGAGGGCAGAGGAGGCAGCGACCGTGCAAAGCAGCTCACTCCGTCATGAGCATCACCAGCCCTTAGTCTTCAAACCAACTTCAACACCCAGAGCAGGGTGTGGAGCTCCTGTGTTGTGGGAGCTGCTAGTGGTGGGGACAGAGACGGGGAGGCACATGCTGGGAGAACTGGTCCTGGAGCTCAGCCGCACTCGCAGTGCTGCCTGTCGCTGCTGCAAACGCTTTGTCATTTTTCACACCGAAGTAGCAGAGGTGTGTCCGGTGTCAGACTCTGGACATCCCAAATAAACAAGGTCATAATAAGCAGTTGCTTAAAATTAGTTCCCTAATGCCCAGAGGCATTTCTTTCCTTTTCCAGGAAAGCGATGGCTGAGGCTGTTGTCTGTGAGTGTTATTTCAGGAGGAGTGTGGAATGGAAGCGATTCATCTGCGAAATAGCGCATGTGTGGCCGGGCTGCCTGATGTTGTGTGCTTTATATTGATACCAACCGAGAGGTGTTAGAAAGTTCTTACTTAAAGATTTGTCGAGGAATTGCTTTTGTCTTCGCTTAATGTCATACAGAAGCCAGTTTGGGCCAGAATTAATTTCAGAGTAGAGAATTTATAAAAAGTGCAATCTGTAATTATTAAATCTGGAATCGAGCAATTTCTAGTGCTCGTGAAGTACCTATGGAATGGCTGCCATGTGGTCACAAAAGCAGATCTCTTGGCCGGAGCTTCTCGTGGCTTTGAACAGAATTTGCAGTTAAACTTTGCCGTAGATTTTTTTTTTAACTATTAAACTGTGGCTCCTTCTCTGCTAGGGAGTATCCCTGGATGGGCCTTGACCACTATTTTCAGACACAATTAACATCTCTTGGATAGCCAACCTTGGAGGTCTGTGATGAATTCATGTTCTTTGTGGAGAACTGAGGAGGGAAAGAAAGGAAGAAAGAAGATAGGCTTGGAGATCATCAGCCCTGCAGAATGTTTTTTCTTGAGTATTTACTTGATTGTGAGATGCCTCGAGCTCATGCGAGTCACATCCAAGCGGTTGGCCATGTGCCTGAGCCGAGCAGAGCTGCTCTGCTTGGGACATCCTTACCTACCATGCAGATGCCCCTGCTGTGCCAGAGGGAACCAGTATTCTGCACACTGTTATCTTTGAAGGCAAATAACCCCATCTCCTTCCCTTGGAAGACCTTTTTATAATTTTGCGTTATTTTTTATTATTTTTTTTTTTAATAAATTGGAAGTTCTGTGCTGCAGATCCATCTGCTTTCCCAGGGGGGCGTGCTGGTGCCACAGAGGGAGGCAGCCCTAAGCTCCAGTGTCACTGGAGATGGACTTGGAGCAATAATTGGAGAAGGACTTAGAGAAGCATCTTTAGAGTGGCATTCCCTAATTTATCTCTCTCTAGAAAAATGAAAATACTCTTTTTGTCCCATGTTCTTTGTTGCGTGAATTGTTATTAGTGGTTTGATTTAAATTTTTTTAATGGTAGCAAAGGCAGCACTGCTTTTTTGAGACTGGGATGTATGTTAGAGCAAAACAGACATCATCTATGTGCCATTTTCATTTACAGCTCATTTTCATTTCATTTTCATAAAAGCAACGAAGCCCAGGAAGATACCTGCTTGTTATGTCACATTGAACGTTTTCAGCAGGCTTTCTGTGTCATCTTTCAGCTTAAATATACCAGGAGCATGTTCTTGCTGTTAGCTGGTTGCATGGAGAGCAAAGGAAAGAAGCCAGCATCAAAGAGCCTAAATTTTAATATGTAATTATGAGCCTTACCAGTAACTTCAAGGCAAATTTTTTAAAAGCTTAGCATGTAGATCTAATGCCGCTCTGCCTGGGCAAGAGTAGCCCAGCAGCTGGTAAGAGGCATCGATGGTGACTGAAGTTATAGTCACGCTGAGTGTGACTTTAAAGTGGTGTTTTGCTGTTTCTCTGCACCAAAATTAGACTATTTATTCTTATAAACAGATTTTTTCAGTTGAGACTTAATAAATGCACTGGATTAGGTACTTAGGGGAATTAAAAAGCTACCCCTTTTTATTTCTTCAGAGGAAAGCCAAAAGCATGGCTATTACCTTCTTTTTATGTCCCTTTTATTTGCACATTGTTTTGTTTTAATGGTGAAAACTTTGCAAAAAGGTAGGTTCTGAGCCATAGTTTACAAAGATCCATTGGAAAAGCACCCTTATTTTTGTGATCTCTGTAATAGTGTCTCTTCGTAATCTCCATCAGCGGCTGCAGACAGGCAGTGCTGGTGCTCTGCAGCTTTTTGTGTGTGGAGGAGCAGCGGGCTGGAGGAGGCTGCACCGGGCATCACAACAGCACTTAGAAAGTTTGTATATTTTGGGTATTTAACTACAGGTGGATAATAGTAATCGAGGGAGTGGGGTGGAGGCCTGATACACCAGAGCCACTTGCTAAATCGTGCTAAATGTCTGGTCTCTTTAACTTGAGATAACATTTCTTTGCTGTTCCTCTCTCTTTCCAGCTTGACCCTCTTCCAGAAAAGGTTTTCCAGCAGAGAGCAAATGCTAATGCGGTGCATTCAATGGAGAAAGTGATCGAGATACACAGTGAGTATAGCCCCATTCACCGGGCTGGTTTCCTGTTGGGTTGCCCTGTGGGACACCCGTTTGGCTTCTCCATCGTCCCGTTCCATTGTGCTGGTTTGCAGATGGTCGCTGCACTGTCAGCTGGACTGGTGTAGCCACAAGCTGGTGGTACTGTGCATGCAGTACTGTATGGAGCAATGCATGGGGAATGGCCCGTTCAGGGAAATGCTTTGGCGCTTGAGGAGGCAATTAGTATTAAAACCTTGCAAATCTCTGTAAAGGACAGGCTGTTCTGCATTTTAGAGTCTGCCCTTATCTCTTTGAAAGCAATTCAAGTATCTCCAATTAACATAAATCTTGTTGGGTGTTGGGGCATCTGTTAATTAAGAGTGGATAGGGATGAAAGTTAAACAGGTGAAGTTGCTAATACTGTACATTTATATAGCTGGGGGGGGCGGGCATAAAATGATCGCGGTTGAAGCTTTCCTGGGGTCATTCCCAGGGGATGGAGTGAAAGAGCCCGAGTAACCTGGAAATCCCACTGCTAGGTCCTGACATCTTCCTGCTTCAAACTTTTGTGGTCTAAAACCAGAGGGGGCTAGTCTCCATTTTATAGGGCAAAAATGGAGCTTAAAAGATTGCAAAGCATTATGGCTTTTTTCCCCCCTGCAAAATGCCTAGTGGCTTTAGAAATTTGAATTCCGTTTCCAGAAGCTGCTCTGCAGAGTGAATGCTCAGCACTGATGGATCACCTCTGCGGCACTTTGACCCAGGCAGGGAATATTATTTTTTTGTCTTGTAATGAGCAGAATAAATTAAAAGGGGCTTCAAATAAGACTTCCAGATCTGCTCCCCGACACAGAGGAAGCAATAGGTCCCTCCTCCCCATCTGCTGGCCTCCCTGTACAGGTTCTTGCTTTTAGGCTTTTTGCTGTGGCTTCTTGCGTACCAGTGAATTTGGTGTGTCCTGCTTGCGGGCCAAGAGGACATCCTTTATTCTCTCCCTCTGAAGCATTCCCTGTTGCTCTTTTCACTGAAAAAGGATGTTTAAAATGGCAAACTGCAGACATAAATAAATACAACTTAGACTGTCTTAGGTGGTTTTGCCCACAAAAGTGTAGCAAGAACGTGGCAGTTAGGAACTGAATGCGGATGTCCAGTCCAAATCTGGAATGCATCCCTCCCTCTCAGGTATTTTTATTTAGGTCTAAAAGTTTCAGAGGGTTTTGAAGTGAAAAAGGAAATGCCATTATTTTTTGAGAACCTAAGTGTCCCCTTTCATCAAGGCAGAGGGATGTTGTACACCTCTATGCAGCTTGGATCCTCACCTCTACCACCCCTTGTGCGTTTGTCCTTGTGAAAATCTGGTTTCCACCTCCCACCGTTCTTCCCTAGCCAAAGGAGAGGAGCGCCTTTCCTTGCCAGACGGATTCACCTAGTCTTTCACTCAGCCCTGGTTTGACATCCTACGTGTCCTAAAGGGATGCGCAGGTGCATCCTTATCAATGCTCTCAGTACCTTTTGGATTTCAAACCTAGCTTTTCAAGACACAGCAGCATAGCAGTGCCATCTTTTAATACATGGCATATAGCTCGCAGGGATCTCTCTGGCCTTGCCTCGCAAGCCAGGGCTCCCTTGGCACACATTCCCAGGAACCCGCTTCCACCTGCAGCTTCCTCCACAACCCCGGGACCTTGAGACGGTCCTTGAAGTGAGAGGGAACGTGGATCAAGGTTGCACGTTGCAGAGGCATAATGAGTCTTGCCCAGGCAGGTCTCAGCCGGCTGTTGGGCCTGGGAAAGCAGGAGCGCGGTGCTGGACCTGTTATGGTGCAGGTGCCCTAAGGGCCTCTTCTCTCCCCAGGCAAGTATTGGCATTCACTCCAGCGTTACGCCTCCACAGTGGGGTACTCCCTGGTTGAGGCGCAGAAGTGCGAGAACGAGGAGGCAGAGACAGTAACAGCCATGGCATCCCTGTCAGTGGGCGTGAAGCCAGCTGAGAAGAGGTGAGTTGCTTTCCTTCCCTTTTGTCTTCACATCTTGGAGTCTGCCCAGGCAGGATGAACCGTGGGTGGGCAGCCTTCTAGGTTAATCCTCTCCTTTTAGCCATTGCCATGCGCATTCCCTTAGAGAACCAGGAGGTTCTCTAAACACCTGCTGGGCTGTAGGAGAACAGCAGTACCATGAACTCTGTGTGTGACCTTAGTAAGGTGCATGCTGTGCCTGACCCTTCGGCTCCAACCGGAGCTGAACGTGGTTTTGGACTGCAAGAGGAAATGGATTTTGCTGCAAAAAATGTTAACATTGCACAAATGAAAGCACATTATCTAGAAACTCTTCTTGGTGGCAAGTTTTATTTCCAGGTGAGCCAGCTGAGCACAACTATCTGGGTGGGAAGGTGATGGGAACATAAAGCGTAAGACTTAGACCACAAATTGTCCAACTCTGTTGTGCTTAACCGTCTTTTCTCTCTTCATCCCCTCCCCGACCTGCCTGGCTGGGAAATTGCTCAGACCTGATGATGAACCCATGGAAGAGGAACCTCCCCTGTAGCATTCAACCTTTGAGCTGGAGTTCTCCTGTTTGTTCGTCTTTGTCTTGAAGCTCTGCCAAGAAGCTTTCTCTTGTTACTCCTGTGTCCTGTCATGGTTTTTTCCAGAATACGGAAGGACAACCAGGTGTAAAACAAAGCAACCGAAAAAATCTCCACATATCTATATGCGTCTACAGTATATATTTGCTGAAAAAGAAAAGTGCAGGTGAAGAGCAGTAAAGGACTTGACACATTGGGCAGTCTTCCTCTGGTCCTCACTGGGAGCAGAAAGGGGAACGACGCCCGTGAAGTCTTTGGCAAAGTTGCCAAAAAAAAAAAAAAAAAAAAAGAAAAAAAATCAAAGATTCAACAACACATACAAAAATAAAAGAAACAAACCTTAACGTAAAACTGGTGCTTACAATTTGATTACCCACAATTCAGCAATCTCCGCTTGAACCACTCGACCCATCTTGTAGTTTCATTTCTTGGATTTTTTAAATGGCTCTTGCCTGCCTGTGAGTCAACGGCATTCTTGTCGGAACCAGAACAATGGGAGATGGTGTATTTTTAACAGGAAGGGGCAGAGAAAGAGGGACTCGTCTTACATCTAAAGGAAAGGGAAAGAGAAGGGGGGAAAGGGTAGCCCAGATGGAGTCGGCTTTATTGTCTCCAAAGCCATCTGAAGATGAGTTTGTGCCTTTTTTTTTTAATTGATGGATTTGGTGCAGCTGGATTTTCTGAAGTTTGAGGAACAATGCCTTAAGTAAAAACAAAAACAAAACAAACAAACAAACAAAAAAAAACCATAAAGAACACAGCAGTTCATGAATATTTTTCCTCTGGTTGGGAAAGCCAAGAACTGCCATCAGGAAGGAAGACTTTGGCTTGTGCTGGCATGATGGTGGGAAGCAGGCATCAGCTGAACTGAGCGTCTCCAAAAACTGTCTACAAGTTTGAATTTGTTTTGTTTTCTTTCATTGCTGTTTCAAAAAAAAAAAAAAAAAAAAAAAAAAAGAAAAAAAATTAAGGTAGTTGCCAAGAAAGTGGCAAATACTGTTGGGTCTTTGAAATTCAACCATTTTTAAAAACAAATTTTCAAATGTTTTCTCTCTTCTACATTATCTAGTAATTGAGCTTATCAATTTGGTTGTTGAAGCATGTATTAGACACAAATGCAGGTTTAAGACTGGAATGCTTTTTATTAAAAGCAACTAGCATGAGATATTGCTTAAATTGTTAGGTATAAATATATATATGTGTATAATGTATATTCCAAATATATTCCAAGCTTAGAAACCGGATTCCTATGAATTATTGATAAAAATATTTATGATGCATTTATAGAAAAAATATATGTAATAAATGCATACTGTAACAGTAGCCATTGGAAGCTCCCTAGGGACAGACGTGCGAATTGGAACGTAAAAGGTGCTTTTGGAAAAGGATCCAGGTTGAAACTCGAGGACTTTCAGATGACAGGTTGGAAAGTTTTTCAGAAAGCCAACACGTTAGCCACTGGGCAACTACCCTAAACGTTTGTATTTTAATTTAAGGTTTTTAGTTGTGATCCTTTTCTAACAAAAAAAAAAAAAAGAGTTTTTTATAGCAAAGACTATGAATTTGCTGTTAATTTTTATATCGATATTTCACAAAACCCTAAAGAAGCCTTGTTTGTGTGACTCTGACATTTATTTTCTATTTGGCAGGTTTCGTTTCTGAACGGCAATAGCGTCTAAAACCTTTTTTCCTCCCACTTTTCTTGCTTGTACATTATTTTCCTTATTTTTTTTTATTTTTTTTTTTTTACTTTTTTTTTTCCTTTTTTTCTTAAGTCTTTTGTACAGTGAGCAGCTTTCTGCAGGCATGAGGAACTGTGTGGCAAGAGTTTATTTTTCAGAAGGGGTGCGTTTTATCGAGGAGGAGGGAACACGATGGGCTCTTTTGTATAATGATACCGCCGACTGTATATTTCCTCCGTTCTGTTATAGTAGCTATGTAAAGAAAAATTAAGGAGTTTTCTTACCTTCAACATAGTACTATTCCAATGGGTGATGTCTTTGTCCTCCGCGCGGCTCGTCGCGAGGATTGCGGGTGGCCGCCTGCCGCGGGGAAGGCTCGGCAGACGCTGGTGGGACAGCTGGCATTTTTCTCTCCGCCGGACAGACGGACACGCACACACACCTTCCCGCATCCTCTTTCTCTCTCTCTTTCTCTCTCTCTTTCTCTCTCTCTTTCTCTCTCTCTTTCTCTCTCTCTTTCTCTCTCTCTTTCTCTCCTCTTCTTCTTCCCATCGCTGGTAGGGTCAGAGAACTTTTCCTGAAGGTATTTTTTTGCCCCCCGAGGAGGCAGTTGCCCCCACGCTGTCATCTCCTGCAGCCGGTGGGCGCGAGGAGCAGCGAAGCCCTGCCGCGAGGTGATGGAGCAGCTCAGAGGAGACCAGAAGACACGCGTGCCTTCTTACAGCAGTGTAGGATAGCACACACCCCTCGTCCGAACAACCAAGGGTAGCTTTGTTTTTATTATTATTATTATTTTATTCTGTTATGATGACGACTGACAGGGTCGCTTCCGGTAACTTATTTTTTTCCAGTTCTTGAAGCGGCCGTTTTCATTCCATTCAGGACTTGCTCGCAGGAGGAATTTGAAGTGTAATCATGAGGGCGAGCAAATGCAAGAGGCTTTTGTTCTGTTCCTCAGTTTAGAATGCAATTTAAAAACCAGACACTACTGTATTTGAGTTCTGCAAACCCAAGTACGTGTTAAATTTATGAATAGCTTTGGTCGCGTAGGACCATCCTCAGCATATTCTAAAAATAATCTTCCCGTGTAAAAACACAACATACCTGGAGATGTTGTGGTTTGTTGTTGGTTTGTTGTTTGTTTTTGGTTTTTTTTTTTTGAACACCAACCACTTTGCTGCTGTGATCTAAAGTTAATCTGGCTGCCGAATCTGGTGACTGACTTTAAATTTTCCTTTGGCTGTGTACGCGCTGTGGGCAGTAACCACGTTTACGCGATTGTTTCTCTTGTCAGCTCTTCCCTGGCGGGTTTTTGTATTTCCCCTCTCGGTCATGGCAAAGCTTTTTATTCCGTTGCCGTGTGTTCCCAAGAGCTGCTGGCTGGCTGTGCTCAGCCACCTTCTTTTTTAAAAATCAGAAGAGCTTCTCGGGATGCCACCATCGTTTTACATCATTTTGCTGAGCTTTTTGCCAGGGACGGAAAGATTTTATTTTTTTTTCCCCGAGACGTTGGAGCTCATCTCCTCCAAACTCCCGGCGACGTGGATGGGTTTCGCAGCAGCGTCCAGTCCCCGGGACAAGGTGGGGGATGCTCCTCGGGGCCAGTGCGAGCGTGGAGAGAGGGGGGAAAGAGACCTCGTTTTGAGGCTCGCCAGGGTTTTTTTTCACCTTTTGAGCCTGTTGGCTTCTTCATTTTGAGATGACTTTGCCTTGGAGCGGCTGCGCTGGTGGAGCGGGAGCCCGGGATGCTCCTGCATCCCAGCACGGTGCTGCCCAGGGCATCCTTCCTACCTGCTATGGAAAGAAAGGAGCATCTTTAAATCCTCTTTCGAGAGAAGCAACGCCCAGTTTGCAGTACGCAAGTAATCATTGGGGGTTTTTGTTCGTTTTGTTTTGGTTTTTTACTTTCAATACAAAACATTCCTTTTTTTTTTTTAATTAGTTGCAGTCATGTATTCATTCCATTCTTCCTTTTGTAAACTTTTTTGGGCCCACGTCTTTTATGGGCATTGATATATATAAATATATATATAAATATATATGAATATATTTTTTTAAGTTTCCTACACCTTGAGGTTGCATGGTCTGTAAGGTTGGCATGTCTTTATATTGTATACAGATTTTGCACGCCAAACTTGGCAGCTTTGAAAATGAAAAAAAAAAAACAAAAAAAAAAACAAAACAAAAAATAATTGTGGTTTGGGGTTGATTTTTTTTTGGGTTGGTTTCCCTCCCCCCATCTCGTGGCATTTGTGGAGACTAAAGGTTGGGACGTTGTTGTCACACACACCCCCACGCACCCATGCACGCACCCACGCAGCTGCACACAAAGGAAGGAGAGTGGGAACATTTTTTGCGTCTTAACTGAAGAAGAAATCGTGGGTTTTATTGTTAAAAAAAAAAAAGAGTAAAGAAAAAAGAACTACTTAAACATTTCTCATTTTAAGAAGAAAAAAAAAAAAAGACGTTTATCTAGCACTTGTGACTTACCAATAATAGAGTTTATTGTATTTATGTGGAAACAGTGTTTTTAGGGAAACTACGCAGAACACACAAAGTAAACTGCCTGT
This sequence comes from Larus michahellis, assembly GCF_964199755.1. Taxonomy (NCBI): domain Eukaryota; kingdom Metazoa; phylum Chordata; class Aves; order Charadriiformes; family Laridae; genus Larus; species Larus michahellis. Next base: position 37,305,380 of record NC_133902.1, read on the forward strand.
GTCATTTTTATATTATTTTTTTTTTCCTTTTAATTTGGGTTGGTGTATTGTTTTGATTTCTTGGCTGGGTGGGGAGGTTGGATGCAACCCTTCGTCGACACACGTAGTCATTAATTCTAAGGAGATGAATGACGAGGACTTTAAAGAGTTAACTCTTCAGCACAGCTGCGTTAACTTTTTTAAAATTACTTTTACATGATGTATTATTGCTAGGTTTCACTTTAAACAGTCGTGTACTGTGCAACACTGTGGTTTAAAACGAGACTTTACATCGAAAGGAAAACATGTTTTTGTCATTGTCATGAAGTTGAGCTCGTTCTCAGCTCATCTTCACTTTGTCTTTGATATTGATGAAAAAGTATCCTATTGAAAGAAAATAAATTAACACTTTTCTGTGCTCCATAGTGGAGGCGCTATTTTCCAATTTATGAGGATGACAAACTTATATATATAATATATATATAAAAGTGGGGGGGGGAGGGGTTGAAACATTATTCACCCAAGAGCTTATTACAGATATGTAGTATCAAAAAGTTGTAACTATATTATATTCTACTTTATACCTATACATGCTCAGTATGACGTCACCATTGGTAGCAGCTACCGGTTTACGCTGTAATTTAGACACAATTTCACTCTTGTTGTATGGACCCTACTTTAAGTGATGGTAGCATTCTTTGTGCTAAATTTTCTGATGGTCCTTTCTTTTACTTGGTGGAGTTGGAATATTTTTCTCATTCTTGTTTTTGTTTGGGGTTTTTTGTTTTGTTTTTTTTTTTCTCTTCTTTTCTTTTCTTTTTGGTTTTTTTTTTTACTGGCCAATGGTGTCTTTCTCTGACAGTACCGACTTCAATTTCAACTTTATTAGGAGTCCAGTATTTTGTACCACATTATGACAACTTGTTATTCTTGTGGTGTAAATAAAAAGAAAAAGTTAATTATAGTACCACCTTGGTTTCTGTCACTGATCTTTTTATCCAGTGCCTTTGGTGTGATGTGGTCTTTCATCTACTTTAAACAAAACACTTTCTTGGTGTCATGGAAGGGGGTCTGGGCACTGAAGTGGCTTTTTGGTCAAAAGATACCCATGTGTATGTTGGGATGTCCTTGGTAGAAAAATTACTAGAGCTTCTGCCCAGTTTTCTTGCTGCTCTGAGGCACGTGCTGACGAATGCCTGCATGTAGGGACTGCAGAATAATTTAAAAATCTCACTGAAATCGAATTTCCGGCAAGAAGTCCATGAGAGCAGCTGAATTTCCCCCAAAAGCCACCAGTGAGTGAAAACCAGGATCATCAGTGGAGTGAAAAAGTGTCATTTTGTGCCTGGTTCTGTTGTGCCTCATAGAGTTGTTGGGGCTTTACTTTACTGTAGCTGGAGCCCTTTGAAGCCAGGTGGGTATGGGCCCGCCTGCTCCCAGGCTGGTTCGGTAGGGAGCAAGGTGGAACTCCCAGAGATCCTGATTGCCATTTCACATGGCACCTGTATCTGCAGGGCCGTGGCATGTGCCCCCCTCCAGCAGACGTCCTTCACCTCCAGGGTGAGTCCCGTTCCCGTGCCTGGTAGTCTGGTTCTGCCCTGCCCAGCTGTACTGGCTGGGTGAGAGGCTCTCCGGCCAACCCACAGACCGTGTCTGTGCCTCGTCTTGGCAGATCCTCCACACATGCCCACGTTGTTCATGCCTCAGGAGATGTTCTCAGTGTTGCTCTCATGTTCAGATGGGTGAAGCAGATCCACCCTTTTTCTTTCATGGTCTTATTCAGACATGGTTTCCCTCTAGTTAGCCTCTGTATCATCCTGCTTGTCCCTGAAGCCCACTTGAAACATCTGAAATAAAGTTTCTCCGTCTATGTCAACTGGAAGTGTCCTCTGACTGCAAGGCAACCAGCTACACTTCAGTTTTCTCATGTGCTTTCACTGTCTCCCTCCTGGATGGAGAAGACGAGTCCTTGGGGCTCACATTTAAGCTCAGGCTTGTGCACCTCAGCGGAGTGGACTCACCTGTCAGATGACAACTGCTGCAGAGCAACCCTGGTGTGAAGGGGAACGAGCCTGAAGCCATCTGCCCTAGAGAGCATCCTCCAGCTTAGTGTCCCAGCCTGTCAATAGTTTACGAAGCAGGGAAGAGCAGTCCAACATAGACTAGGGACATGGCTCCAGTGTCTGTTATGCGGTTGGAAAAACTGAAGCAATTAGTCAAGGAGAAAATCACCTTTCCTGCTACAAGCCTGAATGCTCACTTCTTGTTCGTGTGGGAATGAGCCTGCCATGTTCGGGGATTATCTCCATGGAGGTCGTCCAGAGCGAGGAGCTGGGGAGTCTGCTGGGCCGTACGGACTCACTGTAGGAACAGCAGGTTGATGTGTACTGTCTCTGCAGGGTGTAGAGGAGAGCACACAGGAAAAACTTGTGATCTTGGGAGTGTTGAGGTTCCCTCATCAGCGAAGCATCGCTGCTGCCCCGTGTGCTGGCTGCTGTCCTTTGCACCCGCAGGGAGCATTGTCCACCGTGGTGCTCCGAGAAGCGGAGGCTCCGATGGCCAGAGCAAGGGTGCGAGCCCTCAGTGGGTCCGGGGCACGCAGGGACAAGGCGTTCCAGAAGCACGCGCCTCTCTTGGGGAAAGAGGCGGAGTTACTTATGGCTAAAGCCCGCCTAAGCCATCGTGCTTAAAGACAAGAGGACCAGAGCAGTGAATCCGTGCAATGTCCTGCTCACATGTGTGACCCCGCATCCCTGCCCATGGCAGCCATGGTGGCACCACCCTGTGGGACGGTGAGCATTACCTGTTGCTCCAGCTGTAGCCTGGGATGGTCTGAGCGGGCAGAGTCTGTATTTGTAGGCAGGGTGACGGCCCTGGGATGGGGCTTGCTTTGGGACCACAGGCCATGTGGGAGTGGCAGCTGGCTGTGATGGGTGCCGGCATGGCTGGGAGGGCAGGTGCAGCTCCTTCGAGAGAAGGCACGGGGGCTTCTCTGGGCAGAAGATTGGGAAGGGTCTTTCAGGAGCTGGGGGAGTTCATCTGCTGGTGTGAAATCCCACTGCTGGGCGATCCAGCCCCGCGTTTACAGCCTTGAGGCAGAGGGTTCGTTTCGACAGGAGCGGGGGTTATTTCAAGTACTTTCAGTCTCTGTGCAGAGCATTTCTCAGGGGCTGCTAATCCTTTAAGAAGCCCCAGGTCTCGCTCTGCGAAGCCAAATGTGCACTTTGGGCTCTGATAAATACTCATTGCTGAGTGGTGGTTTTGAGACCCTACAAATTAGGATGACGGAGGGAGGCTGTTTAAAAGCGCTGGGCTGGATGTTTTGGAGGGCAGCCTGTGACAGGGCTTCCTTTGGCATCCCCGGGACCCGCGGTGTCTGATCGTCTGCACCTGCAGCAATGCGTTTTCCTTCTCCAAATCCGCTGGTTAAAAACTGTCGGGCCAGCCCCAGGCATGTAGGTTGCCAGGGAGCGGGACCTGGTGGGTGAGTGTTGACATGTCAGGCATCTGCGACGCAGAGCTGCCGTCATCTCACCTGGAACGCCCTGGGCTCGCTGCTCGCCGTGAGCGCAGGGACAGAAACCTGACGCAATGCAGCAGGGAGGGTGAAACTCGACGGCGTGGCACCTGTGCCGGGGCCATGGCATGAAATCCTCTATTTCAATAACTGCCGCTTTAGCCATGGAAATTTTTTATAGCCAGAAATCTGTTAAGCCTAAAGAAAATAACGTTGTGCTGCAACAAACGTGCCCCAGCCCCTCTGAGATGGCTCCCTCCCAGCTCTGCCGGTGGGTGCCCTTGGCGGGGGGCGAGGGATGGATGCCCGGGCAGGCACCGGGATGGGTGCTGCTCTGTACCCTTCCCTGCGCTATTCCAAGGTTACACATTTATTTTTCGTTTATTTATTTTTTATTTTTTTAAAGGAGAAAGAGGCTGTTTCTCACTCTGGGCAACAAGACAAGGCTTTGTGCCTCAAATGAACGTCTGTAGCAACGGGAGCGCTGCAGGGGAAAGAACAGGGTCTGGTATTAAATATACAGCCTGAGCGCGCAGGGGGCAGGAGTTCAGCCTGTGCTGGCAAAACGTCCTGCTTTTACGACGGGATTTGGGTCTGTGCTGAGTGGAAACTTTCTCCGAAGGCTGGTGCGTGGTTGATCTCTTACGGGCTGCTCTGACAATCCCCGGGGGAGCTGGGAACTCATTTGTTCCCCCTGTTTGGATTTCACAGGTGAAAATGTCAGTGTAATCTGCAAAGCTGCCCCGGAGACTCGTTTCCTTTTCTCCAGGGGAGGCAGGAGGGGTTTTGCTGCTGGCAGGAGGGCAGATGGCCGTGAGCACAAGGCTGCCGCCTCCCTCCCTGGGCTCCCGGCTGCGGGCAGAGGTTCTGGTGGGTGAGCTGTTGTCTCCCCCCGCCCCAGGGGCTGTACTTCAGAGCTGGCTCCAAAAGCCATTTTCTCTCCTGATCCTTTTCCAAGAAGCCTGGCTGCTCTTCTCCAGGTAAAGTTCAGCTTAGGGCTTTCCGCTGCAAAACCAACTGTTGCTAAGCAAGGAAGGATTACTAGCGCAACTCGGTAAGTGGGAGTTGAAACGTACTTGCCATTAAGTAGTAACAGCTTTAGGGAAAAACACAGGTTTGGCGATGATGTTGCTGGGAAAAAATAGCGTGTGTGCTGAAAGCCAGGTGCTTGGGGACGTTAACGTCCTCGCAGCAAAGGGACCCAACCAGGTGCTTAGGGACGTTGTGAGGGTGCTGGGAGCAGAGCTCGCGTTCCCGTCGGGGAGAGGCCGGGGGGTGTTTCACGCTGTTTCTGCCAGAGCAAAATGTTGTGATACCTGATGAAAAGGTGCAACGGCACCGTCACGTCTGGGAATTTAAGAGCTTTCTGCCTGAGCATGGGAGGAAAGGCTAAAGCCTGGCCAAGGTGGCAGAAATCTGCTCCCCTGGCTGCGACTGCCGTGATTTTCTCAACATTAAGGAAAGCAACAATCTCACATCCTACATGGGTATAATCACAGTAACGCCTAAGTGGGAGGGCATGAATTGCCACCTTCAAGAGTCTTGTCCCCAGACAGGTGGTATTTTAGCAAGGGGACGTTCTTCAGGCCACCCAAGGTGAACAGTGGGAGGAAAACAGGGATAGATTTTTCAAAAAAAACAAACAAGCAAACCCCAGCAGAACCAGCCAGCAGGGGTGGCTGGTGCTTGAAGCTGATGCTCTTCTGTCCTGCCTGCAGACAGCAGTGACCCACGCAAGATCTGCCAACAGCAAATCTAACTCGGAAAAAAATCACGTATGGAAGGAATTTAACTCAAGAGATCCTAAAAGCTGAATCAAGGGGCTGTAGATGGGCTGGAGGAACACAGGACAAAACATTGAAGGAGAATACCCCATGGTAACTCTACCAAGACAGAGACTTTTAAATGCCAGTAAGAGTTTGCTCCCAGGCGGAGAATGCAGAGAGTGGGCTGAAAGTCAGTTCAGAGACTCTGGAAAGCCTGGTGCTGGGTAAATGGGTGTGTGGTGTGGACGCAGAGGAACGGGATGGAGCCATTTTGTGTATGAATTAGATAGCAATTGCCCTCACAGCCTGCCGTGGGCTATGGCTGTAACGATGAGTGTGTTGGAATGAAGGTGCCTGTTGCCAGGAGGAGAGGGAGGTTCAAAGTGGAAAGAAATGCCTTGCCAACTCAACTGTGCCCGCAAACAAGACTCAGTCAAGTTGTCCAGTGACAGAGATAGTCAATAACACTGGGCGCTTTCCAAGGGAACCCCAATGGTTGGTGGCATCTGCTGCTAAGATGGTACAATGGGATGTACTGATGGCTGCAGGTCTGAATGAAGATGTGAACAACCTGATACGAATCCTAGATGTGCCCAGTGAGGGCAGGTTGGGCTCTCCAACCCACAGGCAGTACAGATTCAGGGACCTACAGATGTTAAATTCGGTTGTGGTGGGTTGACCTTGGCTGGCAGCTAAGCCCCCACCCAGCCACTCACTTCCCCCCCCGCAGCAGGATGGGAGAGAAGTGGAAGGGTAAAAGTGAGAAAACTCATGGGTTAAGATAAAGACAGTTTAATGAATGAAAGGGCTGCAAAGGCTTGGCTAAAGAGCGTTGCAAAGCAGGAGGAGGAGGAAGGAAAAGCCAAGGAAAATGCTGGCGAGCCATCCCTGCATGGAAAGGTGCTCCTGCGGGAGCTGCCTGGGGAACAGCAATGGGGAAAAAATCTCTAGAGGTGCAGGAAAACCAGGGCTCCTCGGCAGGGCTGTGCAACGCTGTTCGCAGGGTAACAGAGAATATACCTTAATAATTGTGAAAGAGAGAAAAAGCCCACTCTGTCGGGCTGTGGGGAAGTCACTGTCTGCCTTTTTTTTTACAACAGCATAATTTAGCAAAAGCAGCTCCTGCAGAGGACTGAAAACATTTCATGACTGTGCAAATAGTGTCTCTCAGGCTGCGCTAATGAAAGGCTTCTGTAGGGAAGAAGCAAATCTTAGAACTAATTACAGTCTCTGAGAAAAAGGGATCGTCTCTGTGTTTACTGAGGGGCTTATCAGGCTGGACTACGGGATTTCGGTGTGATTATAAGGAAGCCACCTGGGAGGTGATTGCACAGAGCTTGGATTTGTTTCTTGAACTCTGTGTCCATCCTTTTGCACTATCCCAACCCGAGAGCACCCAAAAAAAACGAGGCTTGTGCAGAAGCGATGGGTGCTTGTCCAGGAGACCCTCAAAGCCTCCACAGCTGCACGCTGCTGTCTCGCGCTTTGCTTTCTGAGCTCAGAAAGGGGCCATGAACCTCTCTGGGAGAGCCGTGGGGTTTTATTCGGGGCAGCAGGAATGGCAGAAGCCTGCTGTCCATCCTGGCCACCCGCGACAGGAGCCGGTCCCTGAGCATCCCGTGCATCCCCAGCCTGATCTGACGGGAGAGCAGCAATAGCCACCCACCGCTCCGGCTCCTGGAGGAGTCATTCCGGCTTGAAACAGATTTTATCTCTGGAAGGGAAACAGATGGGGCTGGAGATGAAGCGGGACGGAGGCTGAGCAGAGGGAGACACGGGGCTTCCCGCAATGCCGGCGGCGAGGCCTGGTCGTGGCTGATGGCAGCAGCTCAGAGGTGCCCTCCTGGCCAAGGCACTGCTTGTGCTTCACATCTTCCAGCCTGGGGACAAGTCTCTGTGCAAGGAACACCCGCCTATTCATCCCTAGAGGGACTGCAGCAACGGGCCAGGTGTCTTCTGGATGTCCACAAGGTAAAAAAGAACCTCCCTCCCCACATTTAAAGCACGTTACTGCTTCAGGAGCAGTAACAAGATGTAACAGGCCAGATCCTGAGAAAAGGTGGTGGCACGTGTTGCTCCCCTCCTGCAGGCCCTCTCCACCTGGCCAAGCTGCTGCTTCTCTGGAGGGGGCGTGTGGGAGGTCAAACAAAGGCACTCCAAACCCTCACTCCTGCGTTGCAGGCACAGCAGCGGTGGGGAAAACATTTCTTCCCACACAGGTCTTATCGCACAGATGGGGCATCGGTGTGCACCAGCCTCAGACAGATGTCCTTCACCTGCTTTATTAAGGGCCCTTTGAGTCATCTGCATCTAATTTTTTCATCTATTCATTCCGCCACCCCAAGGGGGAAAGGTCTGGAATCTGCAAATTCAATGCCATTTAAAAAATGAACAAAACACCAAATATTTTTGCTGTATTTGGGAGGATGAGGGTATGGACAGCATCGTGCTTGTGATCTACTAAGGCAAAATTATCAAATGGTCAACAATTTCAGAGGGCCTGCAGGAACAAGAGACCTGTTTCCCTTTAAATCAGGAAGGCAATGGGGAGCACCTCCTGTGCTTTAAAGGCAATTAAATACCCAGAGTCCTTGAGAAAGATTTCAGAATTTCACTCTTCAATTATGTGTTTTAGTTTCAAGGAGGGGAAAAAAAATATAAAAAATCCCTCTTTCCCCACTGCACAGAGCAATTCCTGAAATCCTCCCCAATCCCCGTGAATAATAGAGCCAGTGCAAGCTTAGCAACCGCCTTTTAGCCAGCTGGGTTCATTCGGTGGTGAGCGACAGGAATTTCTGGAGCCTATTTATCCAAGAGGTGGGTCTCAGCGCTGATGTGGGTCCCCGCCTGGCCCCCAGGCCAAGCCCAGCCTCGATAGGGCTGCCTTGGGTCTGGTCTCAAATTGTTTTTCTGCTGCACTCCGGGAGAAGGAAGATTGCGACCAAAGAGGATAAAATATGTCTTTGGGAAAGGTGGAGAGAACTTTTCTCTGAAAGGGAGGAAAGTTGAAGTGCAGACGGTGGAAAAGCTCCGCAGGAAGCCCCAGGCATGTCCCAAGGCCATCAATAACCCTGCCAAGTCTGGGGAGCGCTGGGCGAACGCTGATGCAGCCAAGAGGAGAGGGTCTGCAAACCTTCTCCCCAGCTCTTTTCAGCCCGTGTGGGTGCCTTTCAGCCTTTTCGGTTCTGTAGGGGTGTCTGCAGGCAGCTGGGTCCCCAACCCCACCTCCAAGGGATGCCGCCTGGGAGGAGGAGGAGGAGGAGGAGGCGGTGCACACAAGGCTGCTGAATTTCTGCAAACTCAAACCACAGAGTGGCTTCCCATAGCTCTGGCTGGAACCTGATCAGGGCTGCTTGGTTTCCTCTGGGCTGATTGATGATGGCTTCTAATATGTTGATATACTTTTCCCATTTGAGGGGACGGTTGATGCTTAGCATGTGGTTGGTGAAATGGCTCTGTGTTTGGCGGTATAACAAATTGTCTTGGCCAGGTTTATCTGTTGGGCTTCATTAGGGACCTCTGTTGCGCCAGATTCTGGGGGTGCTGAAAATGAGACTTGAATTGAGTTATTCCTGGTGGGTTGCAGGCTAATTCTTCTTTCATCTAAAGCCTTTTCATATTTGACCTCTCTCCCCCTTATCTGAGACGGGTAATTTGATTTGCACTGTTATTTCAAAACAATTCCTTTTGGTTCCCTTTGCGAGTAGAGAAAGGCAGGACTTAAGGACTTAAGTATCACAGGCTGCTTCCAAGCTCTTCCAAGTTTTGAAGAGGGTTGGAGGAGGGGGAAGGAAGAGCAATCCAACCAGAGCAGTAAAGTATCTGCAGATTTCATTAGGGCTCCTCCAAAGCGCATCTCGGATTCGCTGTACAAGAGAGCTGGCACAGAGGCGCGACGGATTGCGCCATGGGCTGTCAGAGCCCTTGTTCCTGAGGATCCCGGCTTGACGTGGTGGTGCTGCTGGTTCACTTAGCAATTTATTCCCGGTGTGGCGCCACACAGCTCTTCCAGTTGAACCATGCTGACGTTTGTTCCTGGAGGGAGGCAAATAACACACAAACATGCAAATTCTCAGCTCCCAACCTCCCCTTGATTGAAAAACACACAGAATCACAGAATGGTCGGGGATGGAAGGGACCTCTGGAGATCATCTAGTCCAACCCCCTGCCAGAGCAGGTTCATGGTGCCTTGATTTTTGTCTTGCAGTCTGGCGTAGCTGGTGTTCCGAGTTCATTGGCAGGGCAGCCAGCACGTAGCTTGCACAGCCCGTGCCAAAGGTGTGCCAACCAGTCTGGGGACAAATTGAGCAAAGCCCATGTCAAAACCCTGAGGGTCATCCCATCGGTGTGGAGATGCTGGAAAGACGTCCCTGAGAGCCAATGACCTCCCAATGACAGGCTAATCTCCTGCCTAAAATCTCATATTTAGAGTAATTGCAAAAAAAAATTGGCCAACTGTGAGTCACCTGCACCTTGCAGGTGAAGTGAACATCGGTATTAGTCCTTCAGCGTTGAGCCTCATCCTCTGGAGTAGAGACAAATTGCATGGGCAACCTGCAGAAAGTGGGGAGAGGGCTGGTGTTGAAGGCAGTAGGACATCTCTGGGGATGTTCAGATGAGAGAATTTTTGCTCTTCCCCCTTGTCCCATCATGGGACAGGTTTGTACTTTCCCCTCGCCCTGTCTGAAAGAGGTTTAGCCTGTCTCATCCTCAGCTTCAGGACATCAGAGAATTGGAGTTTCATGGCAGAGCAGCTCAAACAAATGCCAGAGGAAATTAAAAATCACTGCAAAAATGCTGTGAAAAATGCGTTGTCTGTCCATGTTCAATGGCAGCTCTCAAAGCACAAAAATATTTCTTGAGAAACTTAAAAATAATCTCGCAGTTTGGGGTTTGGTTTTTTCCTCGGGCAAAATTAAAAATGTTAGCTCAAATGAACGCTTCATATTTTGGCTGGTTGCTGGCAAAGTCGAGTGAAATGGCAAGTTGACTGCCACCAAAACCATCTGTTGGCTTGAGCAGCCTCTCGCTTGCCCTGCTGGGTGGTTGGTGAGAGCCAGCATACAGTTCATGTGCTTTTCAAAATTTTAGTTGAATTTTCTTCTTTTCCAGACAACTTGGATTTCATTTGGAACCTGTCTGGCAGGATTTGGCTCCCAGCCTGCTTGGAGTCAGGACTCCCGGAGATTAATGACATGGAAAAATGAGGAATGCTGACTGTAAAATTCTGAAATTGTGGGGGGAAAAAGGCAGCTTAGAGCCAGCATCCGGTGAGGAGGTGTGCAGCTTTTTTGGGGATGGTGTTTGGAGAGGCAAAGAGGCAGCTCTTTTGGGGCAAGAGCCTCATATTTAACAGGACTGTCTTTAAAAAAGTCTGACTCCCCTCTCATGAAGGAGCTGGAGTGCCTCGAGTACAGCAAGTCCTTCCCTTCCTCTCCTAAAGGGTGTGATCCAGGTTTCCGCGGTTGAGAACGTGTTCATGAAAATACAGGACGGCACGGGCTATGGCAGGGGATCAGCCAGAAATGCAGGTCTCTGGTTTCCCCTCCTGCCACCAAGAGGGCACGTCCCTGTCCTGTTCCTCAGCTTTCCTGCCTTTCCCCCATGCTGTGAGAGCTGTGACAGCCATCCTTCACCACCTCCAGTGGTGCCAAAGCCCAGGACTGGGGTCATGACGCTTCTCATTGGGATGCTGTAAATCTCCAGTCCAGAGTGCGTTGGTAATGCATTTAAGGTGGAACTGGTGATGGGATGGAGGTTTTCAGGGTTGAACTGGTGATGGGATGGAGGTTCTCCTCACAAGGAGGAGCCTCACAAGGCTGTCTAGGGGGGGAGGGGGGCGGGTCTCAACGAGCTGGACGCAGATATGGCTTGACCACATTGTTTCAGCTGGGGAATGGGGATGCTGGTGGCAGCCGTTCATCCTGGGCAAGGGGGTCTGTCTGGACTGGCTCCATCAGGTCTTCCAGCCACAAGCAAGGAAAGTGAGTCATCTCCCTGGCACAGGAAACAATATAACGATGCATCTCAAAATCACCTCTCATTTAATGCTGATAGTAAAGAGTTAGCAGGCAGGGCTGGAAGACACCAGCCAATAAGGGTTCCTCTAACACTGGTGATGGGAAACCAATGTCATTTGAAGCCACTGCCATGTGGCAATGATGCCAGCCTCGCTTTTCCTTGACAGCCGAAAGTGGAATGCTGCTGAAATCCAGGATCAAAAGCCTAGTTGTGTCCAGACAACAGGCTCTCAGATGGGAAAGCTCTGTGGGTCAAGTGTGCATCCCTTGGGCAGACAGGTACAGCTAACTCTGAGCAGGGGGAGTTCTGTGGGAGTTCTATTGTATCTGTTCAGATACAATACCCATCAGTATTGTATCTGAAATTTTCCATGAGCCCCTGGGTCACACGAAATAGAGCTGGAGGGGCTGTGTGGGGCCACCTGGACCCCCCTGCACCCTGGGGCAGGGTGGGTGCTATCCCAGACACCTGGGCTCAGGTGCCTGCCTGTCCATACATGGGCTTCACCTTCTCCCAGATTTTGACTGCCTTCCCTGCAGAACAGCAACTCCCTTTTAAAAAATAGGGTGACCTAGGGAAAAGACCCATGAAACCCTTAGTCAGTGAGGGTGGCATGTTCCTCTACAGTCTGTGCCCAGAATTAGCATCATAAAGCCTTGAGGCAGGCGGAGAAGTGCCTGCACCACCAGGCTCCTGCCAGACCTCAAACATGAATCACAGAATCACAGAATGGCAGGGGTTGGAAGGGACCTCTGGAGATCATCTAGTCCAAGCCCCTGCCAGAGCAGGGTCACCCAGAGCAGGTTGCACAGGAACGTGTCCAGGGGGGTTTGGAATGTCTCCAAAGACAGAGACTCCACCACCTCTCTGGGCAGCCTGTGCCAGGGCTCTGCCACCCTCAGAGTAAAGAAGTTCCTTCTCATGTTTAGGTGGAACTTCCTATGCTCAAGTTTGTGCCTGTTACCTCTTGTCCTGTTGCCGGGCACCACTGAAAAGAGCCTGGCCCCATCCTCCTGACACCCACCCTTTAAGTTATTTATAAGCATTAATAAGATGAGAAGACAGCCCTTCATAAGTGGGAGTGCTAGGAGCCTTTATTCATTACAAAGTTCACCTAGAAACACATTTTAGGGCTTTTTGACCTAAAAGAAGGGGCTTGGTCACCTCTTACTGCAGCAGGATGGCTAGGCTATGGCCATACTCTGCACAGGAGGGATGTGAACATTGAAGTTGAGACCATCCCTGGACACCTGCTGCTGGGCTTAGCAGCCTGTTGTCATCCAGAGAAAGCAGCTTCACTGTTCAGGTGAATTTTAATCCATGGGAGGTGGTTATTTTCTGAACTCCTGACCTGGGCAGTTACTTCTCCAAAAACAATTGCAGCTTCCAGGGAAATGTATTTGCAAAGGAAGGAAGGCTTGAGGTTGGTGCGGGAAAGCTGGAGGGGGAATACATGGTTTGGACATGGGTTGAGGGAAAAGGTGATTTCCACCTGTTTTTGTTTGCCTTTCTCCCACGAGATGGGTGAGATGGGACTTCAAAGCCACGCATCTCAGCTGGAGATGAAGGAGCACCAATGCCACAGTTCAGGTTGTGCAACACGCAGCTGCTCGAAGGTGTTTGTGCCCACAGGTTTTAGTGCTTATTGTCTTCCCCAGGGAAGGCATGTCCTCTGGGACGTCCCTCTCCTTGTGTTCCCATCCCACAATCCCAATGGAGAGAGAAAACCAAATTTCTCCCCCTCTCTTCCCAGGAGCACGCATGATTCCGAGCAGGGCCGGCAGTGGAGGGGAGCAAGTCCTGACCTGGTGCAGAGTAAATGACTTTTCGTTTTATGCGGCAGTTCACAGAATCACAGAATGGCAGGGGCTGAAAGGGACCTCTGGAGATCATCTAGTCCAACCCCCTGCCAGAGCAGGGTCACCCAGAGCAGGCGGGTTTGGAATGTCTCCAGAGATGGAGACACCACCACTCCTCCAGTTTCATTTCTCTGAGGTTGCTGCTGCTGCTGGTCGTGGGCACAGAGGCTGTTGGCTGTCCCTTCTGCAGCACTGACATGGACCCATCCCTGGAGGAGAAATAGGTACGTGATGATGGGTACCCCTCTAAATCTCCCATCTACGTTTCCCAGCATCCTGCCTTGAGCTGGGACGGTGGACACAGGCAGGAGGTAAATCAGCACAGTGGAAGCTTGGAGCAGTAATTTAGGATGTCGGTGCACGTCCCTTTCTGATCGTGACCCTGTGAAGGCGGTCCATGCCTGTGGTGGGGGAGGAGGGACAGGAACGTTTGAAGTCCGAATCACCCGCCTCTCCTTTTCAAGCCCATTAAGCTGGGGCTGAGCTTGATTAAATTAGTGTCCCCCAGCTGGAAGTGGGGTGAGGGCAGGTGGCCACCAGGCTCGGTGGTCCCGTGCTGCAGGTGGGGGGCTGTGCATCCACCACCGTCCCCCCGGCACCCACGGAAAGCAGCACCGCGGAGCATCCCATCCACACCCTGGAGGGGATGGGCGTGGGGTTTTATCCTTTGATTATTTTCTTTAACCCAACCCAGGCAAACAGTAAAAAACCCTGGTGAGTAGGAAAGATGGGGATGAATGAGTCCTTAGATGGGAAAGGTGGAAATCACCTGGAAAGAAGAAAAATATATATGGTTGGTTTTTTATATATATATATATATAAAAAATCTTTTAATATACATAAATAAATGTATATTTTTATATATATATTTTAATATACATAAATATATATAAAAGTCTGACCCAGCCCTGAACTTTTCTGGCAGGGAAGCGAAATTCATGAGGAAATATAGCACAGCCTGCAATTCCTCATTATATCAGTGGGAGCAACATTACCAGGGCCAGTAAATCTGCCAGATGGCAACGGGGGGATTAGGTGGGAAGGTGGGACCCACAGGAGGGTGTTGCATCTCCCCTCCCCCAGGTCCTGCTCCACCTCCACCCTCTTCATTAAGGAATGTTAATCATCCCGGCTTCCAAAGTGCTCTTGAGGTTTGTTTATAATAAAATCTTTATGGTGCTTAGAGGTTTGGGTTTTTTTCCCTTTCCCGCTCTACGTTGCAAGATGGTTGCGTGCAAGGCTTCAGAGGGATGGCAGCTCAAAGCAACTGTCCTGTAGGTACCCCTGGGGTCTCTTCAGCTGCAGGAGACTTGAGGTGAGGAAACTCCCGGCGGCGCTATGGGCACCTGGTGGGATCGATCATACGGACTAAAATTTGCACTGGCATCAGGCCATTCATTAACAGGAATGCATGGTGTGGGATGCATGGTGTGACTGGGAGGAGATGACTGTGGGCTACCTCCTCCCACAGAATCACAGAATGGCAAGGGTTGGAAGGGACCTCTGGAGATCATCTAGTCCAAGCCCCTGCTAGAGCAGGGTCACCCAGAGCAGGTTGCACAGGAACGCGTCCAGGAGGGTTTGGAATGTCTCCAGAGACAGAGACTCCACCACCTCTCTGGGCAGCCTGTGCCAGGGCTCTGCCACCCTCAGAGTAAAGAAGTTCCTCCTCATGTTGAGATGGGACTTCCTATGTTCAAGTTTGTGCCTGTTGCCCCTTGTCCTGTCACTGGGCACCACTGAAAAGAGCCTGGCCCCATCCTCCTGACATGCACCCTTAAAGTATTTATAGGCATTGATGAGATCCCCCCTCAGTCTTCTTTTTTCCAGACTGAAGAGACCCAAATCCCTCAGCCTTTCTTCATAAGAGAGATGTTCCAGTCCCCTAACCATCTTGGTGGCCCTTTGCTGTCCCCTCTCCAGCAGTTCCCTGTCCTTCTTGAATCAGGGAGCCCAGAACTGGACACCGTTACTCTGAGCACCCGGCAAGCCCTTGGTGGGCTCCAGGTTGCTCATCTGGTGGCTTTTTCCAGCTGGGGTAAGTGGGGCTGGTGGTCAGGCGGCAGCCAGCGCCCCCTCCCCACACCCTGAGGCTGCCCGTCCCTCTGCTGCAGCGTTTTCAAGAAACTTTCAGAAATTTAATCTTTCCAAGACCACCGCCTTCATTTAGGTTAGCCTGCAAAGGCGGAATGGGCTCAGAAGTTATCTGGAGGGCAGGGGAAAGGAAACAACTGGACAGATACATGCCTCGTTAATCCCCAAAGCCTCATTTGCTTAAGTAACCAGGCCAAGGCTGCCAGGTTAGGGTCAGTCCCAGCTGGGTGTTGGCTGCCCCGTGCTTTGCAATACTTCTGACACATCACGGAAAAGCCTTTTCAACAGATGCATCAGCACAAAGAGCAAAATAAAAGATCAAAAAACATCAAGTGACTGGCAGAAAACCCAGCTGGCTCCTCTGTTCCCCGGGTTTGTTTATTTTCTGTAGTTATCGAGGTCATCCTCGCCACTCCGATCGTTCCAGGAGAAACCACAGCACGGTCCTCCATCCCCGGCCTTCCTCCTGCTTTCCCTTCAGCCTCTGTGTTTCCTCCTCTCCCTCGCTGGCATCCCGTGTGAGCCGTGGAGTGTGGGCCCTTTCGCTGGAGGGGAGGCGGAGAAAAAAAAAAAGTGCCTCCCTCAGGGCCCGCTGCGATTTCTTGCGAGTGTTTACAGGATTCATCCTGGCAAAAAGCAAACAGGCGGGGGTTGTGCCAAGGTATGATATCACGGGGCTGACGGACTCCAGAGCTGCTTGGACAGATCGGGGAGAGATAAAAGGGGGAAAACTGTCTGATTAGGCTGGAGCCCCAGCCGATCGCCTTGAGAAGATATATGGAGTAATTTTATATTCTTTTTTTTTCGGGGGGGTGGGGGAGGCGAGGATAATAAATGCTGCAGTCTGGAAAGGCAATGCTTTGAGCTACCATAACCAAGCCGGACCTCTTCAGAGCCTGACGAATTGCACTTTGAGGCATATGTTTCAATCACCCAAAGGGGATGCACACACACGAGCAAAATATGGCCCCGTTTGCTAGCGGTAAAGGCAAGTAACCCACTGCTCAGCTGCAGGGCTCCCTGCGTCCTGACACGGCTGTTGGGAAAAGCTTTCTTCCGTGGGGGGGGGCTTGTCGGGCACGGCAGGGCTTGTGTGCAAAAGCCAAGCGTGAAATCTCTCTTTCCTTGTAGCTGCTTTTCCCAGGGGGTTCCTCAGAGCCTGCGTTAGCAAGGAGAATGTGCTGCAGGAGAGAAGCGGGGACAGGGAGGTGCTAGCACAGCGCTCTCTGGAAAGCAGCATCCCGAACCAAAAGATCTTATTGTTTTGAAGAAATACCCTGAAAAGGAGTTTCACTGCTTTGCCCCTTCCTCCAGGTAGCCTGTCTTTGCTTCTGCTGTGTTGGTGGTGCAAACGGGATGCTCCTCGGAGAACACCCCCCCACATTTCCCAGTGCCACAGAAACACCGTATTACTTGGGTAGCTCTTGCTGCCCACCACATTTCTGCCACTGAACTATTAAACTTGTTTTGTATCTTACTGTCGTAGTGCATTAGTAATCGCTTCATTGTGGGCTGGGGACTCAGATCAGCAAAATGTAGCTTCCCAATACCAAAACCAGAAATATTCTTTGTGTCACCGGACTAGCACTAAATTGCCTGTATATAGCGTACGTTTCCACCGTCCCCAGCATTTCCCAAGGGCTTGTGTTTTGCACTCCAAGAGGAATGCTTGGGCTGGCTCAGGCACACTGAGACACACACTAGGTTATTTGGTGAGGAAAAAAGAAAAGTTCAACACTTTATTCCAGTTTTCTCCACATGGAAATTTGTTTTCATCAACACAGGTATTTTATTTAGGGTTTGTTTGAACTTTTTTCTATTCATTTATTTTTATGATGCCTACAGGAAAAGGAGAAACTCCAGTGCCCAAGCTCTGCCTAGGTGAACACATAGGGCAAGACCTTGCCTGCTGAATCCTACAGCGAGAGGAGTGTTTGGATGACCACGGGACTTTATGTCATCTCTGATGAGGGACCACAGAGACCTAGGACCCTGGTGAAGCCAAGACTGACCGCGGTGTTATAACCTATGCATCTGTCTGGAAAGTGTTTCAACCAGCTACCCATGATACATTTGCAGCACTGATTTTTCGGAGCCTGTAATTGCTGAACAAGGTAAGTCCAGTATGGGCTCCATCATCCAGTTTGTTTACTGCCATCCTCCAAAGGCTGCTCCAGGGCATTGCTGCTGACCCAAAGGTGGCCTACGAGGTGCAATAGTCTCTTACGTGATGGGCTTTCACATTGGGTTTGAATTAATTATTTGCTGCCACTGAAGAATTCTCACTGGAGCATTCCAGCTGAGAGTACAGGCCCGTTGCGTGGGGCTCAGGCCTGGGAGGTGGGAAGAGGCAACCTGTGCTCCAAAGGGTTCAAAAGAGAGGAGAAACCCATAGGAATATAAGCCCTGTCCTCCCCAGTTTGCAGGTGGGGAGCTAGCATGGAGGTGCATGAACGGCAGGATGGGCTTCACCCCACTACGGCTGCGTATTCTATCTCCACTATCTATCTCCACTTGTCCTCCAGGTTCCCTCTTGAATCAATGGGAGCAAACCAGCACCTCAGAGGACAATTTGTTATGTCAGGCTTAGATTGTGACGAAGAAACCTCTTTCCATTAGCTATATGACAAATGGCTTGGACACAACCCCATGTTCAGAGGAGCGGCACAAATCCCTGCAGAGGAGGTGAAGGAGGCCACCTGAAATGTGCCATGAGGTACTTCTTGCACATCACACTTTCTGTTCTTCCCATGCCAAAAATGTTGTGCTTTGCTGTGCTTGCAGAGCATCTGCTTGTCTTACTCTCCTTCCTACCCAAAGCCTAGTGTTTTCCCTGGACAAATGGGCATTCAGACCCGCCCAACCCAGGGAACATAGAATCAATGAATGAGTTGGGTTGGGGTTGGAAGGGACCTTTAAAGGTCATCTAGTCCAACCCCCCTGCAGTAAGCAGGGACATCTTTAACTAGATCAGGTTGCTCAGAGCCTCATCAAGCCTGGCCTTGAATGTCCCCAGGGATGGGGCCTCCAGCACCCCTCTGGGCAACCTGTGCCAGTGTCTCACCACCCTCATCGTAAAGAACTTCATCCTAATGTCTAATCTAAACCTACCCTGCTCTAGTTTATAAACCATTGCCCCTTGGCCGATCGCTACATGCCCTTGCAAACAGCCCCTCCCCAGCTTTCTTGTAGGCCCCTTTTAGGTACTGGATGGCTGCTATAAGGTCTCCCTGGAGCCTTCTCTTCTCCAGGCTGAACAACCCCAACTCTCTCAGCCTGTCCTCATAGGAGAGGTGCTCCAGCCCTCTCAACATCTTCGTGGAACATCACGGTGTGAAGTTGAACTGGGCTACACTATATTGCAGTGGTTAGAGAATGTTGTTGCTTACAGGACGATGCTGTTTATAGGATGATATTGGTTATAGGGCCCAGGCAGCAGTGGCTCAAGGGTCTTTACATGATAAACAGCAAAACGCAACAGCTTCAGATTGTTTTGATCTTTTGTGATGATTCATATGATGCAGCATGTGTGTGCCTACATGTGTCACTGCAGGCAGTATTATCACGGGCAACGCATAGACAAACCATCCCAATATGCAGTGGGAATGTTAGTAGGGATTGGGTCAAGCGCCAAAGGCATGGGATCCTATGGTCCCTCATGCAACAAGGTGTTCCGGGTGCTAGAGAAGCACTACAAGCAGCAGGACACTGTCTCCCTGCCCAGAGCAGAGGACTGTGCTGCTTTCATGTGGCTCAGTACCCCACATACCAGCATCGCCCATTTTCCCTGGCGTACTTGTGGTCGAGAGTCTCAACAGCGACCTGAGAAAACATTGGTGTCCTTTCTCTGGTAAGCCAAACTAATTACTGGGAAATGGTGAACTGGGGTTGGACCTAATCCTGTCTCATCAGCACTCTGTCCTGCAGCTGCAATAGCAAGGAGGGGAAACTGGAGAGGGTGGGAAAAGGGAAGGCAGAGCAAGCAGCACCTCCTAAAGCCTGGACGTTTTTGACCTGTGGCTGACTGCCTTCAGGCAGCAGCTGCCCACCAACAGGAGAACATCAACACAGGTGTCACCGTTTCTCAAAGGAAACCTCTGACAAATTGATGTTACCAAACTCTTCTTTTCTTAAAACTCTATTTTTCCAACAGGTAAATGATTTATTTGACCCTTGGAAGATCTCACAGGTTGCCAGGCAAAATTGTATCTTCTTCACTTAGGAGGAGGACGGGTGGAGGAGACCAAAGCTTTCATCCTTTCCTGGGGCTGTGGTGCGTTCTTATCGCCCAAAGGAGCATTTCGTCCTGTCCAGTGGTTGCTCCGCTTCCATGGCCTCCCAGGAAATATGAGTCTTGCAGAGCAGCTTGATTCTTATCTCCACAAGATGGCTTCTCTGGGCTCACACTGCAGGATTGCCTGCTTGCAGGATGTTGCGACTTTCTGGAAGAGGGCTGAGACGTGGGCAATCACATATATGTTGAATTAGGACACCTTTAACTCCCTTTCACACCATCTGTGCTGTCCTGTCTTTGCATTTTGTAGCTATTTCTGCAGCTCTTCAGCCTGTGGTTTGGTTAATTTTCCCTCCCCTAATGGAGAAACCTGAGGGCTTCATTACCCAACCAGCATCAAAACAGCCCTCTCTGGAGAACAAGCTTGACATCCCACATGGCTCCTCCATTTCCAAGGTTGCTTCAGCAGCATGCTGGTGCTATGAACGATGGGGAAAACCTGCTCATGTAGATGCTGTGAACTTGCAGTATGGTGGACGTCCCTACCCTGCCCAGAACTGCAGAGCTCCCCAACTTACTGATGTCTATGTTTCCTACTAGGACACAATAGAAGGAAATCATGTCCTCAACTAGTTACCTTCCATCCCCCTCTAGTGGTTATGGAGCCGGCTGGGTCTGTGGTGGAGTCAGGGGGGCAGAGAGGAGCACAGTGTGGCAGAGTGATGGTTTGTTAGTGCCTTGTTTCATCATTAATGCCATCTGAAGGCAACAAGATGGGTACCTGCTCAGGTCTAGAGAGGCGCGCATCCATGCGACACGTCCCTGGCATTGCCAAGCTGCAGTTCGAGCCGCGAGCCAGGGTGGTGGAGATGGGGGTCACACCCTGCAGTTTCCTTTCTTGCTTTCTTTAAAAAATACATTAATAATTTAAAAAACAGGTAATTATCTGTTTTCCCTAAAGAAAGAAGCTAAAGAAATCAAACTACAATTGGCTACAAGGCATTAAATCTGTCATCCCCATCCCCCCACCTCTGTCTCAAGCCTGTACGATTATGGGGTTTCGGTTTTATTCATGGGCTGAACCAATTCAAACATGTGGCCAAAAGCCTGGAGAAGAAAGATGTTGTTAATCTGATGCTCTGGCTTCGGTTTCTGATGCTGTCAGCTTCTCGGAGAGTTAAAAATGAGTAGATGAGAATGGAGCTGAGATGGGATAATAAATATCAGGCAAGGACCCCCTTTAGTTTCTCCGCGGTTGCCCTGAGAGATGTTTTGGACCTGGCGGTAATCATTGCTGAGCAAACATCTGTGTGTGTGTGTGTGCGCGCGCATCTCCTTCTTGATAAATATTTCACAAACGGAGGAAAGGGAGCTCCTCACCATGCAGAAGCCGAGTGGGACACCTGAGGTTTAACATGAGATCTGTGACTTTGTTTTTCCATCTGTGACCCATCAGACCTGGCCTTCGTGCCACCCAGAGCTGGTGGGCTCCATCTCTGTCTCTGCAACACCATGGCTCCAGCACTTCGGCTGGGGTTGGATTTGAAAGCCTTGGTGACACGATGGTGGTAGTGGCAGGAGCACTAGCTCCTGCCCTCTTACATTCCTCTTACTGCCCCCAGCTCCTGCCCTCTTACATTTCACCACGTGGCAGAAGGATTTTTGGGTGTCAGGGAGGAGAAATGTCCCACCTAGGGCAGAACTCAGTGACATATTCCCGAAGGCATCTCGGCTGGGATTGGCAGCATCCCTGCCTCCAGGTGATGGGGTTAGCACTGAGGGAAACAGCTGCCCTGCCTGCACAGCCGGGGAGATGCTGGGGCGAACTCAGCCCCAGAGAGCTACCCCACAGCTGGGTACCTCCACCTGTCCCCATGCCTCACATCCTCCTGGTGGGGGTCTCCCCTGCCAGCCCTCCTTGGGAACAGCCCGGCCAGTGCTCCTTCCTGCAGCTGTGCCTGCCCTGACCTTTCTCCCAGCGCGGGTCCGGGGACCGTTGTGGCTGCCTGAGCGCTGAGATTCCTTTTTTTTTTTCTCTTTTTTTTTTCCCCTTTGGAAGTTGGGCAGTTTCCAACATGAGTCACTGTCCGCCTCTTCTCCGTAATTAGCGTGCTGGGAGTTACAAGTATGACTTTGGTGTAGTCTACTAGAATTAATCAAAGTATATCTTACACATTTAAATAATGCAGTAAAACCATCATCCGGCCAAATCCCTCCTGACTGGCACAGCCCTAGCCCCAGTCCTCTTTCCCTCTGCTCTTTCCTCTTCTTTTTTTTTTTTTTTTGTTCTCTTTTATCCTTCCCTTTTAGCACTGTTTCCCACAAATACTCGTAACCTCTTTTCCCCTTAACTTTGGCAGAGCCCTTCTCAGGGAGGTTTATTTTTTTGTGCAAGTTTTGCAGCCCATTTCCTTGTGTCCATGAATGTCTCACTGTGGTCGGGTGTTGGGAAGTTGGCGCTTTGGGCTTTGTTTGTTTGCTTCACAGGCTTTTGACATCTTAAATAAGAGAACAATTTTACCATTTGACAATAGGAATAAAAACAAGTGACGCGCCCTACTACTTCTTTCAACTCCCAGTTAAAGCCTCTTCATTTTTAATTGATTTCAGGAGTGACCAAACTTTTTAAGGATCAAAAAATGTGATCTGGGCATTTTTCCCCTCTCTGTTGGCCATCTTGTTGTATAATAGCCATATGGGTGGAAGAGCTCCAGTTGCGTTGCTGATGTAAGCTCTGTGCATGATGAAGACCATCCCCAAAGCATTGCCTGGGGACACACGTTGGTGAAGAAGCCCCCTCTCCAGCCTGCTCAGACTGAGCTCAGAGGTGAGATGCTCAGTGGTCACGGTGCTGGTGTCTTTTAGAGCAGTCTTGAAGCTGTATGCTCGGACTGGTCTTGGGTGGGGGGCCGGAATCCCATGGTGGTGCTCACCAAATGAATTTGCTTGACCCCTGCCTTGCGGAGACAAAAACTTTAGGTTTAATTCACACAATGTCCAGCATCATCTTTACCCCATGATTTGCATTTGAGGGCAATGCTTGTCTGGGGTTGTGGGGTCAGAGCTGCAGACACCACAGAGTGGTTCTTGTGCTACCTGCCATCGTCAGTCCTCTCAGTCAGCAAACACCAGAAGGATAATTTTGCAAATCCAGGGGACTCTGCAATGGTAATTTTGGCTCAGTGGGGTGGGTTAGTGGATAAAAACAAATCCAGAGCCTACGGGGCTAGGACTGGAGAAGGGCAGTAGGTCCCAGCAGAGGAAAATGTGAGTGCACCCATGGGTGCATGCTCCCTGATCTCCACAGCTGGGCTATCCTGGGGGGGAGAGTAGCCACCATAGGCAGCTTCTCCTGAGCTGCCATCCTGTGCTTCGGACTACATGGTCCTTCATCTTACATCATGGCAGTCCTTTCTAAGGTGTACTTCAGACTATGTGATCCTTCACCTTACATCATGGCAGCCTTTTCTAAGGTGTGCTTCGGACCACGTGGTCCTTCATCTTACATCATGGCAGCCTTTTCTAAGATCCCACAGTGGGGCAAGTCACACATGGTCATTAACTAAACACGCTTCTCTTCCCAGTCTTTGTAGGGGGGAAGGACAGGCAAAGCCTTGCTATGATCGTCCAGTGTCTTGGACTGAAGACCTCACCTCAAAAAGGCAAGGACTGCTTGCAAGAAGGAAGGTACAGTTCCTTTCCCCATCTCAGACATCTCCTGTGAGAACTGCGCTCTGGGGGTTAACGGCGTAACTATGTTGGAAATGTGTTGAAACAGAATATAGGTTTTCTTTCACGCAGAGAGTTGTGCTGCTGAGATAAAAGGCATGCTGCAGAAGAGGCTTGATTTGGGGGTTTAGCAGTGCAGGTAGGAATGCTGAAAGCTCAGGGCGGCTGGTCTCCATCCAGGATTTTTCCTTGTAACGATGAAATGTTTGTTTCCTGGAAACAGAGTACAGATTCCCTTGTCTTTTGATACCCACGGTGCCTGCTGTAGCTTGAATTCCTCACGGATCACTGGCAAGTTCTCTAAGACAAATTTTAGAGTTGGACTTTTGCATTCCCTCTTCATTTACCCAGCTCTGCTTTCAGGTCTCAGGATATTCATAAGTATACAAGCACTGAATTCCCAGCAGCAAGATTTCAAAAAGTTGAAATACTAATTTGGGATGAACTGAAAAATTAGATGTTGGAAATTTCTGGCAAACCAAAATAAAAAAAAAGAAAAAAGAAAGAAGATATATTCCTTGTCAAGTGAGATATTTGAGTCAGTCCAAAATGAAGTATTTTACTTGGGCACTGACCATTTTTATATTGTAAAATAGAAAAAAAAAAGAACTTTTGAATCAAAGTCCTTTCAGAGTTTTCATTTAGAAACATTTGAAATATGCCTTCCTGATTTTTTGCCAGATTTTGTTGTTGTTAAAATCAACCACCCTGAAATTTCTGCAAATTTTTGTATCTTTAAGAATATCAATTTAAAACATATCACCCACCTCTACTTTGGCTTTTTACCGCTTCCGAAAGCCCCAGCAAGCAATTCCCAAATAATTAGCTGCTCTCTGCAATCTAGGAGCTCCACATCTGCAAGCCAAATTTCACCTGTAGGTGATTGTCAATAAAGCTGAGGACAGAATCTGAGAGCCTAGGAGTTAATGAAGAGGAAGATGTTTTTTGGCACCAACTTGGGAAAACATCTCAGTCCAGCACAGGCCTGTAGCATGTGCTTAGATGCAAGTGTGCGCGTAAGTCCTATTTGGCATGTGTTTGAAGTGTTTTCCTGAGTCAAGGCCTTCAGTTTCAACCTCCTAAAAAGTTTTGGCAGACCATGAAATGTGCTTAAAGACGAGAAATGAAAACACGTCGTAGTTGGCAATAACCTTTCAGTTTTGAGGGATGTTCATTTTATAGGTCAAAGACATATGGGAAAAATTCATACGTTTCCCAAATAACAATGCATAGCGTTGGGAACAATTTAATCTGAAACAGCAACGTGGGGTTGGGTCATTAATGAATCCTGGATGCAGTCATCCACATGCTGCAAAACCCGGCTGGAACAAGGCGCCAGCTAACTAAGGATGGATGTGCCCTGATGGATCGCCGAATGAGATCCCACCTGCACCCATAGGTTGGTGGTCCAACCCATGACAACCAGCACAGTGCAAGTGTGGGTTGTCCAGGCACTCAGGGTTGAGTGCCAGCCACCTGCGTGTCCCTCGCACCTCGTCCAAGGAGGTCCCTAGTGGCCAGCTCTTCCAGAGCCAAGATCCAGAGCTCCTCCAGAGCCATCCTGGCAGAAACAGCACGCCTGTGAGTGGGAAGTCACTCCGCTCCAATGCTACAAGTGCTCTGCAAAGACCTTGGCAGTGTGAACTCAGGGGAAGCCAAAAGCATGACAAGGGTGGACAGGCATAGCATGTGTGTGGGAGGTGCAGAGGTCGGTATGGAGACACGACTGCTTCCTCTGAAGAGAGGGAGGCTGAGCGATGCCTGGACAGATCTTCACAGGCTTCCTCCCCTTCTTGTGGGAACCAAGCTCGTCCCTCCTCCTCACCCCAGAAGGACTGAAGCATTGAGCCGGAGCAGGTTGCTGTCCATTGCAGCGGATGGGGTTTTGGAAGGAGCCCATCGGAGTTCGGTGCTCTATTCTGCAAGATAATGGGAACATCCCAGCCAGCAGGACTTGGCTTGCGATTTTGACTGTACAAAGGAAACCCCAGGCTCATGATTCGTTATCCCCCCTGCTCGTCATTTGGCTCCGTTTCAGATCCAGCCTACAAAAGGCGGTGGAAAATTTACATGAAGTAGCTTGATTGCACGTCCACTGCGTCAGTTGACCCCAGAGTGACAGGGCCCCGTGGACCCTTTATTTTTATCCTGGGCTGGGATTGCTTTTCAGTTTTGCAAGAAAGTTGGAGGTTGGGGACTGTGTGACTTCCAGGACAGGATGTAAGCCCAGAGCAAAAAACCCACCCTCTGCCACTAGCCAAAATCCACAGCCTGATTTTCCTTCAGGTTCAAGAGTATGTTTGTGTTGGTAAACCAGACAGTCCTGGAGATTCTGGAGGGATGATACATGCACGAGTGTGTTCCAGCCCCATTTCTAAACATGAAAGGCTGAACAAGGTAGAGTGAGTATCACTCGCAGCTCTGTTTCAGCTTCTCAGACTTTCAAGCACAGCAGAGATCTTAATCTCAACTGCTGCTGCTTTCATTAGGGCATCATCTGGGAAAACTCCCTCTGAAGATCTGCTGTCAGCACCTGGAGATGTCGTAGGGTAGATAAGGTGCAGGTGACCTGTGCTTTTGCTGTTATTATATTTATTCAACCTGCTGGAGGAAGCAGCATGGTCCCGCTTAAGACCATTGGTATCACTAGGAGGGAACAAGGCTTAGACGCTGACTTGGGCAATGCCAAAGTTGTCCTTTTCCCAGCGTTCTTCCTCCTGCCACTCCTCCTCCTCCTCCTCATTGCAGTTGTATCCACACGATGGCACCAGCCCACAGGCGCTATCCTTCGCTCTGAGCTAGGCTGCGGAGATGAAGACAACCCAGGCAGGGGAAACTTTCCTCAACAGCCCTGGCCGAGTGGGCTGCAAAAGCAGAGCTGGCTGAGCTGGGTATGACCTTCACCACTTGCATTGCGTGGGAGATGGACACATTTCCTCCTGGTTGGTGGGGGCTTTATTTATAGGGACTGTTGTTAGAGAATTCATCGTTGGTTGTGATGGGAGGTTCATGTTGATTACGTCTCACCTTGTTCACGCTGATTATGTCTCACGAGGTCATAAATAAAACCACTGGGCTGTGTGAGGATTGCAGCAACTGCTGAGCAGTCATCCAAGACAGTTTGGTCCCTGGCCAGGTTGACCCAGGAAGATGTGGTCTCCTAGCCTGAAGCTGTTGTGAGACTCCAGAGGTGTCCAACGCCACAGTTCAGAAATCTCCAGCTGGTTTTGAACTGTCCTGTTTCAGAGTGTGGTTGATGGGATTTGAGACCCAGCTGAAACCACCAAACATGTTTTTAACTGTGATCCCCCTTGGGGTTGTGAACCTGCAGCTCTGGGGCAGAAAGTGTATTCAGCTCCAGGAAGGGTCAGGTTTTCCCAGTTGGCTTTTCACAAGCAGCTGTGAAAAGCAGCTCCTTGATTTCAGCAGGATTTGAGCACCCAAATCCCTTAACCTCTTTTGAAACCGGCTGTCTAAACCACCTACCCCTTGCGTGGCAGGAGCCAGTTTATTTTCCCATGCCAGCTGAGCTCTGAAATTTCTCTCACAGGAGGAGGGTGCTGTTAGACAAGCAAGCGCCAAGAACCGTCACTGCTGGGGTGTCCGAAAAAGCACAATGAGAGAGTCCAGGATTTGTAAAGCAATGGAAAGGCTGAACCTTTTGGGAGACTCAGAGCTGTCGGTGGCTGCAGAGGGGAAAGGGGCTTTGCAGCAAGCACCGTCCCTCCCTGGGACATGCGGTTTCTCAAGGAGAAACACAGATGCTTTGTACTTTGGCTCACGCGGTTTGGTTTTGCTCTTTGACACTGAGCTTTAGCTGGACTTTAGGATATGAATGAGTGCAAGAAACAAACCTGAAAGCCAGCTGCATTTTCTGTTTTTTTTTTCCTGATTTCCTCTTCAAAGCGAAGCAAGCACGTGTGTTTCTGACAGTGGGGTTTGGGTTTGCACTTCCCATCCCCCAGCATGTCAAACGAGGCGCTGATGCTTGTGGCAACACCGGTGACAGAGCCATTGAAACTGGGCAGCAGGGCTGCTGACCTGGCGAGAGACAGCCGGGGGGTTTCACATCTCTGCCACCTTAATTTTTCTAGCAATCCTGACCGGCACTTTGTAAATTGAAGCATGGGGCAGGATGCTGGCGAAAGCTTTCCAAATAGGTTGAGACTCGGGGTAATAAGGAACTGCCCTCTGGTTTGGGGGGAATGAGATATCCCTCTTGTTAAAGAGAATGTGAGGGGAGGAAAAAAGTCAGCTCGGTGGTACTAAACGAAAATTTATGAGCAAAGCTCTTTGAGGAGGAAGGTAGAGGGAGGGGATGGTTTTGTTTAGAAATGAAATCATCAGCTTCAAGCCTGACCTTTGGCTTCTCCTGACCCCAATACTAATGAAGGGGAAAGGGTCTGGTCATATAAACATGTCACAGCATGAGGTTCAGTGGGGTAAGATCTGATTACAGCCCAGCAGAGCTGTACCAGAGGTAGCCATTCACGGTCCATGCTGCGCTGTTGCATTGGGGCCAGATTCCCCCCATCCTGTCTCGAATGGCTGCCCCTAACAGGGCTGGGGATGTATGTGCTGCAGTCTCCTCTCAGAGAGCCTTTGCCTTCATATGTCCTGCTCTTTCTCACCTAATGCCCCTTCAACCATTGTGGGGAATGGGCGGGGGGAGGTAGAGAGAGGAGTCTCCGTGCACCGTGTTGCACAGGACGGGAGCCAGAAGTAAGGGCAAGAACGCATCTACCGAGGGCTTCTGTCCCACGCATCCCAGGCGGCTGCCGGAGGTGCGCGGAGTGAGAGCTCTGCAGATCCAATGGCCATTTTGTGGAATTTCTTGCAAAAGACTATCAGAAAAGAGCAATTTTTAATAACGTAAAATATCTTCTCACTCCTTTAGTGGGAACACATTGCTACTGCAGCATTTGCAACAAAAACGTTGGCATTGTTGATTTAATTCTATTTTAATGCAGCATTAACAAGTATGGGCTTTCAAAGGCAATGCTGAAGTCCCAGTGCAAAGAGGCAGAGTTTAGCATGAATGAAACTATAACCTGAGAGCAACACTCGATATATGGAAAACAAGTCTGAGCTGAAGCCTGAATGAGCCATCCATCTCCACGTTAAGGTATTCACATGTGGTCCATAAGAGAAGGCAGGTCTTTGCTTACCTTCCTTTCTGTACTGCACGCTATTCCTCTTCTTCCTCTGCACCTCTCTCTTCCTTCACTCTCCCGGTTCCTTTTTTGTGGCTGTGGAAGGTAGTGTTGTTTCTCCAGAAGGGAAAAATCTCACTCCACCTCAGCCCACTGCCATAATGTGAGAAGGCTGGGACTCAAGATTTGATCAATATTTATTTTTCTGCTGGCTTTCAGGTGGTGCAAGTTCCTCTAGAAGCTCAGTTTGTCCTTGCATCCTGATGAGACAAGGGTGCTCTGGTGGCAACAGGCGACTGAAGCACAAGCCCAACCTCTGGCACGAGTGGGCCATGGACCACCGGGCAACCCCAGCTGTTTCAGCATGCCCAGAGATGCACAGTTCTGATGCAGAGCATGATGCCTGGATGTAGCTCATGGCGATGATGCAGGCCCGTTGCTTCTGAGCAGGAAGACTTGCCTGTGGGGAGAGTGAGCCAGGTAATAACTCATGCAAACATCTCTACAGCCAACTCATCCCAACATGCTTGGGATGCCATGAGGCCACCAGGACACCACAACTCCTTGGCTCTCATCACTCACACCAAACTGCGAAGAGCAGTCTGAGGTCAGAGGACCTTATGATCCCCAGGAGCATCTGTACCCACCAGGTGCTGCAGCCTGGTTCCACGTGTCTGTCGGAGGGAAGGTGGCATTGGCGGGGCAGGGTGGTTGTCATGGGGCTGAACAGGTGCTGGTTGTGATTGTCACTGTTGTGTAGAGGAAGCTCTGATGAAATGTGGTCTACTGGAGACCAGTGGAGTGGGATAGAGGTGTCCAGGGGAAAGCAATGGAGAAAAAGCAGAACAAATATGGAGGTCAGAGGCCTCATCTTGGATGGATGCTAAAGACCGATGCAGGTTGGCCATGTGTGAGGCTCATGCCTGGTTGTGGCAGATGTGTGGCTGGCCCCCTGATGGCACCTGCCAGTTTTGGCATGACCCACACCAGCGTGGTGAGAGGGGCTGTCCCCATGGAGCTCCTTGCCCAGTATTTTGGTTCCATTACCCTGCCAGAACTTGCCCTGCCTGCTGCTTGGATAGAGAGCCCCGTTCAGGCTCTGCTGAGCACCCAGAGGGGCGAGGAGGAGAAAGATGATCAGCCAGCTCCTCATGCCATGCATGAGGAACCAAAAGGCTGTCGGAAGGAGGGGAGTCAGGGTCAAAAACCAGCGGTGCAGGTGCTGGACCTGAGCCCTGGTGCCAGTCCCAGGCGGGCCAGGGGATGGTGGCGTAAGTCCCCACCTCCCACAGCGCTCTGCAAGCCGCTGTCTCGCGCATCCCCGGGACCGTGCCAGCTGGTCCCTCGCCCAGTTCCTGCTGAGTTTCCACCAGATCACTAATTTGGGAAAGCAAGCTGCAGTCTGGCAGGCCGCTCTTGAAAGAGGTTTCTGAAATAAGGGATGTTAGGAAATTTCATTATGTATCTTGTGGCCATGTGCGAAGCAGGAATGTTTTTTTCCAACTAACTACCCGGACAACTCAAAGACGTGATGAACTGCAAATGACCCACGGAGCCCATTGTTTCTAGTAGCTGGTGAAAAAGCCACAGCGACCAAAGCAGGGATGTCAGACCTGGGTTGAAAACAATGCTGCTTGAATTGGTGGCTTGAAGCTGGGGGTGGGGAGAGTCCCCTTCAGCAGCGTGACTTGGTGCCGGGGTGGGGACACGACACTGACAATAAGGAAAAACCCAGAGCAAACTGGGCAAGTCCCCAGCCTCAAGCTACCTTCGCATGAGAGCAGATTTAAGCTGGTGTGCCATGCCGTCGAGCACAGCACGAGCACGCCAGCGTTGCAAAGGCTCAGCTGGAAGCACATGCTCTGTCCATATTCATCATCCGGGCTGGAGTTACGGATAAGGGAGGCTAACCCTTTTGTAAGTGTTGGCCAGAGGAAATATGACTTATCTTAAAGAAATGAATCATGTTTCAGCAAATGCTTCCTGCAGAAATATTTTTCTCACAGCCTTTGTTTGGGGTTTTGGCAGATCTGGAGTTGCTGGCGTTAGCAAAAGACGTCCCTCCCGCCCACTGTTCCTGGGGCTTGAGTAGGAAATAAGAAATAAAGGCAGAGGGTATGTGGAAGGCTAAATCCATCACCACTTCTGCTCTACGCTGCAGCAGGATATGAAGCTTAAAGGCGAATTTCAAAGGAGATCCCCAGATAAAGTCCAGGAGAGCTGTGTGCTTGGCTGCTCTTGCAAACATACCTGCGCTGGGCAGTCAGCTTTTGCAAATCTGCCTTTACCGCCTCATACAAATCCCTGTCAGGTGCTGAGGTTTGTTGGAAACCTGCGCCTAGTTCCTTCTTTCTTTCCTGAAAACTAGCATTTTGGGAGGGGAGGAAAGGGGAATATCTCCTATTTGCGTTTGAGAAAACGTGCGGTTCACCCCAGAAGAAAAAAGGAAAAGGAAAAGAAGAAGAAGAAAAAGAAAAAGAGAAAAAGAAGAAGAAAAAGAGAAAGAAGAAGAAAAAGCTAAAGCTATGTTTTGACTTGCGATTCAATCCTTCGCTCCTTGTCTCCTTCTGCAAAGGCTTTGACAACATTCCCGTCTGGCTGCGGGGAGAGAGCACCATTTGCCAACGTCATCCGGGGTCACAGTTCAGGAGGGGTGGGAGGAAAAAGTCCGTCTCGATTCTGGAGAACTTCAAATTTTTTTTCTTCCCAATGGTAGGGAATTTTTCATGGGAAGGCAATTTCATTCCTCTGCCTGTTAGGCTCACCGATCATTTCAAAATAGACCCCCGGGGGAATAAGGCCTTTAAAAGCTCCATTTGCTCCCAGTCATTTTACACAGTAACTCAAGCTGAAGTGAGAGATCTTTATTTAAATATGAATTAAGCTCCAACCTTAGTCTTTACTGCGTTATTTCCCTTTGAGGTTTACTTTGATATTATTTCAAAGTCTTGAAGCTAACAAAATGCTGGCCAATATTTAAAGTGACAGGAGACTTCTGGAAAAAGATTTAGGAGGCAACTAAAGTCTTTCAGTGCCGGGCTCTGAAACAAGACAGGAAATCATAAAAAGGCTGAGTGCACTTTACCATGCTCAAAACAAATTCTGAGACTACAAAGGCAAGTGGAATGGCATCAAAACCACAAAAAGCATCAAGATACAGCTGAAAAACCTATATTAGCTTAAATTATTCCATTAAAACATGGGTGAAATGCTGGTAACGTATGGCATTTTCTTCTTTTCGGGATTTAGGTGACTGGCTTATGGCTACTGATTTGGTGCTAGAAGTGGGAGAAAGGGTTAAAGATAAGACACAAACTCATGATTTTTAATGCATTGTGAAGAGAGGATGCCTGAGTGATGAAGGGATGGGTTGTGGAAGAAGGTCTTCTGCTGGGTTTGACCTCTCCTTTTGTCTTTTGTACCTTCCAGCAGTCCATCTGCTGCTGAAGCAGCTGCTGGAAGAGGTTTTGTCTGCCTGAAGAAGATGGAGGATGGTCCCAAGGGAAGGCTCTGCTCCTCCCAAACCACTGTGCGTGTTGGTCAGCCAGGTGAGGCTCAACACAGAGTCCCAGGAGAACACTGGTGAAGCTTTCTTGGGGTGGTGGGCATTGCTTCTTGATATCTGTAATTGTAATCTCTCTTATAAAGGGGTCTCCAAAGTCCAAGCATCCAGAAATCATCCGTGGTTTATGAGATCCGTGTTTTGTTGAATCCAGCAATGAACAGAACCCTCATTCAAAATACTCGAGGGCATTTCTGGCCAACTTGTGAGCAAAGTTAGGCAGAACAGATGGAGGCCTCCTCCGTACTGGAACGAGAGTTGTGCCGTAGAGGGATGACCACCTCCAATGCTTTGTAACTCAAGCCTGGCCAGGTGACATATGAGATTATTTTCAGCAAAAATCACGGGCAGCAGTGCTTCCACATCACTTGTGATTTCTGGGTACAATTTTTATCTTTCTGTTTAACCCTGATAAAGGCCACTTTGTCACTATGCTTCATAACAGCAATAAGCAGAAGATTTATCATTATCCCGATCATAACGCTGACTGCGTATGGGTGTCCCCAAAGGCTCACGGGCTTCCTCCTCTCCCGGGTTTGGGCGAGATGCAAGCTCCCCTTGACAAGGTCTCAGTGTTGAGATGACGCTAACCGACATAGACCTCTCTTTGCTGTCACCCTTCAAGTGAGGCTGAATTCACCATCCCAGAAACAGTGTCTGGGTGGTCCCAGCCAAGGAGGGCTCCAAATTTACAAGCATCCCTGGGAAAAATTTTCATCACTCCCCACTTCCCTGATCCCTCCTTGCTGTCAGTGTTCCCTGATTGCGTGAAAACAGGGTGGCCTTAGGGGAGGCCAAGGAGAAAAGAGATCCCAAGGGGTGGGACTTTGGGTTTGGTTTTGTTTGTTGGGTTGGTTTTTTTTTTTAAATTTTTTCATTTGGTCTGTATCAAGGACTCCAACTGAAAATGCGAGTGGCAGCTGAAAACTTTTTTTCCCTTTTTTGAAAATGGGAGGGTTTGGCGGTGCTAAATTGAGCTGGGATTGAGTAAAAAAAAAAAAATCAGTACGTTTTACATCACCACCTCAGTGCTTGGCTTTTTCCCAGTGAATATTTCGCTTTGTTTTTAGCCAGATCCCCTGCACAAAACAGCATATGCTGGGTGATTTCTGTAGCCTTTCATGTATGCAGAGAGCAATCGGTTCAGGACCAACGTTTATCCAGGCTCGGCATATGCGTGCGCGCTGCCACGGAGGAGCAACCCTGTTGTTGGAAGCTATCGCCTGCGGCTGAGCCTGCTGCATTAAGGGATTTTTTTGGTTTCATTCTCTTTTGCACAAGAGAGTCTGTCCCTGCCCTCAGGCACATCTCTTCCTCTCTCACAGTGCCTTGGGTTTCATTTGGGTTTCATGCAGGGGTGGAATTGGGAAGGACAAATTCAATCAATCACCTTGGGAATTAGGGTGAACGGTGTGATAAATGCTATTGGAAAAAACCTCCTATGAATGAAGAAGTAAATATATCTATGTAATGTCCTGCACATGACAAAACAACTGCAGTTTTAAGGTCTGGGTTTTCCCTTTACTTCGCCTAACTGACCCACATTGCTGGCTCATGCAAGACGAACTCATGCAAGATGGAAAGCCTTTTCAGCAGCTGATTGAAACGTGTGTCTCCCTATTCATCAATTCAAATGTGTTTTCTGTTAAGAATCTGTTATCTGCAGAGTTTACAGCTCTCAAATTGTCAGGACTTTTTGGAGTGTTTGATAGTCTCAGATCTCCCCTTGGGAACTGAAAACACTCCTCCAAGCCCTGTGGCATGGCTGTTTTCTCACTGGCCTGATCAGCTCTTACAGTTACTACTTTTTCTGCCTGAAACAAAATGTTGCATCATATCTCTGGGCTCCAAATTTGCCTCTCCAAGGCCATTCACCCACAAGAGCCTTGACTAACCCCCAGAATTCACAGAAGAGGTACCAACTGGTGCTTGCGAGCATTTCTTTTTACTAGTAGTTGCTAGTGTGCTTTGCAGAGAGAGATGCTTTGATCTACCATGACAGGTCCTTAAATGCATGGTATTGGAGCATGGTGTTCAGCAGCTCTGACCCTTTGTAGCATTAAGGAAGGGACACAGCAGCTGTGGTAGAACACCTGACCTGTGGCTTCGGTAGGTCTGACCATCTCCTCCTGGTCCTAGTCATGTCCTGGGAGAGTGGAGCAGCACAACAGGCTCTTCTGTTACAAGCCGTTAATGAGGCTGAAGTTGAATTTGGGTGCTGATGCTTGGAAAAGTGTCACTCCTTGTGGTGAAATCAGTTTGGCGCAATCTGGAGCATCATTAGATTCACAAAATTGCAGAAACTAACACACAAACTCGCATACCCTGGGGGAAAAAAAAAAAAATAAATTCCATTTGCTGCATGACATGCTGCATCGCATGACATCTGTTAAATTCACCTTCTTAAATGGTATTTTTGGCTCTGCTGGTACCCAAAGCCCAGACTGAGATGTCGTTTACTTTTAAGGAAGTAAGAGCTTCTAATGGATGTGATGTATTTTACTCCACGCAACTGTGCTTGTTTTAAAATAAACACTTGATGTTCAAGTTCTGAAACCTATCAGGCAATTAATGCGCCTGATACACACATGTATGTTCTTGATTTGGCATGTTAAAATGTTTTCCTCTGAAGCTGGTTTAGATGGAATGACATGATTTATTTTTTAATGGCTCTAGACACCGCAGCGTTGCTTTTTTTTTTTTTTCTTTCTCAGAGCCGATTATCCTTCACCATCTTTTCTTTCCCGCCACAATACATCACTCCCTGCCAATTTCTGAGCAGATCTTTCTTACAAAGATCTGGTTTGCCTCTTGCTTTGCAAAGTCGAATTGATAATCCCAACAATGGATGCTGAGGCTCCCAAACAGCCTTTGCCAGAGACCTGCCCTTTAATCAATCTCTCTCTGTCACCTCGATGTTGCTGACCAGAATTGTTGTTAATCCAGCAGGGAAAGAGTAGGAGAACAAAAGGTCATTTGGGATAATTTAGCCCCATGTTTCCAGATCCACAGTGATTGTCCTTTAAAGGAATTTTTTTTTTATTTTCTTTTTTCAGAAGGAATTCTTTTAAAACATGTTATTTATGACCTGGAAATTGAAACCTGGCTTCAGCATGTGTATGACTGAGGGTCTGACAGGGCTCTGCGAGGCAGCGGAGGGAGGTTAGAGAACACTGGCGGAGTGCACGAGCGTTTGCTCTCAGGATGGAAGGTAAGGAGGGAGGAGCAGACCGGCCACTCTGGGTGACCATTTCTGTAGTGCAACTGGCTTTTGTGGGTTATGCATTTCTTCTGGGCACAGTATGCCTCTCTGGGTCACGGGCACGGCTTTTCCATCGCCGTGCTTTCATGCGCCCCTCTTCTCTTTGAGAAACGCTTGCCCTTAGCATTTCCACCAGCAAGTGTGATGGAAACCAACTTGTTACTCTAGCTGAAGGCAAGCATGGAGACCTGTGGGTCTGAGACGTACTGAGATAGGTTGCATTTTGCTTAATAACGGGCTCTGCTGAAAGCAGAAGTCACTCGAGCAGTGCATTGGAGACCACAGTGCTGAGGAGGTGCGTGCCTCCTCCTTTGGCCAGGGTTCACGTAAATAACCAATTACTCCAGGCAGACATCAGCCCACATAAGCAATGCTCATACCTCCTGCACGCCATCACTACCTGGAAAACAGCTTTTAGCCAAATCGGTGGGTGTCGAAACTTTGCGGGGTCCAAGGAAGCTGCTCAGCTTCTGCCCGGAGCTGTGCAGTCAAGAACGTAAATCTCATACCCCTGGTAGCTGCATGACATCTTTATTTTTATTGGCAAGAGAAGCAGTATACACAGCGACATTGCAGTCTCTTAGCTCGTTAAAAATATCTCAATAAATAAAACAAATAAGCAACATATACACTGGAACAGAAAATGAAAATAAAAAAAAAGAGGAGGTGGGGGAGTGAGCGGTAACAAATCATGGAGCAATAAGGAAGAGGTGGTAGAGTGTGGAGGGCAGTCTGTAATCCAGGCTGTATTGAAACGAATCATGCAGGGAGCTGGGGACACAGTGGGCTTTTTTCTTCTTTGTGGTTTTTTTTTGTTTTTTTTTTTTTTTTCTGAGAGCCTTGGTCCAGTTTTGACATTACTGTACAAGAAATCAGGTTTTGAATTTAAAAAAATTAGACAAAAAAAAGCCCCCCCCAAAAAAACAAAACAAACCGAAAAAGAATAAAGCTAAGGGGAAGTAAAATCCGACCCCAAAGATTTCTCTTAAATGTACTCCTGAATTAAGATTTTTCAGAAAAAAAAAAAAAAAAAGAATTAGAAATAAAACCAAACACACAGACAGACGCACAAAAAACCCAACAAGAACGAACAACGAGGAATGTTGCTTCTCCTTTCTCTTTGGTCAGTTGCTTGGGGAGAGATGTTGCGAAGTTTCAGCCCGTTAGCTTCGGTGCTGTTTTCTGCTCAGTCTAAGTGCTCCACAAGAGTTCAGAGCCAGGGAGGTCAAGAGGGGTCTTTTGGACCAGTTTACTTGAGGTTGTTAAGGTTTCAGAAGCTACAAACTTGGATACATCCCAATTCCACTTTAGTCTCAGACACTGGACAGTCTGGAGAGAAGAAAAAAAAAATATAAGAAAAATAAATACACCCAATACAGGACATCTTTCCGAGATATGTTGCCTGGTAAGTTCTTTTTCCCTACAAATCAAGGTTCATGAACGCCCATCATCACGTCTTGAAACCCGCCCCTGGTCCCAGCAGCGTGGAGGCATGCGGTTAATCCAGCAGCTGGGCGAGATCCAGCGCACCGGGAGCAGCCCTCGACGCCCCTTAAGCAAGTGAAACGGGCGATCCATCGGGTGCTCGGGTGCCTGAGATGGGCTTTAGAAACCCCACCCCCAGTGACTCTTGGCTCCTCCTGCAAAATCAGGCAAACCCTGCTGGAAATGAATACATTTTGGCATCCCCATCCTGGGGTAACACATTTGTGCAATATCTAAGCATATCCAAAACCAAGAACAAAATAGTCAACCTAAACTTAACAATTCCTTTGACTTTTGGATGTACAGCCTGAGTTCAGAGTCTGGTAACGCCAGCCTTTTTCTGCACTGTACTGTGAAATGGTAAAACCATAGGCAGGAGCAATGCAACCACCAAAAAGTCCATACGCTGACAGCAGCATCCCCATCCCCGAGGGACGTTGTGCTAAACCCTTGTTTTCCACGTGGTTCCTGGGGACCCAGCCCTGCCTACCGTCTCTCCTCTGCCCCGTTTATCGTGAGGTGACAAGACGCAGCGAGCCCCATAACCTGAGCGTTGCCTCTGACGTGCTGCAACCTGCTGCTGCTCATTTGTGGGCTGGGGGGACAAATTCTGTGACCCAGCAGTGCCCATGGGAGACCCCAGCTAACCTGGGGGAGGGATGGCTTTGCAGGCAAGATGCTGTTTCTGCCTTCAGAAAGCCACCTCAGCTCATATATCAAAACCCAGATATAATTATTTCCTCCCACTAAGGAAAGCTTCCATTTAGCTTATTTCCTTTCCTTTCCTTCTCAAAGTTATTAATTATCTAATTACAACCACATTCTGCAGATGAGCTTGGGACTTGACAGGCTGCCCAGGACCACTTAGGAAAACTTAACTGCTTGGTGTGTGCGAGCGGCGGTGGTTTGTGTACGCGCACGTCTGACAGATGACAGGCTGGCCCTTTCCTAATGCTGTCATTGCGACAGCGCTAGCCAGGGAAGGACTCAGAAAAGGAAAATAAAATACAGGGAGGAGAAAGATACTGTGAAGCGATTATGTGTCGGTCTTTTTTTTTTAAATTCTTTTTTCCAGCAAGCAGAAGAAGGGGTAGAGGATGCTCGCTGCCAGCTACACGAGGTATCGTTGTGCCCTGCTCTCCTCTGAAGCTCGTTGCCGTGTAAAACAAGGTGAAACCAGGCAGAAAGCAATATCAAGCTGATCTATTTCCACTGATTTTTTTAAATCCCACCCAAGACTGGAGAGGTCAGCACAGAGCCGCTCTTAGAGCAAAGCTGGCAACTTGCAAGCCGAGGTCTTTAACCCCGGGTGAGATGCCCTGCTCTGGCTGCTGCTGCAGGGCAGGATCTCATTTCCACTGGTCCTTTCTGGTTTCCAGCAGATCTTTTGGCTCTGGCCAACTGGAAAAATGGGGATTTCAGTTTCACAGCAGCTCAGTGCTAACAGGGTGTTTTGGCTTCCCGGGTATGGCAAGGTGAATGAGCGCTGCTGTGCCCCAGGGCTCTGGCATAGCTCTGCCAGGTCCCCTCCCGTGCTCCCAGGGCTTAACCCATCCTTTCCCATCCCACACAGGGCACCAGGACCAGGGTCATGTGGGTAGATGTGGCTGGTGCTCAGCCATGGCTTTGGCTAATGTCTGGTTTATCAGCCCTGGCAGCACACGATGACCTGGTAAACTATTTCCACTACTATTTTCTGTGACTATCCGCAGGACTTCAAAGCAGCCTATCATCTCAGCTGATGGAGCAATATTATGACCAGAGCCAGAGGTCACCCAAAGGAAGCTGCTATACCTGGCCATGAAGGGGTTATTCTCCCCATCTGGACATATACGTGTTTTTCAGTACATGTCATGTAACATTTTGCTGTTTTTTCTTACCCCATATTCTGTATAAGATCCACACCAAAGAGTAAAACATGCTCATTCACAGACGCAATCTGTTAGCACGAGGAAAGGAAAGAAGCGCACGAGATGAGAACCACCCCCCATGTGACCTGCTCCCTCCGTTTCTTCTTCTCTGGACTTTTGGGATGTTGGATGCTGACTGCTTTTGAAAAAAATCTGTATCTAAGTAGCAATTTTGAAAACACATAAATGGTAACAGAAGGAGGTGGGCATCTGCGTGTTGCGTGAGGAACACACTTTGCATAGTGGGATGTGTGGACGGGATGCCCCCCCGTCCACTGTGGGCAGAGAAGCGATGAGATGCGTGATGTCTGCACCCAGTCTGTTCTCCTCAGTCCCCCCGCTCTCCAGGTCACTCAAATAGAGGAGTACTGTTCTAAAAACCTCGTAGCATCCTATGCAGACCTTAATAAGTTGAGGGGACTTCAGTGGCTTCGCCGTTTGCTTAAAAGGGTGCTATGTATATTGGAGAAATTTTACTCTGAATCTGGCTTGTGGTCCTCATGTCAGAAACCTGGTCCTTGCTGACTGCAGTTTGAGTCTTGCAGGGGGAAGGAGGATCAGCTCCTGGCTGAGGAAGAGGTATAATACCCCAAAAAACCTGTGGGCTGGTCTTTCCTCCTCCCCTAACCAGTGCTGCCATACCACTGTAGCCAGACCCTTCGCGGTGGCTGCCTCCTTCTGCCTCTTGTTTCTGGAGGGCCCACCTTGAAGTGTCCCAGTAAACCCAGTGCCTTGTGCCTGGGCCCCCAGAAGGGCGGGCTGTGATCCCCCAACTCGTTGTACACCAGAAGGGGAAGCATGGTCCCACTTGCTTTCAGGAGCTATAAAGTGAGTCAAGGGGGCCCTTTGGCTCCGTCTCCTCTTAAATTACAGAGAGCTTTTCCATAACGATTTTGTTCTTTAACGCACCCACCCAAGTTTGTGCTTCATGTTTAAAATCCTTTAATCCCAGGGGGCTCAGCAAGGTGTTCGCCAAAGCCTGCCAAGGCACTCAGCTGATGGCTACTCCCGTGACACTTCTCTGCTCTGCTCCCACTTGCTGGACCCATGGATTCCCTGATGCGCTCCTGCAGGAATGGCTGCGGGCTTCCTATGGCAGCTGAATAATGAGGTATGAATCTATTGGACTTATTCTTAAAAGAAGCAGCAAAGCCCACAGTGGATTTCACAGGGAGGGAGCAGAGTTTCTTCCTGGGACTGGCAGCACAGTGGGACCTTCAGAACTTAGTTTTAATCCCGGCTCACCCGCGGGTTTGCTATGTAATTGCTCTGAGGCATGTGCCTCAGTTTCCCTGGTTGGGGAATTGCAGTACATCCCTTCCTCTCCTACAGCACATGTGGGATTTTACCAACTGGTGCCCATAAGGCACCTTGTGATTCTCCAAGGTATAGCTGAAGGGAGTAATACTATATTTTAGCAATGCATGATTACAGTATCTGGACTGAGAGATGATATATGGTGAAGCTCTCTGCTGAACATAGTTTCCAAGCATTTCTCTTACTCTGCAGCTTGTAAAACAGAATATAGTTGTTATGCACTGCTATATTGCAGGTCCAATGCAGTTTCCTCTGTACACTGAATTTAGGGCTTGCTGGTCTATTTTTTTCCCTGCTTTAGGAGCATTTCCCCACCCCGTAAGGAGCATTCCCCATCTTGGAAACCACGAGATCCGAGAGCTGCTGGCTTGATGTCAGGTGTCAGGAGGAGCGTAGCCTTGGTTGCAGGAAATTTTGTAACAGGTCCTCAGGGTCTTCGCTTATATAGGATTAGGTTGGTTTTGGTTACAAAGGGATTGAAATAATTTCCATAACATCGCCAAGAGTGCAAATGAAATAGGAAATGCAGAAAAACTGTTTGTTTGTTGGTTTTGTTTTTGTTTTGTTGTTTTTTTTTTTAAGGATGCTTTTTCTTTCAAAGCTGGGAAGGCAAAAAAATGGTTCTACCCCTAGGGCCAGCCTTTCTCCCTCCGTGTGGGCTTTGGCCATCCAGATTCCCTACCAGGAAGGTGCTGGCCCACCTTCTTGCCTTGTGTTTGGGGCTGGGGTCAGGCAGCGACTGGGGGGCTGACGGGTGCGAGCGGCGGTGTGGTGAGCACACGGAGGTGCTTGCCCCACGCCAGCTGGTACTGATTGCGGCCGTCACCGAGAAGTTTATAGACTCTTTTCTCCCCCCTTCCCCGTTGACTTGGGGAAGTGCAAGCCAGCATGGGTCAGAGCCGAGCCCCCAGCCCTGCTGAGTGGGTCAGTGCAGGGCACGCTGCTCACAGGCTGAGGATGCTGCCTTCAGGCTCCTCTGGACCGGGTGCAGTTTCTGACCAAGCATCCTTGTTGAAAGCAGTTCGAATTGCAATAACAAATTTGTTATAAGTTACACCAGTGGGCATGCTCCTCACCGACCCCACGTGTGGCTGCCCTGGCGGTCCCGGCCAGCTTCCCCACCACGTTGTCCTGGCGGCTCTGCTGCCTTTGGCACCATCCCTGCTGCCTCCTTTGAAGTCTCCCTCCCCAGCCTGCACCTGCTCTTTAAGCATCCCCCAGCACATTCATTTTAAGGGGATGTTAACTTCAAGGGCTGCTTTTTCTTTTGCAGGCTGTGGAGGTTTGGAGCGGGGAGCCGCAAGGCAGGCTGGCGAGCGGGGGGGCTGCCTGGGGTGAGGAGGTGGGAGGTGAGCAGAGCAGGCAGCATTGCTGGGCACGGGCGGCAAAAGAGCTCTGCGATCTCCCCCCCTGGGAAACAAACAACACACCAAGGAAGAAAATGTTAAACCAGCCCAGGAGAAAGCACCAAACAAACTCCACTGGAGATCCCCATCGCCACTGTCTCGAAACTCATCCTTCCGAAATGAGAATAACCAGAAAGGATTAATATAGGGAAAGATACAACAAAAGCCTACTTGGGCTATCACTGGTCCTCATCCATCCTGTTAATTAAGTTTTTATTGTGCTCGGTGCTGCGCAATAGCTGGTAAGGTGTTACAGGCATGTTACAGGGTGAATGGGGAAGGAGATCCAACTATTGAATTGGATCTACTTAGAGATAACGCCTGAGCAAGACAGGGCAGAGCGAGCATATCAGGCAGTGACCTCTCTGGTTGTTACCCAGGTGTGTACCTTCAGGGCTGGAGACCCTCTATGTATTTATTAAGAGGAGGAAAATGTGATGTAGGTGAGTTATTCTGGAATACTCCAGCCACCGGGTTCAAGCGATGCTGGGTTACAAGACAAAAGGGGACGTTCCTGCTTTAGAAAATCAATAAAACGTTTCAGTCGACACTAAGTAGCAGCTGCCCTTAATATTTTTTTTTTTTCAAAATAAATAAATGCAGCTAGTTTGGTTATTGCATTATGTCATAGCCCCAGTACGCACGCCCGCCGCACCAGCGCTGCATGCGTCCTGCCCTGTAGGCACCGGGATGGGGAAAAATGACAGCGAACAATGCAAAACGTGACTTGGGGGCGCACGTGTCGGCCCCCGTGCCTTCGGAAAGAAAAGGTCAGCATGGGCTGGTGTGAATTTTTGAAATGCCAAAGCAAGCAGCAGCTCCAGAAATCGGGTTGTTCTTTTTTAGATTAGGAAATGCCAAGCTGGAGGGGAGGACGAATCTCAGCATCTTGACTCCCAGGCCAGAAAATCTGAATTTGGATTACTTCTGGCCATGAGAGCTCTGTCTCGCCTGGCTACTAGGATCTTGGGCTGGATGTAATTCATGGCAGGCAACCTGGGCTCCTGCCAGCATGCTGTGCTCCTCTGTCCCCACCTCCATGACCCAACTCCACCCCAGATTTGCCAGCCAAGGGGACCTGTTAAGACCTGTGTGGCAGGTTGAAGTGCACCTCTGCACCTCAGACACCTAGGAGGATCTCACTGGGAACACAGAAATCACCTAAACTGGCAGCGGTTGTCATTGTCATGGGCAGGATCCCTACATGAGGTGCTTGCTGCCAAACACCCCCAATTCACCCCTTAACCTTGCTCATTCCTGAGTTTGGTGAACCAGGGACCATTGCTCCCAGCTGCCCTGGGAACAACTACTTTAGAAAAGCATATGGCAACTGTCAATCGTAATAGTCATGGTCAGGTTTGTACTCTTTGCCTTCCAGCATCCCGTGGTTTTTTATCTGCTCCAAAACTTCTGAAACTTATGCTGCTTGAGCTGAACATTTTCCATGCCCAACGGTGATTCCTTTTTCTTGTCATTGTTTTTGTTTTCCGGAGACTGGGGGAAAACAGTCCATGGGGAGAGTGGAAAACAGCCAGGCTACAAAAATGCCGAAGGCTTCCCCGTGACTTTGTGTTGGAGGCTGGGACAACAGTGGGTGGAAAGCTGAAAAGCTGTATGCAAAACACCCGGCTTGCAAAGCCTCATCCCACCTGGACCTGGAGGAAATTAAGTTTGTTTCGACCTAGTTCTGAGCCTCCCCAAATTGCCTTCCAACTATGCACGGGCTGAGTGATCCTGTGAGTCACATGAAGGAGACTTAAGGCAGGAAGCATGAGGAGATATATTGGCTTGGTGTTTATCACGGCACCATTAGGCTTGCGGCCACCGTGAAGCAGCAGAGATGTGCTGGGCTGGTGGTGAGCTAGTGGCTGCCAGGAGCTGGCTTGTAGCTGGTCTCCAACATGATTAGGGGACTGGAACCCCTCTCTTATGAAGAAAGGCTGAGGGATTTGGGTCTTTTCAGTCTGGAAAAAAGACAGCTGAGCGGGGATCTTATCAATGCTTATAAATAACTTAAAGGGTGGGTGTCAGGAGGATGGAGCCAGGCTCTTTTCAGTGGTGCCCAGTGACAGG
This sequence comes from Larus michahellis, assembly GCF_964199755.1. NCBI lineage: Eukaryota > Metazoa > Chordata > Aves > Charadriiformes > Laridae > Larus > Larus michahellis. The sequence goes on from NC_133902.1 coordinate 37,348,747, forward strand.
ACAAGAGGTAACGGGCACAAACTTGCGCATAGAAAGTTCCATCTAAACATGAGGAGGAACTTCTTTACTCTGAGGGTGGCAGAGCCCTGGCACAGGCTGCCCAGAGAGGTGGTGGAGTCTCTGTCTCTGTACACATTCCAAACCCTCCTAGAAGCATTCCTGTGCACCTGCTCTGGTTGACCCTGCTCTTGGCAGGGGGTTGGACTAGATGATCTCCAGAGGTCCCTTCCAACCCCTGACATTCTGTGATTCTGGTCTCCCTACCAGTAGGTTGGGATGTACAGGGGCCAACCTGCTACCTAGATTAGGTGAAATGCATTCCCAGCAGAGTGCTGGCCAAACTTTAGCCAACCAGCATATCTCCTTCACCCTGGGAGGTGGGATGCCTCTTGCCTCCCTCCTGCCCAAAGAAGCACCTGGTGTCAAGCTGAAGTTAAGGTATGCCCAAGCACAGGCTACGCATGCAGCCTTGCCTCTCTCTTGCCATGCTCACAAACCCCCCCCCCCCCGAGCCCTCCTACAAAGGATCCTCTTCACCTGATGCTGTCCTCCCTCCACCTGCTTCACCCAAAATGAGAGCCATTGCTCCACAGCTGAAGGAAACCCCACCTCTTTCCAGACTTTCCAGAGAAGCTTTTGTGCTGTCAGTCAAAACTGGATGTCAGAAAGTGACATCAGAGTGACACCAGAAGAATTTTCAAAGGCTTTTCAATTCTGCAATTCCCATGCTGAAATTTCTACATATAACTTATATCGAAAAGGCTAAACCCTGAATTAAAACAGATGGAGAATTTCAGTTGAATTCGCCAAATTCTTTCAGTGTGATTACGGAAACATGGGTTTCTGTGCAGTTTAAGGGTGGGAAAACTCTACCTGCACATTTTTTGTTCATGTTTATGCATGGTTTAGTATGTGCTCAAATATTATTGGGGCAAAGTCAAAGGAAGAAGGGATATGCTGTTCTGCGTATAATGCACATAAAGCTACACGTTGACTGGATGTCTACCAAAGGGGTATTCTCAAGTCATCTTGTGGAGTTGTCAGCTGTCCCACCAAACCCAAAATGGACTGTAGCTTATATTTGAAATTTAAAACATTTGTGTGATTTAGATGGCGCAAAAATGCAACTTTTTGGGAAATGTATCATACTGCTTATCATCAGCGGGCCCTTTGCAAGCAGGTAGGCACGTGCCCTCCCTTGCAGGAAAAGCCAGTGTGTGGCAACCCCTAAGAGGGATGGAGAGCTGTATTTTGGAAAGCCATTTGGCATTTCGGAAAGGGTCCCCCTTTCCACTTAACCACACTGCAACAGGCTGCCTGTGCAGGGGAAAAACACACGGCATCGGCAGCGTGAAGTGGGGTACCAACACTTCAGTCGCGTCCTTGACCGCATCTACCTTGCTGCCCACACACCTGCCTGGGAAACCAGCTTGTACTTCCTTGTGAAATAGTCCCTGGGGATACCCAGCTGCAGTGAAGGGAGCTGGGGCACCTCTTTCTGAACACGACCAGAAGCAAGCAGTAGAGGTGAGACATGAAGGGGAAACCGAGGCACAAAGGACCAGCATCATAAAAAAGCAAAATCCCTTGATTTTTAGGACATTCCCCACCATGAAAGGCTAAAAAGATGGGGATGGGGAATAAATTCCCATCCCTGTGGCTGGTTTCTGCCCTGCGGCGAGTGCTGGTCCTTGTGGCCGTGGCACAGACCCCTCCACGGGCCAGGAAAGGAGAAAGCCCGAATGCGCAGCCAATCCCTCAAGCAATAGAAAAGGCGGCAGGGCCGGTCTGCAAGGCTTCAGAGGGGAGGAAGCAGCGGAGAAAGGAATTCAGATAATTGTGTACACGCAGGGCGGGGAGAGAGGGCCAAAATCAGATCTAATGCTGCGGGTACGGACAGACTGAAACCAGATACCCTGCCTTGTGTTTTTCTGCCTTTGCTGGTATGAACCCTTATCAACCATCCGCTCTTGAAGTCTCCCAGATGAAGGAAAGCCACAATTATGTGCATCTTACAGCTGGAAAACCATTTAAAAACATATCCCTCGCAGTTGTTCATTCCTGAGCCGCAGGCCTTTCCCCCCCCGCTATCACCAAACGTACCCCTCGCCGTCTAGAGAAAAGTCTCTAATCTAATTTACCCCAGGATTTTCAGACCTTGGAGGATTTATCTGCCCATGTCTGGTCCAAGGGAAAACATCCTCCCTGCGTTCGGCAGCTCCCCAGTTTGTTATCAGCAGCGTAACTAGCCATTTGGTGGGGTTGTGGCATAAGAAAAAGGAGATTTAAGCCTTTTCTCCTCCCTCCAAGCCTGTTTCATTCTCTCCAGCCCATCCTGCCCACTGTCGAGAAAGGTAAATGGCTTGCTCACACCAGCTGCCAAAACCAGTTCCTCACCCACAGCTGAAATAAATCTGGGGCACTCGTGAGCACTCTTTTCATAAATAGCTACCCACAGCAGAGAGAAGTGGACTGCTTCATTTTTTTTCAAAATAAATCTAATGTCAGCAAGCAGCCAATATTGATTGAAATAATAAGTGAAAAACCTTGCTTTAAATCCTTCCCCCCCAGCCCCAACCTCTACTGCAGAAAGGCTCATTTGTGCCCATGGCCACCCGTATAAATAGACATTATATCTCTGGAGTAGATGTCAGGGCGTGCTGTCCTGGAAGAGCTGCGAGACCTGTAAGGTGCTCAAAGCCAGTTTAACAACGCTGCAATGCATTTGTCAGTTTACTTTTTCTTTCCTTTTTGACAGATTATTTTTTAATTAAAAAAAACCCTAACAAAATACAGAAACCCGACATTTTAGAAGTTCATGATGTCATTTGCTTGCATGGATCCAGTGCAGTCGAAACTGCTGTGTTTACCAGAATGGCCTGTATTTAAAACTGTTTTATTAATCTATAATCTATGGGTTTATCTGTTAACATATCAATCAGCAGTTAGTTGACTGCTTTTGACTGCCACAAACTTTATTATTTTGGTATCTATCATACAGCTGATCTTCTTGCTCCCAGTTGGTAGTTAAAGGTGGAAAATGAGCTTTCCTGTTCTTCCAGCTCCAGCTGTACCTCTGCAAGGTTAAACCATCTGGAGCCAAAGAGATGTCTCCAGTACCACAGGGGGCTGGGACCCTCGAAACAAGTTTAACACCTCTGCGTGCTCTGATATTGATTTTTCCTGAGCTCCTGAAAACTGAGCTCTTGGGCTTTCCTTAGGGCTTTAGTTCCTTTCCACTTCAGAAGAAGAGGGAGATGCTCACCACAGAGAGAAGCTGAAGGGCTACTGCAGCCCCATCCTGGACCTGTGAGATACCCGCAAGCTCAGAGCTCCTCGGAAACCAGCTCTGCCCCAACACCCATCCGCACAGCTCACCTGTGCCCATCAATGTCAGAAAGCCAAGGTGACCTCCCATCACGCCCAGAAACTCGTGGGCTCAACTTCCCATGGGAAAACTTGGCCCAAAACACCTAGAGAAAGCCACTTCTTCAGCATTTCAGCTCATGGCTGATTGCCCTAGCCCGGATAAGAGCAGTCGCCTGGGGCTGGCCTCACGGTAGGGAGGAGAAGTGAGAGCTCTGCAAGGAAGCATTTTGCTGCTGGGACACTCAGAGTTTCTGTGTTATGTCCTGTCTCTCTGCACCAACCGCCGGGCAGTTAGTAATGTTTGCTCCAAGGTGCTGTATCCTTCCCTTGCCAGAAAATTAAACAAAAAAAAAAAAAAAAGGCTTTAAATAGGAAGGAGCCCCCACAAGGGAACATTTCCCCCAGCCCTGCACTCCTCCACGGTCCACGCATGGGCCTCTCTGAGGCAGTGGGGTCTGTCACAGCAGGAGGAGGAGGAGGAGGTAGGTTTGTGGGAGCCCCTTGTTAAAATCTTGGCAGCACATCACTGAAAGCGCAGCTAGAAATTGCTGAAGGGTGGAAGCTGCTAATGGGCAGCTGGAGCAGAAAACACCAGAGCTGCTTCGATGTTTGGAAGGACCATCTAAGCTCTGTCCTTGGCTCTGCCCAGCAGCCTCATGGGTGACTCAGAAGAACAAACACTGGGGGACACCACCAGCATCTCCTGACCCATGAAAGGGCAAGTCAGGGAAAGCCAGAGGGTGGGGGCAAAGAAGATCAGGAGGGAGCCGGCCATCACCAGCTCTCCTGGCTAATGGAGCAGCAGAGAAAGCCCATCACTGTTTCCTTGGGCTCATCTTCCCTCCCCAGAGGCACTCACACACGAGCCTGGCTTTGCACAAGAGAGGTGCGGAATAAAGGAGCAGGGAGAGGGTGGGAAAAAAGGCAGAGAATGAGGTGGTCTTCTTGGGCAGCTCAAGTGAAATATATGGGGTTAGGGAGGAGAGGTAGCACAAATGCAGACCTGTCCTTGAAGAGTGGCCCTGAAACTGATGATACCCATTCTAAGGATGAGAGCAGTCATTTCACATCTTCCTCTGCCTCGTGAGCCCCCCATCCTCTGGCCTCTGGGCTTCTCGGACCGATATGGGCTCCAGCTGCCAGACCACAAGCAATTCTGGGCAGGCATTTGGTTCTCCCTGCCTGAAACGCACACCCAAAGCAGCGCCAAAGCAATGGAAATACATTACGTAGAAATCAGGTAAGGAGGGCAAAGTTGTTATAGATGGCCGTACGCTTCTACTGAGATGCTCACAGCAAAAGACATGTGCAAATCTTACCCTGCACAAATCCAGCTTGCAAGCTAAGTCTTAATTTATTTCAGGAGACAGTTACGTGACCTGTTCCAGATTAATGACTTACACCATAATGACTGATGGTGTATCTGCGCTAAGCTGTTTGGAAATTAAAATACATTGGTGTTTGAGACAAACGAGTTTTTGCAGGCTGATTGAGACTATCTGGGAGGAAAATATCAATAGGAACATGATTCTTCTTCCTCTTGGGAATATGTGAAGACAGTGGCTTAGGGCAGCTGGCGCTGTATGCAGCATGGTGTGCGGCACGCTCTGACAATGCTGGCACTCAGTGGGAAACGTGTCTCTGGTCCCTGTCCGTCTCTGCAGGGATAAACACAACTGAGATACAAAATGAGCTGTAAAAATACCCTTCTGCCTCCACCCCATTTTGGAATACTAGAGAATATTGGACAAAGGGAAACTTTTTCTCCTCCCTGCTGCGTTCCTGCCAAAATAATACAAATTCTAAGAAAAACACCTTCTCTAAAAATAAATATATATATACTTCTGGAGCTTTATTCTTTTTCCAAGGGAACTCTTTGGGTCTGGCCGGCTCAGCCAGCAGTTTCCCCGCTCTCCTTATTTTTCCTGTGTGCAGCAAGTATTCAGCTGCAGTTTGCAAACCTCATGAGTGGCAACATCCCTGCAGGAATCGACAAGCATCATTCACTGGCCCCGGGGCTGGGCACCAGCGGGTCCTGCCCCATGGATGAGACCTTTCCTGCCCATTTCCCCACTTCACCTGCCCCTGCCTTGTTTAGATCAGGTACTTTGGGAGCAAGTCTTGCTCTATCTGTACATCGCTGAGCACGAGGAGGAACAGCCTCAGCTTTTGTTTTCATCAGCGCAGCACGAAGACTCTGTAATAACATTGACTACCAAGAGCAAATCTGCAAGCGGATGATAGCAACCATCCATTATGATTGACTCGACTGTGCGGATTAATGGCAGTGGAATTAAAAACAACAATAACCCTGTTTTAAAAGCATCTACGGTTTAAACTCCTTACTTTAAAACAAAAAAAAAAAAAAGAAAACAAAACAACAATGAAAAAACCTGGGGCCACCCACTAAAGAGCAGAGACAGTTTGCATAAAATCAATGGTATTTTTGTGGGCTTCTGTGAACAATCCGTGGGACAGGTACCATTGCCTTACGAACTCGGGGTGCTTTGTAATGTTTGATACAGTCACTGACAAATGGCAGCTGAAACACCTGTAGGCCAGATGTGCGCAGCTGTACATGTGCTGCTGCTGATCAATCTTCAGATTACATCATGCTCCAGATGCCGGACTTCAGAAACGCTTAGAAGGCAGAGCTGGAGCCAGTGAACTGCAAGCTTAGGCATTTCTTTCTTCCCGACGGTGGTGCCGTGCCTCCTCTGCACGCAACGCCCAGCCCTTCCGTTGCCACCTTGACCTGCGTGATGCAACCTCCAAGCAAATAGAGGGGGAACTCTATAGATGCTACAGAAAATCTATAGATGCTATAGAAACTCTATGGCATCCTATAGTCAGGAATAATGCCTCTGCATAATTAATGCGCTGGGGAGATGAGCTATATACGGTCCACTCTGCATTTCTACTACCCAACAAAGCACCAACACCCGCCTTTGAAGTGGTTTATTCTGGTGCTTCTCCATACTGCAACACATGGCGCAGCTTCACCGTCTCTCCATGGGCAAATGTGTGTGTGAGTAAAGGAACTGCTGTGAAAGGCAGCAGATTTTAATTTTCAGTGGATTCGTTCCCTGCAAGCGGTATGGCACTTGTGCCTGTAACACTGGGAAGCAAAACTTTGCCTGCCCTGAGGAAGACTTGGAGCTGATTGCTGAGAAAAGATGGGGGTTTTTTTGCATTTGGAGTAGGGAAGAAAGTTTTTCCTTTACTGCATGAAGTTTTGTTTGCGCTTCAAAATTGGCAAACAGATGCTGGGGCAGATTCCTTGAGGCCTGGGGGATTTAATCCTTGATTTTTTACACTTGATGATCTTTACAGAGCATCACGAAAGGACCCAGATGTGAAGAAGCAGATTCCCCTGCCCCCTTGCCCGGCGTGCTCAATGTCACCATGCCCAGGCTTTGGCAGAGCCGGGACTCGCATCCTGAGTGATGTCCCTGGATGTTTGCAGAGGGAAGGGTGCTACTTTGGCGTCTTTCCCCCTCACATGAGGCAGCATTTGAAGAATGTGCCCTCGCTTACCACACCCTGGTCCCTGAAGTCCGTGATTGCAATTGCTTGACCCCAACCCGGCAGCGTTTCATGTGGTGGCAGGTGCAGGTTTTTGATAACCGCCCAGGCTCTGAGTAACGGCGGTAATTCAGCCTGCGTGTTACTAATCTCCCAGGACTTTTGGAAGGGATTGTACCAGGCCAGGTCTCCATCTGGGATTAATCAACACAGCTTCATTGAAGTCAAGGGGCCAAATTCTCACTTGGAATAAACCAGCTTAACTCCACTGCAGTCAATAAAGTTACTCTGATCTTTTTTTTATGGAAAGAATAGTCCAACTCTTTAAAATACAAAGGGTTACGGGGTGTTGCCCTCATGCAGAGGGAGTTACATTTTTATACACCAAAAAATCCCACCGGGATAAGGATTACTTGGTGTCGAGTAAGGCACTGCAGTGCATGCGGGTGATGCTAACCATGCCGTGCTCCAGAGAAAGCCACTGGCCGACGTGCGGGGCTGGGGCAAGCACAGCTCAGGACAGGAGCCCCTGCTGCACACCAGGACAGCTGCATTCGTCTTTTGGGAACCCTGTACTGATGGCAACGCTGTGCCACGGGAAACGATGACAGTGACTTTGAATAAGGGCTGCGTGCTTGTAGACCACAGCTTGCTTTGCGTTCATTATCTGCTGGTGCCCAGAGGCTCTTTCTCTCTGTCTTCCATGGTCTGACATCTACAGTAGCATGGACACGAGCCTGGCGAGAGCCACCCTGGGTCCTGCATCTCTCCTATGCCATTTCTCCCAGCCTTTACTGCAAGTACTGCACTGTGCAATCCTCCTCATAAACTTTACACCTTTCACCTTCCATGCAGATGGCATTGCCCGTGCTTAAACCCAGCCCCCTAGATTTCAGACTGAGTCCTTTCATCCAGCTGCAGCACTTTAGTTTAATGAGCCCCTTCCTCCCTCACCTTGGTGTTTCTAAGCAGCCCTGCCACCCTTACTCTGCTCTCCTGTCTCCTCACCAGTTTCTTCTCAAGGCTGACTTCCTGCTTTCCCGACTTTCCATCTGGGGACCTTTGCAGGAGGTAAGGTTACTTGCATGGCTAGAAGGGGTTTTGGAGTCTCCAGAGGGTTTTGGTTTTTGTTTGTTTGAATATGCTATGCTTCAGCACGGTCTCGTTTGCTTTGCTGCTAGCCTTTTGGCTGGCTCTGGTTGAACAAATGCATGAATGTCTGTGTTGGTTTTCACCTCTGTGCGAGCCACCTTGGGCTGCAGTGGCTACTGGAGGGGCTGCTCGTTGAGGTAACGGCAGGGCTTTCTGGAGAGGAGGGCAATAGCACAGCGTCTGTGAATCTTCTTTGGGCCTGGTCATGGGTGAAATATTTTATCTTTATTTTTGCGGTTTCTGATGTTGCCATCCTACTTCAGGCGCGTGGTCTCCTGAGGAGACAGCAGTAAACGGCCAGTCCCCGTCCGGGCTCTGAGCAACTGTGAATCACTCATTTTTCCAAGACTCACAAGGCCAGCATCATTGCTCAGCTTGAGGTTGGCCGGCTGCTTTACAGGCCTTCCTGAAACTGTTACGTGGGTGATGCTGGGCGAGCAAGTAACGGGAAGCAGGAGAGGGAATGATCTTACTCACAGCTTCTTTAGCAACATGTTTCCAGCCTGGACGGTGCCGTGAGCTCCCCAGGATGAGAGCTGCCCATCCCACTGCTCTGCTCCAAGAGCCTGCACTCCCATAAATTAATGTCTGGAGGGTTTTAATTTCCTCTGCAATGACTAACTAATAATTTTTAAAATTTTATGTGCATCAGTGGCCTGGGAGTGGACACGGAAGGTGGTGTTGCTCTGTTTGCTGTCTACTAGCTTTCTATGTTGCTGCTACGTGTTTCTTTCCCATAAATAATCTATCCACTTCAGAGCTCTCACATCAGTTTTTCATCACGCTTCTGGAGTTTATGGCTTCACGAGAGCTAAAACAAAGTTGATTTCTCCCTTGCTGCTATTTTTCAAAGGGGAACAAACAATTTCACTCCAGCAATTTCAAACTCCTGGAGGAAGAAACATGCAAAGATGAAACGTCTCTGTTAAAGGAGCAAAAAAATCAATGTGTCCTTATCTTGTCTCCATTTAGTGAAGTATTTAATTGCATGCCTAATGCTTAGATGTGTCCTGTTAGCCCTGCTGACTTCAGCGGGATTTAGCACACGCACTAAGGATGTGCAATGCACTCTGCCGAATCAGAACAGTCCAGCAAATGACTACCAAGAACTTGACTTGTATGCAGCGTGCACACAGAAGCCTAGAAAAAGCTCTGGAAAATTGGTTTACATGGTCTTTTCCAGTCTGTCATTCTGCAAAAGGCAGATGTATGTTTTCTTGTCTCCAGTTGTCAGGGTTTTTTTTGGATTTCGGTGATTAAATGAATGGGTTAAGTCAACATTTTCAGCCAAATTAGTGTGGATGACTCGGCTCAATGCCAGCTGGCTGGTCTTGTTTAGATTTGCCAGCTGCAAGCTGGACTTATTTGAACCTTTGAGTCTGAACTCTGCTACGTTCCCACTGAGCTAATAACCTGTATTACTGCGGTACTGATGCAATCTCCTTTCTGGGGGCGGTGGGGGGGGTTGGGGGGAGGAAGAGGAGCTCTCTGCATCTGTTCAGAACAAAGACTTTGTACTTTGACTTCGGCAGCGCGGTTCCTCTCCCAATTTCACAAGCTGTCCCAGGATGTGCAGACCTGAGCTAAACTTGTGCTCCTGTGAATCAGGGACTTGCTCTAAAGTTGCTGCTGGTGGGCTTCTCATATGGCTGCTTGGGCCGGCATCTGATGCTGAACAGCTTTTCTGCTCTATACAACTGAGTTTTACATGCAGCTTACGTCTGCAGTACAGCAAAATGTTTCCTTAAATTTCTCATTCCCCAGGTTAAATCTGCAGACGTACGTTTGTGAAGTGAGGTAGGCTGGATGTTACGTTTAGTGGTTGAGATGGGAGCTTTAAAGGCTCATTGAGAAATAAAACTGAATGCAGGTAAGGTGTAGAGAAGTATTGGTCTATCTCTAGAGAAGTGTGTGTGCATGCTTCCACGCACAACACACAGATCATCTGCGATACCGTATTCAGGCTTTAAATAGTAGGTGTGGAGGAGCATAGGATGGCTCTAGTGACTTAACTTAAGCACTTTTCACTCCTCTGTGGTGTTTACCAGTTAAAGATGCTTCTGTTTCCTTTTGAAATTTCTGGTTGCCACTCTTACTCAGGCACAGATGTGTCTCATCATATCTATATGTATGCTGCACATTGCCCTATGCACGTGTGCACCTACAGTCATGGAGTCATAGAATGGTTCAGGTTGGAAGGGACCTGAAAGATCATCTAGTTCCACCCCCCTGCCCTGAGCAGGGACACCTCCCACTAGACCAGGTTGCTCAAAGCCCCGTCCAGCCTGGCCTTGAACACCTCCAGGGATGGGGCATAGTATAGTACTTGACCGTATCAGTAAATATTGGTGTGCGTGGATATGTATGCAATGTTGTAAAGTTGGTGTTCATCTATTAGGGAGCGCATAACCAAAGAGATTCTGGTTTTGGACATCACCCCTAGTGGAGACAGCTGCCTCTTCCACCTGCAGTTCCACCTTCCTCAGTTCTTGGCAACTGTGACTCGCTGTATTTCTTACTACACCCTCACTTGAAAGGTAAATAGGTTTCCTCAACTTTAAGGCTCTCTAAAAACGCTAGTTAGTTAAATCAATGTTAATAAATAGGTGAATGAAATGAAGTTTTAGGAGATGGGCTAAGGGAGACTGGCTGGTTCTTGTGGCACATGCTTTTTCCTTGAAGGTGGAAGAAGCAAGAAATGCAAATGGAAAGGAACTCCCCTACCTGAACAGGAGTGCTGTAGCGAGGAAGCCTGAAGGCCTTACCCAGAGTAGCATGCCTGGCTGGGAGCTCGTATCTGCGACACGTCTGAAGCCGCAGCCCACTTGAACCGCAGCTGGAAACCTCGCAGCAAAGCAATGTGCTTCTGTCCCTGTGGGACTGGCGGGAAGTCTTTGGAAATCAGCACTCCCCGAACGAATATCTCATTTGCTTGTGCCATGGCCACCAGCTGGGGAGGTGTCCTCAGACTGGGGGAGCTGTTGGGCCACACTTGTCTCCTGGAAGTTCACAGATGCATCCTACAGGAAACTTAACCTGACATCCCACATGATTTGGCCAAACAAAGTGATCTCTGCCCTTTCCATACTTATTTATATTTTTAGTTGACTGCATAATCTGGCCCTCTAGGAAGTCCCTTCAGGAGGTCACACAGCTGAAATAATAGCTAATGAATTTTTTTTAATGATTTGGGAGTTATTAAATGCTTTCTTCTTCCTTTCCTTCCCTCCCTTCAGCCCCTCTTTGGCAAACGCTCATGGGTTATTCCACCAGAGCACTCTCCCTTCCAGGGCAGGACATGCTCCGAAAGCATCCTGATGTGTATGAAGAAAGGACCTACACTCATCTCCAAGGGTTTCCATGCTGCCCCCAAACTAGGTAGTGCTGGAATAAGAAAGATAGCTGAGGTGCGCCATATCACAGCAGCTCCAGAGACTAAGGAGAACTGTTAACATTGCTTTTCCTTTCAGAGATGTTCTTATTCTTCTCCCACCACCTCACTTGGCTGTTTCGTCTCTGGTTATGGGATTGTCTTAAATCTAGGGGGTGGGGCTCTTGGACTTCTCCAGTATTAAACTATCCAAATTATTTCCATCTATGTTCCACTAATGAAAGGAGACGAGATGATTCTTTTCAGTGGAGCTGTTCCTGGTTGCACAAGCTAGGCTCTGACTGCGGAAAGTGGTGGTTTGTATCTGTTCTGTGGGAATCTGCTTCCCTTTTCCATGTCCACAAAGATCCTCCCATGGGCATGGGCTGTGGATGAGATGCTTAGCTTTTGCAGACTTGCTGCCTGGCCAGGGGATCACCATTGATGGGACCCAGCCAAGTTGTCTTGTTGGCTGAGGATTGCTCCTAGGCACAAGAGAGCCAAGGGAATGCCTGTCAGCTGTCTTTCCAGGAAAGGGAGCTGTGGCCTAGTCCAGGGACCAGAAATGTCTGTGGAGATGGCCTGGGACACTGTAGTGGCGGGACATGTAGGGGCTGCTCTGAACTAGCTTGTGTCTTCTCCTGGCCTTCCAGGAGAATTCAAACCTGAAAATGTTGCTTTATCCCTACTTGTGTTGCTCTTGTATATTATGGATTTAAGTTTTCCCAAGAGATTCAAAGAGCAACTAGATGATAAAGACTCTCAGACACGAGCATAGGCTTGCATTCTCAAAAGGATCAAGGAAAATTATTGTCTTTCAAAAAAATCTCAGCTCTGGAGGGGACCCTAAATCTCTTTGGCTTCACCTCTCAGCTCCAGTCTGTTCATTGGTCCCTGTCACTTCCCTAATAACAGATCAGAGGAAGGCAGTCTTGGCTGTTTGAAGGCCAAGTTCAGTGTGATGCTCTGGTGGGGAGTGGGCACTTGAACACAGTGAGGGTGAAATAGTATTATCATGCTTCAGCTTAGTGGTGTTTGACCATGTTAGCCATGATCAAACAAAACAGCCTGGTCCCCTGCTGGGTGGGGAGCTGGAAAACCATCGGGGTGAATTTTGACCTAGTCCAGGCTTGGTAACAGATGAGAGCTGGGGACCTACTGCTCCTGTGTGAGAGCTGGTGGGGTTGAGCTTCAGCTCAACTCTGGGTTAAGGTTGGGACCAAGGTGGGAGAGAAAGTGGAGAAACCTTCCCAGTACCCTGCAACCACTCTCTGGGAACCCTCCTTACATCTTTCCTCTTTCCCTGTTTTTTCGTACCGGCCACTTGTGTAAGTGTTTATAAAAAAAAAAAAAAAAAGGGGGGAGGGGGGGGATGTCGCTGGGTCCTGGGAATCCTCCTGCCCCCCGCCTGTCTCTTTCTTGACCTCCAATGCTTGACCTTCATCCCAGTCATTGTGCTTGCAACAGCCATGTGATGTGGTGCTCTGTGGTCTGCACAGCAAAGTGGAGCTCCCCACTGTGAACAGGCTCCTCAAGTTACCACGGTCAGTCTCAGCCTCCCTTTGTGATAAATCCCAGCCCAAGCTGCTCATTCTGCCCATTGCCTCTTCCCTGGTCTCCATGGCCCCTTTCTTCATCTCCTGGTCTGCTCCTCCTTCCTCTCCCTCAGTTCCCTTTGCTCCCTCTGTGCTTTGCTCCATCACTTGTCTCTGCTGAGACAAGAGCACAGGAGAGGATCCCAGCTCTTGGTTCAGATTCCCTCAGCTTTGTGATGGGCCTTCTCCCAGTTTTGGGCTCCTTGCTGTCTGACAGGCTCAACTCAATGCCAGCAAAGGATAGGGAAATGTGTGTGAGCATGTGCGTTTCTGGCAGCTCTCTAAAATACCACTGATTGCACTTCTTAAGGCTCCTCCTTGCACAAGGCTTCAAAAGCAGCACAAAATTCCCCTCCCATGTAACTGGTGTGGGTTTGTCCTGCCTCAGAAGAAGCTGATGCTTAAATCCCCTCTGCTTCCTTCCCACCACCAGGCGTCATCTGTTATAATTACACTGGAAAAAGGTGCATCTTCCCAAGACCCCATCCTACTTCTCAGGAGGGACTGCAGCAGGGAGGAGAATCCTGCAGTTTTGTGCCCACCTGCAGCAAGCGAATGCTAGTGTGATTGGATCTACAGCAAAGAGGGGGGAAAGGAATAGCTAAAGGTACAGAAACACATCTGAAAAAGTCCACGATTTGGGATCGCTGCTGGCTCAACAGCTGCAATGCAAAAATCTTGATGTTTTCTGCTTTCCTTTTTGCACCAGAAGCCCCTCTTGCTGTTGTGATGTCTAGCTTTAGCTCTGCTCTATTGGTATTTTATTGATTTTTCATATAACTTTTTTTTTAATTATGATTTTTTAACAGAGCATGTAATGTCTTATTTCATAGAATCACAGAATGATTTGGGTTAGAAGGGACCTTAAAGATCATCTAGTTCCACCCCCTGCCCTGGGCAGGGACACCTCCCACCAGACCAGGCTGCTCAAAGCCCCATCCAGCCCGGCCTTGAACACCTCCAGGGATGGGGCAGCCACAGCTTCCCTGGGCAACCTGTTCCAGTGTCTCACCACCCTCACAGTAAAGAATTTCTTCCTAATATCTAATCTAAATCTCCCCTCTTTCAGTTTAAAACCATTACCCTTCATCCTTGTTTAATTAGTGTAGTGTTTTTAATCAGGTATGTTTCTAGTCTTTGGACTTTAGATGGAGAAATCTTGAACACATTGTCTATGAAGAGCTCAAAACTAGCAAAAAGAGCTTGAAGTATGATTTCTGAAATCCTGTCCCAGTTCATGTCTGATGTGGAGGGATCTGACAACTGCCTGGGAATGGGAAGGAGCCAGGAGCACAGGCTGTTCCAAGCTGCAGAAGCACAAAAAGGGCTTTTGCAGCAAGGTGGAGAGAAATGCTCCAGGTATCAGTGTGATTATTTTATTTTTATTTTTTTTTTAACAAAGAAGTTCAGTCTTGCATTCAACAGCGGGTTCTCACTGTTGTGCAACTGGAAGTGAGGAGGGTTGCATCCCTGATCTAGGAAGTCAGGGGAGAAAATTAGTTCAAGAGGTATTTGGGTCTGAATTATTATCCGCCAGCACTATGCAGGCAGTCCTGTCTCTGCCCTGAGTTTTGCATCTGTGTGCTGACCGTAATGGTGACTTTTTTTTTTTTTAAAATGCATCCCCATCTCTGCAAAGTCCCTGGTGGTTTGTGAACCACAGCATTGCTGATTTGAAGCATGCCTAAATATTTAAGGAAAGCCTGATTTATGCTGTAAATGCTTGTTCATCAGTTTTCCTTTTAATCATTGCAACTGTTGGGACTCTAAAGCCCCCTTGGCTTCCCCGGTCACTCTGCACAGCTTTTTAACAATTCTGCTTTAACTGGAGACCTCAGGATGGCTCTGGCCCAAGTGAACTCCTTGAGATCCTTGTGCAGTATTCTCCTGGTGGTACCCTGAGATCAGCAGATGCTGGCCTTTCTCTCAACTCCCACTCAGTGCCTCAAATCCCAGGGAAAGCTCTCCTTCCGCTGCTACACCCTGTGCTTTGAAGACAAAAAAAAAAAAAAAAATGTTTCAACAAGATCTTGGGGGTTTGTATGGTTCAGCTGCCTTCAAAAAATTTGCAGGGCTTTCCAAAGCTGAGAGAAAGACACCTCCATGCACGGCCTGCTCTGCGTCTTCAGTGCCAGCCCCCTGCAGATCTTCCTCCACACTGGTGCATGCATGCTCTGCCTGCATAGCAAAGCTTAGCTGCCCACAGAAAAGCTAATTCTCCCGTGAATGCTCCTGTCTACCTGTATGTGATGCCCGTTTGCAATTATGCACTGAGCTCTTATAGAATCATAGAATGGTTTAGGTTGGAAAGGACCTTAAAGATCACCTAGACCCCCCTGCCCTGGGCAGGGACACCTCCCACCAGACCAGGTTGCTCAAAGCCCCGTCCAACCTGGCCTTGAACACCTCCAGGGATGGAGCAGCCACAGCTTCCCTGGGCAACCTGGGCCAGGGTCTCACCACCCTCACAGTAAAGAATTTCTTCCCAATAACTAATCTAAACCTCCCCTCTTTCAGTTTAAAACCATTACCTCTCGTCCTATCATTACACTCCCTGATCAAGAGTCCCTCCCCATCGTCCCTGTGAGCCCCCTTTAGGTACCGGAAGGCTGCTGTAAGGTCTCTCTCTTCCTGAGTTATGCAGCTGAGGTGTCCTTTGCCTTCAGCATGGTGCTTCTAGCCCACCAAAAAAAAGCAGCAGATAAATCATTCGGATAAATAATTAACATGTTGTGTCTGTGCAACTGTCTGGGTGCAAACCACTCTCCCGCACAAAGCGGGTGCTGGTGCCTGTTGAATCAGATTCTTATTGTTGGCTTCAGCGGGGGCAGGGTTTGGGCTGTATTGTCCTCTTCATTGAGCTGCGGCTGTGCAGCTTCCCTCTGCTTGTTCGGAAAGTTGTTGCTCGCCTTTGCCATGTTGTGCTGCCTGGAGCAGTTCCCGGAGAGCAGCACAGCCTGCTCTCTCTGCTCTCTTTGTTATCTGCTCCGCTAATGTGTGTGTGTGCCTCTTCGCCTTTCATGTCTGCTGCTTTTTTTGGTTTGTTTCTTTTTTTTCCCCTCGACTTTAGGTCACTTGTTTTGGGTCACTTTTTTTCTTGGTACTAACCCCACTGCGGGGTTTTCCAGATTTGTTGCTTTTCTGACTCTGGAGGGGTGTTTTGCTCTCATTTATTTGTTTTCCTGGCCAGAATACAAAAGGTTAAACAGTTTGGAGGACTTTCTTCTGTATTTACTGCTGAGGTAGGTTTCTAAATCAACAGTAGGTCGTGTATTGGAATGACTCACAGAGCTGCTTAACCTTTTTCCTTCCGTTTTGTCTCCCTCCAAATCTGAAGCGCACATCTGCAATTTAGATCACTGAAATGAGAAGCTGTGAAATGCATATAAATTGCCATAGATAGGCTGCTCAGCCTGGCCCCAGTGCAGAGCCAGTTTCCATTTGGCAGTGGTCAGATCCCTCTGGGATGCAAAAAGCACCTAAAAATACAGGGTATCGAGAGGATGTTCTGCGCTGGGGTCGGGGGGGGCAGACAACCAGCAAGGAGGATGAGCTGGCTGGAAGAGAAAAGTCAGTCTGGCTGCATGGGGATCCCATCCCTACGTGTTGGTAGGAAGGCCCTGCCTCGTGGGGAGGTTACAAGGTGGGCAGGAAACAGGCACTCAAAAAAAAAAAAAAAAAAAAAAAAAAAAAGATATTATTAGCGTTTGCTTTTCACAGGGGCGACTGAGGCACCATCCATCAACCAAAATTGCATGGGCAAGTTGGGTCTGAACCAGGAGTAGGTTCAGCATGGCCCCTTCATTTGGGGCACAGTGTAGATGGGCGTCCCCAGGGTAGGCTACTGGTGCAAGAAGAGCAAAGCCTGCCGGCCCCATCACGTCAAACGGCACGTGGTAAGGAAAGAGCTGCTCTCCTTACAATTAGCCTGGAAGCTTTGGTATAAACTGCCCCAAGAAGGGACCTCAGCTAGGAGTCCAGAGCAGAGCCAGCCCCAGCATCCCATGGCACCCGGGGCACAGCTGTGCCAAAAGCAGCAGTGCAAAACGGGCTGGGGATGAACAGAGCAGACAGGAGCAAGTATGGGGGCTCCTTCATCGACCATCATCTCTGCAAAGTCTCCTACCTTGCTGTCTTGCAAAACACCCTGTTTCCTAACAGCCAAGTGTGTATGGTTACAGACCTCTCCTTTCTCCCTAGCAGCAAAGCAGAGATGAGACGTCTTCACTCCCCAACTGCAACCAAAACCCTGCGTTTCTTCCATTCAGCAGCTCTTGGTGATTGTCTTCTAAGAAATTTATGGAACAGACATATTTTGGTTTTTGTGTCCCTCTCATCTCCCTAACCCGGTATATTGATTTATAGTTTTCAAGGGCATGTAGTGACAGGCCGAGGGGCAATGGTTTTAAACTAGAGCAGGGTAGGTTTAGATCAGACATTAGGAAGAAGTTCTTTACAATGAGGGTGGTGAGACACTGGCACAGGTTGCCCAGAGAGGTGGTGGAGGCCCCATCCCTGGAGACATTCAAGGCCAGGCTTGATGAGGCTCTGAGCAACCTGATCTAGTTGAAGATGTCCCTGCTTACTGCAGGGGGTTTGGACTAGATGACCTTTAAAGGCCCCTTCCAACCCAACAGATTCTGTGATTCTGTGATAGTCCTGAAAGCTCTCCTGTGTTATTTTCAGGCGTCAGCTTGAAATACAGCTTTTGAGCAGGGGCTGCTGGGCAGAGTGTCTCTGCTGCAACGCAGCTGGGTCTAGCTCCATGCCGAAGTGCTGCAGTGCACAGAGCCCTGGGGGTACAGCAACTCAGCACGGCACAGCTTGTTAGTGTATTCCTCAATATTTACATCCCTCGGTGAAGGGTAGGTGCTTTCTGGCAGACCTGTGGGTACCAGCAGCTGGGAGTGATGCTTGTCGCATCCTATTTGCTGAGCTGCTGGTAGGAACCGTCTGCATCCCGGTAGGGCTTTGTCACACTGGTAAAACCTCATTCATTGGGTTGCTGTGGCATATTACAAGTCGTGAGGTCAAAAAAAAAAAAATATTGCTTATTCGGGGTGCAACCTGCTGCTGCTGGCTGTAAGCCCACAGGATTTTCTGCAGTCGTGTACAGGGTGTCTGCATCCACCGTGCTGCAGGGCGGTGTGCCGTGGTTGCAGGATTAGGGCCTCCCTGCAAGGAGGACTGGGAGGCTTGGGAGAGATTTCTCTTGTGTTCAGACCACAAATTACCTTGCTCTTGCAGCCTGCCAATTCTATGAGGTTTTCAATAATGAGAGGGCTGCGCTGCATGACCCGCGTGGAGTAATCTTTTAAAATTTTGGTTGTTTGTTGAAGCGGCTGTCGATCAAGTAATGGAGTAAACCTGTACTTGTTTTCTTTGGAGCTAATCTAAAATCTCCTATTAAGATGAGGACAGAACAGCTTTAATCACATATGTAGAAAAACACACCAGAGAAAGCAATGAGACTTAAAAAAAAAAAACCAAGCAGTTTTTCTATATAGAAAGGGCATGTTGACAACTGCCTTGAGTGTCAGCTGGTTGATGCGCATGAAAAATGTTACTTCCAAGAATCTGAGCTCCAGCACTTGCAGGGTAGCTTGGCTGTGCCTGCTGCACAGATCCGACAAATGCTTTTGGTCAGAAACTGCTGCACAGTATCAGCAAATACCACTCAGAGCATCCCCCTTGCCAGGCAAAATGCTTCACCTTGAATTTCGTGGCTGGCAAAGCAGCAGGCGGCTGTGACTGCGATGTGGCGGAAGCGCCTCTGATGCCATTTGGTGTTCTGACCCTAAATTAAATAACTGGGGAGACCGTTGTCCTGGTGATCACCGCTGTGGGATGCGCTTGGTGCAAAATTCGAGTCCTCCTTGCTTTGTGCAGTGAGGCGGCTCCTGGCTGCTCCCAGACATGCCACATGCTCCCTGTTAAACATACGTGAGATGTGCCCCTTGGATACAACCTCAAAGCCACATTACTCTTTAATAGAGTGTATCCTGCCCTCTAGTGCCAGCAGATGCTGAGTCAGCAAGAGCCCAGGAGCAAGTTGTTCTGTGCTCCTGTGACTTTCCACCTTTTTCATCAAAAGGATCTCTCTGAGCCTGGGGAACTGCTAATTATGGGGCTGCTAGGATAGGGAGGGCAGCTGAATATGTTTGCGCATCATTGAGATGCTTGCCCAACGGTTTCGGGACTGGGTACCTCAGCATGGCTTTGGAGCAAGCACAGCTCCTTCAAAGTATCCTTTGGAGATGTTTTCAAGGAAAATGAGCTTTATAATGAAAACAAGAATATACACAGCAGGCTACGTGAAAGCAGGCTTTGGAGATCAGAAGGTTGTTTCACTGAGCTTAAAAATAAATCTTGAAGCCTGGCTGTCATGTAGGGGGACACATAGAGCAGGGATAACACCTGGAAACAGGTCTCTTGCTTTTTTCCTCCTCAAGAAAAGCAAGCATGATTTTCTATTTAAAAAGAAATCTGAAAGCCTTTCATTTTGTTACCCGCTCTGCTGGGAGGGGAGCGGAGGTTTCGCTCAGCCATTGCTCTGGACTGGCAGGAATGGTCCCAGTGGGTATCTGCTGTGAGCCACGCACAGCCCATCGGTCGTCCTCGAAGCTTGTCCATGCTCTTTACACCTCCCTCCCTCCCTCCCTCCCTTCCCTTCTGCTATTTTTAAGAACCCTGCCAGGCAAAAAGCTTCAAGATTTGCAATGCAAAGACACAGGCTGGGGTGGGTCGGTGCTGGCGGCGGAGCTGTGCGTGCCTCCAGCCGGGCGGGAGCGTGCCCACCGGGGCTTTTGCACAATTTCCTGGGTTATTTCAAGCTGTCGGGAAGGTCCAGCCACGGGAGTGCTGCTGGGGCCGTGAATGGGAGAGACAGCCGGCCTTTTTGTATGCAAGTGAAGCTACAGAAAGTGGAAAAACAGGGGTTTTTTTTTGGTATAAACTACTGTCTTCCTCCCTGTCCCCTCATCTTGGATCAGAAACACTGGAGTTTGGGGAAAGCCGGGGCGGGGGGGAGGCGGTGAATCAACGCGAACCCTGAGAGGTCACCCATAGTTTTCCTCTGATGCGCGGCAGAGTGCGAGTGCTGGCGTAGCTGTTAGGGTGGGTTTGTTTCTTTAAGGTGTCTCCCAGAGGGAGGATCAGCAAAATGCAATGTGGCAGCTATGGTAACTCCTCTTGGCTTTCAGCACAGCCCTTGCTGATCACACAACTTGCTAGTGAAGAAGGTACAGCTGTCCAGGCCTTGGCAGGGATCCCCGCCCTCTACTTACTGCCAAATGCTGTTTTTCTTTTTTAAAAAAATTTCTTGGTTTCCTCAGAAAATGAAAATGGGAGGAACAGCCTCATCTGCCTCTCAGCCTCATCTGATGCCTCCTGGACCTGCCGGGATAAAACCTGGTGGTGCTACATCCCTACGTGGTGGTGGGATGTTGGCAACCAGGTGGTGGAGAGCCCAAATTTGTGGGCTCCTGCCCTGCTGTGAGATGCTGGGGGTGGGGGGGCAGTACCAGGGTTAAAGGCTGGGGTCCCAGCAGTGTCTGCAAAACGCTGAAGACTCGGGCTGGAGCTGTACTCGGGGCTAGTTTGTGTTTCCTGGTGTGGGCATCCCCATGGCACGGCCAGCTCACATGCACGTCTGCAAGAAGTGAACCAGCTGAAAATGGCAAGCTTACTTGGGGGGGTGAAAGTCCTGCTGTGTTTTGCACCACTGGGCCAACATCTTTCCTGAGTTGCCTCCTTGATCACGCCACGGCAAAGGAGCTGCAGGTGCCTCACCGGCCATGTTTGCACCCACAAAGCACAAAGGAGCAACTCAAAACTCACCAGTGCCCCAAATGGTCCCAGAAATCAAATCCCCTGCAAAGCTTTAGGCATAGAATCCTGGCCTGGGCTCCCTGCAGGAGGTCCAGGAAGCTTTCCTCTCCTCCTCTCCCCCCTTTGCACCCACCATGGCAGCATTGGCCCTTGCCTCCCAAAGCACATTTGGGCTATTCTGGCCATGTCCCATGAAAAGGACTGTATGGTCCCTATAGCTCATCTGTGCTGGCTCCTGCCAGCCCCAAGGGATAAGTCACCTGTGCCAACAGCACGGGCAAACAGCCTTTACATGGGAAGGGTGCAGTTTGGACCTCTTGAAGAGGCAATGTTAAGACAGGCTTGTAGCAAGGTTGACTGGCATAGGGTACTGCAGCTTGCACGGGTGAGCTCTGGGTTTGCACGCAACGGGAAAGCTTGCATGGAATCACTCCCCTGGGCTTCTCCAAACTTCTTAGTCAGGCTGGGTCTGCTGGTGTGGCATGGCAGAAACAACCGAAAAGCCCCTCGTTTTGAAATATTTTGGCTGTGTGTGTGGCTCAAGCACGTATGTGAAATAAGGAAGAGCTGAAGGGCGGACTGCTCAGTGCAGTAGATGAGTAGTTTGGGGGGGGAGCCCATGGATTTCCTACCTAGAAAGACGGCTTTGTATTTTAAAATAATGCAAATGTAGCTAGAGCTGTGCGAGAACTCGTGTACTAGCATTTAAATAAAAAAAAAACTAAGAAGGAATCACGCTGGGGAACAGAAGTACATCACAACTGATTTGCACGGCTGGTGAAATTATGGTGTCTTGAAAATAGCACCAAATGTGCTAAAACCAGGAGGTTTATTTTCTGTAGGAGCAGGGATGAGTGGGCAGATCCCAAACGTACTTGGGACTTGTATGCATACCTGCTCAGCTGTTATGTGGTACTTATAAAAAAAACCTTTTTAATTGCAGCAGAAAATGGGCCAATAATGATATATTTGAGAACAATAAACCAGTATCAAGAAAAGGGAAATGTATTTGAAGACTGTCGCTTTTCAAGCCAGGTATTTCTCTTTCATTCTGACATAATTCACAACTAAGAAATAACTGGAATTTTCAAAGCCACGTCCGTTTCCCTTTGGCTCCTCAACCACTTAAAAAAAAAATATCTTAACTTTTTGCCACCCACCAAGAGTGAAAGTATGGCCTGATTTACAAAATAACAGTGCTTACAAGTAAAATTTTTAGATTAACTCAGTCTCTATTAAAAAATTGGTGTATTTTGAGCTCCCAATTTGCGGCTGAAAATGCTACCCGGTACCCCCGTCCTTCTGGGCTCATGGCATTTATTGTCCAGGCGTACCTGTAATTATATTTTGGGCTGATCGGGCCTTTTTATGGCACTCTCCTCCACTAATTTCCCTGGCACGAACACGTAAAAGTGTGGCGAGCTACTCCTTTGTGTGCACTAAGTTACCGCAAGGAATATTGAGCGCTAAGTTGTGTGTTTTCAACGTTTCTGAAGGGATCGCTGGAAAAGGATGTCCTGATCTCCCTTGCTCTTGGGGCACAAACTGTGGCTTGAACAGTTCGAAACCTGGTGCTCTGAACCACCCCCCTGCAGCAAAACCCAAGTGCGAGCTCGCCCCTTCTCTACGGGGAAGGTGGTGAGAAAGCAGACACTCGGTCATGTTCCAGCTCCCCTCCAACAGCCAACGCTTCAGACCCGCGTGGTACAAAAGGGAGATTATTTAGTGCTAATAATAACGGGAACCTATTAAACAGCCCTTCTCGTGGCAACGGATGAAAAACCTCTTGCAAAATGTCTGGTGGTTCAGCGCATCAGACCCCACCGAGCTGGAACGCTTTGAACGCGGAGATGGCAGGGTCGTGCCTGAAGTGTCGCGCTTGCAATTGGAGGCAGCGAAAAGGTCTTGGTGATATTAGAAATTTCCTGAGCTCCTCAGGCAAAATAATAAATTTCTTTAACGGTTGTGGAATAGCCATCTTATCTAGTGTGTAAAAATACACGTTAATATGTTGTATGCATAGATTTTTTATTTATTTTTTTTTAAAGACAATAGTATCTTATCTGGCCTGCTTTTATCATGTAGCTTTATGCGCCGGTACCTTACTGGGAAGTTTCCATGGTGGCAATTCCCTGGTAGCCCCAGAGGCACTGCCGTAGCCAAAAACCCTCTGGTTCCACGCGGCTGCTCTTGCACGGGCTCAATCCCTGCCGCCCACCCCACGCTGTGGCACCCACCAATGTCTGGCGTGTCGCAGCCTGCCGGGTGAGCTTGCCTGTGCCTTTTGGGGGGGATGAAAGACTTAAGGTCACAAGAATTGGTAAGAGATGCCTCTGGGATGCAACTTGCTGTGTACGTGGCATGGAGGTGGCGCTGGGCACCCTGGTGGGAAGCATGCAAGACGGACAAGGAGACAGGCGCTCAGTTTTGACACGCCGAAAAGCCATTTTTTCCCCATCTGACTTGGATGCTTTTCTCCTGGGAGCCCTGCTGTGCCCGTAGCAATGCCGGTGTGAGGGGGTATCACTCGCATCTATCGACATGCTCCTGGGGAGGACGACACCCCGCTCTGCCCCCGCGCTCGGGGTGGGCGGCATCGTCGAGCACCCACCGATGCTGGGGCTCCTCCTGGGCCCTGCCTCATGTGCAACTCAGCCAGCAGCACTGCTTTCCCCCGGCGGCTTTGCTCTGAAGAGCTTACAGCTTTTTCTTAAATGGGCAGCACTTATTTAAGTGCTTTTATATATATATATATATGTGGTCCTTGGCAGAGGCACACAGGGGGAGCAGTGGGACGGGGCTGTTTAGAAGTTGAAAGGGAAGTGGCGAAATGCAGGGGACCAGCAACCAAACACTGATTATTGCTGGTCCTCTGTATTCCACCACTTTCCTTTTGACAATGAAGCACCGTTTTGTTGCTTTTCTGTCCTGATCGCATTCAGGGTGTGTTTTTTTGCGCTGCAGCATCCTCCCAACAGCATCCCTGGGGTACTGCGGGTGCCGTGGTGCTCCCCAGGCATGCTTTCTGCAGAGGGATTGAAGTCTTTTCTTTTTCTTAACTAAAGATAAACCCCCCTGTTACCAATGGAAAATTTTATACTGGAAAAGGTATGCCTGTTTGCCTTTCTCCCGAATCTGTCCTTATTTTTGTTGGGTTTTTTTTATTTAACATCCCTGTGATTTTCTGAGCTTCCCCTCCCGGCCAGGAATTTCTTCTAACGAGCCATATTACACAGCAAGATTTCATCGCGGTGCACATGAAACATGCCATAAGGGTCAGTTGTAAACGTGCATGTTTGTGGCTGTGTGAGATCCTTCTGGCAGATTATTTTTATTAAGGAGCTTGGTGTTGGGGACACTGGATGCGGATGTGTCGGGGAATGCCCCGGTCATGCAAAATGCTGCTTTCTGCATGAAAGCCTCTCCCTTACTCCATCCCACCCTACTGATTTTTTCAGGGTGGATCAGCTGATATTTTTTTTTTAACAGGAGCCTCAGTACAGCCGCGATCCCCCCACATCTCTCTCTGCTGAGCAATTAGGTTTATTTACATTTAAGCACAAACATATGAATTTTAAAGGTGGCCCAAGCAGCTTATATTGAAGGCATAATCACATAAACTACTGCACGGGGATTTTTGGTGGCTAAATCAATCCGAAACCTGATTCATACATTTTAAAGCATGCATTTGGCAGGTCTAATATCTCTTAAGGAAATGGTAAAACTTCTTCTCGGGGGTGGCAGTTAACAAGGCAAAACTATCTTATTAGGAATTCAATTAAAGCTAGTGCAGGCTTACTGGAACTCTTCCAGTAAATATATATCAAGCTGAACCAGTAGACATCTGTATCTTCTCCCCCCCGCCCCCCCTTTTCTGTTTTCCAAGCTGTGGCCAAAAGATGGAGAGGAGAAGATGGGAGGAAGAGGAGGGACTGTATCTCGCTTCTAGCTCGCCGTACAGTGCAAGGCACAAGGGTTATTTTCTTTTTGATGTCTGAGCACTTTAGCAAGCTGTGCGCCACTGCCTAACTCCCATCCCTTGCTGCAATGCCAAAGCCGAAAAAAATAATAATAAATCCCATATTACATGAAGGCTCACAAACGAAGCCCCTGGGAGAGGTCGGGGGTGCCTGGCTGCCCCCTTCCTGGGGAGACCCCGGCAACTGGGGTTGTTGCTTATTTCACATTTTCATGGGAGCAGTACCAAAAGCCTCCCTGTCCTGTTTGCACCCTCCTCCAGCAAGGTCTTCCTGTCTCCAGGTTCCTGATGCTCCTTCCCATGATGTGACGGCTCATTTTTGGAGGAGAAAGGCTGACTTATTTTTTTCCCTTCCCAAGGGAAAATCCTCCTTACTGCTAAACGCTGAAAGCCTTGGACTCTAAGGGTGACAGATCATGGAAAAACTTCAAAGACAGATCCTCTGTTTTCACTAGTCAACCCCCCAAAGAAAGACCTGCTTTAACGCAGACGGAGAAGCACATCCCGAAGAGCTACCAGAGCCCAAATCCCCACCTTGCTTGCCCATCCGTATGTGTGCAGAGAAAACACAAGCTCCAGCAGTGCCAGGGAGGTTGAGCAGAGCCTAACAAAGAGCCCAGTTGAGGGGGTGTTTGCTGGAGAAGAGCCTTTTTGCTGCTTAACTGGCTCCCCTTGCTGGGAGAAGGACAAGGGCATTGCAAAAGCCGGCCCCTCTGGCACAGTTGCTGTGCCCTGGTACGGGCAGGGTGGACCGGCTGCCGTCGGCTGGCTCCGGCACGGAAGCGGTTAAAGAAACGGGTATGAGGGTAAGGGCTGCCTTGCTTTGATTTATTGGTTGGCTGAGTTAATTCGTTATTTATGTATGATTAGTTGCTGTTGCTGAGTGGTCATCTTCTACAACTACAAATCTAATTAAATGCTGGGGTGCCTAGAGTTTGATTTTATTTATTTTTTTTTCCCCCTGGAAAATATTTCTACTGTTTTAATTCTTGGGAACTAATCATTAATTAGCACGAGACTGCTAGTATCCAGCTGGAGGACTTCTTGTTTTTCCTCACTTCCAAATTTGCCTAAAAGTAAATCATAAGCGATGGTGTACAGCACTCTCCAAGTCACTTAGAGCAACCCACTGAGATGTCTGATGGGATCATCAGCTAGCAAGGAGCAACAAGGTTGCTCGGAGCCAGCCGAGGATCTGGCCCAGCTTGTTTTTCATGGCACAGCACTTTCTTTTAATCAGATTTTTTTTCCCCCCCTTCCTAATCTTCTGTGAAGCCATGGAGGGGGGGGGATAGCAGGAAGGAAGGGGGAAGCTGCCCAAAACGTGTGCTTTCCCCGACCAGCAGCTGTAATTCCCTGATTCCACGTCGCGCTCGCTTTGTGCTTGGGGTTGTGGTGGCGTTCCCTTACATGTTCATGGCCTCATCAAACTGTTCCTACGGCTCTACAGCAAGACATAAATTCTGGAGATTTCAGGCCTGGAGATTTCAAAGTCGTGCTGAACCACATGGAAATGATTCTCAGAGCTATAGCTATAAAAATAATTATACTGCTAGGGGGAAAGAGTGACAAGAAATGTCCCCAAAAGAGATTTCAGCGGTGGTTACAGGATCTGTCCTGGCTCTGTAAGAGGCTGCTGTGATCTCCAAGGCTAATTTATCACCACTACCTATAACTCTATGAAATATGCCCCAAAAAGCACTGAAGGAAGGAATGTGAAGGGAGGTTGCAAAGGAGAAGCATTGCAATCTTCCCCTTTGTTTTAATGAGGATGTTTTGTACGCTTTTAAAATTAGAGCTACTCTGTACAGACGATCAGTGTGAGGATGACTAATTTGGAGACAAATTAGGTCTATTTAGCTGAAATGTATGCCTTGACTAGTCCCTTAATGACCCTTCATAGCACATCTCTCCCGATAGAGCTTTTACCACAGCCCTGGGCCCGACGGATTAAGTAATAACATGCTTTTGCCGCTCTTCTAAGCGGTCCTTCATTTTTGATCCAATGTTTTCCCTCCACCACGCGTGTGTCTTCTAACTCTTTATGATCGGTAATTAGTTTATATACACCTAGCCCATGGCGGATTTGTCTTTTGCGTGTCTCGTTCTCCAAAGCGTTCTCCTCGTACCCTCTCTCTCAAAGGTCTCCGAGCCTGAGTGTTTTCTGGCTGACTGCAACGTATTTGGTGTCCACTGTGTAACAGATTTATTCTTTCCCAAGACAAGACACGAACGTAAACAGAAGATCCAAACTGCATTTTGCTGGGCTTTTAAATGCACTGAGATGAAAATCCCCTGCTACAAGCCTATTAATGTAAATACCAAACTTTACAATCCTTCCTGTCAAGGAAACTTATTTACATTTTTCTAAGGATGCGTATAAAAAAATAGGGCTTTTGGGACAAAAAGGGCTTAGTTCCAGTGTCACAACACCCCCAGTTAACCGTACTGCTCTCATAAACTATAGAATTAGGTTGTTCCCAGGGCCAGCAGAGATAACATCTGTTTGCTTCTTTAAGGACAAAATGAAATAGGATGCTGGCTTTTTATACTGGAAACAGCCCTGGAAGTCTGAAGGGGCAATCATAAGAGTGCTGCGTACCACGTGCATATGTACCCAGCACAAAAGAGATCGGAAAGGTGTTAGCACCAGCCCAGGGAAGGCGAACGGCTCATCCCAAGCCCTGCCGCGGTGAATGGGAAGAAGGGGGTAGACTAGTCTTACTAGGACAATGTTTAGGGCTACTTCGTCCTTTGCTGATGCTCCTGACATCTCAGTTGGACAGTATTTTTCTTACTAAAGGGAATAACAGGAAACATATTATCCTTTCTCCTGGATTTTTTGCAGTTTAGAGCATCTTGAACGCGTCGAAGGAAAAAGAGATAGGTGGCTGCAAGGGGATGGGGCGCAGGTGCTGGTGATGAGGGTGGGGAGATTTGAGGGAGGAAGGCTTAGCTTCACATACATGCCTGTTGAAACATCCGATCACGCTAATCGAAGCGCAAAGCTGCGGCTGCTTCCCTTGAAACTACAGGAGTCAGTTGTCTGTAATTACACGGAGCAGAACAGGAAAACCTCTCGTGGCCAGAGGAGCGAGCAGCAGTGACCTGCTGGCGTTCACAAAGGCCAGGTGGCATTTTACCAGTTCCCAAGGCTCTGATTTTCTAATCAAAAAGCTCCTCTGATTTTTTTTGCAGACAAAGGGGAACGACCGCTCCTCCCAGGAGAAAACCTTTCCTTGCCTATCTCTCCCCAAAACCCAGGGGAAAGGGAGGATGGCCACGGCAATCCAGCCCAAACGGAGATCATCTCTTTGTGCTCACCCAACGTTTGCTCCCTACTCCCTAGGAAAGACAGGAGCCCATCCCAAATTCAGGTAGCTATTTCTCAAGGGTTTCTTTTGCCATCAAGACTTCACAGGCTGCTCCCCTGTTCTGCGTAAAAACTTCTCTGTCTGGGCCAGACCCATTCAGAAGTCCGTGACACACCACCCAGCTAAGTTTGCCCATTTTAGAGGGTTTCTCGAGGATCTTGTCGTAACTTTTATTATTTTTTTTTTTGCTGGCAGACGTAATTTTTGTCGCCATAAACGATAGAATTTGACACCGCGCTGCACCACACCAGGCCATTTGTCAACAACGTTTTCAACAGTTCAACCGCACGCGTGTGCGTATACACACAGGCACAAAAAGGAGAGAAGAGTGGGGAAAGCCCAGGGGCCTGGGGAAAGGCGACCTTCCTCCACAGGGGATGCAAATGCAGAGCAAAAAGCCACCTCTAACCGCCGAGCTGAAAATCAGGTTATGGCAAAGACACCAAATACCGATTCATTCCAAAGCAAACCGAAAACGCATCAAGGTTTAGCTCTGCGTCACGGGTTTTTTTGCACAGCCCGAAATGTCGCTCGCAATTTCTTTTAGGTAGGGACAATCGGAGCATCTACATTTAAAATCCACCCCATTGGAGCAATGCTAATAATAACTCAAATACTAGTGATTTTAAAATATGGTTAAAAAAAGGAGGTTTTGTTGCTAAATTACTGTGTGATAGAGAGGAATGGTTGTATGTTAGATAACAGTTTTAAAACCATCGTTGGCTAATGGCAGGACATCATTTGGGAAACAACAGAATAAATGCATTGTTCCGTCCCGGCACTTTACTATTCAGCCAATCTAAACTGCTGAAGAAATATGTGTTTGGGACATTTTACATCTGTTTTGACAAGAAGCCTGGGGTTTTGTGTGTGGGTTTTGGGTTGTGTTTTTTTTTTATTTTTCAATCTATTCGCTGCAGCATTTTTCGCCAGATTAGCATGGAAAAAGGCACACAGTTTTATAAACAGAGGGTTTATCCTTTTTGAAAAGCAGCTCAACTTTGGCTTTTTGCAGTTGAAATTGGGGCACAGCATGCAAAAAATAGTAACACCAGCAACAGCCATAAAACCCACGACAGCAGCGTTACCTATTTAAACAAAACTGAACAACAGGCAGCTTGTGCAATGGGTAGAGAAAACAATTTTTGAGCAGCCCAACATTTTGGGGGGCTCCCTAGAAGAGCATGTGGAAACCCTAATTGCAGCCCCAAAATGCAAATTGTTTCAGGACACGAGTAAAACGTTTACTTGAAGTGGTCTCTAAAATGGTTTTAAGGCTGCATTTTACACCACTAGTAAGCCCTGGTTGAACACTTTTTGACTTTTCAAAGAAAGTGCTGTAGTTGCATCAAGGTGTGTGTTTTTTTTTTTAAATGAGCCATTTATTGCTGCTAAAAAAAAGATGGATTTGCTTCTTTAAAAAAGCCTGGCCAATGGGTTGGGATAAACCTTCTTTTCATCTTTCAGGAGCCGATTCCCCTCGTGATGAAATTATTTCATTTTACATCACGCGCAACGTTCTAAGGAGGGGGGGGAAATTTCCCTTTCAAATGTTTGCCGGACGAAATGGGTTCGCGGGCTCTGCTTTATGTACCGAGCCCCAGAGAGCGACTGGCCGTACGCAAACTCTGGCTGACACAATGCAGAGCTGCTCTTGCTTAATTAGCTTGAGATGAGGGTGTTATTTCTTTTCTCCTTTCTTACTGTTTATTCCTCCCTCCCTGAATATTACAAAGGCTACTTAAGAGGAAGTAGTTTTCCGCTAATGGAAAACGGTGAGGAAGGGTTTAGCGATGAGAGTAAATAAGAAACAACTACATCTAACACCAGCCTTTGCTCTACCAGCACTTTGGGGAAGGGAAACCAAACAAATAGGAAAATTTGGCAAAGTTTCTTCTATCTTTGTTTGCTTTTTATTGTGTGAGGGGGAAGGGGCACAGCCCGGGGTTGCAGCCGACATCTGCTGCTGGTTTCTTCTAAGAGAAACGCAACCTGGGGCAAACTCATTGCCGAACCCCGCTTGCGTCCTGCGAAACCTCTGGTCGTCCCCCCCGCCGGGAGAGGACGCAGCCACC
Organism: Larus michahellis; assembly: GCF_964199755.1. Classification (NCBI taxonomy): domain Eukaryota; kingdom Metazoa; phylum Chordata; class Aves; order Charadriiformes; family Laridae; genus Larus; species Larus michahellis. The sequence continues at coordinate 37,379,016 of NC_133902.1, forward strand.
CCGGGACCGCTGGCTGGACACCGGGTTTTTTGGGCGCAGGCACCCGTGGAGCGGGGCAGCAGCTGTTTCAGATCCCCTTGTCAGCCTGTTGTACTGATTGCCTTTTCCTCTCTCAAAACCCTTCCCCAAAGCAGCGCTTTCTGGCAAATCTCATGCAGCTATGGTTTCCCCCCTGTCCCTCATCAGCCAGCCCTCGATGCCGGTCCTCTCTTGGCTCCCCCATCCCCACAGAGTGGAAACATGCTGATATTTATTATTTTTTTTCCAAAAATGGGGCGTATCTCTTTTTCGCCTGTCTGGAAGTTGTTTTTTTTTTCTTATTTTAATTTTCCCAGGCGTGGGGGAGCGAGAGGGGGCCAGACGCTGCCCATCTCACCTCCGGGTCGGTCTCCCCAAACCCCTTGCCCAGCAGCATCCCCGCGCCCCACCAAGCCGTGCCACTTCTCCCAGGGAAGGACCAAGCCCCGCGGCAAAGCTGGGCTCCTGAAGGGAGCTGTGGGTGCCCCATCCTGCAGCCAGAACAGGAGAAAAGCGGAGCACCATCTGGGAGAAATCTCCCGAAGAGAAATCGGTACCTACCTCTTCGGCAGCTGGGCTTGCCCGGCCCAGGCGGTGGCTAGTGGGAGGCCGACATGGACCACGCTCCCTCCATCCTCCATACGGAGAAGGCGTAACTCAGCCTCTCGTGAGCAACATAACTGCAGCTTGTCATCTTACTGTCCATCTCGTCGCTCTGTAGCACCTGGTAGAGGAAGTCTATATACCGCGCTGCCAGCTTGAGGGTCTGGATTTTACTGAGTTTGTCAGAGGGCAAAGTGGGGATGATTTTCCTCAAGGCGGCAAAAGCTTCATTGAGCGACTGAGTCCTCTGCCTCTCTCTGACATTGGCCAGGATCCTCTGGCTCTGCAGTTCTTCATAAGATTGGGAGCTGGGACTGGACTTTTTCCCCCTCTTCCCTGGGTTGGGGCTGCCATCTTCGCTGGACTTCTTACTGTATCTTCTCTTCCTGCCAAATCTCTTTGGCTGCCTTTCCAGCTCCTCTTCACTGGTCCCCAAGCTATCCACAGGGGAAACAGGAGAACTGGAGCTTTCTTCCATGCTTTCGGCAAGAAGGGGAGGGGAAGAGACTTTCCCCCCCTCCTTATGTTATGTGAGTGTGTGTGTGTCTTAAATATGCTTTAAATTCCTGAGACAGATCCTTTGGAAAAACAGGAGGGCTTTTTTTTTTTTCTTTTTTTTTCTTTTTTTTTTTTTTTTGCTGACCAAACGTTTTCCAGGTTGCTTGAAGGGCTCTTATTTCAAGGACCCGGGGTTGTGCAAAAAATTGAGGTCTCGGAGAGAGGAAGTTATTCTAACTTTTTGGAAACTTTAGCTGAGCTCGGTTGCTAAATAGTTGTCAGAAGTGAGGGAGGTGCGGGGCTCCCTTCTGATTGGCCGGCCAGGTCAGTGGGAGGAAAGCTTTTCCCCTGCTAAACTTTCACAGTTTTATGTTACACTTAACTAAAATCTTGGGAATGCACCTCAAATAAAAGATAGCTGGTGACCACCCCCCACCCCCCTGCCGCCACCCCCGGATGCTGAATTTGCAGCATCCCTCCAGGGTAAACTCCCCCCATGAGGGTATTTTGGGGTGCGGGGCTGTCTCCCCACCGCCGAGGGTCCTGCTCCCAGCTGGACGGCTGGGCTGCGGCACCACCTCAAATTGGGGTGCAGCTCTTGCACGCCCAAGAAGTGCCCTGTTTTGGCAAAATAGTGCCTGATTTTGCACTTCCCCTGTGCTGGCGATCTTGTAAAAACCCCCTGCTGCCCCTTCGCAAGCCGCCCCTCACAGCACCCTGCTCCCCAGACCCCCTGCCCTGCAGGACCCTCCTGGTCCCACAGGGTGACCTTGGGGGGGACAGAAGTCCCCTGAGGCGTGCCGAGCTGCGGGAAGGCTGGAGGTTTGGGTGCAGCCGGGGGAAGCCCCTTCAAGCCCCCGACTTGTGGGGGGCATGGAAAGACCCTGCTGGACTATAACCCAGTGGAGCCCCAAACATGGGGCATCTGGAAAGCAGCGAATAGTTCGTAGAAACTCCCATGGAGAGCATCCCGGAGAGGCCATGCTGGCCACGCAGGCCATCTGCCCACCATTTTTCTCCCCCATTTCCCCCACCCCCGTCAAATACTAAATAGTACTTTTTGGGGAAGCGAGAGCCAAGGTAGGCAGGAGGACCTCTTTTCCTCCAGAATATCCTGCTGTTGAAACAGTGGTACCCCAGCGCATGAAACCCAGCTCCAGGGTTTCTGATGTATCAAACAGAAGATGATGGATCTATTTTTCCTCTCCATCACACCAGGGAAAATGTGGGAAAACTCTGCTTGCTTCCTTGGAGCTAAGGCAGAGCGAAATCAGATTTGGACCTCTGATTTTAGTTACAGCCCAAATTGCAGGAACAGACGCATTCCTGAGCAGCAAAGATTATGTTTTCAATACGGAGCAGTAAAATAAAATAAAACAATAATAATAAAAATAAATAAGAGAAAAGGAACTGGTAAAATGTAGATGTTGTATCAGAAGAATTAGTTTGGAGTGGATTCCTTTGCAAAGTTTTCCAGTAGGTATCAACACTCATTAATGGAAAAAATAATGTCTGGTTTGATTGGAAAGTGTTCCTTGGTAGGAGAAGGAATTTTGGCTTGCCGGGGGCTGACTCCACTACTGGTAGGTAATGTTTATAGTGGAAAGACTTCCCCAGGCAGCCCCTGGGGAGAGCCTGTGTTTGCTTTCAAAAGGAAAGGTTTTCAGGTGCAGCACGGAAGTCGGAAAGCGAGGCAGTACTGCAAATAGATTTTTAATCCAATTTAAGACCCCGGCGAGTCGGATAGGACGACGGGTGCCTCTGCCGCTTGCCCCCCAAAGCCAGGTTTCCAGAAGGGCTCAGGGCTGGCGGCTGGGGCTGAGGGTTGGCAGCTGCTCTGCATCTGCCACCTGGAGGTCCATGAATAGAGGGGGCAAGGATGGTGTCTGCCAGCCCTGCGGATCTGAAGGCAGATACCACCATCAGCTGAGTTGGGGCAAGTGACATCTATACTGGGGAACCCCGAGTAACAGTCCTTTGCCTGTCCCGTAAGTGAAATAATCTGCTGTTGATAGTGGTGCCGATGTGAAACTGTGCCTTGGAGGGCAAAACACTCCTCGTAAGGGATATTTGGTTTGTATTTCCAAGTATTAAGAGAAACCACTGAAGACCGGAGGGACAACTCTGCTCTCCAGCTTCAAAGAGCGCAGTTTTCCCAGCAAACAGGCTCCTCCGTGTGCTCGCACCACATTTACGGCAGCAAACTGACGTGGATTTGCAGAGGTATGTGGAGCATGGGAGGGCAGTTGGGCTGCCGGGCTGAGCACCCAGTGTGCACTGTCCAAAGGTGCTCTAGGTGCCTACAAAAGGCTGCTCAGGGAGGGAGCAGAGCCGCGTTTTGGTCTGTGAGAGCACCAGAAGCAAAGGGAGCAGACCCGAGCTTGAGAGAGCGAGCGGAGATGCTCGTTGCTGCCTCTCCTCTCCCCCTGCCCTGACAATGTGTGTTAATATTTATTCCGCATCTTCCTTTTGCCTTCGCCACAACTACTGAAGGCAGGACTTGACTTCATGCAGTGTGAGGTGTTTCCATGGGGTGGGACTTGGTCCTTCCAGGGGTTGGAGACAGAGGGGTTTGGGGGGCTGACTGGGTGGATGTATCTCAAAATGCCCAATTCTCAGCTGGAACAGGCATTTTGCTGGTCCCATCCTGTACAAGCGCAGCAGGAGACATGCAGCTCCTGCGCATCATGTTGGAGCTGTGGTGGCAAAAGGATGCGGCTACGTGGCGCAGTCCTAGTCCAGCGGAGCGGCTGCTGCTCGTCGAGCTCTCGGCTGTGCCTCTGCACGGTGCAGAGCAGGAGAAGGCTCCCGTGGCAGAGCCGCCCGTCTCTGCTCCGCATGCCATGGCTCTATTAAACAAATAAATGAAAAACCCCAGCCCCCTGCCTGGCTTCTGAGAATGAGCCCGAAAGTTTTTGCACGACAAAGCAAGGCAGGATTTCTCCCCAAGGAGGCTGTTGCCGTGCGTAACCTCTAAATGTGCAAAGCTTTTTAGTATCAAGCAGGCATCATTAGGGGAAATTTATGGTGAAACTCGGCTGTGTTATAATTATGAAGTCTGTAAGCCCGGCTCCAACGAGCATCGCTCCAGAGCTGCTGTGTATGTGTGTACTCTTTACGGCCGCCGAGTCCCCTAGCAGTACTTAGTGCCAGAGCTAAGTACGGTGTTGACAATACTGCAAATATCTTCCCTTGGAGCAGACCAAAGGCACGGTCTACGTGTGCGCAGACCGGGGTGAAATGTGATCTGGCTCTCCTGAAGGAAGAGGGAGTCGGAGAGGTTTGTGGGGGAGCCACGTGGTACGAAGGTACCGCTGGCCGAGGAGGACGGGGTGGATGCATCCTTCCTGCTACCACAGCAGGGTGGGAGAGAGGTTATGTAATAAAAACTGAGATATAAAAATTAGTTTTGGTGAAAGTTTAATGTGATGTCTGCTGTGATAGACTGTGATACAGCTGCTGCTGCTTCGCTGCCATTACCAGGTTCCTAAAATTTCTAAATTAGAGGAAAACAATGCACACATACTGGGCTTTGGGGGCAGTGCTTATTCTTTGTAGGAAGCCTGTGGTCTGGTTGTCCCCCTGGCAGGTCTTGGCCAGCAAATCACCCTTCAGCCCCTCTGCACTGTGGAGGAGAGCATCGGGAGTTTCACCTCCTGCCACCCTTCCCTCAGGGGAAAGGTTGGGTGTCCTGGCCGTAAAGGCGGTAGCATTTTGAAGTGCTCAGGCTGGTCTTCCAGCTCCTCTCTGTTTGGTGGAGCTGCCAGAGACACACATCTTTGGAGCAAATTGAAAGAAGAAAGATGCTGGTGTGCATACTGCCGCCCTCCTCCTCACTACCTACTGCTGTAGAGAAAAGCATCATCTCTCCTTTCAGAAACGTCCCCATGGCAAATTGCATCCAACATTGAATGGCCTCTACTGTAGCCAGGTGTAGTTAAGTTGATTATTTTTTTCGGTGTGACTTAGGAGAAAATGCCTTGATGCTTTTGTGCAGCAGCCCCTAAATGTGATCTGGCGTGTGCATCTTCCACGCGCTGTCTTTGCGAAGGCAGTCGTGTTCTGCGTTGCACTTCTGCTTTGTGGGCTTTGTTTCCCTGTTCCTCATGTTGCACCGCAGCAGCGGCTGGACGCGGCAGGCAGATGTTTCCCAAAGCTCTGACCCTGCAGTGACAAGTTTATAATCAAAAGCAAAGGAGTGGCGAGCGAGTAGGGCAGATAAGAGGCAGGAGGTAAGGAGAGCGAGGCTTTAGGGATAAGACAGTTGGAGCAGAGCACGGTTTCAAAGTAATTGGATACGCTAACTTTGGAGTTTTGTGCAGGAATGTACATCTGTTTCTGAACTGTTACCAGCTGATGTGCCCGCTCTTCCTTTCTGCTTCCTCAGTTATAACCCCTTGGAGCAGCAGACACAAGCAAAGCAGAGGCTGACCTGGGGACAGTGAGTCCTATTGCTTTGCTAATCCTGCCAATAAATGCAGTCAAGGTCAAGGCATGCTTTTGATTTGCAAAGGCATTGCTGGGGCAGCTGGGTGTACCGATGTCGGCCCTGCAAGGAGCAAGGTGGCAGCTTCTCCCCGTGATGGTTTGATGGCTCCATCTGGCTTCCTCAGCTTTGTGTTTGTGGAGGTGAGAAATACAGGTCTTTTTCGGCAAGACTTCACAGGAGAATTACAGAAAAGAGAGAAGGACTTGGAGATTTTCCAAGTGGACGTCTCTTTCTCTTGAGAAAGCCCCGCAGGGCCTTTGTCCACCTCCTTTATGAAGGTGGCAGCTCCATCCAAGCTTTGACCAAGCGAGGTGTGAATTGCAAAGGCCATTTTTCCAGACCCTGCTTTATTTGCAGTGTACAATGCCAGGACAAACTGTCCACGGTGTAATAATGATTAATGCAAATCTCAAATAACTTAAAAAATATACCACGGTGAGTCAGATTATGAAAAGGCACTGTAATCCACAGATTTTCTAACTGTGCCCCAGATTCTGTGATGCGCTGGAGAATGGCTTGGAGAAGAGAGGTACATCGGAGTCCCACTAACCTCTGTGGGGCATAGGCAGGTGTTTAAAGTTACATGTATGCTAAATATAGGCTTGAATTTCTGATCTGAACCCTCTCTGAAAAAAGAGGAGAGATCTTCGGTGGCTTCAACAGGTTTTGGATTGTGTCTCAAGCATTAAGCTGTTAGAGGACCAGTTCGCATCTCCTGGTCATCCAAGCCCCCTTGTCAGTAGGAAAAGGATAATGTAGACCAGACACAGTTCTCCCTTGAGTGCTGGGTGCAGTGTTTCAGGTCTGATCATTGAGGACTGGCAAGATTAGAAATCCGTGTAATTCCTCATGTCGGTACCGTTGGGAAGATAGCATATGTCCTGCTGTAGGAAGAAACCAAAAGGCAGTGGCGTTGCAGTTGTGGATTCTATTTTTAATGACAGTGTAAAGCAAAAAGAACTGGCATTTGGGGGAGTAAAAAGTAGTACCTACCACGATTCCAAAAATAACATTTCTATTATAGATCATTTACCCAGGGCCACCACTAATTGCAGATTGCAGCGGAATGTCTCCCTGAGAATCCACAGGGAAGACAGATTTTTTTTCCCCTTTTTGGAAGGTGAAATATTAACTGCGGCTGCACCAGTAGTAACTGTAGCTTAGAACCTGAGCTAGGAAAAATGAAAATATTGTTTCATGAACTGGAAAATCAAAGCCTGTGAGGTATTTTGTTCTCCTTGCCTTTTCCTCCCTCATCTCCAGCCACATTAAACTGGGGAGAAAGGGCTTCACACCAACATCAGGGAGAATCCAAAATCAGTCTGGCTGTTCCAACAGCATCTGGACACTTTTGGGAAGGGTCAGGCTTCTGTTCATTTTTTGGACATCAATGCACACTTCAAGGCAGGTACATTCAACAAGTTTGTCTTCTAGTTTTTTAGCATTATTTTACAGCTTCTCAATCTCCAGGTGGAGGACTGCTTCCACTGAGGGCTTGCTCCCGAGACGAAGCTGGTTGACTTGAGCAGTGCAAGTGCAGTCAGTGGTCTGGAAAGGATTTGGACAGGCTGACGCTACTGACACTGACCTCAACTCCCTGTCTGGCCACAGACCATCCTTTCTGGGTCCCCATGGCACATCCTCTTCTTGTGGATCACAGAACAGGTCTGCGGAAGTTGGTGGCCTCAGGTCAGTGCTTTGCTGTCATCTCTAATCTGCGAAGCCCCAGAAACAATGTAAAGGAAGGCACTGATCCGATAAAGCAGATTCAAGGCTTGTCACTGACTTGTCTTAGCTGCCTTCCACAACCCTCTCTGAAGGGGTCAGGAGGATCCCGGGGTGAAAACTGTTCCTGCTGGGGACAGGTTGCCTTTACAAACACCATGCTCTATTGTCCATCTCCTGGTTTGGATCCAACCACTGACTGTAGTGGTGTTCTCTTGAGCACAGAGTCTGTGGTGCACTTACTCTTTTTACGCATCTTGAAGCCCATAGTTACTCTGAATCCCATCGCTGAAAAGCCCACCAAGAAAAAGTTCACAGTACTGTTGCTTGTATTCGTGCATGGCATTATTTTTGAGGGTTAACCAGGATCCTGGAGAGTTAAATCTTGTAGTTAACTATTTTGTCAGGTGAAAAGATAGCAACAAGGTACTGGAAAGCAAAGCCCTGGGCAATTATACTGCTATTGAAATAAATGGTTTTTGCTGTGGGTCCACATAATCTTTCCCGAAGAATGTTACTTTTCTCAAAGCATGTTGCAGCTTTACCCATTTCCCTCAAATTAAACCACTTTGAAGGCTATGTCAGGTGGATGCGTGGCACTGCTCACATGTCTCCTTGTTGGTGGCCAGAGAAATGTCTCCTAACTGTACGGAAACAGCCTGAAAAACTGCATGATGAGTGCAAAAGCAGACCCAGAAGCAGCTTTGTTTGCCTGGGTCTATCACTCAATAGATATGTATACAGCAAGGAGGGATTCATTGCCTGGAACCTTAGCCAGCTAAGTTTTAACCATTGAGGCTACCTCTAGAATTTAACCACCAAGGTACAGGATCTTGCAGTTCAGTTCACAGCACTATAATTCTCCAATTGTTTCTTCCAGGGTTTAAGCCATAGTTGAGGCCATGTATCATGTTGCGTATGCCTTCTGGTTAAGGGAGACTGGGCAGCTTATTAGCAGCACTTGTTGAGGGGCTGGATGGGTCACTGATGAGTGACAGGTCATTCGTCACGATTCCTAGTGGTGAAAAGTCCTGCCTTTGAAGTGTTCCCACTCCCCATCAGCCTGGTAGTGGGATCTTAGAGATGGGATGTTGGTTTCCTGTACCAGAAAGGAAGAGCGCTACTGATTGGGTCATTGTCATTCTTGGGCCAACTCAAGCAATTGAGCAAAACCTCCACTAATATTCATATACTTAAAATAGGGAGCTACGCCTTCTACCTCAAAGGCTATGGGGCTACTTATGAGAAAAATCACAGCTTTTCTACCATACCTTGATGGAAAAAACAAATGCCTATTATTTGTTTTCCCTTTCTTGGAAACACTGCTCAAAAATCATAGCCACTCTTCCTTTCTTATCCATCTTTTTTAACCACACTTTAATTTTTTATGAAGCTCTTTCCCAACAGTGCTTCTCCATGCTCTCTCTGTGCTTCCTGACATTCCTACAGCAGCAGGACAAAATATGGGATCCCATCCCCCAGCCTGCTTATTGGTTTAGGTTAGGTTTTTTTGAAGAATATGGGACTAACCCATAGCCCCAGGAGAGCAGTGGCTCACACTCTGTGGAGGCTGATGGTGCTGTTTAGCGTCTTCAGTGGTTTAGTGTCTTTGCAAGAGGGTAGGACTTGGTGAGAATCCCTTGAATGTCAACTGAGAAGTAAAGTGAGCTGGTTTAGATCCTTTGTGTCTGGCTTTTATGTGTTTTAATGGCCTAGAAGAGGGAAGGTACCCTGGTTCCGGAGGGAAAAGGGTTAATTCTCCACAGGAGAGGTATTCCGGGCCATGTGAGCCATGCCCATCCTGAGCTGCTGGGGGCTGGGGCGTCCGGTCCGGTTGGTGAGCGGCGGTTCCATAACCATGTTTGTATATTCCTCTATCCGTGTTATTGTTGTTGTTTTCTTGTTCCCTTTGCTGTTCTGTTAAACTGCCTTTGTCTCAACCCAAGAGTTTTGCCTTTTTCTTCCAATTCTTCCCATATTGGGAAGGCCCGAGCGAGCAGCAGGTGGTTCTTTGTTGCCGTCTGAGGGCAAACCACAACAGAAGGGGTGTCATCTTGGAGAACCCTCTGTGTGACTGGTGAACTTCTCACCAAGCAGATAAAGAATAACCTGACAGAATTAGTTATTGAGGGAAAAATATTTGTTTTCTAAATAGAACAACGTTTTGTGAAACATGCCAACATTCCTAGGGAAATCTGATTTGTTTTGGAAAATCAGGCACCTTACCTCTGACCATTTTACCTCCGTATGATGCAGTTTAAGTTTACTTGTGTGTCCAGGTACTTCAGTTGCCTGTTGGCCCTGCCCTGGACATCCCTGATAGACCATGGCAGCTGAACAGGAGGGAGCTCCCCGTGTTCCAGGTTGCCTGGCCATGAGCGGAGCGGGCACAGAAAGCCCATGTCTCACTTTGAATTTTGCTGCAGCAATGGGCTGGTACCTCCTGATCAAATTGCTCGGTTATCATCTGATTTGGTTTCACTTTGGTATTTAAATTGATGCTGAAAGGTTGAAATCTTCCATTAAAAAAATAATAATAAAAAATTGCTGAGTAGCTACACTTAAAACATCAAACGGGACAGTCAGCCAAACCTGCTCAGCTGAGAGAGGAAATTATTTTTCTTAGACTGATTAAAACTTCTGCTTTTTTACTTTGTCTTTACTAACACCTGTTTAACTCAAGCACCTGAATAAACTTTGAGGAGAAAAGATAGCTTTGTTAAAAACTCAACTGGACCCCAAAAGATCGGGTTCCACTTCTGGGACCCTCAGCAAATCCAGGGGAAACCAGGCTTGACATTCCTAGTGAGACCTGGGGAGAAAAAGCAGGAAAGGCCCATCATTTCTTTCAAAAACAATTAGGCGAAAAAGCCTCAGCCCAAACAAACAAATTCTCAGAAGTTAAGGTTGGTAGAATTTAAAAGAAGCAACCATAAAAAAGTCATAAATTCCTATCATTGGTTTTGGACTGTTGTTTCAGAAGTATTAAGTGAACTGGTTGTTTTCTCAAGAGTAACAATCTTTACCTGTGTAGATCATGTTGTCTTTTGGGACACCATGAACCAGAGCTCAAGTCTTCTTGTAGATCTGGTTGTAAATGCACCACTGTGTAGACACCAAAGCTGGCGTAAAGGAACATGTGTGTGGTAGCTGAAGCACTGGAAATGAAATTATCAGGGAAACAGCTGCACCCCTCAAAGGCACAGGAAGAGCATTCCTGCAAAGCATCTGTGGATTTGCATGTGTAGCGTCGGGGAAGATGCATGTTTGGGTGTTTTAACCTCCCAAGCCTGCTGCATCCAGGAGTCAGGCTATCCTTCCCCCACTTCTGTTGATGCCTTGCTCTGTTGCATCCCTGGTGTTCTTTTCTCGGCAAGGGTGACTTGCTCACTATTATCGTGAGCCTTGCTGTGTTGGTACTGGATGGTGGAAAGCAGTGCTCCAGCAGTATTACAAGAAGGTAGGCTCTAATTCATCTGTCCCAGCTGCCCACATCCTACCTTTCAGCGTCACAGATGAGAAGTGGGTTAGAGAAATATGCTTTTTGGTGAACCCATAAGGTGCACTACAGGGCTGGATGCACCACTGCACTCTTCATGCTGGGGCATGTTTTGGTCTCTGTGGGAGAGAGCAATGTCCTGTATGGTCAACTTCAAGCATATAAGTTATTGCACTGATGTTAAGTGGGTGATGCGTGTGCTCAAAACTTCTCCAGGAGCACCCCAGTTCAGGAGGTGACATGGGCAGCAGCTGCAGCCTAAGGATGTGGTCTCGCTTCCGTGTTATCCAATCCTTGAATTAAAACAATGATAGTAGCTCCCTTTACTACAAGGATGAGCACCACAACCTGCAGCGGATTGCAAAATATCGCATTTTCGTGTATTTTAGCTCAAGAGGTCTTTTAACTCCATCTAATTGTTGAAGGAGGAGAGCTATAAAGCATACCTGTCCTCAGCTTGAACCTCCCCCAGCTTTTTCATTATCAGCTGAGCTTTGCGATTTTATTTTTTTTCTGGCATCCATACTACTGTGATGTTTCATTTCCTTCTCTTTTGCGCTTTTGGCAAAGATAAAGTTTACTGTCGGTTCCACTATATACCCTATCAGGTGACCCAGAGTCTGATCCACAACTTGCAAAGTCAGCAAAAAACGCTATGTTGCTCTCAGCAGGCTTTACAGCGACCTTTAATAATTCTGCCCTCCCAAGGGGGCTGAAGTACGAATCCAGTAGGCATTTGTCGTGTCTCAGTCTCCTAAAGGGCCAATAATTTCTTGCAATATTTTTGTAGGCCTTTGATCCATCACTGTTGCTTGATTGTGCTTTGAAGACTTAATAGCACCCCATATCCCGCACTTATTAAATTCAAATTCTCCAGTTGCATTTCCCTGGAAGATACATAAAAATAACACATGGAGGAAATATAACTGGAAGATCCTTGCATAAGCTGGCTTACGTTTTGTATGTGGGGAAGACACTGAAACCATTGCTTTTGCACTCGTGACAGAACCATCTGTATAACTTTGATATAGTGGAGTATATCTGAAAAAGCAATAATAGTTCGGGGAGCTGTGTGCTGGCTTCAAAGGCTCAATTTTCAGTATGCCGCTAGGCAGACTTTCATTTAGAAAGAATTAACATTGGAGGCACCTAGCTATAGAAGTTGCCATGGGCTCTGACAATAAATGTGTCTGGTGGGATTTCAGTGCAGCTCTTCTGTAGTTCTGCTGTCGTTGGGAGGTAGTTATTTCAGGGCTGGGATACGGATGCCATTGAAGACTCCCAGAATTGCTCATCTGATTGAAAGGGAAGGGTAAAGCAGTGTGATAAGCCATTTTCTGGAGGACGGTAGAGAACAGAGCAGGAGATGCAATCAATTTTGAGTGGAAAAACTCTCACATCCAAGCAGGAGGAAAGATGATTCGTTAACGGCTGCAAGCACTGGGGAGGGGATCCCCAGTTGAGGAGGTCCCTTTACCATCCTGCTCACATAAAAAAGCTTCTGCTCTACAGTGATATCCTGGGGACAGCACAGATCCACAGTGAAACTGGGGGAATACTTTCACTCGCTCCCTGTTTTCTGGGCTCACACCAGGAGACAGGTGGGACGTTTATGATAAATTCCATTAAAGCCACCTGATTTCTGTGCAAAGTCCCTTGCAAGCATCAAGCTACTTGCAGGCACATGAACAGCCATTTACTCTGACCTCATCCCTGTAAAATTATGTTCTCCTTCAGAAAGCTCTTCTCTCTCCCTAAGCAGGGAAAGAAGTCCAAAGAGAACAGAGAGCTTGGTTGCACCAAAAATAAAATGGGAGAAGAGCAGCCTTGGGCAGGGGGATGGAAACACTTCCATTGACTTTGATTTGCCCTGGGTCAGCCACAGTTTGGGAACTATGAGATTTGGGTGGCTAATAAAGAGCCAAAGTTAAACACATAAGCACAAACAGCGCTTTCCGAACCTTTGGCGGGGCTGGTGGGACGCATACCTTCTAGCTTACGAGGCAAAGCCTAAATTAAAAGCTAGAAACGTCAGCGTCTCACGGCATGTTGTGCAACCAGAGCTCAGTGATATTTTGTAAGTAGAGTTGCTCCCTGGTTTTGGTTTGGTTGTTTTTTTTTCAGTAGGATATATGATTTTTTTATGGGAGCGCATGCTGAAAAAAATGATTCAGAAAGCAAATAGGAAAAAAAAATTAGTTGGTTAAAAATAAACAACACTTTTTCAAGGAAGCTGAGAACTTCCTAAAGGAAGTTTTCACAAGTGTGAAAAGTTTTATGTGGGGGAAAGCTATATGCAGCAGTGCTTACTGCGAGTACTACAAAAGATGTATCTTCACCCTGACCACACTGATAGAACAATTTTGAAAGCCCCGAAGTGTAACTGCTCTTTAATGTGGTCTTTTTTCTCTGTACAAAATACTTCTGTGGACAAGGATGGAGGGTGGTTTTAACCTGAAATCTTTGCAAGGTGGCGTTGCCCAGCAAAGGTGCATAGAAACATAACGTGCAGTTGAGGAGATGCGTGGGACCCTGGAGGAGACAGCTTTCATGTGCTTTCTTGGGGTAATGGGAGCCTGCTGATAGCAGAGTGAGCTTGTTTAGTGACACTTTTGGGTCAGTCAACAAGTCAAATGTGTTCAGTTTATCGATGCTGAAGGTCTGCCTATCAATCCCGATGCCCCCGGACCATTCCTCCCAGCCCTTGGTCACCAGATGTTGGCTTCATGCAGGAGCTTTCCACCCTGGGTGCCTCTCTGCATTGGCATCTTCCTTCTGCTGCATGGCAGGAGACCGTGAACTCAGAGGAATTAGATGGGATGGGTTTATTTTTCTCCCGGTGCATGTTCCCAGCATTGTATTTCACAGCGGCTGTACGGGTTTGTATCTCCCTGCAGTGGGCAGGAGCGGGCAGACAGCATGGCTCCCCGCACGCAATGGGGTAAAACGCCCGGTGAACGCAGCGGGGGAAAAGCGGGGCCGGTGCAGACCGATTTAGAAATTTGCAAGCAAACATCTGTCAGGCACTCAGCTCAGATGAATAACAAAATCAGACCGAAGCAGACATATGATGAAATCCTTCCATGCGGAGGGAAGGGGGAGGGGGATGGCAATCCAACGTGTACTAATATTTTCATTATAATGCGAGGCGTATCAGTGACACACACACGTGAAGCTATGGAAATGTGGGGTACGTTGTTGTGCCATATGTTTTAAATATCATTAAGTAGGCCAGTTTTGACGTATATTTGATATTCTGGCTGTTGTTGCTAGGACTGGACCAACCGATTCATATGGAATATGAATTGGCCTTGAACTCAGTCTAATCGCTGACCCAAAGAGAGTTTTGCAAAATGCATTTCTAACCTGAGAAATGATAGGCTGAGTCTTGCGCTGTGGGAGGAGGGTGATTGGTCGTACACTTGACCTAGATACAAATCTCTGGGGTTAAAAATAAAGAGGCTGTTGGATAGCGGGGACCAAAACATGTCACTGATAAGATTTGTTTTCCTTCTTTTTTTCTTTTTTTTGTTTTTGCTGGAAAACGCATCTCAGACAAAAATTGTGATCATCATTTTTTTGGAAGTTACAGTTTTCAATATTTTCCCCTCAGTGTTTCACAGCAAGGAGGGCTAATGAAATGTTGATATGTCCACGTTTTTAATTTGGAAAGTAATGTAAAACTTCTACTTTCTTTCAGATTCTCCACATTTTTTCAGGGAACAATTAAATGTGGAAGAAATCTTACTTCTTGTATTTTTAATTCTTACCTCTTAAAAAGAAGGGAACCCCACCCAAAACCTCATTTTGAAATACTCACATAAAAGTCTGCTAAGTTTAGAGGAAAACCAGAGCAACATTTCTGGGGACAAGTTCTTTCACTCCTAGACTTTGCTCCTTTTTGCTTTTCCTTTGGGAGAGTCTCCCTGCCAGCAGAAAGCAGATAGAGCAGAGAAAATCAGGTTGTGGGGAACATATACATTTTTTTAATTATATTATCAAGCAATTCCTGATTTCCCACCCCCCCCCTTTTTTTTTTTCTTTTGAGAAAAAGAAAGATAAAGGAATTGGTGAGAGGGGTAGTGGGGAGCACCCGTGCATGACAGATCCTCTCCCCTCTTACCCACAACTCTTGTCAAGGAAATTGAATTTATGGTGAATTCCAAATGAAAGGACTGTGATAGGGGCTTTTTTTTGGGGGTGGGGAAAATCTGCTCCCTTGTCTGGGCAGCCCTGGTGTTTCTTTGCAGGACGTGGGCTGGGACCCGAACCTCTTGCAGGGCTCCTTCCTGTTCCCACATCCGTGCCAGGAATCAGACTCCGCGGGAGTATTTTGGATAACGTGTCCTGGGAAGATGGGAGCCAGAGGGGGATGGAGCTCCCTCTCGCAGAGCCGTCCTGAATCTGCAGCTCCAACACTCCCAAGAGCACGAAAACTGGTTTTGTTGCTGGAGTTGGCAGATATATGCGCGAGGATCACGGCTGATGACTCAGAAGGTGCTGTTTTTACAGACACTTTTCTGACTACAAAGTCATTCTGAAAGCTTGGTTTTACCCTGCAAAAACCATATGTAAAATGCATTGTCTTTCCCCAAGAGAGATCCATTTGCTTTCAGATTTGCTTTTCTCTGGTGCCATCGGTAAATGCAGAATTAGCTCATCATTGAAGCCTAACACTTTCAGAGACGTGAAGATTTGCTGGCTCCCTGCGTGTTTTCACTTCTTTTCTTGTCGGCTTCTGCTCAGGGAAATCAGTGCAAGGTAGTGGATGCAGTGGACTTGCATGGCAGTGCTTAGATAGTAGCTCGGTCTGCAAAACCTGCATTGCCAGTGATGCAGAAGAGAAAGGGAGAGAAAAGCATCCATCACCCTGATTTTTAGGCTTTTGATTGATTGGCTGGGCTGCTCAGTAATAACACTTGCTGCTGGTCCTCTTTGCTGTGACTGCTTGCATTTCATTTCACAGGATAGTGTTGGCTGCAGAGAGCACCAAGAGGCAGCTCTTCTTTGTACAGCGGCCTTCTTTTGAGCAAAACTGAGGGAATATGGGATGGGCCAAATCACGCCTGATCCGGTGAAATTTCAGGCTGGCCTCCTGGGAGCCATTGGTGCTCTTCACTGATTTAATCAAACGTTCAGAAGTTTAATGCCAAAAGGGACTCTCTGATTGCTTTGACTTCCTGTTTATGGCAGGCTGGGACACTTTGGCCAGACACCCGCGTTGAGTCCACTGACATGTTTGCCTAAAACTTGACACTCCCTACCTCTCTCTTTCCCCTTTCCTTTTCAACTTTACCTACTTTTTTTTTTTTTTCTGGGCTATTTTTCCTTTTAATCCTTTAAGCAATACCCCTCTGCAAGGTCCCTAGCAAACCATGGCATGCCTGCCGTGATGGAGATGTTTCGCCCAGCCCCATCTTAAGCCACTGCACGGTACACGGCTGCGTTTCAGTCCACTTACCAAATGTGACAAGAGCAATCCTGGCTCCTTCACTGCAGTGACTCATAAGGACAAGTTATTAAGATATTAAGTCCCAGGACCAGGGCCAAGATGGTTCAGACGCTGCCTCCATCACTGTTGCTGTCTCCGTTCTTCTCCACGGCATGTTTACATATCAGCTGGAAATTTCCTAAATAAGCTGATTCTAACCATCAACAAATACACGTTCGGATAATGCACATTTCATGGTAGTTTCTAGTATTCTGCTTACAGGAGGATATAAAAACTTCTTTTGTTATAATATAGCCTCCTTGGCAGCTTGTAACTCAGTGGGAAAGGCTCTGGATTCCTGGAGGAGCGCACTGTGTCAGCGATTTTGGGTATTTCAGGGAGTGTGAGGCCTCACTGGGGA
The DNA here is from genome assembly GCF_964199755.1 of Larus michahellis. Lineage (NCBI taxonomy): Eukaryota > Metazoa > Chordata > Aves > Charadriiformes > Laridae > Larus > Larus michahellis. The sequence continues at coordinate 37,395,700 of NC_133902.1, forward strand.
AAAAAAGGAAAGCCTGAGGAAAAACTCTGCTCTCCTTTTAAGATTAATCAGTAATCAAATTAGGTCAAAAAATCAAAAAGTGCAAGCAAGGGGTGTGAAAAGACATTCTCTCTCTCAGCAGATCTGGTGGGCTTTTGTAGGAAGCAGGAGCACTGCCAGCCATCTACTGAGTGTGCGTCTGTGTCATATTTCATTTCAAAATGAAAATTCAAGGGACCCAAGGCTTCCATGCACACTTTTCCCAGAGCTTTTGTTGGCTTCGCAAGGTGGCATCAGAGGTAGCCTCCATCCCTGGGTGCGCGCGCCCCGACAGGGGATGCCGAGTGGCATCCAGCACTGGGTGTGCGAGGACACTTTGGGGGCTTCTGTGGTCTACCTCTTGTGGTCTACGTCCTCTCTGAGACAGGCGTAAATGTGTCCCCAGCCAGGATTTCTTCCACCCAGGGGGCTTAGCGTCCTCCGTTTTCCTGAAGAACCTTTGTATTTTCAATGGAGATTTTTTTTCTGAATGCAGGCGATCCAACCAAAAGGTTCAAATAGGTTAAAGTTTTCTTGTGAAGTTATTTCCCCGCGCCCAGCTGACCTTTTCACACTAACAAAAATTTTTCTGGAAAGGGTCTGCTTTCCTTAGAAAGTTGAGTTCATCTTTAAAAGGATCTGTAAAGGTCATGGGAGGAGGTAAAAATATTTAAAATTTAGAACCATTGCAAACCTATAATTTTCACTGAAAATCTAACCCTCAACAAATTGTGGATCTTGGGTGGAAAATTCTGAGTGGGACAGTTTTGAGATTTTGGGGTTTGTTTTTTTTTTTTCAATTTTAAATTATAAATCCACACAGAACCTTGTTCTCTGCTTTATTTGCTCTGACTGTCTCCACAAAAAAATAGAGGGACTTCATGTACTCAGTTGTGAAATGCATCATATAATTTTTCTAATGATTTTTCAACAGAATGGCTTAAATTTTAATACCTCATTGGAAAAAAAAAATACAACAGGCTTTTCATCTTCCCTCTTATTCCCCCTACTCACAGAAAAACTGTCTTTTCAGACCAAGGCTGGAGGGTTGTTGGGCAGCTGTTGTGCATGTCCAACGTGGTGGAAATGGGGCTAAAGTAGAAAATCTTTCATAAAAGTTGAAAGCTGGGGTTTTTTTTAACATCTCTTATGCTGCTTCTTGAACCTGTGGCTTGTAGGGTGAGTGCGCCTTGGACACTGTGCTCTTTTCCTCTCAGGTGCACAGCTCTTCCATGTGATGCTTGTAAGTGGGAAAGAGGCAGGTGATCCCTGCTCAGAATATCAAGTTGAAAAGGAGCTTGAAATGGCTTTAAAAGGTGGAAGAGCCTGGGAGCCAAATTTAGGATGGAGTTCCCTTCTAGGGGCCTTCCCAGCCTCCTGCTCTCGGAAGCACTGCAAAAACTAAACTCCTCAAGAAAATGTGCTTACAAGTTGTTGTTGCTGTTTTTTAGCTGCCATATAAAAAACGAAAGAGAAATATTCTCCAAAATATTTATTTTCTATAAAGGGCCTTCTTTCAACAGCAAAAAAAAAGAAAATTAAAAGGAATATTTCAGGCAGCTGTTTTTAATTAACTCACGTGATCAGCTGGTGGAAGAATTAAATTAGAGTTGCTTGATTTTATTATGGGTCCATATTATCTACAGACCAACAAAGGTAAGAGGCAAAGCCTCCATGGAGGGGCCTGATCCAGAGCATGCTGGAGGCTTGGAAAGTCCCTCTGACTCCCAGCATCTTTCAACTGGGCTCACTGGTAATTTGAAATCTGCCTCTCCGTTTATCAGCTCCATATCTTGAACCAAGTATATTCTACAGGCATGTATTTTTAATCTTGTGCTGTGGTTCAATGGGCTGCTTGGCGAAGAGGCTTTATAGACCCAACGTGTGCGCTTTTTTGGGAAGATAATTACACGAGTTCAAAGTCTCGTCAGCCAATCGTATTTTGGTATTCATGCAAGCTGTTTCATAATGCCGTTTTGAACCCTGTTGGTGGCATAATTAAGATTTAATTAAATACAGGAATAGAAACATGTTGTTCATTTGACCATCTGTGAGTCAATGACTACAGTGGTTTTCTAAGTTTCTACGCTACATGCTGTTAGTGAGTGTTTCATATTATTTTCCATCTCCCCAACCATGCTTGCACGTTTTCCGAGCCACTGAAGAGCCAAAGCAGATATTATAATCCTGTGTTGTGATCAACTCTTTCTGCTGTTCTTAGCTATTGATTGTGTTGAGCAAAGTCAAACCTTTCAAGTGTAGCAAGAGCTGCTAAGATGATGGGGAATGGGCATGCCAAAGAAACGATAGCTTAATCTAAAGATAAAAAGAAACAAGGGGGTACATTTTTTTACCCTAAATTTTTTTGATGGTTGAATGTCCAAAGCCAACAGCACCCAGGCTATAATAACAATAATAATAACAATAATAATCATCATCACAATAATAACAATAATAGCAATAATGCAGATACTTGCATTTTTCTCAGAGTCTTCCTACAGCATCTAGCACGAACCAGCCTTGTTCTCAGCTGCAGGACAGAGACGCCAGCGATGTTCAAACTGTGGCAATAATCAAGTACCCGAAGTGCACATCAGGGCCCCAAAGCACCAGTTTCTACACAAACCAGCGCTCAGAAAATGTTTAGCCAATGTGCCCAAAATATGCATTTTCTGGTTTGACAAAAAATATTTGTGAGTTGGTGTTGAATATAAGTTAGATTTAACTGAAAAGGGTGGGGTTTTCCCTAATTAAAACTGGTTTTTGGCCAAAACTTTATCAACAAGATATTATGAGACTAAATGTTGTTTTTAAATATTGCAAAATTAACCCTAAGCCAAAAGTGAAACATTTTGGTTCAGATACAATGACGTGCCGTGTTTAATCTGAACATTTCTTTCCCTACTCTTTTCTGGTTTAAGGGAGAGAAGAAAAAAAAGTTTAACTCAAGCAATATTTATGCTTTCTTGGATTTTTCTTGGGAGGGAAAAAGAGTTGGGTTCAACCACCTACCCCCAAAGTAAATGCTTTACAAAGTTCTTGCCGAAACACCTAGAAAAGCATAGAACAGGGATTAGCCTTTGCTCCTGTTGATTCCTGTTTTATAGTCCACCAAAATAGGTTATTTTTCTTTTCTCACAACACAGCTTTTAAATTCAGAATTTTAATTCATTCAGTTAATTCCTTTTTCTATATGTAAATGCCATTTATTTCTTGCTTTCAGTCGCTTTTTTTGTTTTCTGCTTTGGGGCACAGATGAGGGTGACCGCTCAGGTTAGCAACAGTAGAAGGATACTTTCAAAAATTTTAAAAAATGTTTCAGAAAGTGAACATTTTCCAGAAGCGGGGCGGGGGGGGGAAATATGTGGAAAAATACTACTGGTTTATTTCAGCCTCGACAGGAATGAATCCATGTGCGTTCACTCTCATGGTCTTGATAGACACAAGAGTTTGTTTCAATGCTTTACAGTGCCGTTGCTGCTAACGATGCTCTTTCATGAGCATGTAAAGGACGTGACCATACCATCTCCCCTGCCTCTTAATTTATTGCAGTTTCCGTGAATTTTCAGAGCTCTAGAAATTACTATTAGTTGCCCTATTCTTCCACCTCATTCCAGCTGCTTGCTAGGTGGATTGGAGGTGGGGAGTGATCCTGGTGCGTCAAAGCTCACCCATGGGCATTTTGCTCCCCACTGTTGTGAAGTGGTGACAGCAGTCTGGTGATCCCAATTTCCAAACTAACCCTGCTCTTCGCTTGCTGCAGTATGCCCCAAACAGCAGCTCTGCTGCTGTTCTTTGTCCCTTTTCTCACCATCCACATCACATTGCGGAGAGCTCCCAGCTCCCAGTGCATCCCCAGGTTTTGGCAATGGACAGCGGGGAGCTCCAGGGAGCTGCAGGAAGGGGGCTATTAGCACTTGTCTGCTCTTGAGACTCAAGGACATTGCTCAAAGAAGGATCTAATCTAACAAGGAGTTGCTTTCATTCTTATGCCCATCCCCTATTTTAATGATGTTTGAAAGTCCGTGCTGGTTTTGGTTCCACTCCGTGGAAAGCCTTGGGATTTTGCAGGTGTTAGGACAGCAGGAGTTTTAAAATGTTTTGCTCTCTGTCTCTGCTCCTGTTGAAATCACCGGTTGAAATCTTGAAACGTCGCCGGGCTCAACACCAAGGGCTTAGGAAAGATCCCACCTTTGTTTCAAAAAATGCAGGTTGTGCTAAAAATGAGCAGAAAAAGGTCCGTTTTGCAGCTGCGCCCCTTGCTCTGCAGCCGATGAGCAGAAGGCATGCCGCTCGCCACCAGCTCTGATTTCCAGCAGACAGGAATCTGGCTCAGCGCACGGTACCGAACGTGCTGCCGGAGCCGTGCCGAGATGCAACCGTGGGGACGGACGTGGAGTCAAGAAGCTTTGACCTTCCCGCCCCTGCACGCGCTACCTCCTCGCCAAATCGCCCCGGGAATGAGCAAACCTATGCGAAACGCAGAAGAAGCTCATAAACACTTGAAGTCATTTCCAAAGGGCAGATAATATAAACCGACGTATTACTATTGCACAGTGATAGCTGTAATTTATTGCAAGTGCGCAGCCTATAATTTGAATATTATTTCAATTTTTGGTATCTTTCAATTTAAAATAAAAACTGCGCGTGAGCGTTTCTTGTCCTCAAAGTAGAGCTTAGCTGCGTCTCCTTACTTGACATTAAGTCTCTTGAAGTTGTCCCTGATGCTATGCATTCACAATGAAAAATATATGCAGCACGTACGGCCATGGCTATGAAACAGAATTTCCTCGGGTAGAATTTGCCTCTGGACAGATGTGGTTAAGTCCCCTCTCTGCCTGACGGAGCAGATGGGCTCCTGCAGCCTCTGACATCCCTGGGCGACACAAGAAATGATGAGAGAGGCAGAACCGGGACCCACATTTTTGTGTTACTCAACTTCGTATCCTCTCCTGGTTACTGTTAGAAATGCTTGATCAATTTTTAAAGATTTTTTTTTTTTCATCAAATTACATTTTCCGTGGGAAAACGTGTGGGTTTTTTTCCCCCTGCATTTTGATTCCAAAATTAGAAATGTGAAATCAGAAAACACCCTCAGTTACAAACAAGAGTAACCTAAGTTTTTATTAAACTTTTTCAGTGTGCTGTAAAATCAGTGATCGGCTTCTGGAAATACAGGTATGGTGAAGGAAAACATTGCATTCATTTTTGGGGCAGGTACATTCGATGCCGCTTTTTATGAATCGCCTGACACCAGCAATCGTAATAGGAAAGATGATTGACATCTCCCTCGCAAAAGCTGCAATTTTCAAGCGGCTTGGCTCATTTTGGAAGCTGCTGCTTCATCTTTGACCTAGCGGAGGGGCTCGCTTAAGTGTGGCTTTATTTAGGGTCCGGCTTAATCCCACACCAAGCGTGAAGCACGTTGCGATCCTGCATTGCTGGGGTGGCAGGAACCCTGCCGAGGTTTTTAGCTCTAACTACGCACCACAAGGACCTTCCTTGAGCCCAGGGGGGATTAAATGGGGCACATTGAATAAATCACTGAGGATCGGGCTCGCCGTGCATAAAGCACCGTTGCAAGCAGTAATGCTTTCCAGGCTGACGGCCTCAGGTCGCTGCAGCTCTCCGCCGAGCATCTTTTTAACCTGTTTTGACTCCTGCGATGTTGTCAGTGCTGCTTCTAAAATGCAGTATTGCGGGTTGAATACTTTCTTCTAGTGCTTTTCTCCTCCTTGCAGCCTCTAAGTGGAAAGGACAGATGTTTATTTGCAAACTGGGGAAGAATACTGTGATATTTTCCTTTTTTCTTTTCCCCCCCTAGATGTTTTTTGGCACAGCTATGAAGTAATTTAAAAAAAAAAAATAATAATAAAAAAAAATATATAATAGTTGCAAACGCTTAAAATTCTGCTGGTGTTGTGGTTCCCAGAGGGACCTCTCCCAACTGCAGCCCCCGTGTGCTGTTTCCATGACAATCTCCCATTTTCCTCTAAACTCTGGCACGCCGCATTCCATAAAATTTGCACAAAAAGTGTCTTTATTATAAGCAAAATCTCTCCAGTCAGGTAATTAACATCCTGTATCAATAAACATGCCCACAGAGCTGACTTTCCCTTCTCAGGCAGAGGTGGAGGGTTGTTTTAAATATATCTACGGAAGATCCTGAGGACTGGTTTACAATGGAAGTAGGAAAGGAGGGAGAGCGTATTTCGTTATTTGTTGTCTCTGCAAAGAGTTATGCGATACATACACAACCAAACAGGCTCATATCCACGTGCTTTTATTTATCTAGGCTTCCTCTTGTGAATGTAAAACTTCGGGATCGCAGCAGTCTGCAAACCTCGCGTTAAAGCATTATACCTTCATCTCTGCTGATAAAAGCATTTGCTGTATTTAGGTGTGGTTTAAACTGAGCTTTACGTGTGAAATAAACTGTTATTTCAAAGGGAGGTGATTCCTATGTTGTGATAAAGCTCATTTGCGAAACATCCCATCCTGTGTCCAAACAGCTGAGACTCAGTTCCAGATTCAGGCATTTTCCCAGATGCCAAACGAGCGGGTCCAGCCGCAATAATTACAGCAATATACTGACCTGAACATTTGGGGACACCAGAATGCGCTGAAACCTGTATTTATGCCTGACTTATCATTTCAGATAAACTGTTGGAGCGGCAGGTGTGTTATTCAACTGCTATCGTATATTTGACATATGACAATACATTTTTAGGTTCTTGGATATCTTCTAGTGAAAGGTGCTGTGAAAGTGCAAAGCATTGTGGTTATATTGAATGTGAAATAAAAATACAGGATCTTGTATTTTGGCTTTTCCTTACAGGAGGCAGGGAGAGGGGAGTATTTTTTATGTTAAAAATAATTTGTAACGCGGAAATAAAATGATGCTCTGTAGCAGCATAACAAAACAAAATTCCTTTGCATGCTTTCCCAGTAGAATATATATTTTTTTAGTTTAATGGAGTTAATCTCTGTTTGTTTACCTTCTTGATTATATTAACCAGCAAGGTAGTGATTAAAGGCAGGAGTGTAGCTCATGCTAATTATATCTAAACCCCTTGAACCTGTTTCTTTTTAGTGAGAGATGATTACAATAAACACACCTGCACTGTTTTACAAGCAGGCTCAGGCCCGGCTTGGGATATACCGCGCTGCTGGGGAAAGCCAGGACTTAATCCTGCTTGTGGACGCCTTCCTGCAAAGTGTTTTTTTCCCCTACGATGTGGGAGCCGCATCCGTGAGTGGATTCCCTGTGCCCATCGGTGTGTAAATCAAAGGCGAAGCGTGCTTCTACGTGAGTACGTATACATTTATGGTAGCATCCGTGCCGAGTGTTGGGCCACATCAGCCGACTCCAAAGGACCCATTTTGGCATTAGTCTAAACCGGTACAAACCATTGGCCCTGCCAGTTTCTACCTGCTCAGAAGCTGCTGCCGTGTTATGTTGGAGCATACAAATATTCTCATAGAAACTAAATTCTCCTTCCGTGTGTTGGGTTTAGATTGATATGTGGTGGATTTAAAAAAAAAACCCCACTAGCTAAAGTTAATTCACTGCGGCAGAGAGGTTTGGGGAGATAACATCTTATATTCCTGCTGTTTAATTAAAACCAGATTTTTATTTGCTTTACCTTTTAATTAAAGAGGAACAAGATATTTGCCCTTCTAAGGCATCTGGTTGAGTTTATGAAGTCTGGGGTGGGTTTTTTTGTTGTTTTTCTTTTTAGTTTGAGATTCAAATGTAGCGATCCGCTCCACCGCAGTTTTTATCGAAAGGAGGCTAGACGGTTTTCTCCTCAACTCTGGAGGCAGGGATACAGCCACAACCATGAAATTCCCCTCCGGATTCAAGCTGATCTGTTCACAAAGCAGGGGGAGGAAAAAAAACCCAACCCTCCCTGCAGCTGTGAACTTGAGCTAGCAATGAGTAGCAAGGTAACAGAAATAGCAAAGAAAAATAAGAGGAAAAAAAAATTAAGTAAATCCAAAATCACTTCCATCGCTGTTTATTCAGGGTCTCAAATTTATTTAAGCAGTGAGAGAGAGTGTTTTAAAAAGTACTTATTTTGTGTTCATGTGCTAGTGAAGAATTAAAACAAATTCCCCGAATACTTTTTCAATGCAGTTTTCTTTTTATTCCTTTGAAAAGGCATATTAGTTATGAATTTGGTCTCACTCCTAAGTATTTGTGCTAAACACCTTCAGAAGAGAGGGTGCTCCGCTCTTCCTTAGATAATGTTTAATTCTATGAACTCTCTCAAAAGATAAGGGCAGCACATTTTAACATCAAAATAACCAAGGTTAAGATCGCTACAGATTTCACTTGAATGTCCCAAGAGCAAGTTATTTTGATGAGGTGCAATTCTTCCTCCATGGTATTTAAGATACTTTGAAAGTTGATAATTTCTAATTTTATTTTTTTGTTATCAGCAAAACTTTAAAGAGTTTGCCAGCTTCTCTCACTGATTTAATTTTGCAGTTTTACAGGATTCTTGAGTTCTTATTGATTTTTTTTTTAACGTTACTAATTCAATTCACTGGGAAGATACCAACCGCATATTACTTTCATTTTGCGAAGCAGTTCAGTTTCAGCGCTGGCTCGGGCTTGCGTGTTTTGCTGATGTTTTACCCCATGGAGAATAGCTTGGCTGTTGAAGAGCTGTGCCGGGATCGGTTCACAAAGATGTAAAGAGTCGGTAGAAGGATATAATGTGGAAAAGGAAAATAGAGTTATTGAAAGACCTTTTCTGGTTTTTGTTTGGCTTGAGGATTTTTCGCCCCCTGGAAGCGGATCCATCATTCTGCTGGAGCGGTGTAATGTTTCTAAGCCTGAAGTTTTCATACTGTCACGATGCTGCAGAAATCCTAGCCCATGGTGTCAGAAGGAGAGTTGGATAGTGTCTATTGGAAACTTACTGATACTATGGAATTACCTTCCTGGAAAAGGGTTTTTCAAGAGTGCAGCATGTATTTCAATAGCAGAAAGGAAAACCAATAAGCTACTCAATGTAAGGTGCCGACCCATCAAAATGCAGGGGTCTATTCTTTGTACTAATTGCACCCTCTCCCCCCGCTGCAGCCAGCTTACATTTAAACTTGTGCTTCACCACTTTCCTGGACTGCTGAAGTGGGATTAAAGAGCAGAAATGCTGCAAACCAGCCTGTTGGGTGGGCAAAAATCTGTGCAAAGGCTTCTGCTAGCTGGGAAAGTCTGCCTGGCTATTGCAAGCTTGTCTTGCTGTATCACCCGGGACTCTTAAATACGGTGGTGGCTTTGGGTGGCTTGGTGCATACCTCCACAGGAGGAGGAAAATAGGGGATGGGGGAAATAAGTATGGTAGTAGAAGCGTCCGCCATGCTTTAGACGGCATGAGGAGAGAGGCACTTGCAGCAGAGGGAGTGCAAGTCAAAAGACCTGGGAATCAACGGGTCTGAAATGCAGGTATCTGAGTAACAAGAGAATTTGATGTTTGTTGAAAACCAGGTCTCAGATTAGCTCACTGGCTGGGTTGAGTGCTATAACATCCAATAGCGGTTGCTACAGTTCATATAACTTTATCGTCCTCTGGAGAACTGTGTAAACGTTAGCTTGGGAAAACTCTCCTGCGCGCTCGAGCAGGATGCATGCGTGCGTGCACGCCTGCATGTGCTTAACATAGAGGGTATTGGCACCAGGTTCCCTTCTGAGGAGCTTTGTGGCTGTTTAGCAAAGCCCCTTCTCTGGGAATCCCAGCTTAAATCTCTCTCCATGACCTAGGAAATGGGTTTCTGATAAGCGTTATCTGTGATCATGACTTGTTGCTGCAAGGGCAGGCGAGAGGGAAACCTGCGGGGCACTGAAACACTGGGAAAACATTTGCTGCAAGGAAAGGTCCACCAGGCTGATGTCACTTCATGATGATAATAATTGCTGACCTCCGTGTGTGAAGTTTTATTATTCCCACTTCTCCTACCCCACATTTCCAAGAGACAGGGACGCGTACATGGCCGTGTGTACGCACTCCAAATAGCCAAGCTTGTGATTGCCCTTCCCATTGCTTTACTCCATTTTCATCTGTGTACAGCGGTGTCTAACGGGAACTGCCTGGGCTAAAACTTTCCATGCTCGGTGTCTGCATCAACTCGATTATTTTTGGAAAGTGCTTTTGGAGAAGACGGCTTAGCCATTCGCGAGGCAGTGACGAGAGAAAGAGGCGTCTCGCCGTGGTGCAGGCAGCCTCCAGGACGAGCGCAGGGTGCAGAGGGAATGCTGTGCTGCTTCCTGAGGACGTTCGAGATCACTGGATTCTCTGCCTGTAGGCTTTGCGCGACAGCTCGTACCATCTTGTCTCCCCCGGATGCTGTGCAAGGACTATACTGGTATTTCTGAGCACTCAGACACTGCAGACGGGAGCATTGCGAAGCTAATGAATATTTCAGGCCCTTTCTGTATGCAAGGTGTCCAAACAAGGACTTGGAGACAGGCAGAAAGATGCATAAAAATGGCTTCAGAAAAATAAAACATATGGATTTGGGGTAAATAGACATAATCTAATTGCAGAGATAGATGCATACACTTTATCTGGTTTGGCTTTTGTTGTTTGTTTTTTTTTTTTTCACAACTATTTCTGTTCACTCTGTTCCCCACGGTGATCTGCTTTGCTGGGGCTGAGCTGGAGCAGGGGTGCTCACAGGAGTCATCCTCTGCTTCTGGAAGGGCGAGATTTTAATCCTGTACCACGAGAGGGCAGTGCCTGCAGCTGGATTTCCCTCCACTCCAATACCCTCCCGCTGTGCAGGCTGTGATTGTTAGTGCAAAATAACGTTATCTGATTTTTATTCCTTCCCCCGCCCCCCTTTTCCCCTCTCCTGGCAAGAAATTACCTTTGAGACTGGAATTGCTTTGGCTCTGGCGTTTCTCTGTTCAGATGCACTCGGATTTAAGGAAACAGACTGGGTGGGAGTGGGAGCCATCTAAAATTAGACGAAGTGGTTGTAATTGCACTTTGTTCCCACAAAAGGAGCTGATGTGGCTTGGGAGGCTCTTCCCAAAGGTCGGGGCTTGCTAGTAACACCTACAGCAATATCCCGGGTCCCGACACATGGATTTATTGAAGGTATCCAGTTGGAAAAGGAAGGGAATGTGTTGGATTGTGTAAGGGGACTTCCACAAGACATTTAAGATGATGACTATATATATTGAACTTGTCTTGAAAGCCACTACAGACTGTCTGTTTGCCTCCCTTTCTACCTGTGCAAACCAACTGTCTTGCTCCAAGGAGTGTTCACAGGGAGAGTCCAAGGTCCAGCTTTGACCAAGGAGGTGGCCCTGGCCAGGCTGCTCTATGGCCATGCAAAGGGAACAGGTTCATTGCCTCCCTCCCAAAGTCTGACCTAGGACAAGCATCTTCTGACATAGATCCCAAGGCCCCACAGGACAACGGTATCTGTAAGAAACCGTCAGGCTGTTGCAGTCTCCTCCTGCTGTTTCCTCGGGCAAGCTTCCTGGGTCATATCCCATGCCTTTACACCAGCCCATGCTCAACACAACGATAGCATGGCCCACAGCCCAGGAAATCCTGCACAAAATGAAGATCATTGGGTTTGAAGGTGAAAGAAGACTGTGACAAAGTGCCTGTCATATGAATAACACATCAGCTTTTAGGCCAAGACAGTGGTGAGTGGAGCCAGGTAAGAAATACAAATTGCTAATTGCAGGTGTGCTGCTGCTTCTACTTCACCACCTGGTCTTACATGGCGTGAGATTCACATGCAGAGACCTGCAAAGTACGAGCACGATGTAGGAACTGCCACCAGCTGCCGTATGGCACCAGCTCTGGCTGCCATCCCACCTGTTAATAGGGGCAGGGTAGACCATGGTGGTGGCTCTTTCAAGGCTAGGAGTTTCAGCATAAGAGGTACAGAGAAACTTTATTCTTCTCTGCAACAGGAAGGCTGTGAAGAAACGACTTCCTGGGAGCCCCCTCGTTGACTGCTCTGCTCCCAAGGTACTAAATGTTCCCATTATTTGAGGAAAAACATTGTGTTTCCTCACCAACCAATGCTCAGCGTCTGAAAAGGGACTGGTGTGAAGACACGGTGCTTGGTGTTTGTCTCAGGGCAGAGCTTTAACACATCCATTCCCTGCAGTTCAGCCTTCTCCTCCTAAATAGATCGATCAGGATGTGTATGGTTGTATGAGCACAGAAAGCTACAGCCTGGGGTAATCCATCATCATGACAACAGCTGTGGAGCCATGTCTGACCTTCAGAGATTGTTATCCATGTGCAAACTGGAACAGCCACTATGGCTGATCTTGCATTGCTGAAGTGAGATTTGGAAAGGCAGCCATGAACTGTAGCAGGATGATGTGCACAACTATGTACAAAACCAGTGTAAGGCCACCTCCTCCCATCCACCAGGACTGAGGCTATGGTAGGGGTCGTGTTCTCCACACTGCTTTACAGGATGCAGTTAACACTGTGGAGTCTTTCCCACATGAATTGGTGGCTGGCTACTGAAATGAGCTAAAAAACATCATTGTGCAGTTGAGCTGGTTCTTCATGCTGAGAGTTTCCTGCCTATGAGGACCATGTTTTTCTTCATAACAAAACGTCGTGGTGCTGCAACGCTTAGCTGTTGGGGTCTAGCCTCCTTTCCGTAGTCCGTGTCCTGAAAATTCCAGTGCCGTCAACCAGAGATTTGAAGAGCACCTTGCAAAGTGTCCAACTTCTGAATAGGCAATATAGGAGTGATGCAAAGAGGGTTCTCCTTAAGTTAGGGCTGTGGGTGACTGGAGGCAGGCCTGCCGTGATAATTTTCAAATCTTGAACACCACAGCTCAAGCAGCTTGTGACTCACAAGGTCCTCAGTGGCCAAGCTCTGCCAATGTTTAAGAAGCAATATGAAGTTGTCCAATTACTTGAGCAGTCTTGTTTCAGGTGGAACATGGAAGTCCTTTTTCCATGCTGGCATAGAAGGGCTCTTGGAAATGAAGCTTGCTACTGTGTGTCTGTGGCCAAAAAAAAAAAAAAAAATTGTTCCTTCACCCCCAGGGCTGTCCTTTAAAGAAAACTGCCAATGCCTTCTCAAAAGAACAACTCCTTTCTTCACAATGGAGATGCGATTTTTTTTCTTCCAGGGTTTCCAAGCTGATGAAGGAGAACCATGGTATATTGTTTCAGAAAAGGTCAGTAGTTTAGTTCCAGAGGAATGAAGGTGTAACAAATAATTTTCACTTTTCTTGGCAAGGAAATGGCAACCGTGTTCCAAGAGAACAAGTCTTCTGCTGTTGATGGGCCCATGAGCTGGTCCTTGGAGGTTGCAATACGGGGGTACCATTCTTCAGCACCTCTTGGCTTCATTTGGTAGGATATTTGGCCATTGAATTTCTGGTGAGAGGATCTTTTTACTTTGTTAGATGACAAAGAAAAGGTAGAGCTGATCTCTGCTGTGTTGCAAAGGAAGCAGAGCCGAAAAGACCAGGAAGGGGGAACCTGACTCTCAAACCAGGGAGGTCACTGAGACCTGCTTTGAAAGTCAGTGTGCACCTTTGGGAATGTGCAGATGGACTGAGGAGCCTCACTTAGGTCTTCATCTTCATAAAGTCATCTTGAAATCTTGGTCTCGGCTGGGGTGTAATCTACTGTGTATGAGCTGCTGTACAATTAGGTTGTGTGTGTGTATAATAGAATTTGTATAATTTATGGGAACTCTATTGTTGTTGTTCCTTGAATAAAATTTCATGGTTCAGGAGGTGAGATGAAGAAACAGAAAAAATGAGGGTAAATATCAGAAGTAGTTCCCTGGCAGAGAATCGCACTGTGCTGCCAGTCGAGCCTGTTGACAGGAGACCAGAAAACTGGGCAAGCTGCTATCAAGCATGACACAGGGAATGAGCCAGAACTGGCAGGAGAGAAGATGGATGGACATGGAGCATGTCTGCACACAGCAGTTACCCTGGATTGACATGGAGTGTAAATGTAGTGCACAAAAATCATTGCCCCCCTGGGTCTTTCTGCCTTATAGTCCACTTCCAGGAGTTGAAGTTCAGGCAGAAAAAGGCAGGCTTATTTAAGGACAAATATGCTCAGACCTGTAGCTATTCAGGAATGGCTGTCCTGGAAAAAAAAATCCCTGAAGAGCCAATTTGCCTTTCTACCGTTCAGCAGGAAGAGGGCCATAGAACTGGCTTGGCTTCCTTCAGCCAGAGAGCGCTGATACCGTCGTTATTTGCTTGTACTCATCCCAAATGAATGGGACCATCAGAGAGGATCAGACTGATCTGACGGCATGACACGTTCACCATTGTAGTAGCCAGTTGCAACCAAATGATTTAACAAGACGTCACCCAAGAAACATCCTTTGGTTTAGCGTCTTTGGCTGGTGTGTCAGCTGTAACAGCTTGTCAGACTCCAGGTAGCTTGGGGAGGGCAGACAGAGGTAGACTGTCCCCTCCAGCCAGCATAAATCAAATGTGGCTCCACTGAAGGTGACGCAACTATACTGGTGTCAAAGCAGAGTGTGCGTGAGGAGAAATAGCTTCATCAGGTTTAATGGTGGCAATAAATGTATTGACTCCTACTTACTGACTCAAGAGCACAGGATTATAGTTTTAACTCCCGAAAGGAACATTTTTATTTCTGGCTTTGACCTCTACCCAAACCCCAATCCTTACGTATCCTGCTGCAGGATTTATTTGAGACAGTTTTTCCAAGCTTAGAGTCATCAAATTCCAGCAGCCTGTTCCTCAAAGTTATGCCTTGTGCAACGACTCCTTGACAGCAGCAGTGACAGGTGGGAGCGCCTCCACAGCAGGGCGTTTTGCAGAGCTCACCAGCCTGCAGACCACAGTCCTGCTGTGCTCAAACAGCTGGCAAGTCCCCGAGGAACTCCATGGTGGCATTGGTGGAATCAGACTGCAGAAAGCTCGGCAGATATTGCTGTCTTTCTTGGCATTGCTGTTTAAGCATGGAGCATCAGCAGTGGGTGTATGAATCTCAGAGGAGGACTTCAGCTTTTTATTCATTCCTTAGCTGGAGTCACCATGTTGAGGAAAATCTCTTTGTTCCAGGACAATTCTTCTTGCTTTTGTCATTAGAATGCTTTTGATACTCCAGATTAGTTGTCCATCCACGGCAAGGAGTGCACAAACCCAGGAGATTGACAACGTTACCTTTATATGAATGTGCTTTCCTGATGCTATTGCGTACACCCACCCTGCTCATTATCCAGAATTTCTAGGCTGGAGCAAAGGGCAAAGAAAGAGATTTCTGCTTGTAGCCAGGTGCCTGCAGCAAATGTTTATTTGTTTCATAACATGGCATTATTGTCTTGTATGCACAAACCTCTACCGCAGTGTAGAGAAAAGCAAGGCAGATAGTCCAGTCTCTGATACCATTGAAATGGGGGATATCTATTGAACACCAAAAATTAGCTTGGTTCGCTTGGTGTGAAGGACCTTTCCCAGTTGGAGACTATTCCACCACTAGCCATGACGACACTAGAGGGGCAGTTATTGCTCCCTGATGACTACAGTGTGTGACCTGTGTGGTCTGTGTGAGAGCATCTTGGAGGGATGAGTCACAGGTCCCTGTTGCCATCAGTATAGACCTTGAAGAAATATACACCCTCATGAAAACTTGCAAAAAGCCCTGATGGGTCTATTTGGAAACTTACTGAATAGGTGGCTTGATTCATCCCTCACCATGTCAACACAGATCGTGCAATTATTGCAGATGTAGGATGGCAGCGCTATCTCGGGAGATGGGAACTTGCAGACCTTTGCATTTCCCATTGGTGCGGAGCGGCAGGCTGGCAATCAAACTGCATAGATGGATGAACATCATGACTTGGGCTGTTGAAACAGCTTTCTCTAGCCAAAGGTGCTGGGGGCTGTGGTATCGGGACAACCTGCCGCCGTCGGTCTGCTGTGGAAAGGCTTGTCCAGCTTTGGGAAAATCACACATGGCTATTCCTGCCCCTGCATGCCTTGGTGAGAGCGTGGGTTCTGGGTTACTGAGTGTTACTCTGAGATAGGTATGGAGGTTTCTCAGCCCTGGGAGTATGGCTGAGGTCCCACTGATGAGACTGAGCCTGCCTTAATCTTGTTAGGAAGGTGGCGATGTGACCACAGCTCCCAAGTGTGCTACAGAGCTTAGAGGTGAGGGACTGGATGATTTCATTTCCTTTAGGTCCCGGACAGGCACTTGGGCATCCTGGACCCAAGCACCAAACCATTTCTGACCACCTATCACTGCTAACCTGTGTGTCACTTTCAGCGACACAGAGGATCAGCATTGCCAGAGCAGTTGGGAGGGAGATGTTTCCTCTGGGTGCCATCACATGGACTTTCCTAGGAAAAAAACCAGCTTCCTGCTTCAGTCTCCCTGCCAGGCATACCTGGATGATATAATTTTCCCACCCTTCAATGAGTACAGAAGCCACCAATGAGTAGTTGTGGACTAAGAGGACAGTGTGGAGACAATCCATGCTCATCACTTGTCCTGCTGATCTTGCATAGGGACCTCTCAAGGCTTGTGGGTCCTGTCGATCTCATATTGTCTTCATGCGAGTGGATAGTAGGTATTTCAAGTACTTCAAGTACTTCTCACCTTCACTGCTGAGCCCTGCAGAGTGATAACACAGACATAGGTCTTTCATGACGCAGAAAGGTGGACTCACATCCAAAAGATCAAGCAAAGCAACAGGATTGCTGCATTGAATCACTGTACATATTGTGTGGCCCCATCTGGAGTGCTTTACCATTGCAGGAGAAATAGAGGTGAATTCGATATTACCGTTTGAAGAGCCCAGCTGGGTTCCTGTGTGCTAGGCATTACCCCAGAACACACCGTGAAGCATTTGTGGGCCTGGAGGGACCGTCAGGTAAACGAAGGAGCAAGAGGGATGTGGATCAGCGCATCAGTGACAAACCCAGGTCATGCAAATAAGGTAGAAACAGGAACCTGAGCCATGTACCCTGATTTCCCAGCCAGGTCTGTGACTGCAGGACCTGCTGTGTTTCTAGCAAAGGAGAGGAATGGATTTGGAAGAACCAACAGTTTCAAGTTTTAGAGATTGTAAAGACTTATATTACTTATTCAAGTAAAATCTAATAGGTATTTTTGTGGTGGGTTTTTGGATTGATTGTTTTTTATTATTTAAACCAAAATGAGTAGAGAAGTAGGTAAAAGTGGAAAATTGCATTTTTCAGGTGGTTTTGTTAGGTTTTCACATTTTCAGGCAGTTTCCTGTGAAAATTCATCCAAGTGCCTTAAGTGGGTGAAAAAGCAAAGAGAGTCAAAAGTTTGAGTTGAAATGTTTTATTCTAAATTGACTGAAATACGTTCTTGCATCTGAGATTAAATTCCCTCTTTTGTTTTGACAGAAAAGTTGGAAAGGTAAAAAGGTTCATTTGAGTTTTCCCCTCGAAGGCCCCTCTTCATCTTCGCTTTCCCCCAAAACCATCAGGGTTCAACCAGAGCAGAACCACAGTTCCTGACATGGTTTTGTTTTGTAGAGATCAAAACTATGAGGAGAACTAATCAGTACGTAAAATAAATACATCCTCTTTTATCTATATCTAGCATCCTAGCTGCTAAGAAATGCCACAATAAAGTACCGTAAGGCAGAATGGTTTCAGACCGCTGAGTGCACTAGCAAGGCATTACAGAAGTGTGCAAGATGTACGATGGCTCTTCTTTACCAACAAATTGATTCAGAACCTTTACAGTATAGGACTGACAGGGAAAAAAATGTGTTCAACAGACAAAGACAATGTTAGCTTTATGGTACACTCAGGTAATATGGGAGAATGAGGCCAGAAACAGTTATATGCTTTTCTTCATGGTTTTATTTTTGCTAATATGAAAAACCTCATTATTAACCATCGGCTGCAGAATAGGATGGCTATTCTGTGGAAACAACCCTTTGGTAAATCATTTGCCAAGTGTGAACAAACTTTGCCTTTCTATTTTGTTGCTGGGGGGGGGGGAGGAATGTGGGTGATATTTCATGTTGGACGAGTTTATCAGAACCCTCCTGATTGTTGCTGGAGCAGCATCAGGTCACTGGCATTTGCGCAAAAAATCACAAACCAGAAGCATTATTGTAAAAATGTCAAAAGCCAGCTGCTGTCTCTCCGTAAGCATTCAATCAGACGTATATGGGGGGCGTAGAGGAGATGGTGCCCAAGTGCTAGCAGTCATCAGCCTTTTCATGCCAAAATGCCTTGGACTCAGACCTCCCAAAGTTGGCATGTTGGGATGAAGGCATGAGAAATTTTGGAGAGAAGCACAGACAGAAAGGGTTGTGTCTCACCTCCTGAAAACTGGCCTTTCATGGTCTCTGTGCTCTAAATCACTGGTGACTTTTACAGTTATGGCCCTGGACATCTTACACCAAGCAATATGTTGCAACAGGTGGTGCTTCGTTTTTTCTTGTGATCGGGGTAGGTTTTCCCATGCACTGGAAATGTGATTTGGACACTGTTCTCATTCAGTGGAAGAGAAAATGTTGTTGCAGTGAATGTTATTAAACTGATTTTTAATCTGCTTTGTTATTTTCATGCACGAGCAGTCCGTAAGTGTGTGAGAAACCAGAAGAAAGAGAAGCAGAAGGTCTTACACAGCAATGAATTAACACCAAAAGCGGCTGGATGCTGGACATGTGGAGAGAAAACAATCTGTGACAATAAGTAAAGTTGTAAGTGCCATGTTTTTTCTTGCAGTACTGAGAATTCAACAGCCGGTACCCAGCAGTCGGGTCATCAGGTTTTGCAATATGCTGCCTTTAAAGATCTTTCTTTTGGGTACCGCTTAATCCCACTTTACCCAAGACAGACGGGCTGTAAGATCTGCACAGAACAGAAGGGAGAAAGGCAAACAAAGTAAAGACATACCACATGAATTTAAAAACATTTAAATTAGTGTTTAACAAGTCAACTATTCAGCCTCTCCAGAAAGGCAGCCTTATTCATTTAGATCTTTCCAAGTGGAGCTCTTCAGAAATATTAGTTAGCTAGAAGCCTGACAAAAGAGGTGATACCTCTGAGACCCATTTGTGTTGTTTTAAAACCTGTTTATCTATTAAAGGTGGAGGCAGCTGGAAAATAAAATATAAGTGTTTTCTCTAGTTAGGAGAGTTGTGATCAGGATATGTTTTGCTAGTCATGGAGCTAATGTAAATTAATAGGAAAAGACTTTATTAACTTTTCCTTTAAACTGATTCCTTTTTCCCTGTAGGCTTTGTCCCTCTGACATTTCCCTGTGAAATGAAAGGGGAATATTTTTTGAAATGACTTTTCTGGACTTATGCTGCATTTTTTGAAGGCTGATGGGCTTCAAAGCCATTTTCCAAAAAGTGACCAAATCCAATGCATAGGGACAGAGTTGGAAAAGGTGTTAATTCCTTATAATGAAAAGTGCCAGGAACTACTCAAAATCCCCCTCTGCTCCTCACTGCACTGCTAAGTAACACAAAACCTGTTGCTTTCTATCTGAAACTGGAGGCCCTATGTTGGGCACTTGGGCAATTTTCCGTCTTCACCATATGGTGGGCTGATGAAACGATATATTCTGGTGGAAGCAAGCACAAAATTCAATCCCACATAAACTGGGATTAAGTACAAACCAAATAGAAAATAGAATGACAATCCACTTTAAAACAGAAATGATTATGTAAGAATGTAAATTGTTAATAGGCATTTTCTCCCCTATACTTTGAAACAAACCTGAAATTTGAGTGCACTCTCTTGTGTGTCCTGGTTTTCAGTGTTAAACTGTAATATCTCTGAGAAACTTTTTGTCACTTGAACATACATATTTTAAGAAATGAGATTCTGTTTATGTTCAAAGTCATGTGTTTTTCTCAGTCAGGTACAGGCTAAAGAATATTTGTAAATAAAATGAAGAAAATCTCTACTGGCTCCATCAGCTTGCATTATAAAAGAACAAATTTGTGCAGAATCCTAACAAAAGTATAAAAATGTATTCTGAGAATAAACAAAATCTTTGATCTTGTTTATAAAAGGACCCATTCCTATGAGTTTAGTAAGTTGTTATTTTATTTTTTTTTTCTTTTTTTTTTCTTTTAAGGAAAAGATCCTCAAAGTTAGAAGACAAGCTTGTGGTTTTTGGTTTTGTTTTTTTTTATTGAGACATTACTTAGCTAATCTTTTTTAAGATGGACTTGTATTTTGTCAGAGCCACTTGACGGATGTTCAAAAGCAATTGAACTGATTCACTTTCACCAGCAACTCAAAGCATCACTGTGATCCCCGAAAATGCAACCCTTTGTTCACTCACCACTTGTATTCCAGGTTGCCTGCTCTTGGCTTTGCAAACCGTTCTTCAGGCACCGCTCCACGTAGGATTTGGGGTCGCACCCGGAGAGGAGGATCTCGCCAAGGAGAGCGATGTAGGCAATGGCCAACCGGAGCGTGTCGATTTTGGAGAGGCGCTTCTCGTACGGGAAGGTTGGTACGTGGCACCTGAGCTGGTCGAAGGCCGAGTTGATGTTGAGCATCCTCTTCCTCTCGCGGATGTTGGCGGCCTGGCGCTGGCGGAGGTGGCCGGCGGGCGGCGGCGGCGGGGAGCTGTCCAGTTCAGCACCCCCCTCCCGCCCGGCCGCTCCACCCGCCCGCTCCCCCAGGGCCGGCGGGTCAGCAGGGGAGGGCCAAGGCGAGAACTGGTCTGCCAGGGAGGAGCAGTCCGGTAGGACGGTGTCCAACTCAGTGTTGGGATCTGTCTGGTCCCAGAAGAGAAATTCAAGAGTGGAGTCTTCCTGCTCGAAGCCATAACAAAGTTCCTCCATCTCTTATACCCGTCTGAAGAAAGCTAATGGAAATATTTACAACTTCGGACTAAATTGATTATCAGGAAAATGAGATTCTAATTTCAGTAATATCCCCCACCCCAAAAAAAACGTTAGGGGCAGAGACTCCTGGTTGTGCTGTTGAGGAAGCCTATTGCAAAAGTTTCCTCAGTTGCAAATCCAAGTGGGACTCAGGATTTAAATACTTCATGGCTCCTCAGCAGGGGAATGATTCTATTATTCTCCACTGAAAACTAATTAGTACACGTGCTTCTCTTTTTAATAGCTGTTGACTACAAAACAATATGAATGAATGTAACAAGAGAGAATGAATTTTCTTTTGACTTTCTCCTGGAAAATCCATTGAAGTAGTTATTGAGTTCTTCCAGAAGTTCAGTCCCTTCACTTGCAATTTAGAGTAGGGTTCACACAGACATTTTGTTGTTATTGTTGTTGGGTTTGGTTAGGAGTGGTTGGAGGAAGAAACAAAATACAGTCCTTTATCTTTTTTATAAAGTGTTAATAGCTCCACGTTCTCCTGTGGCTGAACAAACAAAACCCTATTATAATGCTGTCAGAAACATATGATACTGCTCTCTTTCACAGCAGAAGCTAGTGGCATCTTCTGCACTTCTAGCAGGAGAATGGTTGAGATAAAGACATGGGATGCACTGCTGTGTTAAATTAGAACACAGTGGTACCTCGTATTAGGTAAGTCAACACCACCTCATTTGGTTACTGGATTTTCTGAATCACACTTAAATTACACATTTTATGGGTGATGTAGACATTCAGTGTTCTGTCTCAGACCATACTAAGCACTGGAAAATAACAGCAGCTAGAATAACCACAAAGGGTGCAGTCCTAGAATGGTGGACCAGGTGGGCCACATCTTGAGAAGTGCTGGAAACTGTGAGAGTAGGTGATGTCCAGCATCCCTATGATGCTGGACAAATGGGGAGGAAGGTGTTAAGCACCACCAGAATATTAAAGCCAGTGCATAATATTAGCAGCTGCTTCAGTCTTTTTGATTTCCACGATACTTAAGTCAAAGTTTAAATTCATTTAGAAGTAGTTTAAGTGATATTTTAAGGACTTAAATGAATGGAACGGAAACATGTTTTAAGTTAGAGAAAGCCGAAATGTTTTTCCTTAAGCATGTCATAAAGAACTTTTATCAGGACATTCAATCAAATGCTTGAATTCATGTACCGGCTCATGTCCTGCTGCTGTGGGAAGTTTCAGGAGGTGTCCTGTGAAGTTCATGAGCCACAGAAAGCTTCCTGAAAGGACAGCTGAAAGCACAAATCTCAATAGCTTCAGATGAAGAGCCAGAGACCAGAAAATGACCCACGTTTACAAAAGGATGGTCCAAAAGGATGATCAGGTCCTCCTCTCTTAACAATGACTGGATGCAGTCCATTCTGTGATACCTTTGTCCTGTAAATAGAGGTATTTATTTTAAGGTAAGGCATAGACTATTAGAGACTTATCTTAGGAACCTGGGATTTCTGGTGCTACACCTTATAGGATTCTACCTGCAATTCTACCTTTAAGGCAATAGGAAATAGGCTGCAGGAAAGATTTTTGCAAAGAGGTGAAAGAAAGTTGCAGTGTATGAAACATTAGGACTATTTATTTTTTCTTGTTGTTGTGCAAATTGAACAAGGAATCCATTATCTGTAAATCTACTTGACAAAGAAAAGCACCAAGTGTTATTACCTGATAGGGTGAATACTGATTTAACAAATAGAATGTGTCTTGCTTTCTCTGGCCAGCTCAGGGCACAAATATTGTATTAGTTTTGTACAAAGTAAATAATTTTTCATGATACCAACATACCCAACAACAAAATATTGGTATTGTGAAAGCTCATGGTGACCCACAGCTTCTGCTCCAGATGGATCCCAACACGGGACAAGGTGGTTGGCTACAGGGTGGGAGGGGAATGCGGGACGGGTGAAAGGAAAAGCCACAGTCACACGTGGCAGAGCTGAGACTTGAACTTTGGCCAGTCAATGCAGAGTTCATTATGCAGTGGCTGCTTTTAAATCATATCACTGTATTTCCCAGTGTCATGTACAAGCAATGTTCCCAAACAAAACAACTTACTAGGGTTCCCATGGTTGCCAGTGGGGCTTCATGTCTGATCCCAGCAGTCCCTTCTACATCCTCGTAAGCAGATTTGGGCTCAGCTATGCAGAAAACAGGCAGCAGAAAAGCCTTCCTGCCTGAGTTCCCTACCTCTGCACACTGCAGGACCTCTACCCAAAACACCTCTGCAGCATTGCTGCTGCATTGTTGGCCTCCCATGGATGCTTTGCAGTTCTCAGATTTCAGATTCTCTTTTGGATGCTTCTGTGGCTCCCAAGTCACTGTTTAACTGAGCACTTGGTAGTGCTTATTTGGCCACCTTAAGCACAAACATAAGACACTTGAAAATACTACAATCGGCAAGAGGACAGCAGTTCTTCTCCTAAACAGGACTCTGGTGGACACAGTTGTCCACCGGGAGCAATGGGCAGAGACAAGAAGGGTCAGCAAATAACATGGTTAGTTTTATGTGCTGGGTTCCTCCTTCTCAGCAGATGCTTCTTCAGTGCTTAATGTTCCCTTCCAGATCCATCACTGCTAATAATGTTGCCTGGGGATATGTCTGGCTCCACAGATGGGGAGCAGATGTTCCAGCAAGCCTACTTTTAGCATGTTCAAGGGGAATTTGGCTCTCTTAGAGAGACTCTGGACAAAGGAGAAGGGGGGAGTGTAGGGGAAGAAAGAGAGAAAAGCAAGAAAAGATTTCCCCTTAGAAAGCCAGAGGTCAGGTCTCAGAAAAGAAGCTGAGGTTCCCATCCCTCATATGAACAACCCTTACCACAACTTCAGACTGGTCACACTCCCAGTGTTTCTGCAACTATATTCGTTAGAGAGGGAGGGAATATACAGCTAACTGGGCTAATTTTGCACTTGTCTGGAAGATGTGGGTGAAGGGGTCTCCAGCAGGGAACAAGGTAGCATGGATACCACACTGAGTGAGGGTGCTGTTGATTAAGACATGTTGATATAATGTCAAGGTATGCTCAACCACCATTTCCCCCAAAACCTCTTCAGAGCCAGAGGGTTCCAGAAATAACATTTGGCTGACGGTCATTTTTAATCAGTAGGGTCTAATGAAAGCAAATTCTTGAGTCAGAAACTATGTCCTGCGTTTATGTTTATGTTAGGCAGTGGAGCCACAGTCATTTGGGTTTGAATTCTCCCAAGTCTAGATATCTACATCTCCCTGGGAGCTACCTTCCTCAGTCTTGACCTCTTCTCTGTCATCTAAACAAAACCACCCAAGGCAGACTCTGGGATTTTGCCTATTTTATAGAATTTTGGGTATAAACATGCGTTCAGAGAATATTACCACTGCAGGTTTTTTTTGCTTCACAGTGCCTTAGCAGCTGAAAGCTGTTACACTGAACCTGTATCCAAAAGATAATAGGGTTTCCTGAGGTTATTTTGGAGGTAGATCTTTCCCCATCTTGTCCCATTGTCCTTATTTCACTCAGCTTGGAGAACCTTCCCAATGCCATTTTTAGTGGAATCAGCAAAACCTCCCAGTTCTGGCAAAATGATTTTTTTTTTTTCCTGGGAATTTAGTTTGAGCATGTTTCCATCATCTTTAAATGCTTAATAAAGGGAGTCAGTCCTTGGCCTGGACAAAGAACAGATGTAGAAAGGACCAGATGCTTTGCTTTCAAGTTAGATGACTCTGAAGTACAAGTCCATCCTGCCATTGCTGCTAATCCAATGTTATAGTGTGCAGCTCATCATCAGATCTGGGAATTGTGTCCTGGATGAGCAGAGAAGACCAGATGGAAGATGCCAAAAATGTTGGGGAATGCTTTATCCAGGTGGGAGAGTGCAGCTCTTGGTGGTGTGGCTCACTCAACACGTGTTAGTAGTGGCACTACCAAACTACAGCTACACAGAGGGATCTCTAGGACCTGAGATGTCCTCGTAATTGGCTAGTTGAGCTCCTTACACCACAGCTAAAAGGTGGACCACCAAGGTCCTATACCTTCTTTTGAGCCATATGCCATGCCTAGGATATCTGAATTACTGGGCACATGGTTTGTGAAGTGCTGGGGGCAAGAAAAGTGCAAGTATTATCATTTAACAATGGAATGTGTATCTGTTTAACCTAAAACAATAGCAAATGTAATGATGTAATGAAAAGCAGAACAAGGATTTCCAGGGCAAGAGAATTTCAAAGGGATAATGGGTATTTCTGAGATGCTCAAATAATTGTGAAATGAAACCTTCACAGCATATATGGGATGTTGATTTTAAGTGAAAAAGGTAACAGGACCTTTATTATTTGCAGGGTAGGAACATTAGATGTCAAAGATTGTGGAGGAAGGCACTGGTGAATGATTGTTAATAACTTTGATTTATTTCATTATTCGTATAAACTAGTCAAGACAGTCTGCTTTAAAAGTCTTTGGTGTTTAAAAGTGAACACAGTCACTTTAACCTTTCTGCAGGGTGTTTGCAAAGTTACAGAAATTAATCCCGGTCTCTAGGAGAAGAAAAGTGTTTTCTCTGATAAAAACACTCACTCGTGGTTTCCCCTTTTTCACAGAGCTTTTTATGAGTTGGGGGATGACCTCTGGGCTGTTGCTGCCAAATAGTTCCTCATCCAAGTCACTGCACCGGGGTCTGTGACTGCTTATTTGAGTGAATGGTCATCTTTGGGAGGCAACATGTACATCAGCCTGTGCTTAGCTGTACAGATTTGATCTCAAGGGGATGGAAGTGCTCATGGGATCTTCTGAAGGAAAGTGGTATTCCTCATGCAATGACCTTAGGAAGGCTGTTTGCCTTGCGATTCACTGTGTCTTCTCCAACCGTCTGAAAGCAAGATTAACATAATGCTGCATCCAGGGACTGCAGATAGTGCCCAAGAATAACCCTGTCTCCATAACCAATGAGAAATATCTCTAGGGAGAGGGAAAACTGTGGCATCTAGTGTTTTTATTAGTGGTTTTATTTGGATATCTCAAAGTGGTAAATTTAGATACCTTGCTTGCATTCATGGGTAAGTGATTCAGCCATCAGGAGCTAAGAAAATAGTTCTTTCCCTTCCCTCATGAGGGAAACACATCTCAGCCCCTTTGCAAAAACCACTGTAGAAAATATGTCTTCTGCAAGGTGCATGAACAGTTTTTAAAGGGGTGTGTTGTCCATTCCTGGAGCAACAGGTGCCCTTTCTTCGGTACGAGAAATCCTGAATATCTGCCTTGTTTGTAGCCATGATTTAATGAAAAAAAAAAAAAAAAATTAAAAAAAAGGCCCACAGATTCTGTCTCCCATATCTGCACTGAGGCTAATTTTTTCTTTAGCTTTTCTGCTTTCCCTAAGGAGAGATCTCATGAGGAGAGACAGCTGGGCCCAGCCAAAAGGATGGGACAAAGAAGAGACCCGTGCTTGTGCAGCTCCAGCTTGCACCTCTGTCAGAAATCTCAAGATGTTTCCTGTTAATGTGCCATCTTTGTGGGATTTGGGAGTCTGGGGCTCTCACTGTGCACCAGACCAGAGAGCAGAGCCTTTGGTGTGGGTGATGGCAGGGCTCTGGCCAGGCTGGGACCTGGTCCCCAGCTTCCCCTGGCCTCGCGCCCCCTCCTGCTTGCTGCATCTGCACAGCGGTCCTCAGGACTTGTTAATCATGCAGGTGACACCTCATAAACCTGCCTGGAGACCTCGGGCTTGAAAACAGAGTCACCCAGACAGATTTACAGAGTGATGTCTGTTTGACTGACAGCTGTTGCTACTTTATGGGAAGCCTGCACATGTTCACACTATAAAACAGGAACAATAACTTGGGAAAACCTCTGCCTGTGTGAGATGCTTCAGTCCCACTCTCCATCTGGGAGGTGGTTCTTCCTGGTTGCTACCAACCACCTTAGAAGTGCTTTGGATGCAATTCAGTTCCTCTTAGCCTGGGTTGACTCAGTGGCCACAGTGTCACGACCGAACACGCACGAAGCCTGTTTCTAATGGAGACCTGTCATACCGTGTTGTCATGATGCTACGCTGTGGAGAGAAGAGTCTTTTCTTTTTTTTTCCAGTGGGTGGTTAGGTGTTTCAGAAATGTGTCTAAGAAATTAGGAGATAAAAATCAAAAATCTAGGAACAAGACCAGGTACCAGCCACGATGACGAACGGGTCTGGAAGAGAAAAATCTCTCCCAAATCTGCATGGGGACAAAGACAGCAGCAGATGTGGACAACCAAAGGACTACAAGGGGCCTGCTTTACTCCAGGGAAAATGCAAAGATTAAGTCTTAAAAAGCAATTTTGGAACCACCTGGATGGGCCGTTTACTCAGATAGGGTTGGTAAGGACACAGCTCTGCAGTTGAACCACACACCAGCATGCCCAGCCTGGGAGGACCACCATCACTGTCTCCTTCCAGTGATGTTCAGGTGATGGTGGTCTCACTCTGTTTCTCAGTGTTTCCTCCTTTTTCCTGCCAGCAGGTGATTTCTGGGTGAAAGACAGGAGCCAGCGCTCTCTTTCTGAAAGACGAGTGTCTCACAGCAGTAAGGAGTGAGACGGAGTCTTGGGGAAGATTTGGATCAGATGAATCACCCTAAGTCAAAAATAAGCTTAACTCCATCATCTCCTACCCTTCCCTCCCGGCACTGAATCAGTGGTGACCAGCAGTGGCACCTTTTTCTGGGGCAGGTCTGCAGAAGCGGAAGGTCCTGATTATGTGAATTCATGAGAAAAAGAGGCAGTGGCAAACAAACGAGCATCAGAGAATCTGAGACCTGTTGCCAGCAGCACAAATTCTGTCTCCCACCATAAAAACAGTGAAGTGTTTAGATCCCCTGCGATGGCTGCCAGTTGTCTTGGGTAGGTTGCCAAGTGTGAATTCCTGCTCTATGAATTCAGCATCAACAAGAAGTGAGTTTGCATAGGATTTAAAGCCAGAAGGGAATCATTAAGATCCTCCGGTCTGATCACTGTGATAACACACGCCTTTGGTTGTTACCCAGCAACTTTGGCCCCAAGCCCAGTAGGGATCTTCTTGTTGCAGTTGCATATTTTTTAAAAGGATACATCCAATCTTGATTCAAAGTCTCTGAGTGACAGACCACCAAAGGATCTGCAAATGTTGGCAGGTTGTTATTGTCATTGCTGAAGACTTCGAAGACCTCACCATGCCCCTATTTACTGCCAAATGCCTAGTCAGAAAGGTCCGATTTGAAGCATGGCTTGGCACTGGGGGACCAAATTCCCTGGAGGCAGAGGACCAATAGTAAAACCACTGGGAAGAGACAGACCACAGGCAGGACCTCTGCCAGCACCTCCTCTGGGCTGCACTGCAGAAACTGTAGGAGCAAGCAAATAGAAGGACCAGGGAAGCACAGTCCAGTGAGGCACCGAATTCCCACTGTCTATTAGTGAGGGACCTGCATGGGAAGCTGGATAACAAAGTCATCTTGTAAAGCCAACTTTAGCTGCCTATGAAAGAGATGTTGACACCTGAACTGGCTGAATGGACTCTCTTTACCAATGCTGGCAGGAAATTGGAAGCAGGCAATGGGAAGGATGAATTGCCTATGAATGGGAGAAGGATACCTCTACACCAACTTCCAGGAGATGAATATCAATTAGAGTGACCACAGCCTCCTTGGAATTCTCTAAGTTGGTCTACAGGCTGCTAAGCTGGGTCTATTTTGTTACTTGAGTCCTTGTCTAGCAAGCAGACAAGCAAATCCATTTACTGAAGCATGGGTGTTTCTGCAAATGCATGGTTCACTCTACATCCCTACATAAGTCTCCTTTGCTGCCCAAATATCCAGACTGCATCTCAAAGCCACGAGGAAAGAAGCCCTGGCTTTTCAAATAGTTGCAACCTCAGCATGAACCAGCCACAGCTCCAGAAGTCTTTAAATTGTAGGTTGTTGGAAGCTACGGGAGGATGCCAGGGAAATTATTAGCATGAACAGATTCCTGTGCTCTTTCCATGAGCATCCAGTACTGGCTCCATCAGAGCCAGGAGAGTGTGGACTCCTGGCCAAGCACAGTATGGCTGCTCCTGTGAAACCTGTAGACAAGTATCTGTTATTGCCTAGCAGAACTGGTCTATTAGGTCATAACATTAGGTTAAAAAGCCTTCCTCTCTTTTCCACCTGAATGCATTTGGGGGAGGCTAGTTGTCTTTAGTCTGTAGGGGTTATGCATTCTGGCTTTCCCATAAAAAAAAAAGAAACCTGAGCTTTTCATGAAACCTTCTGATTCTAAAACTTGGCACTCGGAGAAGGCTATGAAGCACTATTAGCCTTGCACTAAAATTTGAGTCAGTCTTCAAGGAATTTGTCTGAAATTTCTAGCCATAGTGAGGAAGACTTAAACGGGAAATCTCTTGAGAAACCTGTATGCTCTGGGGAGTTCTGCGACTTCACAGTTCTGGGCAGCCAGCAAATTGTGATGAGAGCAGCTTTTTACAAAATCTGTCCCCACAGTCAGCTGGAACTGTGAGTTGCACAAGCCACTGACATGAATAATAATGCATGGGAAGATGAAGAAGACCTCAGAGGCTCTGCAGTTCATGCCATTCATGGGCAACGGTTGGGTCCATTCCTTATTTTAGCTGGAGAGATACATTTAATTGTGACTACTGCATGAAGACAAAAGCACATGGCTGGGATGTTTCTGGGAGTTAGGTCATTAGATGGTGTAGCTGTGGCTGGTGAGTAGAGCGCTGCAGCTCCCAAAGGGCCAGTTGGCAGTGTGCAGTTCCCCCAGAGTTCATACACTGTGTTGGCCATATAACATTCAGCTATTATGGTGAACTTCTGAAAGAAGAAAGAAACTTCTGAAAGAAAAAAGAACAGTATTTTAATGATGCTGCATGAAAATCTCATTTTCAGATGGAGAAACCGAGGCACACCATGGGTACGAACTCAGGAGGTCAGCAAGCCAGCTGCAGGGAGGAAGGCTCTGTCTGCTGGGAAATACCATGGCCCCAGCTCCAACAGCTGAGCTCTTTGTGGATGCCCAGAAAAGTAGGGGCTGGTTTGCGTCTTACTGTTGCGCTCTCTGTGCAATATGTCCTTCCAGAAAAATGCCATTCGTTTAAAATGGTGAGACCCTTTTTAAAACATGTTTTGTGTTTTGAGCGCAGGTCAAATAGCAGACACTTTTGATTAATGCAACATCGAGATATTGCAAAAAAAAAAAAAAAAAAAAAATCACATGCCTCCGTGGGAAAAGGTATAAAGGACAAACATTCAGCACTGTTCAACGTTTTGGGGAGGTGGGGAAAAGAGCAGGAATGATCATACCTAGATAGAAAGCCAATGCTTGCAACTGCCAAGGCATCAGCCAAAAGGAAAACACAACTCTGATCGCAGTAAAATCATGCATGAGTCATGATGGGCCAAGAACAAGTTTGCTTTCTTTTCCCCCTCATTGAACAGATGATGATTAAAAGATAAATCATGCTTGGAGTCAAATCAAGTGATTGGATTAAAGTTTAGCTGAGTATTTAGAGACTGTTTGGGACACAATGGAAAGCTAATTGAAAACTTACATTTGTGAGACCCTTGAACTCTCCAGCTCTTAATAAAATACTACTGCAAAGTACACAAGGGTTCCCTGTGGGACAGATTCCTCTCCACAAGTGCTTTTATTCCTCAGGTATGTGGAAAAATGGTATTCATTTTCTCTACAAGTTCACCAAAGAAAAGTATGTTCATGATCGTAATTCAACTGTTGTTCACAATGCAGTAACTGAATCTATTCAGCTCACTGAAAATCAGTGAAGCAAGGGAAAGGAAAGTCACTTCTTTAAAAAATTAAATTTTAAACACTTCATTCTTTTAACTAGTCTTTGCTCTTCTGAGCAGCTCATATTCCAGAGTGACTGGCTGATTGAATTGGGCTGAAGTGACTCTGGAGTCTTAAAAACTATGTAAAAATTCCTTCTAGATGTGCTGTAGTAGGAAATGTAATGCTTTTTTTTTGTACTAATAATATAATTGCATCTGGAATCACCCCCAGTTCTTAAGGAACATACCCAGCCTGCAGCTTCAAAGCACTCTCCTTTTTGGTGAAAATACCAGTGAAACCCACAAATAAAGAGAATAAACTTCACGATGTCCACGCACACACACTAATACACAGAAATGAAAAACCTCATTCTTCATTTGGCCTATATGTAACTAAGCACAAGTCTTTCTTGGTAATCCTTAGCATTGAAGTGAAGCTGCAGAAGCTCTGTAGTCAGGTTAATTTGCCCCCTTGAACTTTCTGAGTCTTCTAGATTCTTTATCTGACATTTTAGTGCTGTGGAAGGGGGGAGGTCTCAGGTGGCAACAAGGCATTTTGCAGCCGGAGCCTGAATGCTACAGGGCATTATAAGGCAGCAGTCTGGCTTTCATGAAAGCCAACACTATCTAAGCTCCTGCCAGTAGAACTGAGAAGCAGACTTATTTAACAACCCTCATACGAGTGGGTCAGATGTGAGCCCACGCCACCCAGGTTTCCTTCCAGGGGAAAGAAAGGAGTTGCCCCTAGTCTGCATGACTGCAGGGCCTGGGCAGGATGTTGAGTTGAGCATGGCGCATCGGTCCAAAAATGGGTGATGAATAATTCCTAAGAGGAGCACAGTACAGCTGTCTTCTCCATGTGCAAGAGTTTATATTTCTCCACCTAGGTTGACTTTTAGGATGGTTTTTCTGCAAAAGGGTGTGTGCCCACAGATCATAGGTGAAATGTTTAAGCGTAGAAGGTTTGGAAGGGGGAGAATTGGAATAAGTTATAATTATTTCAGATGATGAATATAAATTACTTTTCAGACATACATTTCAGATTGGCACAGATAAGTCTAAGGTAAACCTGACCAGGTGGTTTAATAGGTGTGATCCCAGTGTGATCAGCATAATGGTTTAAACCCGTGGGGTTTAGCATTGGTCACAGTCCTATAATTCAGACAGAAGCAATGCAGTACCACTAGAGAATCAGTTATGTTGCAAAAGCCAAAACTCTAAAAGAATCCCTGAAATATGACATTTATTTTGTATGTGTTCCGGTTAGACAGTGTAGTTGAACAGGACTTCAAGAAGCAATGCAACCCCTTTTCTTTCCCTAACGCATGACCAATGGCATCTTTTCAGTCCTAACAGACATGGCTTACCTGTCCATATAGGCTGGCAGTGATTGCAGACTCACGTAGTGCTTTCTCATCCTTACTAATAGAAGATATTTCCCAACGTTCAAACTGATTTTTCCCTTGCTTCTACTGGTATCTGTGACTCCACAATCTGTCTCCATGTTCTGTCTTCCTCAGCCTTCTACTTAGTTGATGGGCTTAGTATGACTCCTTTTAACTTTTTCTCATAGGTCACGTGTCCTTGACATCCTGCCATTCCTGGGCTACATCACAGCAGATCAAGCTGGTACCAGGAACAGTCTAAGTCCAGTGATTCAGTACCTCACCTTTGATAAGGTATGCATGGATATCTCTACAGTACATGACTTTGTGCGGCTTGGTCATATCTGCTGCACAACCGAGACATAAAGGTGAAGACAATGCATGAGGGGTTAATGTTTTGGGACTCATTCAAGTTACCAACCTAGGCTAAAATCTAGTCAGTTGAAGAGTTCACCTCATTGCCTAGCCATTGCCTCCAGCTGACTTCAATGGTGCTTTCATTGAGTGGATTGTTCTTTAGCATCAGTGTTTCATACGCACCAATCAAAATGAAAATGCTAAAACAGCCATAAAGCTAACCTTCTATTTGTGCTAATTTGCATGCATCAAAATGGGAAATTCTCTATAGTAGCATTGCTATGGGATATGCCCACTAAAGCTAGCCTAGCGTTTGCTTTTTCTTAACAGCTGTAGCTTGTTCTTCATTAGAAAGCTTTATTAAGTCTTAAAGTGATTAATGAGTTCTGGGAGGACTGGGTAATAAGCCAGCAGTCACAAGCTATAGCACAGGCCTTGGTGGATTAGAGGAAGATGGATCAGAAAGATGAATGTGTTTCTATTTGTGGTTGCAGATTCTGAGATGTTTCATCTCAGAGCTGAAGAATGTGGGACGGACACAGCGCTGGAGATGACACTGTGTCTTGCTCAAGGTCAGTTGCATGCTTATGACTTTTCTGTGCGGATCTGCCAAGAACATGTTAGAGTGAGGAACATTTTGAAGATGGAGAAACTGCTGCTTTGGGGTTGATGGTACTTGCACAGCGTTGGGAAGAAGTGTGAAGGCTATGTTTTGCAATGCTCGAGATTATATCCAACTGAATTAACATCCTTTCATTTGGGGAACCTGTGGTTTATACTGATTTCTAGTTTGAAGTATGATGGGCAAGTCATCTCAGCTTGCATGTGGCTATACTAGGAAACAGGAACACTTTGTACCTGTGTTGGCTGGGTAACGTGAGAGGCTTAATTAGCACTCATTGGAATCAATGTGGTAGCAATATGGTAGCAGCCTGAGAACTGCTGTGTCTTCCTCATAGTATGACAGGTTATGGTTTTGCTGCGCCTGCTTCAGCCGCGAACAGATGTTCACTCAGCCTACCCTGAGTCCTCTTGCTGCCAAAGATCTCCTCCCTTTGGCTCTGCCAGCAGAAGGCATGAGTCACTGCTCTCAAACCTGCATCCCTGCAAAATTGGGAAGTGAGCGGGTTTTGGTGTGCAGCCTGTAGCTTCATGCTTTCGTTTCAGCAGCCGTTGGGTTTATTTAGTGGAATAGACACCCCAGCTAAAAAAATAGTCAGTCTCAGGGTGGAATATTTGAACTGAGTGAGCTCGTTGTGTCAAAGCACTGCCTTGTATGGGAAAAATGCCTTGCTTTTTCCCCTTGCTGTGGGGGAATGAGAGTTGAGGGGGTTTTATGGTCTGGTCTTGAACAAAAAGGAAACTTATCCACTTTTCTTCAAAATGGGCAGCATTTTCTGAGTTTGGAGAGCACCTCTGGGTGCCCTGAAACAGGAAACTGAACGTGGACTGAGATGCAGTAACTCTGTGTAACAGTCAAAGCTGGGAGTAGCTTTGGAGTCCCCTGTGTCTGAGGCCATGATACCTCATAACATGGCATTTTATCAAATAACTTGTAGGTCTCTCTTTACTTCTACTGCTGGATTTGATGGGATAGGCTCTCTGGGTGCTTTGACTAGGACTGTGGTTTGTATTGGGGGTCATAAAAAAGGTATGCATGATTTCAGGCTCTCCTCCCCTTATGGGTCTCTCATCTCCTCTACTTTAATGAAAGTAATAATAATTATAACAATAAGATGATACGCATTATCTTAAGGGCCTGTACACAGAGTGGTAAGCCAGGAGTCTTTGTGTTCCCCTGAGAGCTCTTCTGTCAACTGCTCTTAATATTTCTGTGCTCTTTGCAACCCTTATGGTTAGCAAACCTTCACGAGAGGGAAACTCTTCCAGCTACATGCAGAAAATATGACCAAGAAGCTGAACAAGATCACATTAGGTGGAGTCTGGGGACATAGGACCCTGGATGGATGCTAGGCGGACGGCACGAATCTCTTCCTACTTGCTTTTGAGAACAACTGTGTTCGATTACATGTTGCGCAAACTTGTTCTGGTTTGGTTTTCCCTTTTAAAGGCTAGGGCAGATGTTGCCTTATGAGGCTGCGGTGGGGTTCCAACTAATGACCCTGGGCTGCGTTTCAGGTCTAAATCTCCCACTTTTTGACACTTCTTTTGGGGGTGGGAAGGCAGCTGAACAAGAGGAAATTAAAGCTGTTGCACATCTTTGCTACCCATCAAATGCCCTATGCTTTGCACTTACGGACTCGTATTTTGCAGAAGCAAAGGCAGTTTGAGAGAAGTGGGATATGGGACCAAGGAGCACGGAGCCTCCGAGTCAGCTGTGAGAGGCAGGATGAAAACCAACCAAGGTCTATATGTTGAGCTCTGTGGCTTCTCCATGGGAAGCGCAACAGGAGAGACAAGAGTGTTGCAGGGTACTGATATGTGTTTGCCTTTGGGGGGGAAAAAAAAGAGTCTCCTAGCTGCAGGAGCACAGAGCTTGTGCTGTATTCATGGGAGTCCTTTGAGAAAGCAAAGCACGTGTGCTGGACATTTCCTCAAAGAAAATACTCTTTGTGAAAGCTAATAATTTTAGCAGGGATTCCTTTCTTCCTCTTGAGGAGAGTTAAATGAAGTTATGGGTCAGTGAGAGGGCATCTGTACAACACAGAGGAAGAATTTCCAAAGCTTGAGTGTAGTCTCTTCATTTGGAGAAGACCTGGTCAAATTGGCTTTCTAAAACCTTTTCTTTATTAAAGATTTTATGGGTGCTTTTTGCTGGTTTGCTGAGGCTGTTAAGCCACTCTGAAATCATAGGACTCAATAGATGGAACTGATAGAAAGCTCAGGAAAGTTTTAACAATTTTCCTTCCACAAAGCTGAACTTTCCAGTAGTCCTCACCATACTTGTGCAGATTTCTCGATACAGATAATTCCCAGCTGTGAGTGGCATTGTTCCTCCTTCCAGCTGCTAAAAGGGCATTGCCATCTAGGCTCATGAAATGCCAGGACAAGTCCAGTATGCCAAGGTCCTTCTGCACTTATATTCTCGCACTCGCCCCAAATCCCTTTTCTTCTGAGATATGAGATTGGAAGATCTCTGAGCCACTTCACTGATAACATTCAGACCTCCTCCTGTGTGGACGAACTGGGCAGCCAATAGCTCTCTTTTGGGCTGTAACTTCCTCACTTGGAAATCACTTTAAATCAGAATTGAAGCTCGATGAGGACTGTAGATTCACAAACGAAATCAATAACTGACTGTTGAGTTTGTGATTCCCTTAAATGACGGAACCCTTGGAAAGAGGTTGGTTAAAAAACTGACTCGTGATGGGACATCAGGGGCCGTAAGTTGAAACTAATCTTAATGAAAAAGGGTATCCAACAAGCGGCTGCAGGGCTATAAAGTCTGCCTGCTCAAATCTCTGCTGGACCATGCTTCTTTGCATCCTGATTTTGAAAGCCCAATTTCCTGAGAGATTGCGTGATTATTATTTTTTAATCTAAAATGTATGGCTGAAAGAAAAAGCATTTAAAAAAAAAAAAACAACCCTGGCAATGCAAATGAGATCATTGTGCGGTTTGCTGGAAATGCCGTACGTTGTATTGCCCAAAACTTGGCATTTATGGAAGTGACCAGCGGGGAGGAAACGGAATTGTTCTCATGGCCAGTGTCAACTTGGATCATCAAGTCACACCACAGATTTGGCATCTCTGACGGAAAAGAGAGGCTTTCCAGTCTGGTACAATCCCGCTTTACAGCGTCAGTCATTGCGTAGGTTGGGGTCGGTGAGGATTGACAACTGGGTGGGACAGCATTGTATAAGTCTGGTGCTTTCTCGTCTCAGATTAATGATCTTCAAATCTGGTTTTCAGGGACACAGACTCACTCGCACGTAAATAAAAAACAGAGGGAAGCTTTTAAAAGACTCAGATGCTTGCTATTCCAAGCAACAGCTAATGCAATATCTTGCTAAGGCGTCCTGTTGACTGAAAACATAGCGGTCCTTTTGTGCCTTACCTTTTCCCTAGGATATCTCTCTGAAGGGATTCAAAGCGGCTTTTCACACTCAGCTCTTGATCCTTGTTTCCTGGCTTCAACTAAAAATTTTGCCTTCCTTTAGCAGGCTCCTGCAAAAGTCAGGTGCCTCTAGAAGGTGGTACAGCCTGCTCAAGGTCTGAATCAACTGCTGGAGGGGTCTCTCTATGGACAGATGAAATCAGAGGCAGCTTTGTTTACTTAGCTGCTGTATGGAGAGGCACCTATATCTGAGACCCAGATCAACTTCATGCAGGCCTGAGCAGTTGTGGTCAGGAGGATGCACTCGTGCAGAGGTGCAGCAGGCTGAAGGTTGTGCAGCCTTGTGAAGAAGGAGAAGCTGCTGTCATGTGGCCCCTCTTGTGTTTGATATTTCATGAGCCTTTGTTGGAACAACCCCACCTGGTCTGGTCAGACTGTGCCAGCGCCATGGGCCAATATTCAAAAAAGTTGTTGTTTCCAACTTAAAAAAAAAAAACAACGCACAGTATAGCCATAGAAGCTGAGAAGCCCACATCTTGACAGAGGATGGGCTTGAACATCATTTCAATGCAGTAACAGCATTTAAGTCCCATCCTGTTCCCATTGAAGTTGGTGGCAAAGCTCCCATTGACCTCAGTGGGAGTAGGATCAGGTCCCCATACACAAACACGATTGGGGGGGATCTGCTAGGACTTTACTCCTGGTTTGGGGTCTGTGTATTTCAGCAGTGCTTCCACTGAGGCAATGCTGGTGGAGCAGTGGCGTGGGTCAGGACCAGAATTGTATCTAATCAGTGCCCCGTGGCTCTCTGTGCATTTATCAAATGGAATTTCAGTCTGAAAACAAAGGGATTGAAAGGTTGAAAAACAACGAAGGAATGCGCACTTGGCAGCTCTGCTAACCAGATGTTTGTTTCTTTTTCCTTGTTCTTAACAATGACTAAAAAACTCGTGAACAGTCTCAAGCTCAGTGCAAGGTCAGCCTGAAACTAGGTAAGAGGTGTCGCAACAAGGCGGAACGAACATCTGGGAATGGAAAATGTTAATTTATACCAGGATCCGGTACTGTGGCTCAGAAAACACGGCTGAACCTTCAGAAGGCTGGGTACATGTGTGCTTTCCCTTCCTACAGCAAGCCCCATCAGTCGTGCGAAGCTCTCGCGGAAGTTCGCAATATTCCCTTTGTGCTGTTGTGTGAACTGCTTCCAAGAGCAGTTGAGTTGTTGTGCTGGAGTCAGAGCAGAAAGAAGCCAATGTGAAAGCGAATATATACGTACATATAGATATATGCATCCCTTTCCTGGCAAAGGCATATCTAAAGAGTGGAGCAGCGAGTTGTACGTTGTACTTCACAGAGCTTTTGAGGGAGAGAATAGCCCTTATAGAGTTAGTCTTACTAAACAGTATCTTTCATTATGCTGTAAGAGGTGCCTATCTGAAGAATCCCCAGATGGTTTTGACAAAATCAATCCAAAAATGGAAAATTACTGGGTGGGAAGCAGCAATATAGTGCCCTGAGGCTGCAGAGCAGTAAACTGAATCTCTGACCTCTCTGCTGCGTCACCCCTGACAATATGCACTTCTTCAGCAGCATCTCCTCAAGGCAGTTCCCAGGACCAGCACCCTTTTGCCTTGTTTCACAGAAAAACACCTCATTAATCAGTCTGGAGAACATCACAGCGAGGCAGATAAATTTTTTTTAAAAAAAAAAAAGGAAGAAAAAAGAAAAAGGTTTATTAATTTTTATTAGTAAGGAAACTAAGCCAGAGAAGTAGAAGTGACTCATTCATTACTTACTTGTTCATTAATGATGGGATTAAGAGTTGAGCTCTTGTTATCTGACCAACTGGCTT
The DNA here is from genome assembly GCF_964199755.1 of Larus michahellis. Classification (NCBI taxonomy): domain Eukaryota; kingdom Metazoa; phylum Chordata; class Aves; order Charadriiformes; family Laridae; genus Larus; species Larus michahellis. The sequence goes on from NC_133902.1 coordinate 37,433,964, forward strand.
TTTTTCAGATCACATCTGTCTAGTAGTGACTCTACAGCCAAACAGCACTATTGGCCATGAGGCAGCAGCTTACTAAACCGGTGTGTTTGTGATTGCCTGACCTTACTCTTACTTAAATCAACATGGCAAACAAATCATCACTTAACAGCTGGTTCTGTTGGGCATGACCATTTCCAGGGAAACAAGAAATCGGATATATTTAAGTTCAAGTTCTATAGAAGCGGTTCCTTGGGCTGCATGGGCAGTATGTGACAGTGAACCAATTTATTTGGTTTAGATTTGTAAGAAAATAGTACTATCAGCAGGGTTAGGATTAGGGTTAGTACCAGCAGGTGCTCATCAGTATCACATTAACTAATCTGTGAGTAAAACTGGACTGCACTCCCACAGGAGGATAACCCTGGACAAAATTAAGCTGTAGTCCCCAGAAGAATATGCTATTTAGGACAGTTTCAAAGTGGCAGGAACCTGGATAAGGGCAGTGAGGATGCTCTAATAATAGCAACAATCCCAGCAGCTCTTGGGAGGAAGGAGAGGAGGAAACTATTTTATTAAGCAGTTTCTTCCTGAACATCTAGTAGCTTGCAGGTCTGCTTAGATCTTCCAGATGGGAAAACCTGCTCTCCACAGGGACTGGAGCTCTCACAAAGAAAGGTTTCCTATCAGTCTTCTCATCTGCTTTCCCTGCCCTACCAGCAGGGACACCTTCACCCTTTTCTGAGTTGCGGACAGAGTTGATTCCTCTCTGTCTTATAGCCTCAGTGTAACAGGCACGTGGAGCAGCATGGACTCTCCTAATGCCACCCACTGGGCTCAGGGACATAATTAACACGCTCAGCAAAGAGCAGATATTGTCTGGACCACCTCAATATATAGAGGAATTACAGAAAAATATCCTTCTGGAGGAGCTCCTGTGCAAGAGTCCAAGTTGTTCCGTTTTCATCTGCGATCCAGCAGGGATGCTGGGTGTGCCTCCACACCTGGAAAAGCACTTCCCTGATCTGATTTGATGAGCCCAAGCCTGTCCATCCTTCTGGCTGAAGCAACATGTTTCCTTAGCCTGCCAGCACTGCCTAATGCCCTCGGGCAAGGCAGACCCTCAAGTAAGCACATTTAGTGCACTTTGCAAGGGATGTCTCCCTCGCAATTAGAGTACCTTGCCATCCAAGCTGGATGTTGTGATGGTGTAATGTGCAGGAGAGGTACAGGCTCGTTTTTGTTCTGTGTTTGGGAGAAACACTCGCCAATGCTGAAGCTATAACCCTCCCTCCTCCTTCTGCTTCCCAGATCTCTGGCTGTCTTCAGAACCATATTGAAAAGAAGTCTTTGTTTGTTTATGGAGTTTCTGGGAGTCTCAGGTTTGTTTTCCTCTCTCCTGCCTCCTGCCAACACGGGAAGTGCCAAAACATAAAAGAGAGGCATTTATCTTGGAGTTGCCGGCCATGGTTGGAAGAAGGAGTGCCAGAAATCTCAGGAGAAATCTGCTCCTGATCTTCCCAACACAGTCGTGCAGCATGGAGGGATGGGGAGACTTCGGCAAAGCATCTGGGCTGCTGGATGCCAACACAGCCTGCATTCCAGCTGGGGATGTGTCATTACTCCTTTCGATAAGGACAGCGGCACGCAAAGTTGAGGCCAGAGGAAGGACTGCAGAACGCTCCAGAGGTGGTAGCCATCTGCTTGAAGATTTTCTGTGCATGAAAGCGTTGGTTCACTGTGTATTTAGTGCAGATGTTAAAGCCAAAGCCTCCAGATCCACATTTCAAGCTGCATCAGTGGCACAGCAGACTTCTGCAATGTGTGGTCTTAACCAAGCTGCCCTCTGCCACCTGAACAGCCTGCTTCACCATACGTAAAGCCTGCTTTGAAAGCAAAGCTTCATTCCCCCTTTGAAGATCTGAGGAATGGGAGTGACCCAGAAAGAGTTTGATTTTGTCTTAAGGGGCTGCCACTGTGGAGTTAAGCCTCCCTGTTCCTGAAGAGATGTTGGTGAGGCAACCAGGGAAAGGCACTGAGTCCTTCCGTAAGACTTGTGTCCGAGTTGATGTTGTGGTTAGGTACCAAAGTTCCCATCAGAGAGGTATAATGCAGGGAAGAACTGAATTTTCTTGCAGTCCAGTGCAGATGGCCACAGAGGGCCTTTGATTTTTAACCTGGGGCTCATGGGTGGGACCAGTTTGAATTAAATATCTCACATGCTGAAAAGCAGAGTTTTGTTCTTGCTTTGACATGTATGTTACTCTGGTGGGTGGGAAGGGTACTGTGCAGATGAAGGAGCTTCAACCTCTGGTACCAAAGTCATCTGTGAACACAGGAGACCCAGGTGGGAAAAAATCTGCTCCAGGCCACCGAGGGCTTAAAAGCATAAAACAAGAGATGAGATATTATCAGTATGTTGCTTGTGTATCCAAGAAGGAAGACACTGGGGAGACTCTGTAAGCTGGTGGCATGGTCTTCCTGTGTCCCCTAGTTGCTGTGACCTGTAACTTAAGGCAACCAAGAGCTGAATGGATTTCTAACTCTGTGTGAATCTTTACTTGATCTCACTCTATTTCCTGTTGCTATTATCTCATTCCATGGCTTTCCTTGGCTGCAGTCCCAGCACGATTCTTCTGAAGAATGATTCTTCTTAACGTAAACTGAGAGAGGGACACCGTCCCTAAAGGTGGGTGTTTGGGGGAATTTTCTCTGTGTGTTGTTCCCTTGGAGCGTTAAGATCCACCAGGATTGGACTTCTGCCTGACTTTCTTCCTCTGCTATCCAACCCTCCTGCCACCTGCCCTGCCAGAGAAAGAGTGTGCTGTCTTTAAACCATCATTAAGAGGACTCAAAAAGTCATGGGTCAAGACCTAGATCACCTTCTCTTCTTAACTGGTGCACAAGTAACTTCACTGAGCTGTCCCCCTGTACGCTTCCAACCCTGTGGAAAAAGTAGGGTAAAAAGTTCAGCAAACCACAACCCATTTTACAGCAGACCTGCAAAGCACAAATATTAATACCAATAAAACAAGAAGGGGATGATGGTGGAATTCGGTTGCCAGTGGCTGATAGACCTTCAAATACTTAAACTGTGAGCAAAGCTTTTAATCCACACACAATAAACTCTCCTACCTCCAGAATCAGAGGAAAACTGCTTTTTTTTCTAAGATGGATTATCCCCCAAAAAACCTTGACATGGTTGAGCTTTCCTGTAAACCATCAGTCTGGATATATTTTATGATGTGATTTATAGAGAGTTTGTTTCTTAAGACTCAAAGCAATATTGCTATAAAAATATAAAAGATGCATGTTTTGGTAGTGGATGAATGCCATTGCCTTTTTTCCCAGCTGGGAACCTGCTGAGTGGGTTAACACCACTTGGAAAGATTAATTCTTCATGTGTGGGCATTCATTCGCAGCCTTGAAGCAGTCTAGATTATAATGCCGTCATCCCTCTGTTCAAGAGCAGCACCATAGCAGCTACTCAAGATAAAAAATTAATTAACAAGTTGGAAGCCAAGGGGAACGTCCTTCCTTGGACTTCCAGCAGCAGGTTTGCTGATTTTGTCTTCTGCAGGCATTTTCACATCGTGTTTTCAGCACAGTTTTAATGTTGCTGTTCTCTGTTCAAGTCATGGAATAGATTAGATAATCCCTAGGCCTTTTCCACCTCTAACACTTGTGGTTCTGGTTAAATAGCTGTCAAGTTCTGAATTTAAAAGAGCAGAACAAGCCAAGGCTTTTGAGGTTCTGCTGGGAGGATTACAGCTTGTAACACATTCCATAGCCTTCCAAAAGTGCCTGCACTTTTGAGTTTCCGGACAAAAAAATGTTATTCAGCTTTCTGCAGAACTTTTTTGTCGTTCACCACAAAATCCAACTTTTCTTTCTGTGAGAAGATAGCACTAGCCTACTACGGCTGACTTTGGTGGAAATCTACCCTCCCTTTCCTTGTTTATGACTGAAGATGTTTGCCTATGGCTGAAGCAAAACAAATTTCCTTACAATAAAAAATTGCATCTGCCAATTCGCTTTCAAATGCAGCTCTTGGAATTTACAGGAAAGTAAAAGATCCCAGAGAAATGAATTGCTGTCTTGTAAACTTGCCAAGTATACATAAAAGAGCTGATAGGTCTTTGGCCTACTTGCTTTTATTGTGATCTCTAAACTGCGCATAAATATTGTATCTCAGATGGCGCAGTTTAAGGCTGTGGAGTTTTCAAAGTAGGCTAAGGAGCTTTTTGCCTCCAAATCGTTTCTCTGAACCTAGCTGGCTGCTGCTATTTGTAGTGAGTCATCACAGCGAAGAAGCAACTGATTTGTGGTCTTAATGGAAATGCCAAGGAATTGCCAGGGCATGAGGTACACGTTGGCATAGCAGCACTGTACTCATCGAGGTTGCACCGATGTAGCTGGAGGATTGGGGTTGTGCCAATGTAGCCCTCACTCAGAGAGGCTCTGCTGGTGGATATGCTGCAGGGAGGCACACGCTCCCTTCCCTTGGCCTCCAAGAGGTGGCTTATTTTGGTCTCTCTTCTGCTGGGGCCCAAGTAAATAGCCAATAAAGCACAGCAACGCAGCAAGGAGTCATGTCATGGTGGTGCTGTTTGGTATCGCAACATAAGCGTGACCTCTCAGCGGTCTGACCAACAGACATGCCATTGGCCAAGTGTTGAAGCTTTTATTATCTGGGCCTTTCTTCCTGTCCTGGTGCTGTTTGTTTATAGTACTGGAATTTCAGCCTTGTCCTTTTGAGAGCATCCTGTTATGCTATTAGGTCTTTACACAGCTTTATTAGCACTGGTTGCTCCTCCTTTTGTGTATCATTTCTAATGTTACAGCCCAGCTGCATTAGGTGCAGTACAAACATTACACCAGTGCAAAAAGTGTGTGTGTGCCTTCCTTGGGAAGGAGAAGGTGAGAGAAAATTCATTTCTGGGAGAAAAAGGGTGCCTCTTCTGAGAGAAGAAGCCTGGTATTTTTGTAGGTTTGAGCTTTGGAAGCAACTAGTGACTGTGAACTTGGCAGAAATAGGATGGGTTGCCCTATTGTAGGTGAGTGGCTTTAGCAAGTTGTTGTGGTCAAATCCTTCTCTTCTATAAGGAGAACCTTGAAGAATTCAGTGGTGAGGCTTGGTCTTCGAAATTGTGCATATCTGGGGAAGGCTTGTTAACTTGACATCTGGATTTGAGGCTGCTAATCCACTAGAGGTTGTCACCAAAGAGTGTGGAATTGGGGAAGGGAGAGGTTGTTGGTTTTGTGTTAGTCATGTGTCACATTAATTAATATGGAAAATATTAATTATAATGTTTGTATTATATTCTGCTATCATTCTTCTTTGGCTCTGTTGTGGGCAATTTGTTTGCCTGTCACTATAACCACATGCTGTTTGCCTCCAATGGGACTGCTTTCCAGTACGAAGCTTGTGTCCATAGTGAAAACGGGGCTCTGCATGTCTTTTTCTATTCCCTGGGCAATCACGGTGCAACATGACGAGAGTCAAGAATGTTTGGGGGCAATGTGGAAAAGAGACTGCTGTACTTACTGCCTCTCCATGACAGCATGTACTATATGTTTTCCTTAGCTTCTAGATCAGCTAACCTTGCAAAAACCATGCTCTGGGTGACGCTAGGGCAATCTGGACCATATTTCTATGCCAGTTGTAAAAGTCCATTAGGCTGGCTTTGGCTGCAAATCAGAGTAGTTCAGGACACTTAGTGTAGGACAGGAAAGGTTTGGGAGATGTTGGTTCACAAAGCTTATGGTGGACCTATGAGATGTTCATAACACTTATCTCTCCTTTCTCCATCACTTAGCTGTAATGATTAAAATTCTGAATCTTCACCTAAAGCGGACCTGGATTTCTCATCAAAGTAAGGATCTGGCTTCCTGGTTTTGGGCAAAATCCCAGGATTATCTTCCTCAAACTTAAAGCTTTGAAATGGGGTGGATATACTAGCTAATTCTGCAAGTACACCTACATTTTACAAATTGGATCTTCTCTGAAGCTGGGACCCCCTTTTGTGTCCCAAAGGGTCCTAAGATAGGAAAATACAGACTTTCCAAACTTTTGATGTGAGTAAAATTGTATTCTTATTACTCAGAAAAAATGTAATTAATAAATTGGAAGTTAAATTGTAAGGATGTCAGCATTTTGGGATTATAAAGGCAACAGACACAATTAACTCTGAAACATGAGACAACAGAGTGCTGAACAAATTGCCATGTGTCTCCAACAGCTAGTTTGCATGCAGCTACTCTGTATTTTCAATAACACAGAGAATACATATGTAGCTTTGCTGAAAAGTCCCCCCATGCCTCCTAATCTCCAGAAGTGTTTGGTATCAGTTTAACCCTTTTCCTGCTGAAAACAATGGCAGCAGAAAATTGCTTCTACCCTGCATTTCCTTGCTTATATTTTGATATTTTTTTTTCATTGGCTTTAAGGAATGACGCTGATTTGTTGCTTGGTCAAAAAGACTTGGCTTCTTCCTTCATACTTTTTTCGGCAATCCACATATATCACAGGGGTGCAGGAGAAATAATTGGCCTATAACTTTGCACAGCGCAGGGAAAACACACAATTAGCATTGCTGCAAATTGCTCCCGGATGAAATTGGTAAGTTGAAAAGTAGAAAAGCCGAAGAGCCCTTGAAGTCTGAAAATCCCCCTTTTCACTTTAGGATGTTTACGATCTTAAGACATCAGCTGTATCTCTGGGTCTTGTTTACGTAATGAAGTATCTCTTGAGGTTTCTTTCACCAGCATTGTCAGCGTTAGCGTGGGAGACATCAAAGCAAAGCCAGATAACTGGCAACAGGCATGGCAGCGTGGGGTAAAAGGTGAACGCTTTGTGAAATGATGCCTGCAGGCTGTGTATTCCACATCAAATGCAGGCTCTCCCGAGCTTTAAAACCAGAGCACCGTAAAACTCTAGGTGACTCCCTTCATGTGTTTAAAAATAATTCTCCCAAGCTTGCTCCCTGTTGTTCCCATAGCCTCTCACCTGCGATAGAGAGCAGTGGCAGGCTGCAGGGAAGGGGCGAGAGGGGAGAGGAGACACAGAGCAGGAAGGAGGCAGAGGCAGCTGGTAGTCTTGCTGGATAACATAATGTAACATAACATAACTGCTCTGGCGTTCCCCAGGGCCAGGGGCCAGGTGTAACGGCGGATGTTCAAAGGAGGCTGAGGAGGGAGGTGCCCAAATCTCACGTAAAATCGTTGCAAATTGGGCAATTATTTGCCTTAGGGTTTCCATGCTTTGTAGTAATCGCCGTGTGGGGGAGATAAGGAGTGTGCGCATCTTAGGCATTAAAGGGTGAGATGGTATTTCAACTATCTCTGTCCCTCTTACGCAGTTTGGTGTGCCTAGCTCTTTCCTTTACAATCCTCTTCTTGCTCCATGTGTAAAGTCTGAAGCAGTTCGATTGGCAAGGATCCTGCACGAGGGGAACAGTTTATTTGAGACACGGAGGCAGTTTGAACAGAGACTTTTGTGCCCCAACATCGTGGGGAGATGCCAACCCTGACCCACCCATGGTAGGGAATACACCGTTCCCTAACCTTGACCTGTTCCCTCATGTCACTAGAATACACCCAAGAACAGTTGAAACGTCTCTTGTTCTCAATGAATGCTACCAAAGGTCTCCCAAGAACAATAGTCATGGGGAGCTGAGACATGACATTTCTAATAGGAACAGAGATCTGGGAAAACTGAGGACCTGCTCACAGCTGGAGTGGACTACCAGCCCAGATGTACCTGAATCCTTGCACCAGTGGAAAACATCCCAAAGCATAAGTGGGCTTTTTTCCCTCCGTTAATTTTTTCTCTCTCGCTGATCAAGTCACCTCATGGTGGTTGGAGCTATTTCGTGGCACAGGTTTTTTTCTTTCATGTTTGAGTTGTCCCCCTGGCCTTACTCAAAGCAGGGCTGACCATCACAGTTAGTTTCTGTGCAATCTGATGCCAGGTCTTGCTGTGTCCTAGCCTAAAGCCCTGCCACTGGCTCCCTCAGGCTTGTCCCAATCAAAGGGGTGACATGAATGTTTCCCTACCAAAGAGCAATTGATTCTCTGCTGCCCACAGCTCCTCTGCTTAGGAGCACTTTACAGGCAGAAGATTACCTGTCTCTGGGGAATGAGGGAGAGGAGGAGTTAGCAAGGTCTGACGTGGTGTGATGAGCCCTGGCAGGATGGCATTGACTCTATGGTGTTCTGGGAATAGATGCATTAAGAAATTTTCATTTCACTTCCCCAGCAAATGCTTGTTCTGAAGAAAAGGGTTTACAACCAGATTAGTTTTGGTGTGTGAGCAAGCAAAAGCTCAGTGCAGCAGGTCCTGGACACTGGGCAAGTTGGAGATGATGCCAATGACAGGGAACCAGAGCTAGGCTCACTGGTAATTGCAGCAAGAAGGTGCCTGGTATCTATGGCTCTGCAGAAAAAAATGAGTGCAGTGTAATTGGCACGAGGGAGAAGGTGTGAAAACCCCAAAGGCATTATCCTAAAACAGCCACTTAAAAATCAAAGCTCAACCACCCTTGGATGCATTTCTCCCCTTGCAGCTCTGCTCAGGGCTTCCTCAGGAGGTAACAGATGCATTAGGTCCTGCCATTCTCTCCTTCCATGGATGTCTAATTGTGACTTTTTGGAGCAGCCAGACCATGAAGGAGAAATTTACTGCAGACTGTGCATGGGAAATGAGAACCATGCCCCTGCGAGATGGGTCTGGTCTGCCCCAGCCCGCAGCTCTGGGAACGGGGAAGAAGAGGAAGGAGCTCTCGCAAAGCACATAAAAATGGTCACCTGGAGACAGTGGCCACTGTGAGGCTGCATGCCCTTTTTTTAAAAGACTGACAAGAAGTGAGGGTTTTTTTGGTTGGTTTGTGGTTTTTGGGTTTTTTTGTTGGTTTTTTTTTTTTTCATTATTTCCAGGCTGTTGGAGTCATTAAGCTGAATGTCGTGTGCTAGAGGTATGGCACTGTCTTGAAGCAGGTGGGAGGTACTTAAAAGGTCATTATAGGGAGCAACAGCCCGTGTGAAAGGCCAGGAATCCATGCCCAAAGAGAGGGGTGTACGCTGGCAACATTACTTAGAAGCAATGACCAGGACAGCTTTCTTAGACATGACTGCCTTGTGCTGCAATGTGAGACCTGTCCATGGGGGACTATGGCGGCGAACAGATGTGGGTGGAAGAGCACAGCCTCCTCTTTCTGAAGGCAAGGAAGAAAGGCAGATGGAGGTGTCTGATAGCTGTAGAGACCTCTTCCCATGTGATCTCAGTGGGTGCCGGATCTATGTAGCAGAGGCTGGAAGGCTGTTCAAGGTCACAGCAGAAGCTTGGGAATGGGTCTTGGACTACCCCATTGTAAAACTACTTGGACCTGTGTCTTCCCAGGTTGTTGGGAGGGAGGGTCAAAGCTGCTCACACCTCTCAGTCCTTTCCTAGAAGCAGGTTTTCTCCGTAGAGCGGATGTATGACCCTGGGCTTTGAGAAATATCCTCTCTTTATCCCATAGGTGGTGTGCAGCATCAGTTAATCATCTTCAAAACCTGCCCTTTCCTTCTTCTACTAGGCAGTGCTCAAAAGGATTTTGAAAGCCTGTGGAAATAGCCCCATATTGGTATGGTTTGCCCCTAAAAATGCATGATGGCACATCATGTTTTAGGAACAATGGGTTTGGGGGTGTTGGAAGGTCTCTGCCTTCAGTCTTCTGGGGGAACCTCTGTCTCCTCTGGGGTCCATTGGCTGGGACTGGACCACAACAAAGAACCTGAGCACAGCATCCTGTCCCCTCTGGGCAACAGCAGTTTTGTCCTACATAGCTAGTAGTATGAGAGGTGTCAATGGGGGTTCCAAGTTTGTATATTGTTGGTGATATGAGCTTTTAGCACACTATGGCTTTTACTTATTAAATTCCACTCCCCCCACCCCAAAGGAAACTTAGGAAACTGTTTAAATTCTTGTAGGTGAAGTCAAGCATTCAAATGCTAGGAAATGCCAGATTTATTGTTGCCACTGTAATCTTGCACATGTGCTTTGATACAGCCTTTAGTAACCTGACTCCTTGAGTTTCACAAAAAGACTGCATAGGGACCTGACTTATGGCTGCACAGATAAGCTTGGATCAGGCATTTCCACCTTCTGAGTATCTCACTCTCCCGCTTATGCAGCTCTTTGATACTGTGTGATATAGGCATGCATACAAGGCAGACAGCACAGTGTTTTGTGTTTCTTGTGGGGGGTAGCTCAGGGTGATGCAAGGTGAGAGAGCACAGGCCACCTTGGCGTTGTATGACTTTTTGGGTGCTGCACCCAAAAGCTGACCCTGAACTTAAAAGCAGTAGGTTTCCTGCTGCAGTGGTTTTACTTTCACAGGCAGCTTTGAAGCGTGGTGGCATCTGACCTCTGCCTAAACCAAAGGCATGACTCTACTGAACTCTGAGCGTCACCTGTACTATCCTTTCTGGAAGTCTCCAGAGGTGCGTTTCCCACTAACCCCTTCTGTGTTTGTTACAGTATGATAGAAAGCAAAATATTTTTTCTGAAAGGATGGAGTTAACACCTTGTTCCTTCATGACTCTGTTTGTTTAGGATTTCACATCATAGATATTACTTAACTACAGAGTCCAGTACCAGCACAATGTGAGCAAGTTTTGGTTGAGATAAGCAAGCCATGAGAGTGCAGCCTGGATGGCAAGGCATGGAGGACTGGGAAATCAAGTTACTGACTGGAAAATTCCACCTGAGTTTTGGTTTCTGGTTTCAGAATAACAGTGAGACCTGTCCATGTCTCCCTGCTCATGGTGTGTGGCGCCTGACGCAAGCAAGGGTTAAGGTCATTAACTGTAGTTTCTAGGGGTCTGTCTTATTGCAGGCTGGGACTCTGGGGTTCAGTGGTGTCCATCTGCATGGTCTCAACTTACAGTGTTGTGCTGAAAGTATGTGTGGGTTAGGCAGGAAACAGAGCTGCAAAGGTCCAGATGCACACATGAACTGAGGTGATGGATTGCATTGGAGTGGCTCCTCTGAGACAGACTTGAGGGCATGCACACCAGTGTCATGAACCCAGCCAAATCTCCTGTGGCACCTCTCTGGCTTCTCAGCTGATGGTCTTCACAATAAGATAACATTTCTTTTACCTCTCTCTCATTTCTCTGTAGATTGTTCTTTATCTTTTTGGCTTTGTTGCTTTTGTGTCAGAGTTAGTCTTTGATTGCAAGCTTTCACATCTCTTAATCAAGTTGGGTCCTTTCTTGTTCACACACTGCTGGAGATAATAACACACTTTGCTAACAACTTTGTGTCCTGTGGGCAAGACACATCCAGGTGTTTCTCCTGTAGCAGAATGTGTCATGGCAGCCGGTGTAAGGAATATTTTTGGTATAACTTTACCCTGTTGCCTTTCTGATGCTCACTATGCTTGGAAATACTCTGCAAAGCAAACCAGAAAGAAACCAGGAAGCTTTGTTTCTCTTGGCAGCTTCAGTTTCCTCTTTCCTTCTGTGAAAATTTTTGATTTTGTCTGTCCACAGAGGACTTTACTAGAAAATTAGAGAAACTATGTCATGAGATGGAAGCTGGCAGGGGAACGGCCTGCTCTTATTTCCCTGTGGGGTACACAGCTCCTGTTCAAGGACCACAAACACCTTTTTGCAGCTGTTCCCCCAGTGCAAAATTAAAAGATGGTAGGACTGGAGTTAGCTTATGTGAATACCTGCCTGGAACTCCACCACTGCCCTACAAGTGGCTTCATGCCTGCTACACCCTACCGCGGTGGCTTTAAAACAGCACCCACCCCTTGGTTTGGAAAAAAGCAAACTATGAATAACCTAATAGAGCTGCTTAATAAAAAAGACATTGGGCAATATCTTGGACGGGGCGCCAAGATGGTGTGGGGTGGTTCTGGGCTTGTGGTTTTGGCTCAGTCTCCAGGATGTATGCAGTGGGACCTAACCACAGCCTCTGGGAGGGATGCTCTTTGCATCCTGAATCACCTTTGTTGATGCTGGAAGAGAACGATGACTCTTCTTGCCTGAGAGACTCATGTAACAGAAGAGGTCTTGCCTATACTGGGATTGCTCTGATCTGTGCTTCACTCCCAAGAGGTAGAATTTTGCCGATGAGAGGTTCCTGTGTGTTTTCTTCTCCTATGTTGAGCCTCCGGTATCCTTCATGTCTCACAGAAGCTGTGATTAAAGCTAGTGAAGAGGGCTTATACTCTGTTCCCCACCTTCTCCCCCAATAATCCAAACCTGAACTGAACTACCTTCATAGCTGCATATATGCATTTTAGCGATTTACAGTAGAAGATATGATTCTAACAAGCTGAGCTGATTCATATCCTTTGAAAGGAGAAATGACGCATCTGTTTCTTGAGAGGTGGGATATATCTCAGTAGCTCAAGGAACTGGACATGGGAGTGAATCAGATGGATGAATCGTGAATCACTCACAGAGCAGTCAAAATATAGTTCCGTTTCTTTTAAAAATTGGTCATTTAAAGCAAGTTGTCAGAAGATCATCTGAAATTGATATAATCTTCTGTTGTCTCAGATCTGAAAACGAATAATTGCGTTGTTGACCTAAACATAGAAAAATGTTAACACTAATGACTAATAGAAATTCCCCACTTAAAGAAAATATCTGCGTGTAGCAAAATTCAAATGTTTGGAGATTCCCAATTAGGACCATCTCTGAAAAACAATTTCCCCGAATTCAGAACTTTCTTGATCTTTAACAATGATTCATATTACAGTTGGCGTTTAGCTAACAATGCTTCCTTTTAAGCTATCTGTTGGGATTCAATTCAGGCCACATTGGAGGATTTCTGTCCATCTCAACCTGTTATTTAAAAATAGCCCCCTCGACTAATTCTTTCACATAATATCAGCAGTAAGATTTCACTCTCAATTGAACATGCAATAAAAGGGAGAGAGTATGGGAAGATGGATGCAACACAGACTTTCCTTGGAAGAGCAATTGTTGACTTGCTCCCAAGCTATACGTACCTCTTTTGGGAGATAATTTTGGGTATGAGAGAATTCTATCCAGAAGGTGAAGACATAGGGACGTACCACCTCAGGAAAAAACTGTCAGTAGTAGTCCACTGATTCTACAGCGAGAAAGGTAATTCCCCATTCTCACAATTCTCATGCTGCTCCTGGATTGCATTAAAATTGCTTCACTGGGATGTGGGAAGCAATGTGCCTTGTTCTTTTTCAGATTCATCTTAGTGCACTTTAGCACTAGATGAATTTTCCACGGGGAGAGAAAGGAGGAGGAGGAGTATTACTCAAATGAAAGACGAAGCTCTTTACTACGTATTTGAAAGCAATTACAGGGAGAAGCCATCATCAAGAAAATTCAAACTTTAAAATGTATCTGATGTGGCCCCTTGCCAGCCAGAGGGGCAGACGCCACAGGAACCATCAGTAGAGCTCTGTGGTGTCTTAGGGATTCATCTCCTTCTCAGTTCCATTTTTGCTTAGTTCGTATAGTGGTCTTTGAGCTGTAGCTTTGGATGAGATGCTTTGCATCTGTTCAGGAGCTCTTGGCACATCCATAAGGCAATTTAAGATTGCTTACCCTGTTGGTGTCTAAAGAAGGTTCCCTGCATGCTGGTCTTCTCGCTCTTCTGTCTTGTCTCTTGAGGAGTCTGTTAAATTATGATTGGAAACATCCACGGCAATTATTTACATTTCACATATTGTCAGGTATTTTTTTCACTGCAGTTCCATTTGCCTGTAATTTACTAGCATCATTCAGAGACCACACATGACGAATCAATGCTTGCACTGGTATTGTCATATCTGTGACGCCTTCCTGGCGTGTGTGCTGCAGTCAGATCTAAACCATTGTGCCTGATCCAGGGAAGTCCTCTGGTTTGTGTGATGTGTGAGGCCAGGGTAGGCTGCCAGAGTGGTCCGTTTAGCTATAAGCTATGAAACAAATACATTTTCTAAATGAAAGGCTGACATTCGAAATTTTGACCAAAAAGGCAGATAGCAGAAATCCTTGCCCACTGACATCTTTGAGATATTGGTGACAGCAGGACAGGGTGGGCAAGCAATAAGAGCATGGGCATAGAGAGTAAGTGCCCCATCAAAATGCTCTGGCTGAGCCAGAAAGCAAAGTGCATGTCTTGAGCCTGTCTGAAGTTGGAACAGAAGAGATTTGATGGCATAAGCACAGCTGTTTACCCAAAGCATGTGTGTCCTGCATGGGCAGGACTGGTGCCACAGGCAAGTGTGGCCAGGAGGAGCAGAGGAAGAAAAACTTGGTGCGTGGAGCCAGAGCACTCTTTCCTAGACATGGCCAAACCTCTGCACATCAAGTTATTTGGGAGTGAGTTTCAGACTGCTCCATGTATTTGGACAACTGAGGTGGTAAGAAGATGCACAGCAACTAAACCAGAACTGCTGCGGTAGCCCATCCGTAACATGGGAAATGGAATTCTGCAAATTCAAACGATCCCTTGGGCATGCAAACTGCAGCTCATCTCCGAGCAAAAAGGTTAGATAAAGGTTAGTTCATTCCCATGCTGTACCAAAGAAGGACAGGTGAAAGCAAATGAGGGCTCCAGGATGCTGGAAACCATTGGATGCCATGGAACAAATTGAGATCAGGAAATACAAACACAACCTGTGGATCAAAGGGTATGAATCCAGGTTCCCAAATAAAGGGGTGATTATGTGAGCAGTTAAGGAGGGATTAAAGTTGTAGGTGATAATAGTAAGCAGCTGGAAAGGGAGGCCATAAAGAGCCAGAAATAAAATAAAAGGCAGGTGGGGAAAAAAAGAACAAATGAGAGACATGTGATGGGAGTCCTATCACAATTAAAAGTATGAAACGAAGTGCTCTGATGCAGCTCATTTACATAAAAGTATGAAATGAGGCACCCAGTGAGGTGCTCTGACTTCAATTGATACCCTGGCTTCTTCCACACCTTTCTGAGTTCGGATTTGGGCAGGAGACTATATTCCCTGGAGAAGGGATCCTCTTATGAGAAGCTTTTGTGATAAGTGCAGTCTTTGAAGTCTGACTGAAATGCCACCCCTGTTTCACAGGACTGCAGTTGGGCAGACAACCATTCTAGATGCCTCCCGTGTTCCCTTCATAGATGATGTTTCTTTCTTAGCCAGCTGCTTAGAGCAGCCTGCTGGGATATTGGGAAACTAGAACATGACTCTTTTGAGCTGGAGGGAAAAAGCCTCACAGATTATGTCAAAAGCACTGAAGATCCTGACCCAGGAGCTGGTTTTGCTGCAGGCTTGTAGCTGGGCTTGAACCAGGGGGCTCATACAGTCATGGTAGCTCGAGCTACAGCCTGTCATTGTCCTCAGATGTATCGTAGACCCACAAGACCTGGGTCTAAGTTCTGTGGCTGGTGAAGGGTGACTCTTACAGGAAAGCTGAGTTCTGGCCTTTCAGCAAAGGTCTTCATTCTTATGTGGCTAGTCCACACTTAAGGTTCAGGAAAATGGCTTTCACGTGCAGGTTGGACCCATCTTTGCACTGAAAACCTAGACCTCCATTATTTCCAACTCTGGTTCTTCATGACTTTTACATGGAGTCCTTTTATTTCCTTTTCACTGCTCAGGAAACTATTTGAAGCTAAAGATGACAGCATGTGACAGAAAGGAAGGAGTAAAGCCACGTTAACTTAAATTTGCATTTGCTCTTCACAATAAGAAGCTACCCCAAGCCCTTCACGTTGGTGCGTGACCTGAACTCTTTTTTTATAGCTCTCCTCACCTATCTTCCCCTGCAAGAACCATCAGATTCGTGTATGAAAACCAAGTGATGTGTTTAGAACCTGGAGAAGGCGAGAATGTGTCCTGGCACTTCCAGCCCTAGTCTGGGGGTTTTCAGAGCTGTGACACCTGTCAGGAGCCTGGTGAAGAGGAGAAGGAGGCAAGCCCATAGTAGGAGTTGCACTGCTTGTTCACCAGGTGTGCACAGGCCACCTTCCCATAAAAAAAACATGCATCAGCTGAGATTTGGGCAAGTGGGGCTGGAATTTGGAGCGTTTTGTGAGTATTTTGTACAGCAGAGATGCTCCTCCTTGTTGCCAGTGAAAACCTCTTGCTTTTTACATCTTCCTGACTTGTCTCATCCCCTGCACGACTTCTGCTGGAAAGGTTGCCCAACAGACCATGGAAGAACCAAATGCCAGCACGTCGGAGGCTTCACTTGCTGTCCTCCCATGTGCAAGGCCGGTCAGTTGTTTGTTAAAATTTTCCTGGTCATACCTTCCCTTACTTTTTCTAGCCAGTGGCTACCTGACAAAAGCACCTTTTTAATAGCTAAACAATGGAACTGTTGCAGTTGGAGCTCCCTCAAAATCTCAGTGAATTTTAAAAGGGAAATCTTATGACAATGGGTGAATAATAATAATATGTCTTCTGAGGGCGGAGAAAAATCTGTGGAATCCTGAAATTATTTCTCCTTCTCCACCCTGCAACAAATTCCTAAAACAATCTTCTAAACTAAACTGAAACACCACATTTTTAACCAACCTTCTTGTCACTGTGAACACCTGTGATAGAGTAGGAAACTGTGTAGTAAATCTCAAGTTTATGGTTTGAAAGAGACTGATGCAAACAGGGGGAGAGAGCTTGAAGTTGGAGCGACAGTGTCACCCTGATCAGGTCTTCTGCTGGAAGCCTGGTGGGTTGAGGAGCGAGCGGGCAGGTCAGCCCATTTCTTTTATGTGAACGAAGGAATGTGGGCTCCAAGTAGGGGAAATGGTCCAGTGATGCTGGTTTGGGATTTGGGAGATCACAGGTCCCTTTGTGGCTCTTCCAGACACTTGCTGGTGTGAATTTCGGCTAGTGTCCAAGATGTGACAATTCAACTAAAGATACTATTCATGCAACTAACTTGCACCCGGTGGAGTAGGGTCACCCATGGCTCATGAAAGGAGTCTGTGCTGCTGTGTCCCTTCACTTCTTTTAAAGAAAACAAAACAAAATGAAAAAAAAAAGGAGAGAATAAAAATGCAGCAGGGACTCTAAATTTTTCCAGGCTTCCAGTCTCTCGTGGCTTTTAAAACCATTCTTACTGCTTTGCTTCCCCTTGAAATATTTTTAGCAGCCCTAGAAAGCGGTGGCTAAAAGGGTCCAATGAGAGAGGCTGGGAGTGATTCACAGTTGCACTTTTCCAGTTCAAATGTAAAAAGGTTTGATTATTTTATTTTATTTTAAGAGGGCACATCTTCTAATGCCCAGCTCCATTCAGGAAATGAGGACTGGGGGTTCAAGCTAGCTTTCCTCTATCTCTTGCACCCTGATTAATGTAGATTCAGCTAACCGTGCCTGCTGTCCATTGCATCTGTCCAGCTGTTATGCTGAAAACAGTGTTATTCCTCTTGTTTTAAGTTTAAAGTAACAATTAAGAGCAGCAGGAGTATTTGGCTTGTACCAGATGATGTTTGGGCAGGTTTTGGAGGCTCTTTGTCCTACTGATTATGTATTGTCTTCTGTACCCACAAGGGATTTTGTTAACTCATTCCTAAAGGTGGATTTTGCTTTTCCTCTCCTCATGGAGCTAAAATGAAGGGAGCAGAGAGCAGGAGGGAGGTAAATCTCTTTTGGTTTCTTGTGAACGTTGCCTCTGGTCTGTGTAAAGTGGCGCTAAATTCTTGGGCTTGATTTTCCACTCATTAATATAAGTGCTGGTATCTCTGTTGGGTTTAACCTGCACTGTCCAGCTCTGGCTTCCCTCAGTAATGGATGCATGGGCTGCAGCGATGCAACGTGTTGCTCTCCAGACCAGCTCCCTAGCTGCATTCAAGGTTTTGTAAGCAAAAAGAAAAAGAGGAAGGAAACATTACAGCCATGTGTCCTGTGCTGCAGAAGGAGCTTTCCTTGCCTTCTTGCAGTTCTTCCGTCTTTCCAGCGATCACAATCTTCTGCAAGGATGCACTGGTCTGTCTCATCAGAGAAACGCAAGGGGAGTGTGCAACCTCATGCAAGAAGGAAAATGATGCTGGAAGGGTGGTTTGGAGCCAAGCATGAGAAATGAAAGCAGGGGCTAAGGGTCAGGCTTGAACAGCCATGAAACTTATCCCCCATTTTTCTCATGCTTCATCCATATGGTTCCAGTTTGACTCCCTGATGTATCTGGTGCAATTCTCACCTTGCAGCCCCAGCTCTGCCAGTCCCTTCCGATGGCAACAGCAAGTGAAGCAACTGACAGCATATGGTCAGGCATGTTAAAGTGAGTAAAAACAGGTACATCCCTTTTTTTTTTTGGCGGTTGAAAGGAGGAGTCGCGGCAGGGGGGAAGACACTTAGTACAGGCCCTGAGCTGTGAGACCTTGGGAACAGGCAGCTTCTTATCTGTGGCACATGCTGAAGCTGTTTTCCCCGGGCGATGAGGTAGATAGCACCTGATGGGCTGTGGCTTGCTCTCCTGGTTTTGTTGTACACTCGGTTTTTAAAAGCATGGTGGCTGACAGCGCGTGTGTCAGGACTCGGGAAGGACACCTGGATTCTCCGCTGGGGAGCTCTTAGATGCAAACAGCTGGAGGAGTCAGGGGGAGTCTTGCTTCAGGGATGAAATTTGACTGTGGTTGAGGTACACAGAGCTAATGGCATTTAGGCATCTGCTGGCCTAATTGCTTCACTTCCCTGCCTCCTCTCCACATCCCCCTGACCTGCAGTCAGTCTGGGAGACATATGAAGCATATTGCTGTGAGGTTTTAAAATACTTGGCAACGGGGGAAGTGTTGGGTGAAAGATAAAGCCAGAGATACCTTTTCTTGTGGTGTGAGCCAAATATTGTTGCAGGTTTGGAGTTCTTGGGCAAGGATTTTGCAAGAGAATCTGTTTTGCAACTTTTTTTTTTTTATTGTTTCCTCTGTAGACAACATGCTTAGCTGGCTCATGACAGCATTTACCAAGAATTTGTTCTAGGACAGGATTAATTACTTTGACTGTCAACATGCTGATTTTCCACCAGAGTTCGTTTCATGGTCTCCCTTGGGAAAAAGACATCTGTCCAGGGGCAAATGCTTACAGTGACGGGCAGGCTGCAGTCTCCTTTTCCTCAGAAGCTACTTTTATTTTAGGGACGAAAACATGTTTCCAATGCATTTAGAAGGGTTTTAACATAGAACTTTTTGGAAGTGATTGCAGTTTGGGACACTTACATAAGCCAGCAGCAAATGTTATTCTGGTTACCTTTTGTTCTGACTTGAGACAGGATCTAGGGAGGTGAATGGAGAAAGTATTTGAGGGAAAACAGTAAAGGTCGTTCAGCTTTGATCATCCTTTCAAGTGACGTGGCTGAGAATACACCAAGGCACAGGGAAAAGCAACAGTCAGCATCTGGGAGAAAGAAAGTTGGGTCAGCTGGCAAGGCTTTGGTGGGCTTGACACAAGGAGTCATGAGAAGGACAGCATTTCTCTTTTCACGGGTCAGAGACGAAGCCAAATGCAGGACAGAGGAAGTCTGTGGGTTTGCCTTCAGCTTCCTGCACCTCTGAAAAGACAAATTTGTGAATTAGAGCAGTGGCAAAGGGGGGGCCATACGTGTCACCCCTGCTTGACTCTGTGCATACACCAGCCCAGTAGGGTTCTCAGGAGAACAACACATCGCAGTCAAAGTGCTATGAGGAGGTATGAAAACAAGTCTCTGCTTTGCTCCTGCCTTCTTGTGTGACTGCAGTCAAGAGGACTACAAAGAGGTAGTGAAGCTATGTAGGGAAAAAAATCAGGAGGGCCAAAGCCCAGCTAGAACTAAACCTGGCTTCTGTTGTCAAGGACAACAAAAAAAGTTTCTACAAATATATTAGCAATAAGAAGAGGACTAAGGATTATCTCTGTCCTCTAGTAGATGGGGCCGGCAACATAGTGACCAAGGACGAGGAAAAGGCTGAGGTACTTAATGAAGTCTTTGCCTCAGTCTTCAGCAGTAGGACCAGTTGTTCCCTGAGCACCCAGACCCCTGAGCTAGAAGACAGGGATGGGGAGCAGAATGAAGCCCCTGTAATCCAAAGGGAAACGGCGAGGGACCTGCTTCAGCACCTGGAGGTGCACAAATCTATGGGGCCGGATGGGATCCACCCAAGGGTATTGAAAGAGCTGGCGGAAGTGCTCGCCAGGCCACTTGGTATCATTTATGAGCAGTCCTGGACAACCGGGGAGGTCCCAGCTGACTGGAGGTTAGCAAATGTGACACCCATCCACAAGAAGGGCCGGAAGGAGGATCCGAGGAACTACAGGCCAGTCAGTCTGACCTCGGTGCCTGGGAAGGTCATGGAACAGATCTTCCTCAGTGCCGTTACACGGCACATGCAGGAGAACAGGGTGATCAGACCCAGTCAGCATGGGTTTGTGAAGGGCAGGTCATGCCTATCAAACCTAATATCCTTCTATGATAAGGTGACCCACTTAGTGGATGAGGGAAAAGCTGTGGATGTTATCTACTTGGATTTTTGCAAAGCTTTTGACACTGTTTCCCACAGCATTCTCCTGGAGAAACTGGCTGCTCATGGCCTGGACAGGTGTACTCTTCGCTGGGTAAAAAACTGGCTGGATGGCCGTGCCCAGAGAGTGGTGGTAAATGGAGTTAAATCTAGTTGGTGTCCGGTCACAAGTGGTGTCCCCCAGGGCTCGGTGCTGGGGCCAGTTCTCTTTAATATCTTTATTAATGATCTGGATGAAGGGATCGAATGCACCCTCAGTAAGTTCGCAGATGACACTAAGCTGGGCGGGCGTGTTGATCTGCTTGAGGGTAGGTTGGCTCTGCAGAGGGATCTGGACAGGCTGGACCGATGGGCTGAGACCAATGGTATGAGGTTCAACAAGGCCAAGTGCCGGGTCCTGCACTTGGGTCACAACAACCCCATGCAGCGCTATGGGATTGGGGCAGAGTGGCTCGAAAGCAGCCCGGGAGAAAAGGACCTGGGGGTGTTGGTCGACAGCTGGCTGAATATGAGCCAGCAGTGTGCCCAGGCGGCAAAGAAGGCCAACAGCATCCTAGCCTGGATCAGGAATAGTGTGGTGAGCCGGACTAGGGAAGTGATCATCCCCCTGTACTCGGCACTGTGTGAGGCCCCACCTCGAGTACTGCGTTCAGTTTTGGGCCCCTCGCTACAAGAGGGACATTGAGGTGTTGGAGCGTGTCCAGAGAAGGGCTACAAAGCTGGTGAGGGGTCTGGAGGACAAACCTTATGAAGAACGACTGAGGAAGCTGGGGTTGTTTAGCCTGGAGAAGAGGAGGCTGAGGGGAGACCTTATCACCCTCTACAACTACCTGAAAGGAGGTTGTAGAGAGATGGGGGCTGACGTCTTCTCCCTGGTGACAAGTGATAGGACGAGGGGAAACGGGTTCAAGTTACGTCAGGGGAGGTTTAGATTGGATATTAGGAAACATTTTTTTCACTGGAAGGGTTATTAAACATTGGAATAGGCTGCCCAGGGAGGTGGTGGATTCACCATCCCTGGAGGCGTTTAAAAAAAGGGTAGATGGGGCACTTAGGGACATGGTTTAGAAGTGGCTTTTGTCAGGGTAGGTTAAAGGTTGGACTCGATGATCTTAAAGGTCCCTTCCAACCTCAGTAATTCTATGATTCTAAGTCAGGGGTTCTCCAAACCTCTCCTTGACATGTTTCTGCAGCTGGGTCCTTCCAAAAATCCCACTCCTAAAGCATCTGCTTTCACTCTCTCTCTACAAACAGAAATACCTTGTCTTTTATCTTGAGTTGGATCTCTTCAGGGTTTCAAAGTACTCTTGCTCTGCATCTGGACAGTTCCCAGCAACACGGATCCTCATCAGTGCTGGGGCTTCACAGTGATTTTCTTATTATGATGTGCAACCAGGAGTATCCTGGGTTTCTTCAGCTGTGCTGAGGAGGAGAGGGTGCAGCTTGGTGTGCTTGTGACTCATGGTCCTGCTTGCATTGGGATCTGATACCATGAATGAGTGGGTCTTTGGGGATACTGCCCACTTTAGGCCACTGTGCTAGAGTGCCCTTGACATACTGTGGCTGTGTACAGATGTTGCATGCAAGTCTGGATATGTTTTTTGAGCCTGACAGATGCCTGGTAGCAGCTGTCCCTGTGATGGGGCCAGTGGAAGCTTGGAAATCCAGAATGAAAGGCTAAAAGTCCCTAACTCTACCCCGTGGAGAGGAAAGAGGACGTTTCATAATTTCCTCTGAAATCCTGATGAGTAGCCCTGCAGTGATAAAACTTGCTGTCCTTCTCCAAATTTTCTGCTTAAAACAGGTCTTTGGCATGATACCAGTGAAGTGTAATTAACAAAACTGCTGCTGAGACCTGGTTTTGTTAGTTGTTGGGTTTTTACTGGTCATTGTTGTCTCTTTGCCACCTTTACCCCTCCGTTTTTCTTGCATCTTCCCACGTATCTTGGACTATGAACACCCTGGGGCTGGGACCAATTGATGTTTGTACACCTTCTGCCACCATGGCCTAAGCTTCCAGGTGTCACCAACTACAGGTGGCAGATAATGGTTATCTGTTGGGCAGGGCATCAGGGGAGAAGGAAGGCGCAAGGAGCACATTAAATGTTTGCTGTTCTGTTGAGTTCCTCAGCCAAGTCGTAGAAGCTGTGGGACATCTGTGAGAAAAGCTTTATTTAACCTAAAGATCATCAAATCCCAGTCTTCATTCAAGTATCCCACTTCTTTTTCACTGCACATACTCTTTAGCCCTGCTCTTCTGAAGTGTACTCTCTTTACACATATGACTTGCATTAGCTCTAATGAGAACTATCTATGCAAATCTCCCACTCGGCTAACTGTGACGGTTCCTGGTTAACAAGCTAATCTCGTCCATGTGGAGGGCTTTTCAATTAGGTGGCTTTATAGCTCAGTAAAATTAAAACTCATTAATTTAAAAAAAAAAAAGTTTAATGCCTTATTTGTGGACAGCAGGTCTAGCACTTGCAAATGATTAACTGCTGCACAGTGTTTGATGGCCCAGGATAGACCAGTTGGTAGAGACAGGTAGAGTAGTTAAGGGAGGAAGATCCTAGAGATGACATTCAGAAATGCACAGCATTATTGCCGGCTTTTTTAGGAGCAGAAAAGATCCAAGTATCTGAGTATGACAAACGTCTTTCATCATGGGTATGTTTGCACAGACTTCTTGCATCTCCTGCTGCGTGCAGTAGCACAATGAGCAGATACGGTCCTTAGGGATACTCAGTGCAACTCAATACTCAGGATGAGCTGGTAGACTCAGGATTGAAAACAAAATTCAGAATCGGATGTAAGTATTGGCAAAATGTTCTCCAGAATGCAAAAAAAAAAAAGTGTTTAATATTGGACAGAAGGCCACAGTTCCTGTCTTCTGTGGATTTTCTCTTCTTAAACACTTTGGGACTTTGAGATGGCATGGAAGTTGTAAATGACTATGTAAGCAATCAAGCAGAAACCATACTGGGAATAAAGAGTTGATGTGTCCTGGGACCTGTATGTGTTCATCTTTATTATTTCTGCAAACCTCTAGGTGTTTTTCTCACAGATGAGGTATGCAGACTTGGAGCTTTAGGCTGGAATTGCATGGAATTCAGGTGTTCCGAGCCCAAAATCACTCTCTTGGCAAAATCACTCTCTTGGCAACTATTGCGCAGCTACAGCCAATGCATGAAGTATCTTTTGAGATTCCTCCTGCATCTGAGTTTTTCTTTTTGGTGGCCTTGCAGCCACAACTGTTTGACAAGGCTAAGCAGCTTGATGCTTAACTTACCCCCTTAACTAACAGAAATGCAGAAAACTGGTATTTCTGAAAAGAGTCACTGGGCAGTGTCAAGCTGAAGATCCGCTTCTTCCCCTGTCTCTATCCAGCAGTGCTTGCGGAAAGATACCTCTCCATCTGGGTATGCAGGTGGACTTAGCCATGCTGTGTCCTCCAGTCGTACCCAGCAGACATGCTCTGAACTCAGCCAGGCATGAGACTCCACATGCAATGATGGTGTGTGATATGCCAAATTCCTACCAGGTTGGGAGCAAGAAAACAAAACAGAAATGCAGCCCAACTTGTACCACAAGCCCACAGTCACATTGGTGTCGAGCCTCTGTGTGTGTGTGTTGCCCAATGTGGTGCACAGCCCAGCAGACATACCTGGAAAGCCTGCTTGGTCCCTGGCGAAGAGATGTTCCCAGATGCGCTGCAGAGACTTTGACCATCATGGGATTTTTTTCCCCTTTGTTCCAAAGAGGAGCGTTTTGCCCATGACTACTTGGACACGTTGCAAAAAAATAAAGCGTTGCATTATGGTAAAGGGAGCCACTCATTTTTAAAAAATAATGCAAAAAAGTCATGTAATATGTGAAATAAATAGAAAAGAAACCCCGTACGAGAGCCAGCTGCATGAAAATCCCCATAAATTGTGAAGATTTCAGCACTGCGATGAAGTCATTCAATCAGGAAGATTGCGGTGTCTTGAGGAATGACGCAGCTCGACTTGCAGCCCACGTGTAGCCTGCCTGCCCTCTGTCACGACAACACAACAGGCTAGGCGAAATCCTGCAGCCATCAGATTCCCCAGCCTGAGCCCCTCACCCCGCATCCTGGCTTCCCACAGCATGCGGGTCTGGGGATAAAGCTGGATGTGGTCAGGCAGGAGAGGGAATGCAAAGCTGGTCTGTCCTGACAGTTTTTTCTGAGAAATAGAAAGAGCAATTCAAGTTTTTTTGCATTGTTTCTTGCAGCAATGCTCACCACGGCTAATTAATCTTACAGCTCTGATTATGGCCCTGCAGCTCTGACCTTGTAGTGCAGAGAAAGACCCTACATGCTTTGCACCTCCATCCCAAGAAGGGGTGCCAGGAAGGGACCTTGCTGGTTTCTCAGCATCCATGGGAATTCTTCTGTGCCCACACAGCACCAGGACTTTGACCGAGGCCAAGGTGTGCTTACTGAAGCACTGAAGATGCTTTTGATACCCCAGGAAAGGCTTACTGCTTGTGTGTTTGTGTATATGCTGTGCCACATCACTTGTGGAAAAGTCAAATGTGGCTCCCATTTGAGAGGGCTTCAGAGATGGCTATGGATCTGCTGATCTGTGTCAAGCCTAGATCTGAGAGGCCACCAAGGTCATAGGAAGCCAGCAGGGACAGTGACAAGTGGTGGGGAGAGGATACCGTGAGTCACCATGGGAACAGGGTGACACCATCAAAAAGTACCATCCAGTCGCTTCCCAGCCACCTCTTCATGGTGATCTGAATTTCTCCATTTTGATAAACTCCAAATTTCTTCACAGAAATACTTCCAGCCCCTGGTCAGAGGGCTGTGCATTGTTTGCTTTGATTTTTATTTGTGGTTTTCTCATGGTGGAGGCTCACTGCCTGCTCAGAGGGCTGGCTCAATGGGCTTCATATTTTCCAAAACCACTTGACCTTAGCTGCAGTGGGGCAAGGCTGATGAACAGCAGACCTCCCAACTACTGTCCTGAAGAGTGAGGAACAGGGACAGTGAGTCCTCCTCTCACCCCACGAGGGAGTCAGTGCCCAGCAAAGCCATGAGGTTTGAGGAAGCAGGATGCCGGCAGAGCCCAGTATGGCTGATGCTACCCTACTATGTTCTAGGAACAGAGACTTTTTTTCCCAGAAATATCCAAGCACTTGACAGCTCGGCAGCAGCTCAACACTTCTGGCACGGTGAGATTTCACAGCATCGAAATCGGCTAAAACAGCTCTTTCCGGAGATTTTTTTTTTTAGCATTTCTGAACTGCACGTAACAGAAGTCGTGATGGTGCAGAACAATTTCAGCCTTCTGCATGGCCATAGTGCTCAGATAGGAAGGAGCCTCTATGAATTACAAGACGAAGGGAAGCATGAAGGAGCCCAAGGGTATTCTTGCATTTCTGATGTGTGAAGGCAACTAAAACCCAAGCATTCCATGTTAATCCGTACCTGAATCTGATAAACTCTGTTATAATAGACGTGATGAAAAAATAATTCTCCTCCCAATGGTGGAAGTTTTATCCCGTTTCCTGACTTCCCTCTACACCACGAGCAGAAACACTGCTATGATGTGCTAATTACTGATGTGCTCATGCATGAAAGTGTCATTGCTGTTGCAGGCTTAGTGAAAGACGTAAATTGTCTCTCTTGCCTATATTGATCTATAATGTATCAAAATCAGTAAGGAATCAGCTTCACTTCAGTTTGCATTTGCACCCCTGATTGTTCTGAATGATGTTTCTATGTGCCTAAAAAAAAAAAAAAAAATCCTTGTCTGGGGAGAGCTGAAGCACGTGCTTTAACTCTAAAAGTGCGTGGTGAACCCCTTTCAGATACCGATGCTTCCTCAACAGCATGAAATTTAGGCAGGGCTACATAAGGGCCAAGAGTAGTCGTGTGCTGAACAAAATTAATTTCAGTGAAGCTGATAACGCTGTTGTGGTAATCGTCTTCCTAAATGCATCTACATTTTAGACGGTACAGCTGGTCCCAGGCCTTCCTTTCCCTCTCTCTTTAGCCACGGGGGAAGAACTCTAGACTTTGCTACTGGTATTGCTCTTGAAATGCTATGACTTTGCTCAGTCAGCCCTCATGTTTTGAATAACTGTTGCTTTGTAGGGGAGGGAGTTGCTTTCCATGCCCTGGATGCTATTAAGAAAAATCACGAACTGTTTGATTATTATTTTTCTTCTTTTTTTTTTTCAATCCTAAAATACTGAGAGTAATGAATGTGCTAAACCTCACACCACCAGAAATCCAAGGAAACAGAACATCTATTTATAAAAATAAAACCACAAATTGCCCCCAGCGTTCACGCATCATTAGAAAGCTAAACCACAGCCCCAGAAATCAACCCCTTCGGTCTGAACATGTGCTCAGAGCACAGGGAGGGATGGACCGACACAAACCCACACCGTAAGGAGGTGCACGCAGGAGCAGCGAAGGCACTGCCAAACCTCTGCAGCACGAAAAACCCAGGAGGTGAACCAGTCCCACAGAGGCTGGGAAAGGTAATTAAGCAAAAAAAAAAAAAAATTGGGGGGAAATCTTCCAGTTTTTGTCAGTGGTGTTTGCACAGATTCTTTGGGGAAAAGGGAAGGAGGATGGTGAATGAAGGGCAAGCTTCAGCTCTGATGCTGGCTGCCTGGAGCTCCTCAGTACCTTCCAGGGGAGTAGCTGGACCCTGTGCTGGATCTCACCTTGGACGAGGACCAGCGTGTTTCAAGGGATGGTGGGAGTTCCCTCTCAGCTCAGCCTCCTGGCCTTCCTCCTTCACGCCTTGGTCGAGTGGTTGCTTTAAATGATACAAAAGGGAGGATGCTGTTTGCACACGCTCTGGGATGCCACTCATTTTGCTCCCCTGAAATCAACTTGTTTTCAAGCACAAGCAGAAGAGTTTCATCTGGCTATGAATCTGAAACTTGATTCAGACCAATTAAGCTTTTAAAAATACAGCCTTTATGGCCACTTCCCTTGGTTAATGATGGAAGATTATAAATGGTAATTAGGGAATTAATATAGCCTAAGCAAATATCCCTTTTCTTGTGCCCGATGAAGCTTTTTGATGTGTTTTCAAAGGGATGTGCTACAAAAGGAAGAGCAACACCTGCTGAATGTGGCAGCAAGACAAAAGGGGTGGCAGGAGAAATAAAACAAGGGCTCACAAGGCTGTATCTGGTTCAGGCAGCTTCAGCCACGGCCCCCTGCAGCACTCTCGGTTCGGTCTCAGGAGCCGGAGCTCTTGAACGGGCTATAGAGCTGTCGGGAGGGTAAAGCTGTCAGGTGCAGCAGGATCCCAGCAGCTTCCGCTTCCTAGCGTATATAAAGATGAAAGGATAAAATAGACACACACCCCCATATCAAAAGAGCAGATGATTGCATCCAAGGGCCAGCACTGGCTGCTGCTTTCTTTGCTTTGCAAAGCATGCCAAGATACAATTAAGGTCTAATGACAATTAGACCCCTAGGACTAATAAAGTAAGTAGGACTAATTCTCTGCTAGAAACTGCAGCTACAATGGTATTAGTCCTTCCCCAGGAAACAATCCCCCTTCTTTTCTTTCACTCATTTTTATTTTTGTTTCGCCAGACTTAGCAGGGTTTTAGTATTTTATTGATGAAAAGACAGACTTCTCCGCTCCGCAGTGAACCCACAAAAAAGAAATTGAAAACTGACGTTTCTGTGAAAATTGTCTCAGGGGCTGGGTGGGAGGGGGAAAGAAGATGGTTTTCATTAAATGTTGTGAATGAGAATTTTTTACCCTCTCCCTTCAAACGTAGATCCTGTGGCCTCCCTCCTGACAGGTATCAGTGTAAATATAGCCTTTTCCTTTCCCCAGCTTGATCCTTTTCTTCACTGTGCCAGGATCGCTCTGGCAAATACCCGGGAGGAGAGATCCAGGGTTTGCTTGACTCACAGGGAGCATTTAGAGCAAAGCGAAGAGCTTTGAGAACGCCACCCACAAGGGCTGCAGCTCATGTGGATTTGCAGTATTTGCAGAAAATTTGAGCAGGTCCTCGAGCCAGTCTGTCAACATGGTGTGCTGATGGCTTCTCTGGCTGCAGACAATGTTTTAAGGTACATATGCTAATGTATTTGCACAGGAAGAGGACAAAGGCATGCTGAGTATGCTTCTTCACATGATGACCAATCACTGCTCCAGTGGCACTGGTGATGCTCTGTGATGACCAAGTGAGTGTGGTCCTGTGATTTATGCTCCTAAACACGCCCAGCATGGGGGGAGCAAAGCCAGCTGCTAGCTCACCATGGGATAACCACACGGGAAGGGCCAAAGCGATGAGTTTGTGTCCAGCAAATTTATGGTGTGGTTGTTTTCCAGATGTTTGTAAAGTGCCTAGTACCACCGCTGGTGCTGCAAGGTGAGGTTAAAAGGCAGATGTAGTGATGAGGTCTGGCTGCCGGGGGCAGATAGGCACATCCTGCCACTTGTAGGCTGGTGCGACAGGTGACACTGCTGCTTGACTCTTCCTCCGTCTGCCTCTTGCTGCTGGGTCCTGCTGAGACAGGCAGGAAGGTGAGAAAAGGATCCCTTTGAATTTGTCCTGCCACAAACCTCGTGATTGCAAAGCAATCAGATGAAAGGACAGCCAAGCTGCAGGAGCAGCAAACTTCTCTGTGCCTCCTGCACACCCAGGAAGCTTAAAGTCCCTGGGTGTTGAGACAGATGCTCTGGGTCTCTTCAGCAGCCAGACCACGTCTTCCTTGATCTGCATTGTTCCAGTTATTACACCCTGAAATGCTTCGGTCCAACCCTTCTCCACCAAAGGTCTCATGCCTTGTCCAAGAAGGGGATGCCTGTTTCTGGTCTTAACTGGGATGTTGATGGTCTGGGTGGCTGTTGGAAGCTCCAGCCATCCCTGCATCTGGCTGCAGAGAAGCTAGGGAAACCCTCACCTCTCTGATGGAGCTGAAGGTGGCTGCTTGGGAAGCCCCTGGCTCACAGGTGGGAGGTGATGGCAAGCCAGAAAGTGCTGTTGTTTACTCATCTGTCTTTTCATTTCAGCCTGTTCTGTAGAACTAATCCATGCTCACAAAGTGAAGGCAGGATGCTCAGAGCTGTCAGCACACACAGTTCCCAAACCCATGAATCAATCATCGCGAGTCCCAAACGCAAGCATAAAATATCTCAGACAAACTCAATTTTCCAGTTTTGAAACAAGGACCTTTTTTTTTTTCCTGTTTCATTTTACCATTTTAAGTCTAAGATTTAGTGCTAAACTGACAGGCTTAACTTGTAAAGTAACTGGCAAATCTTGAAAGAATTGTGGTTTTCTTCTTCCCAAAGGACATTGCAAGTGACATGGTTTTTCGCTTTAGTGATAGATGGTACTTGCAGGCAAGTATTTAGATATCTAAGTACTAAAGCAGCCACAGGTCTGGTTCCTATCAATAAGACATTTTGTCACAGAGAAATTGAAACAGTATGGATACCACACATAGAAATGGAAAGGAGTATTATATATAAATTAATTTTCCCCATAAAAGCACGTAGTTTCGGCTGTCTCAGTTCACAGGAGAGTCGGTGGATGTTCAGTTCCTGGGGATTGCCCGCCCCTGTTTTACCTTTGATTTTGGGTACCAGTGAACAGAGTCTTTCAAAGCAGCACATGGGTGGAGCCCTGAGATTGCAATGAAATTAGAAAACAAAACCAAAACCAACACCAATCCCCCACCCCCACAAGCCTAACACAGATAATGGAGCTGATTTGTTTAAACAGAAGCCTGGGACTGAGATGAGTAATGAGAAGTGAAAGCAGGCAAGTGGCACGTGGCCTTGAGTGGCAGGGGAAATATTCCACCCAGCTCAAGGAACCACTGAGATCTTCCTCACGAAGCCTTCAGAGCTGAACAGGAGTTAATGGCCCTCTAGCTATCCCCTGGGCAGTGGAAAAGCAGCAGTCGCTCTTCACTGCAGAGGGGATTATCAGGTTCTAGGACTAGTCTCAGCTCCCTCCCTTTTCAAGTCTTTCTGGAGTCTGCAAAGTAAGAATAGTTTTAATCATCTGGGCAGAAATGCACTGAACTGCTCTAGTCTCAAAGTAGTTATTTCCCTAAACAAATGCATCTGAATGACACAAACAGTGTCTGCTCTGTGGACAAAGGGGTGCGTTGTGGTGTACTGGACCTATCTCAAGTCCCAGTGAACCAGGACTTCTGGGATGAGCATCCAACCAAAGTCAGATCTTTTGCCAGGGAAAATTCAGGTCGTCTCCATGCATCAAATGAAGCTGACAGACCTCAGATAAAAGCTGTCATTTTGGGGATGTCTTGTGTCCAAGCTGTGGTGAAGCTTCTTCGAGTCCTCTCAAGAGCCCCCTGGAAAGTCCATCACAACAGCAGGCTATTAACCCTTCTTCCCAAGGGAAAGGGAGGTCCAATCCATGCCAGAAATGGCCAAAGATAGGAAGAGACAACTCATAGTAACAGGCATATAAAGGCAACATTGTGCTCCCTTGGATGGCTCTTGCAGAACCTTGCAGCTCTCATGTTCCTAAATCACCTTCTGCCTTCTCATTCAAGTTGCTTCATGGCCTGTGGTCTTCCTCTGGTATGAAATGATCATTCCTCCGCGGGATCATAAGTCTGGTGAAGTGCGTTCTCATTGTGCCCTGGATGTGCCTGAAGGAATGAGCCTTTCAAGGAATTTCAGATGAGCTCCTGGGACCCACCTGGCTTTTGTGAGGAGATTTCTGTGCACACCAAAACCCAAACCAGCTGGTACAAGGAACTGCTGAGTCAGGCAATGAAGCATCCAGTGGCTTTAGGGAGCATTGTACATTGACAATTTTTAGTCAACCATTCTGGTGGGCCAAGTCCTAAGCAATCTGACAACTAACATAAAAGGGGTTTGAAAGACATGTTCCTCTTGCCTAATCAGGAATGCCCTGCCTTTATACTGACAAGTGTAGCACAGACACGGACAAGCTCCATTAGATCATCTCACCCAGCTTCCTTCCAAAACATGGTTGGGTTGGATGATCTGTTTGCAGGTTTTCCCCTGCTCAGTCTTATTCCACTTTGCTGGTAACAGGATATTCCTTAGCGCAGTAACTGAATCCTTTTTCTTTGCTTGGAAGACCACAACTATATTACCATTCTCCCCATTGTGGTTCCCAAAAAGGATCTGTCTAATGGGTCACACAGAAACTTCCTTCACTCATACTCAAAGGTATTTGGATGCAGAGCTGGCTGGAAAATAGTGTTGACCACCAAAAATGTAGCATTGCATTTTCATTGAAATTTGTTTTCTCAATGACCAACAAATCTCTTACCTGAGGAAGCAACACTTGATTTGACAAAATATTTGGCTTAAGAGTGTTAACTGGTGCTATTAAAGATATGTGTAGCCAGTATTTGGTTATCTTCTCTTAATTAACAAGGAATGTTTCAAGATGCATCACCCTTCCTAACTCTTTGGACATCTTCTTTTTTCTTTCTTTGTGCCACATTTAGAAAAGAATCCTTAAACACTTTCAAGTTTTATAAATTTCATTTCCTTGTGCAGTCATCTCGTGTCTGCTCTGGGTCTGAGGCTTTTCTGCCTTTGGTTTGGAAGCAACTGTTGCTAAGGGACACTCATAAGGCCGATGAGATAGTTTCCCTTCAGACAAAGGGATTACAAGGGGACCAGAGCCAGGCAGAGTCACTCTGTGCTATGCTCACGATGGGGAAAAAAAAAAATAAAAAAAAATTAGGAAGGCCAGCAGCTGCAGTCCTGACTTTGAGAAGAATAAATTTAAGTCCTTCTCCTGCTATGCATTTTCTACAAAACCTTGGGCTAATTTCTTGCCATCTGCCATCACTCCCCCACCTTGGAGCGGTGGTTGGAGGGCAAAGAGGGCCAACAAGGTTAGAAACAGCAAGTCCTATATAGTGCTTCACCAACCTCAAATGCCTGCTCTCGCTGGACCACAAAGGGCAAAACCCAGTCCCAGCCTTCTCCTTTTTGCTTCACATATTGATTATTTTTTTTCTGTCTGGCTCTGCAAAGACATCAGTCTGTGCCCAGGGCTAGATAACACCAGGCATTTCGTTAGCCTTACAGGATTGCAGCTCGCCTGTGAAAGCTGGCCAAGTGAAAAATGGCCAACAATGCCTTTTTTGACTGGCTTAAGTTGGTATTTTTAGTGTTTCTATTTCAATGAAAGCTCAAAAATCAGAGCAGGTAATCGCAAATTTCAGCATCAAGTAAATTATTATAGCCATGCTATAAACCCACAAGGGTTTGAGGAACAAAGTTATAATGAATTCTGTGCCAGAGACGGAACAAGGAGCCCTGGGCTTGCCTTCAGGAAAGAGTAAGCTGGGCACTGCTTTAAAAACCAGCAACTAGCATGGAAAAAATTAAAAAGGGAAGCAGCAAACTCCTCTGGGATTCCATAATAATTTAAACATTCCTCTGGGACATCTGAAGTTTGGAGGAAAAGAGGGGGAGGGGGGTAAAAAAATGTTGCTAACTTATAAGGAATGTTAGCAATAAAAAGGGACCCATACGGGTGTGCCATACCCTGAATTAGTCAGAAAGCAGATGTGTGCGTCTGCAGCCTCAACTTTTTCCCCTTGTTTTCTCTTCTGTTTCCTTCCTCCCTCTCCCTCCTCTCCCTCGCTTTTACAGCAGTTACACCTGCATGATGGAAGGAGCAGGGAGGGAGCTGCAAAGCTCAAAGCTTTTGGTGTGTTAGGTCAGAGAACAATAGTACCATAAATCAATTTGGGAGCGGAGCAGAGGGAAGGGGAGGTTAATCAAAAAATAAGCCATGTGTGAGTTTTATTTAGCTCTGTCATTGCTGAAGGGAGTACACAACAGGGTAGAAATACTGCAGTGTCTAGGGGTTTGCCTCTTTCTCTCCTCTCTCCAGCATCACGAGCCGTGGGTTGTACCCACCAGATGCACAGGGTCCCCACGTGGCATTGCCCCTTTCCTCTCTGTGTTGACACTGGGACATGCCAAGGGATTGTCTACTTTGTCCCAGAACCAGTGTTTAGCTGTCTACTTCCCATGAAATTCACTTTGTCTCCACCGAATGAGGCAGGTCAGCTGCTGAAAGGTCCCAAAAACCCAGGGACACAAATCCCTCTTGCCTGTGAGCTTTTAATGTACCCTTGGTTTGCCACTTGGACAGGAAACAACAGGCATTTGTTGCACGCAGGCGTGCCCACACGTGTGTTTGTGTGTGTGTTTGGGGGGAGAAGCTAAAAGGTCTTCTCAGCCTTTAACACCAAAGTGAAGAACGCTAGGTTTTGGGTTATTAACGGAAGAAAAGGGGAAGAAATAAAAAAAAACTCAACCACCCAAAGCCCAAGTGTGACATAAGGAACCTCGAGGCAACTTTCATCATGTTTTTAATGTGGTTTCCTTCATCTCCCTGGGCTTGCCTGTTTGCTAGAGCAGATTTTATTTAGATGATGTATTTACCAGATCAACAGGAGGATACTCCCCCTCCACCATCGGATCCCCTACCCCATAACTGAGCCTAACAAAAACAATAACAAAAAGATCCAATTTGTTCTTTAAAAATACAGTTCCGCAGCACAGTGTCGTTTTGTCCTGGTGCTAATTCCAAAAAAAGCATTTGGCCTCATTACTCATTTCTGGAGGGACTGGAGATGAACACTGTTTTGATCCCTAAAAGATGTCCCAAGCCCTCAGAAGCGTGAAATTTCAATTTCAGCTTCAGAAGATTGCATGTCAGTCCCAAAAAGAAAAAAAAATCACCTCCTCATGCTGCAATAATGTTGATGCTTTCCAGGTCAGATTTTTTGTCTGAAAAATAAATATGGCAGAGCAATCTTTCCCAGCGTTAGCTAGGGTCCCCTTGTTCCTGTGTGCCGCATGTGCAGCATGCATCCTGCATCTCAGCAGCCACTATCAAGATCTCCCTGCAAAGGGTGGCCATGGACACGCATGCAGATTATTTTTCCTCATTAAGAAACAGTGATTCATTTGCAAACCATTCCCATTCAAATTGGACTTTTTATGTCATATACCACATGTGAGAGGGAAACCAGGAGCAGTATCTGTAACCTTGCGGATGATAGACTGTTCTTCACACTTTGCTGTCTCAAATCTCTTATGATGTTTATGAAGTTGTGGACCAGTCCTATGGAATAATGATACCACAAGCTTCTCTTTTGGAAAGGTCGGTCAGTTGTAAAGGAGTTTTGGAGCATTACCTTGATTTTGCAGATGGGAATAGAATGCTGGAGAGATGGGGAGCGGAGAGTGCAAAGAAAAGCAGTTTGAAACCAGAATCAAGGTCTTCCCAGCATCGATGGGAACTTCCCATCGATGCTGGGAAGCAATGTGAAGCAAATCACATCTCAGAGGACTTAAATGAGGCTCCCAATGGCCCAAGATGGGATCCTTTGCCATTAAATCCCAGCAGGGACATATTGGTAGTAGCAGTGCTCTTCCCCCATCACAAGATGTCAAGTGGGAAGGAGTCGAGCTGGCCAGGGGTGCAGCAGAGCTTGCCCGTGTCTGTGGCCTAAGTGGTTCATTTTCAGCTCAAGCTGGTAAGAGATCTTATTGGACATCTCCGGAGGCTGATGGTTTTCAAATATAAGATTTCATTTCCAATGGACTCTCCATGGTGTGATGGAGCTGGGGTGAAGCAAGAAGCTTTGTTTCTGCAAAAGGTAAAGAGAACCTCTTTCCATGGTGATTTCTTTTTAAGGCTATATCAACGCAGAAATAGGTTGATGGATCTGGCCAGACTACAAGACACGGCCAGAAATTTTTGCCAGACTTCAAAAGGTGTGGATCTCCCCAACTTGGGAGATAAAGCCTCATGGCAGGGGAGGAGGGAAGGGACACATTCAGAAGGCCAGACAGGGGTGCATAAGAGCAACCTTCTTAATTTGGATGAGACAGTCCAGATGTGTATTTCTCTGTGTTTTTTAACAGAGAGGCTATTATTCAAGCATGAGTAGGAAGAGGAGGAATTTGGGATACTTGGGTTTATTTGGGCAGTTACACTCAGTATTAGACAGTTCTGGCTCTGGAAGATCTCCAGAACAGGTGCTTGTCCTGCTTTGAGCCCAGCTGTGCTTTGCAAAGTCAGTGGTTTGGCTGAAGCTTATGAACAAATGACTTCACCTAAGCTAACGTTTCATCCAAGATCTGTTCATCCTAATTTGCTTACTTCTTAGCCTTGCAGCTTAAAGTCTTTGCCTCCAGTTTTTAAAGTGAGGAACAACAGATAGGCCAGTGAGTAAAAGTATTTTCATTGTTGTATATGTGGGAGTTGGTAGGTTTGCTGTCACCCACTTCTTGCCCTAAGGGTTTCCTCTTGAGGAAAGAGCTGATGAGGAGCCCATCTACCTCATCTCCCTCCTGGTGAACCGCTGCTCACCTCCTGCTCCACCACATTCCTCATGCCCCCTGCCCTTGCTTTGCTAGGGAGGCCTTGTCTTTCCAGCATCACCGTGGCTCACCCTGTCCTGCCCTGCTCCACACTGGTTGGCCCTCCGGAGGCATCACAACCTCACTCCAGGCTGTCTCTGGGTGCTCCTGGTAAACTCAAAGCTCTAGTTCCTTTGTGCTCAATGCAACTTACAAAAAACAACCCGTGAAAGAAATGCAGACAAGTACAGGATGTCTCAATAGTTGTCTTCAATGAGAATTTTAAAGTGAAGTAAAGGGAATGTCCAAAGAGAGAAAAACAGATGTCTGTGTGTCTGAGCCTGTGTAAGCAGTCACCAAGTCAGGAAAATGCACGGCCACCTTGCAGTACAATTGAAGCTCACTTGGGTTGGCAGCAAAGCTTTGCTCCTTAACCCAAAAAAGACACACCCAAGGGTGCCAAAAACCCCAAGGAAAGCTCTGAAGCTCCAGCAGTCATGCCAGTAGTAGTAGTATATGGGTGTACAGTATTTCAAGGCAATGCAGTGACCTGCGAAACAAGGAGAGCGCAGCCCCAATGATGACTGCAATGATGAACACAGTGTCAGACAGTGCAAGCCCGCCTGCTGCCGAGACAAAAGTGTTGGAATTTCCAGGCACGTTTGTCCTGCGCAAAGGTAATCGCCTGCAATAAATAAAACAGCGTTGTTGTTTTTTAAATAGAAAGCAGATTATGATGTATGAGGCGTCAACTGTCACTGCAGTCGTGGCCCAAGTGTTGGAAATGCCATTATGGAAGTGCTCGTAAAAGTTTGGCAGGGTTGGAAAACTCTGCCTGCTGTTGCTATCTGCCTTCAAACTCCCCTCCTTTTGCACGTTGGACCTGTCCTACTATAAAACATATCAAAAAATACCTTGATCACCAAATAGGAAAGCATGCTGTTGGTAAACACAGGCATCTTGAGTGCAGCAGAGATAGATGTGCAGAGTCCCTGTCTGCTGCAGTTTCTCACAGGAGCTGAATCAGCAGCTTCCAAAGGTGGATAAACCATAAATTCCAGACGCAGACCTGAGAAACAAATGGCACTGCAGAAGTTGGCGTGAAGCAGAGAAACCAGTGGAGCAAATCCTTGTGCTCTGGTCCCCACAGAAATTTTCAGCAGCCCACAGCTCCACTCTGCCCTCCCACCCCAGGCATTGCTCTGAGTGCCATGAGCAAGTGTGCAGTCCCTGCGTCTCCTCCTCCTGAGTGTCTGTGGGGCTGTGCTCCGCACCACCCCATTGTCTGGGAGCATCGCAGGGCTTGAGCAGAGCTAGTCCGAGTTCTCCTGTCCGACTCGGCGAGGAGGGAGTCATTGCCCAGTCCTCCCTTGGCAGATCTCCTCATGGTGACATAAAAAAAGTCCACTTCTGCAAACAGGTTTTTGTTGCCAGGCCAGACAGAATGCAAAGCTCCTTCATAATTGTCAGTACACCTTGGTCTGTAGCTCCTTTTGCAGCTTCTGTTCTCAGTTTTGGAGGACCTAAGTGTTACCTCAGCTCTGCCAGCAAAGACGGTGACTGTCGTGTTAACAGGCACAGTGTTATGGGTCCACTCATGGGAGTAACGCTGCAAGCAATGTGTCGCCATGTATTTTTCAGGCTGCTTTAAATCATGCTTCTGGAGCCAAATGAGGCCTGAAATAACATATTATAAGCCCACCTTTCAGACGTTTTTGTTTTGTTTCTAAGTGCAGGTCTAGCATCATGACTTTGAAACTGGCTGTTGCCTGTAACCAAGTGAGTGCCTTTTCTACCTCACCGGCCAATCTGAGCCTTCAAAACCTGCAATTCAAATGTCTGATTAAGGCCCTCATGGCTGAATTCTGGGCTCCCAGTTCAAACGTGGAATACTGTCTATAAAACTTTTTATATCATCTACAGTAATATTAGAATCATATTCCCTTGACCATCCTTAGAAAAACAGTTCTTGACACACTACTGGGATAAAAGAGGGGGAACACATGGTATCAGTAAAAACTAAGTTAACATACCATTCCAAGCAATAACATTACACTATATAGTGTAGCAACAAGCCAAGAAGTAATAATTATTGGGAATAAGTGGAATCAAGAATTGCCCCCAGTGTTGCATTACGCTCCTTTCGGTGGAAGAACCTCAGGCACACAGTATATAATAACCAGTCCCATTGTCAATATAAAAACGTTGATACAACCTTATTTAAAATCTCTCTTTTCCCTGCTAAACAGAGCACAGCAGTGATTTGTACCAGGGCTGCTGAGTGCTTTCGAATGTGTTCGTGAGGTCAAGACTAACGGGTCCGTTGTGTTGCTCATGGTGCTTTCCTGTGATGGCAGTCCTCCTTGGCTGGCTGAAGTCCTCATCTTGGGCTCTGTTGTCTCTTCCCTGGGCACCCCGGAGGCTTGTCCTGCTCCTCTGCCGGCTTCCTCCACCAGGGGCCAGCCCATGGAGCAGGAGATGAGTATCGCCATGTCCTTCAAGAAAGGATGCTGCTCTTTGCTGAAGTTCAGGGTAGTTGAAGCCAGCAGATGATATGACCTGAAGACTTTGTCTGGGACTTGAGGTGGGAACGAGGAGCATTTGACCTTCTCTCCTGGCATGCAGCGGTGAGCAGGTAGGCATCTGTGTTGCCCCTCTTCCATCACCATCTGCCCAGTTCCCCGTGTTCCTCCCCCACCCTTCAGTCTGGCCTGGAAGACTCCCATCCTCACCTGGCCAACCTGCAGACCTCTTGCCCATCTCCATGGAGAGTAGCCCAACAAGCCCCGCTCTGAGCCCCCAGAGCTGGGGATAGATATCCATGCCCCGCCACGGCATGGTGATTCAGCCAGCCCCCCCTTTCCCAATCTTTCCCGCCATGAGTCACGATTTCTCCTGAGCCATCAAGTTGCGAAAGGGATGATCCTGATGTACTGGCCTATTCCCCAGCACAACCTCCCTCTGGGAGACAAAGTGGGGGGTGTTGGGGGAGGAGGCTTGTGCCTGTCCCCTGCTGTCCAGGGCCAAGGAGTGCCCCAAAACACCCTTTTCTTATATAGCCACAATGGATAACAGGGATTTCTCCTCCCCTCTCACCTGTCCACATCCATACTTGCTCTAATTTACCCCTTTTTAAGCTCTGACGATGATTTTCCCCCTTGAAAGAGAAAAGCAGGGTTGGGTAGCGGGTGGCGGGGGGAAGCCAACACGCACGCTAGGAATGCAAGGTCAGGTTTTTCAGGTACAGCTTCAACTGCTTGGCAAACCCCTTATCCTCTTCCCCCCCCCTCCTCCCTGTCACCCCCCTTCTGATTTGAGCAATGAAAAACAACTTCCTGTCAATAAACACGAACAAAAGCTTGGACGCATCTTCAAAGTGATGAGTGATGTTGAAAATATGTTTCAGAGCACTTTGAATGTTCCTGTAAACTGAAGGGAAATGATTGTTCATGGCGCTTTGGCGTTCAAGGAGTTTATAAATAACCACCACAGGTCTGCATGAGTTAGTTTTGCCCCGAGAAAAAAAATGCAATGGAACGTGGAGGGAGAGGAAGAAGAGAGGAGAAAGGCCTATGAGGGGAAATGAATAAAAATCAGGTCCAAAACCTGTCATGAATTTTAAAAGTTTAAAATTAGTGGGTGAATGCAGCATCCCCCCTCCCTGTGCCCGGTATGAGCTGGGTCTGCCTTTGGGAGAGTGTCTTCTCCCAGCGCCTGGCCAAGAGGCTTGTGGAGCAGGGCATGGATGCTAATGCTGGCCCTCTGCACTGCCACTGCTGCATGGGACATGGAAGAAGGAAGAAAGCATACGGTTCCCATTGGTTTCCAAAAGTGAAAACATGTGCTGGAATCCCAGCCAGACGTGCTCCTTGTTATTTTAATGAGAAATTCCATAATTAGTGGCAAAAAATAAAAAGAAGCTACGCTGCAAGTGAAAGAAAACCCTTCTCTCTCCTCTCCAGCACATGATAGATGCATCAAAGAGATGTGGTGTTTTTACAAACATACATTACTTGACAGGCTATGATGTTCCTTAATCTGTTTGCTTGAGGGAATTAAAAAGAAACATAAAAAAAAAGCGCAACCAAATAAAAATGACAGATTTTTTTACTTAAACAGTCCTTGTCTTAAATGGGCAATGCGCTCCCCACCTGTAATTCATTTGTCAGCAGTTAAACAT
Organism: Larus michahellis; assembly: GCF_964199755.1. Classification (NCBI taxonomy): domain Eukaryota; kingdom Metazoa; phylum Chordata; class Aves; order Charadriiformes; family Laridae; genus Larus; species Larus michahellis. The sequence continues at coordinate 37,473,931 of NC_133902.1, forward strand.
CATTACAACATTAACAGCCAATCTGAATGCAGAAGAGCTGGGCTTTGTACAGCTATAAACTACAGGACATCAAACTGTACTTTATGGAGTAGGGGCCAGTCAGAAGTGACCCCTTCTAAACTTTTACAATTCTCTGCATTCTTCTGATTATAGTAAAGATTTATTTGAACTTTGATATATATATGTATTTTTTTTTAAAAAAAAAAGGATTTTATTAAAAACATTTCATCCTGGTTCTTTAGTGAAAGAGGAGAGAGAAGAAATACTGCAAGATGTCTTAAGCTGGTAGATTTTATTCATCTTGCAAAGTGGCCATGGATGGATTTGCTTGGATTCGTGTTCAGAAATAAACACGTAGTATTGCATTACATCCCGTTTACACACTTTGTTCTCCAAACATGTTTGACATCTAATTGCACAACTCCTTGGCTAGCTGGTATAACATGGAAAAAGTCCTTGTAAGGGATTTGCTGAAAGCCAGCTTTTTGGAGGAGAAAAGGTGCTTCGGTGGCTGAGTGCTGACGGATGCCGTCTCTCACCTACTCTCTGTTTGCCATTTCCCTAGAGCATCCCTTGGCGCTGTTGGGGAAAGCGTTTAGCAATTCATGTCTTCTGCTTGCAGAAAAATCCTCTGAAAATCTAATTTATTGTTTCTCAGTGTTTCGGCTTGCTGCAAAGAACACGGGGCTATTAATTGTGAGCCGTTTTCCAGGCAGTGTCAGAGCAAGCATGGGAAAGATATTAAGGTGGTGCTGCAAGCCAAGCCATGCAGGCAGGAAAGAGGAAAACACCTTAGGTTTTCCTCCTCTTTTCCAGGACCTTCATGTGTTGCTGTCATGCCCGGCTCAGTGCAGACGGCTGCATTTCAGCACTCGGCCACGGACCCGTGTAACAGAGGAAATGGCTCGATGCAGCGCAAGTCCTGCTTCACCTGCTAGGCAGCAATACTCCCCAAAGATGGTGGTGTTTTCTAGCAATAAAAAAATGGGATTTTACACACTCACACACACATACACACCTGTAATGTATGTATACACAGACAGTATTTTTTGCAGAAACATAAGTACAAGAAAAGAGATGGGATGGGGGGGTCTGTGTTTGATGGAATCCCATTTTAGGTGTGGCATGGTCTCAGACTCATGATGTCCAAGGATGGACATCGTGCTGTTGTCTGCAGTGGATTTTGGGAAGCATCCTCTGAGCAGGGAGCTTGACTCAGGGACAGATACAAGAGGCACCTGATCCATAATTCCTGGGAAGCCCCCAGATCAGAGCAATGGGCTTTTCAGAGATTGCGCGCAGTGGAGAAGTGCTGTTGAGAAAGGTTTTTCCAAGGAAACTTGCCACTTCCACAGATTTGACGTATCCCATGGGGAAGAAATGTGATTGTGCTGAAAACCTGCGGTTTTCTTCTTTTTATATATTGTTTTCTTTCTGTTTTATTTTGAAGGGTGGTGGGAGATGAACCTGAAATGAAACACTTCATTTTAGTCAGTTTGACCTGATTGGGGAGTATTTCATTCTTTTGATTGGATTGGTTTCAAATCAATTCAGAATACGCTTCAACTTCCCTCAGGGAAAGTGTAGCTCCGGTTCTTTTTCTTTATTATGGTTGTGCTCTCAGGAGGACCTCGATGCCCAGGAGACAAAGAGCGACTTTTGTGCTGGCTGAGTCCATGGGAATAGCGTTAATCTACGGGTACGACTGCATGGGCCACAGAAGCGCATCCATCAATTGTAAGATGTAAAATGGCCCAGCTAGCCCATATTTCCTCTCAAGCTGGTTATAGGGGCTCCATGAAGGAGTATGGTAAAAAGAGAAACTATATTGAGATCCTTCTCCTGAGCCTTTCTCTGCTACCAGTCACCAGCAAGGTAGAGGTCATGTGCTGTCTTTGTAAGATAAGGCAGACAGGGAAATTAGGTTTCGTAATATAATGACTTGAAAGTAAGCATTTTGCGGGTATTTCAGCTCCTGTTCTGATCTTCAGCATTTCAAGCCACCTACACATTGTGTCAGTTATGACATTTCTATATAATATAATAATTTTTTTTCTGGACAATAGTCCTGGAGCCTTTTTTGGAATTTCAACCTTTTGTGTCTTTTCAAAGCACAGAGCAAAACGCTGAAATGCCAGACACTCCCAAGAGACAGAAGCTCGGAGTACTCTTTCCCTTCGGTTAACTTCTGGGCATGACACTTCATGGCCAAGATAGGGAAGACAAAGAAAATCTGGAATGAGCCAATAATTGCTGATGTTTTGGTGCCAAGGAGCTCAGTTGTCACTACTTTGAATTGCTGCTCTTTCTTCTGTTTATTGGGCAGCTCACTCCACATTTCTTCAGTTGCTTTCTTTAAAATGGTTCTGTTTTCCTCAGTAAAATTTAAAGCACAGATCAAATGGAGCAGGTTTTCTGTCTTCTGTTCACATTTCTCTGAAAAGAACTGATGTGTTTTGAAGTGGAAAAGTGTTGGCCTAAAAATGCTGAAACTCAACCTATGTTCAAAAGCCCTGTTCTCCTGTTTTTTTGCAGCCCAAACAACTGAGAGGATGCTACAAATGGCGCTGGCTAAAGCAAAACACATTATGTTCTAGCAAAATAAAATAACAAAAGAGGGAGTCATGAGGTTTCATTGCGAGTGAATAGGGCAGATCGGGGAACTTCATCCCGTTTTGTCCAGGATCCCAGGTCACTTACGCAGCTTCTGCAAGGTGCAGTACTATTACGCAGTGGAAAGGATGGTTTTTCTACTCAAGGATCTATGGCATGCTTTCTGTGTACATTTTACAAAGTTTCTGTATTCCCAGCAGTTGCTTTAAAGAGGTAACTCAAGACACAAAGCTCTCCTGAATGTTTTACTCAATGAATTTGCTAGAAGAAATGACAGCGCATGTTCCTGGTCTGCCTTCTGCCCCATCTCAGAGCAGGCATTGCAGGTAAGATATCTCCTGTAGATGTACATGGACTTTGCAATAAAACCTAGAAAAGGCACAGCACACCTGGTTTCAGCATTTGCTCAGAACCTCACTGCTGAACCTTGGCAAATCTTTCTGCAAACCTGGTCCAAGTGTAGAGTAACCTCTGCGAGGAAAGATTTATTGCTTTGGATCGAAACCAGGCAGCATTTCGTCGTTTTGGAGCCCCTGATCTGCCTGCACTCTAGGCTGGGTTTGCTGTGGAGTTTCGGTGTTGTAGACCCACAGGATCGTGCAGGCTGGAAAGGACCTCCAGATGTCGTCTGCTCTAGCTTCCCCACCCAAAGTCTCGGGTACAATTTCTCTAGAGGCACAGGGTTTCTCCTCAGGCTAGAGTTCCCCTCCTTCCTTCTGAGACTCCGTTTTTTGACAGACTTTTTTCTTTCCTCTCTTTTTTAATGTTCTTACCAGTCTCACAACAAATAAGTTCTAAAATCCTGAGGTTTTTGAATGTTTATTGTAAGCTGGATTGAAGCCTTGATGACTATGATGCATATAAAAGACCAGAGGAAAAAAGGAATAACAAGTTTCGTTGCCATAACAAAGGATGATCCAATACCTTGAGATCTAAAAATACTTTCTCCATATTAACCTCTCCATGGTATCTGCTCAAGGATCACTGCTATTATTTTTTTAAGCATCATAAAGAGGAAGGAGGGAAGAATTAATTCATGCTACAGAGAGTAGAGTTTTGCCCCAAAGGCCAGCTGGAGCAATGGGGATCTACCACACTAGGCAGGTAGAGAAGGTGGGCTGAGGAGTGGAAGGATGGGTTAAATATCTGGGCTGAGATCTGGAAAAGCTCAGCTCTGTGTTTGGCTTTGCCCCACGCTCCTCACGTGACATTGGACTGATCCTTTCTGCTTCTGATTCCTTCTGGTGTCTCTCTCTCCTAAGTGTTTAGCAGAAGGCCGAAGGTGTCTCTATGCATAGGACTATTCCCAAAATACTCTTCCAAAGTGTAGTCTTACTCCAGTCTTGCTAGTCTCGGAAACAAAAACCCAAGGAAACACTTTTGAAGACCTCTGACCCACAGCCTGTCTGGCCTCGTGCTCTCTGCAATGCTTGCCAGCCTTTCTCAGTAGCTGGGAAATAGTTGGGGTTTCCTCCTTCTCTGAAATTTTTCAATAAAACCAAGGACAGACTCCAAGCTGTCATGCTGTGTCCCTACTCCGGTTGACTTCCTTTATTTTTTCCTTCTGACAAAACACACAATGTTGGGAAGGAACGGGACACCTAGATGGATGAAAGTTTCAATTTTGGATAATGGCTGGCTACACCTGAACCTCTCCAGAGGTGCGCTGACTGAGAGTTTGCTACCCCAGAGCCCCCAGAAGAAATAGCATGGAGTGGCTGCCAAGGCATGGACAGCTTCAACTCCTTCCCTGGATAGAAGGACTGATAGCTGCCCTCTCCTAGTGATGTCCGCAGGCTACAGAGCTCTTGAGAAGCTGCTTTGCGAGAAGTCACAGCTCCATCCCACTGCTTTAACATACATACACAGGGCTCAGGAGTTTCTTGTGTTTCAATGAGCAAGCCTCCCTTTCTCCCTCTCTTATGAATAAATTGATTAGATAGTTTTCTGCTTCATTTTCTTCCAATTTATGAATCTCTCTGTTGTTTTCTTTCCTTTTTTTTTTCTCTGTAAACACACAGAGCAATTGGCAGCAGTGCTACTGGTGTAATGTCAACAGCAGCGTACTCTTGAAACCCCATCCCAGCTTGCCAAGATGCCCAGGTGAACCTAAGGGCACATGAAATGCACACTTTTGACCACTGAACTAGCAAAGAGGTGGGCAGCTGGGTCACCAAGAGGTAACCGGAGCTCCTCCTTCCATACCAGAGCACATAGAGCAGGGCTGGGATCTTTTCCCATTTATTTTAAATATACCTGCTAAAGATCTCATCGATTCCCATTTCTGAAGTTCTTACCATAGCACAGCCAACCCCAAACCTCCAGATAGTACAGTTTATTTGGAGAACAGAAGGGCCCCTGGATTTGCAACTGCTATAAACTCACGTGAGATTTTTTTTATTTACAATAAGTGGGAAAGTCTCATTAATTTTGCCTGCCAGTTTCTGAGCTTTTGGGGTATCCCAGCATCTGCCTCTGTGAAGATTAGAAACTCTGTTTCTGTGAAGACCGGGATTCTTTCCCAGCAATAAAAGAGAGGTCATTTTTAGTGGAGCACTTAACTTACCAAGGTCACGAGAAAATGGAGATAAACGGGAAATATTGGTTAAACAGTTGTTATGGGAAGCCACTTGAAGGTGAATCCTACCTGCTCTTATTTCATAGGTCTGCATTAGCTTTAAGTGCTCTGGAGCTAGTGTCCATGCCTGTGGAGCTGGTGGGGATTACCTTGTCCATGAACTTTCCCACTCTAAGCAATGACCATCGAAAAGGTCAAAGAATCACCAACCTCCACTGTGGTTCTATCCCCTTCCCCTCCCTGCCAAACCTCTCCAATCTGCTTCCAAGAGACACTGTGCTTAGATGATAGTTACTAAATAGATTTATGGAAGAGAAGAGCACTCCAAACACCCTATGTTATTGCTCTTTCTGCTCATCCATCATGTTTTGTGTAGCATTTTAAACAGAAGTAGGCCTATTACAGCCAAAATTTCTGCTTTTGCCTTAAAATGAAAGCTCTGACTTCACTGTTTTGCATTAAACTGCATATTGATTTCTTGCTCTGCTCAGGTAAAGGGAGATGATAAAATTTCAAATGGCAGAGTATGGGTTGGAGATCAAATAGGGAAACTCCTCATTCCATTCACTTAGGCAGGACCTTGAAAGCTGTTCCTGGAATACTCTGCAGTTCTGTCAGCTCCCAACAGTAGATACTTGGGCATGTGTAAGCAATCATGGTTATACCTTAAAAAGCCAGAAGGTCACCCGAGAGGTGCAAGAAGGCTGAAGTCTGGCCACAACTGCTGAGACTGGGAAATCCATGTCCCCTCTTCCATTGGCAGTTGGCAGGACCTGTGCCACAGAGTCTCGCATCTGCTCCAGCAGGAAGAGCCGCTCAGGTAGGACTGCAGGCAGTTGGCAGATGTTAGAGGCACATCCACAACATCCCGGGCTTTGGATCTGAGGTAAGAGTTTGCTAAAAACTGCAAGGTCTGCCAGGAAACAGCTGCCTTCACCCTTTCTCTTTTTATTAAGTTCTTTTCCTAGGCATCTCCTCTTGACAGCTGTAATGATGGGAATCTGCCTTTGGACCACTGTTATGCATTTCTTCTTCTACACTATCTCAGCATAGATGGGAATTGGGCTGCTTTGAGCTTCCTTTGCTGAAAATGAAGCCAATGTCATCAGGTAACATTGTCCTGTAGCATAGTCAGGTTGAATTTCCCAGTTTGGAAACAACAGGGAACACCTAAACCGAGCAATGGAGCACAGTTTGCATGGCCTTGAGCTGACTGGTCCAGGAAGGAAATGCTGGGCTGGAATGTAACCCAGGGAAGCAGAGGGTTGTCTGGTTTGAGTATTCAAAAACTACTACATCACTTCCCAGGTGGTTTGACTCTGTGTTGGCTGTGGCTTTTCTTGTTGAAGAGTTATATTGCGTGGAACCACCTCCTCATCCCTCCAGCAATGATGTAGACATGTCTTGAAGACAGTTTGGCTGACACATCTTCCCTCCCCCTTGCTGGGAACACCACAGGTCTGTTGCAAAGCAAGTTGGTCAGCGGAAATCTCTACCACCACAACATACACTCCAGATAGACAAACCACGTCTATGTCTATCCACAGCTCTTTCCAGAACTCCTGGATTCCGTTTTTTAAAAAAAAAAAAAAAACAGTTTGGATTTTTCAGTGACACCAGAAAACCCTCAATATGCCAGTGAGGGGAAGTGAGTCCTCCAGGACCAGCGTGGTCCCTGGATTCCCCTCTCCCCAAATGTCATCTGGTACATGGACACGAAGAGAGCTCTGTGGTAGAAGTGATGACCACATTGCAACAGGCGTCTCCCGCTTATCTTCAAAGCCAAGTTTTGGTCCGATGTATCCAACGCTGTGGCATGGAATAATGTCTGCTTGGGAAAACTGGGCAATTGTTGGCTGAAGAAAAGAAAAATATCTTTCAGATATTTTATAATCCAAAAAACATGGTTCTCAAATGAGCTTTTTCCAAGCACATTAGTGCTACAGCCATTAATAATCATAGAACTTAAAGAAAAAAAAAATCAGCTGGAAAAGAGTTGAAAGGGAAACCTATTAAAATTAAAAAAACCCAACCAATTTCCCAAAAATAGATACAGTTTCATTTCCAATTTTTTGTTGTTTTTTGAGTTATTTTTTGCTGTAACTAAAACTTTCAGTGACCTAATAGTCCTTTTAAAAGACAGCTGCACAGAATAAAAACAGGCCATTTTGTTCCCCTTGCATTGTTCCTAACAGCGGGACCCATTCTTCCTTCTCCTGATTGAATGCTTCCCAGAGTGTCTAGACATGTCGCCACCGCCACTGAGGAGCCGAGAGATACCAGGGCTCATCCGAGGAGCTGTAAAGGCCAGTTATCTGTCCTTCTCCCCCTCCAGAGCCTGAGACTTGGGTGAAATTCCAGCTTACGAGCAATGAGATTCCTAAAAATAAGCTTCTGTGTTGTTAATTTTTAGGTTGTGCTGGGGTCATATTTTCCAGCCCTTCTCTTTCAGCAGCATGAAGCTGAGGTTTCTGCAGAAGAATATGGTTTTCTGAGCAGGGCTTTAGATGGCAGCACCAATTTCTCCATGCCTGGTGACCACATAGCAGAGGTCGCAGGGCAAACTGGCTCGTACCTCCCCAGCTGCTCACCTCCCCTCCAGCTTGTGATAGCTACCCCAGCCTGGGATAGCTTTGTCTGCCTTCCAGGGAGGCTCCGGGTGTGTTTACCTGGCACGATGCTACAGATGTTTCCAACATTTACCTTGTGCGAGATGTTTCACTCCAGCTTCTGCTATTTTGTCCTACTCCCAATCCCACCTCACAGCACTCAGTAGCAGCCATTCGTTGGTGAGAGACATGGCGTGGCAATTCTCAGCCTCAGGCTGTCTCCTGTCAGGACAAACTGATGGTCCAGTTCCCCCACTTCACGCCAAGTGAGTGTTAGCACATCCATCCCACAGCTCATAGCTCATCTCCAGTCACGCCCTTGGATCCCAACGAACCTGTGTGCTAGGGGCAGGAACCGTCTTGCCAACAATTCAGAGAGCACTTGAGACAATAGGAGTGCTACCCGAAAAATAAATAGCAGTGCTAATAATAGCCCTTATCCTTGCATCCCCCTGCAAGCCACTCTAATTCACTAGGACTTGGCCAGAGCGTGTAATCAGTCAGTCAGTTACAATCTATTTCAGTGCTGTGCAGAGGGATCTGGCTGGGTTTCCTGGGCTTGGGTTGCTAACATGACTCATTCACAGCTGATCGTTTAGTGGCTTCAGCCAGGTGCTTCTGGGACTCGGTGTCCTCAGCCCTGCTGCTTTACATAATGAATTGATGCTTCAGGGCCAGGAGGCAGAAATGAAAGGGTGGTGAGGAGCACACCCAGCAGGGCTCTCCTCTGCTGAGAAATAAGCCTCAGTGAGGGCTTGAGAGAGTATTCTGGAGGTAAGGATAGGAAAGAAGGGGGTGAAAGTCTCCAAGCCGCGTTTCCTTGGGGCTGAGGGAAAGATGGAGTCACCTTGGGGAGCTTTCTTGTGGACCCATTTCTGCAAGAGCCAGAGGAAGGATGAGGTGGAGAAACGACATCCATGGCAGGGTTCAGATGATGAGGTTGGCTGTAGCTGAGTTGCAGGGCGCAGTATGGGAAGGCACGGCCAGGTCTCAGCCCTGCTCCCTTCCCTGGGCAGCATGGGACCGTGATCTGGCAATGAACAATTGATTGCAAGTAGTGCCTTTGCTTGTGTGAAAGGGAAATAGCATACAGAGGCTGGGCCTGCTTACGTAAACCAGTTTCTTGGTCAAAAATAGAGCTGGAAGATGGCCAAACCCTTGGAGGGATGGAGCTGAGCATCAGCCCTGTCAGCGTGGACCACTCAGCGTGGTGGCCCGTGCAGGCTTATGGTGGGGAGAGGGTGGCCAAAGCCCTAGAGGTGAGCCCTGACAGTGTGAGATACATCCAGGAGCAAGGCCCCGCACCAATGTCCGTGAGGCACGTGCACACACACATTTCTCCTGCCAGAGGCAGCATTAACATCTGTGGGCCCGTCTCCAGCACAGAGATGCTGCAAGTGCTGGCTCCTGCTGAGCTGTGGTCATCTGGGCTTGGAAGAGCGGACCTACGAGCAAGGAAAAGGGGGGAAAAAACACAGAGGGACTGATCGTGCGTGAGAGGTGTGAGTGGCTCCAGTTCATGGCTCCAGCCCAGGATCCTCCATTCTGGGGAGGCGTGGGGGTGAGGAGGGGTATTCTCCTTCCCGTCCAAGCACTCTGCACACCACAATGGGATCCCAGCCCCGTCGATGTCTGAGTGAGCTGCACTTTCCAATGCAGCCTGGAGCAGAGGAGCAGAGGGCTTTGAAATGTGGTCCAGCAGGGACTTCAGCCCCACGCCAGGCTCCAGCAGCATCGCAAAGCCAGGTACTCAAGCAAGTTTTCCAAGCCCCGTGGTAATCCCCACCTCACGGAGGGCCATATGGCTCTTTTACATATCAGCAGTTTTTTCCAAGAGTTTCACTCTTGGCCATGGGAGACCAAGTCCTGGGCAGTTCTTTCAACTGTAGCTATCCCATCAGTGTGGGGGCAGAGAGGCACCACCGCTCCCATTGCACAGAGGATGGAAAATGGGGAAGCCTTCCCTGGCACCTCTCCAAACTCAGCTCCTCTCGTTTTTTGCACACAAAATAAATGCTGCAGGTTGCAAATGGCAGCTGAGCAAGAAGGGGAGGGGAAGGGAGGACAAGCACCATCCAAAAAACTGGTGCTCATGCTCTGTAAAAGGCGAAGGTGAAGAGAAGCTGAAGGTGAACTGAGATCGCAGTGCAGCGCTCTGGGCAGGGAGAGAAAGGAAATGTGGTCCTAATTACTTGATAACTATCCCACATTTCACAAGTCATTTTAATGGCCCAAATGGATTGCTTTCAAGCTCAGAGCTAATGCTGGAGTGATAGGGATAGAGTTCTCTCACAGAGGGACATATGGTGCCAGAAAGCCCACTCTGAGAAGAATATTATTATCTAAAATGACATTAATACATCCTGTTATTCCCTCACGCCATATCATATGCAGGGAAGGGACCGCGCTGTTAAAATGTCAACATTCAGGCAGCATCTCGGCACAGAGCAAGCACAGTAGCTGATGCCGAGTGGTCGGTCCGGCAGCCCTCATGGCTGCTGTTGAAGCAATCCCCATTGCCCTGGGCAAATCCTGACTCTTCGCGGGCAGTACTGACGAGTTGCATGCTCCATTGACGGGAATAACCCAGAGCCATCTGCCTGCAATGCACTTCCAGGTGAACTGGAGCAGGGATGGATGGTACTGGACGTTGGTTGAGCCACCAGCTAGAGGTTTGGTCCAGGGTTTCTCCCCTCCACTGTAACGCATTTGTACCCAGCTACGCTGCTTCACAGGTGATGGCAGCACTGGGAGACTATTGCTGTGTTGCCGTAGCTTCTGGACTCCTTACAATAATTGGAAACAAGCTATGGAAAGCTCAATAAACGGCGGCTGCTGAAGCTCACTGAGTGCCTTTAAAAACCGTAATATTTTTCCTTCCCCTTTCCCTTACGTTTTATTGGATTTTAAGCGTGGAGGTGAGAAACAGAGTAGATGTTCTCCCAACTTTCCCCACCTAATGAGTGTCTCTGCTCTGATCTTGTGGCTTAGCTGCTAAGGAAATAAATCAGAAAAGGAAAAGGAAACACCAGCTTTGGGTTTTCTTCTACTGATTACGGAAAAAAACCAAAAAATCCTCCTTGTTTATTATGCACAGTGCTGGTGTATGGGAAAGCGATTAAAGGTGTGATGATCTTTATTGCTCAGATACCTGGCCTGCTCTGCAGAAAAACTTGAGTTTTTTCAAGCAGGACCCCTAAGTGTTTTCCCCTCCCATTGCCTTAGTTTCTCATGAGCAAATTCATCCCTGGTGTTACTCTGCTGACAGCGGCAGGGTTGCAACAGAGAAGGATTTGGCCTCTAGAAGGCTCCGGGCCAGATGTTGCTCCTTCAATGCAATAACTGGAAGAACAAGCCTCATTACCAGTCGGAAGATTGTTCAATGAAGTTGATGGCTTTGTTGTCTTCTCTAATGTGAGTACCTAACATACCGTCGGTGCGGATGACCTCATATCCCCCCTCCACACTCCCCCCTTCTGCTTTTCTAATATATCTCCTCAGCCTGTGTTGGCTTCTATCTCCTGGTGTCGTTTGTGCTAGAGTCAAGCAGCAGTATGAAGGTAGATGACCTCATGGATGTCAGGAGCGAGCTTTGCTAACACACTTGCCTTGGTAGTGCATGTGCTGAATCCATTTCCTTTCCCAAGCAGTAGACTTGCATGCATGAGTTTTAAAGGTTTGTGCTTTGTTTTCAAGCCTAAAAGCTGATGTGGAAGAAGCTGCGCCGATTACTTTTTCTTTACTTCATTTTCCCTGCTCATAAATGGGAGCTGATATTTTCAGTCCCAACCTGCCTGAACACAGAGAACATTACACCAGTACACGTGTCGCCGCTATGAACGCGCAGCATCGCTGCTCCATGCTGTGCCTTGGCTGTGGCGTTTCCAACCGCTGCTCACAGTAATGACTATCAGTGATAAATTTGAAACGCGTTGGGATCCAGTTAACAGGGAGTTTGCCTGGGCCCTGCTGAGGGAGTTTGTTGTTTCAGTTGGGTCTCTTCATCAGCTCCTGAGATCTGATTGTCAACACCCAGCAGAAGGATGGAGGTAGCTCTTGGCTAGAGAATAATGTCTTAATTTGAGAGTGGAAATTGCTGCTCACAGCATTACCCTGGGCTATATGGTCTTCTCAGGGACACCGGTAATGCAGTTTACACTAAACGACAGTCCATCCTGCTCTGTGTCATCTCAGTTATGCACTACAGCTGTGCCGAAGTGGTAGCCCTGTCCCCCAAACCCACCACAGCAGCTTTTCCACCCGGGACAGAAACGCATACTGCAACTAATGAGAGAGAAAAACACCCACGTATCCAAAACATCTCCGTTCAGCCCTCTCACATTTCCCAGGGAGCTCCAGTCCCAGGGTGGAGATGAGATGTGTCTCTCGTGATCTGACTAGCCTTCCAGAGCTTCAAGCCAAGTCTCTCTCTCTTGCTCATGAGTTTCATCAAGGAATCATAAGAATGAAATAAAAAGCTCAGAAAGCTCTCATGGTGGCCAAATATGGACTCCCAAGTTGAGGGCTATAAAATTGTGTATTACTTGCCAGATGTACTGTCAAAATGCATGATAATGTTGAATCAAATTTCTTTCTGGACTCTGCATAGGAGAGGGATCGCTTCTGGGGAGAAATATTAGTTCAAGGACATCCAAATGAAACCAAATGGATTCTTGAAAAGTTTGGAGCCAAAGTCCCATGGACAAGTTTGAATTGGATTTCTCTGCACAAAATTAGGTTCAATTTTGAAAATCTACTCTCAAATTCCAGACCAAGAGAAGGAAAGCTCTGGGATTCATTTGCCATAGACTTCTTGCAGAACTACCGAGCAACTTGACATGCAGCAAACCAGATGTTTCCTGCAGAACTCGTGCATGTGCAGAGTATGCAAGCCAAATTGAATTGAGATGTTCTCCAAAAGTCCAGCCACGATGGAAAAGGTACCACAAGATGCAACTTAACAGGGTGTTCAGGCTGATAAAGGCAAACAGTGTACAGCTGCGTGCTTTATTCTTAACCATCCAGGGTGGCTCTTCGCTGAGAGTTCATAAATGCCGATCTGTGAAAAAGTTTAAAGATTAACTTCAGATTCATGCTGTTATGGGAGGCAGTGATAGAAATGATTACTGGCTCTCGGAGAATATGGGCCAGGAACCAGCCTTCCTACCTGTTCTGTGAGAAATACTGATATTTTTGAGAACAAGGAAGTAAACAAAGAAAAAAAAATCATTTTGGTGTGGAATCAAAGTCAAATTGAATCAGAATTGGACCAAAAACACCAGCTGAAATCTGCAGGGGAAAAAAAAATCTGTTTCAGATGAATTATGATGCTGCATTTAATTTTATTTTTTTTAACATCCTCCATCTCCATTAAAAATACAATTATCTCACATTCTAAAGAAACCTGGCAAAATCCTTTTTAAAACTAAAAATGGAACAGCTCAGCAATGTGGAAACATTAAGTGACAGGTATCCAGAACCTCATTTTGAAAACCTTTTATGGAAAACAGTTTCATTTCCAGCAAATCAGTTAAGAACAAGCAAACAGTGCTTCCTGGAGAAAAACAAAACAAAACAAACAACATTTCTTCAATGCTCAATACGTAACTTGTTTTCCTGCTAATCCTACGTGAACCCACTTCTCTGTCAGCTGTTTGTTGGCCTCCAATGGGCAATGATCTTGTAGGTGTTTGAGAGGGTGTCCTGCCTTGCAGTGCTCACATCCATTCCCACAGACAACTTGCAGCACTACATGCCTAAGTCAAACATGTCCAGGAATTTTGGCATCCAGTTCCAGAGCTGCATTGCTATGATTGCTCCTTTGATCTTGTCCAGAGCAGTGCGATGGCTCTGCCACCCGTTTCCAGTCCTGACTTCTGGTGGAAAGCAGCGGACTGGGACTGTTTAACCCCTTTTTGAGACCAGTTCTCCACTGTAAAATTCTGTCTGCTGTGTTTCTCATCATAGTTCCTTTTTTTTGCAGTTTATCTAATTTACCTAATTTAGGTGCATTTCCCACCAAAGTGCCTGAGGAGCCGTTGGCAGGTAGAGCGACTGTTTAGAAGCATTAAGCAAATGCATCCTTGGTCTCTCTGCCATCTCCCTGGTTGGCCGCAAGGGCCAGGTTCAGCCCATGGCTAGTGGCAGCGATGTCAGAGCAGGGCAGCTCACAGGGCAGGCTGACAGCAGCCACCAACATAACCATATGCTCAGAGCTTGGTGGTTTAAATTTTTGATAGCAATCTCTCTCTCGCTCTCAATCTCAATCTCTCTCTTTTCACCCCCTTCAATAAAAATGATTCTGGAAACACGAACCAATTATTCCCAGATTTCAAATGCTGGCACCACTCCTTGTGCAGCTGCGAGCACCGCATTTAACCTCTTCGGTATTTCAGTGTAAGTGCCTGCAGTCAGGGAATTAATGCTTCTTGCGTTTCACGTTTCAGCTGCATGCCCACCCCAAGCTCGGGAACCACAGTGTTCTCATCTCCGAGAGCATCCCACTCTGAGCCTGTGCCTGGCTCATCTCTCTGCAATGGGCTGAACCGAAACTCCATGGCACAATACACTGAAGACTTCAGAAAAGTTCAGTACTGTACCCAAACCTTTCAACTTTTTTTTCCCCCCCTCTTATTTCAAGCTAGTGGAATTGAGTGGGAAATGGTTTCGTAGACCTTCAGAGTGAAAAATGTTTCCTGAGGGTGAAAAAATGTGGTTGCTCCACTTGACGATCAAAGTTTCACATTTTCATGACGACCGCAAAGAAAAATAAGCAGTCCAAAAAGCTGAGCTGTCAGGACACCCACGGGGGACCTGAGACCTGAACCTCTGCCACCTTCCAGGCAGGAATCTCAGCCAGGATCCACCTGATCTGGTAGGTCCTTGAAAGGCCAAGGGATCCCCTGGGAGGGTGCTTTTGGTGCTGGCTTGAATTTGTGTGACTCATATCAAAGCGAGGTGCTGGAGGCTCAAGGTGGAAGATGTCCCACATACTCCTTCCCCACTCATATGCAGGTTTCCAGACCCAGGCACCATGGGGAACCACGGGTTGTGGGTTTTCTTTTTCTTTTTGGCTAATAAATAATCGCCTTCTCTGGCATTCAAATCTCCAGCTTGGCAGGCAAAGGCAAAAATGCAATCTTTTTGGCAGGAGGTGGAAATCAGCAGTGCACTACCTGAAAATAAAGTGCTGATGTTTTAGGAAGAGCAGTTCATCATCAGAGACAGGTCACAGGAGGAGCTGGTCAAGCCCCTGTTTTCCTGAGCTCCCTCGCTGCCATGCAATGATGTGCGACGGCTCAGCCAGCCGGCTTCGGGCAAGCCAAGATGTCTCAACAGCTCATTGCAGGGGCTGGTGGAGAGAAAAGAGCACATCCTGGAAGAGCATGGCTCCAGCAGAGCCATGACTGGTGTGGGATTTTGGCTAAGTCGCTCATACTTCTGGTTGGAGAAGCTGCACTGCATGGCAGGAGACTTCGCAACCCCATTAGATGCCTACCTGCTCCAGCTGGTGTAGAGCCGGGGGACGGATTGTCCTCTCTTGCCTGCCTCTTGTACGCTAGGTGAGCATCCCCTTCTGGCCTCAAAACCTACAATTTGGAAAGGAGAGGCAAATTCTCTTACCCATCGTTTGCCTGGCTGCCTTTCAGTAAACTGGTTTAAGCATGGACATGGTTTTCTAGCAGCAAGCTAGTGTGAAGCAGGACAGAGCTGTGGAGGCTCTAAGATCAGCTGTGGGGAATGGAGGAAGATGGGTGAGAGGAGGTAGGCAGGGACATGAAGTGGACTGAGAAGACAAATTTAGACAGGTTTGAGCTGGTTGTATTATACGCCTCAGTGGCTTACAAATTGATTGATTTAATATTTGTCGGAGGCAGTAAGCACGCAAAGGCCAGCTCTGCAGGGCTTGGCTGTGCCAGTGCAGCAGCTATGCCCCAAATTTTGCCAGGGACAGGCTTGATACCCTCCAGCTGCAAGTGAGATGGGAATGAAGTACGCATGGGGGATATGGCATGCACTTAATGCATTGCTGACCCCTTGGCATCTGCTCACCCCCCATGCCGGCGCCTGACAGCGAGCTGTGCGTGAGGCTGAACTACAGCCCCCAGAAGCCTGCACAAGGTTGTCATGTCAGAACAAACAGCACTCACCCAAATATATGAAGTGCTAATGACCCTTGTGGCTTTACTTGAGGGAACAATGTTGTCTCAGCAGTAAATCGGCTTCCTCTTCATTAAAGCACTCACCTTGGGAATGCCGACTTTGAAAATAATGCCGTCACCTCCTCCAGCTACCTGCCAGGCTCTGAACACCAGAGGGCTTTTTATAAAGGCATTTGATGTCCCAGAGTCCTTTGTTTTTGGAGAGGTCTGAGTGTGAAGCAGACACATAATGGGAGCAAGAGCAAATTTCTCCTTCAGTTACTTCTTTTTTTTATTATTTCTAGATTGGCCCCAGGTTGCCAGGTTGATTGATTAATTGCTGGTGGAATGGAAAAAAAAAAAAAAAAAGAAGGAATAGCCTGCAAATTTGAGAAGACACCAGAGGATTTGGAGAGGGAAGGGAGGAAAGGTGATCCACATTGCAAAGCCAACAAGGGGAATTTGCCCTGAAACTATTTTTTTTTTTTTTAATGGTAGGTGGTGGAGTTGTAATAGTCTGAGGAAAGAACAGGGAAAATCGGATTCACAGCCAAGTCAGCCACAACAAGGAACTAGAGTGATCTATGAGGAAGAACCAAATGAAAACTGAAAGTCTCAGCTGGAAGGAGGGGAAAGAGGGATGTCTAAGGAAAAGATGGGCTGAAAGACTGGGAATTAGAAAAAACAGCAAACGACAAATTATGAGTGACATCTTGGAAAGGATCATGGGAGCTCGCAACCTTGTCTGTGGAAAGAGAAAGGTCAGTGGGTAGCAGCAGGTGTTATGGACCAATGTATGTACATGTGCCTTTGTCATGGTTTAACCCCAGCTGGCAACTAGAACCAAGCAGCCGCTCACTCACCCCTCCCTTTTTCCCCCCAAAGAAGGGGTGGGGGAAGATGGAAAAAAGGAGGGGAAAGGGAGGAAAAATGACCTCATGGGTTGAGATAAAAGCAGTTTAACAGAAACAATAACAGAAAAAGAAAAACAACAATAATAATAACAATAATAACAATGACACGGGTCACTCTCACCACCTGGTGAATTGTCACTGTCCTGAACAGTGATCGCAGATTCCCAACCCCCAGCTAACCCCCATTTATATACTGAGCATGACATCTATGGGATGGAATATTTCATTGGCCATTCAATCTTTCTGTCTATACTTCTATGGGAAGTTGAAAAAAAAAGTCCTTGGACAGTGTAAATATCACTTAGCAACAACTAAAACCAATAGGTATTATTGACATTCCTTTCAGCACTGGCACAGGCTGCCCAGAGAGGTGGTGGAGTCTCCATCTCTGGAGACATTCAAAACCAACCTGGATGCTTTTGTGTCCAACATGCTCTAGGTGACCCTGCTCTGGCAGGGGGTTGGACTAGATGATCTCCAGAGGTCCCTTCCAACCCCTACTATTCTGTGATTCACAGCAATCACTAGAAATAAAATTAACTATTTCCCAGCTGAAACCAGGACAGCCCTCAATGTGGCAGACCCACACTCCCACCCAGCCAACATAGTTAGGAAGCAGCTCTTAGGAGAAAGACCAACAAGGATCCTTCCCCCAAGCCATGGAACATGTTTAATCCTGAGATCTTGAGAACAATGGAAAAATAATGAGGTTGAAGTGACTAAATTTTTCTTAATTAACCTTTCCCTCACTCTCCTGATATTTACAAAAAAAATTGATATGCTAATTTGTCCTTTCTTAGAAACAGCTTCTCCAGATGGAAGTGGACATGCTGTGCAATGATGGTTGGATGACCTGGTGATACAAAAAGAGTCAATCCAAAGGTCAGAGCTGTGTGAGAGGGAGGGTTACCTTCCCCAATGCTCAGCTGGAAGAAATCAATTGATGCTGCCATTGCCAGGAGGTTAGAGAAGATGTTGTATGGCTAACTCTTGATCCAAGGGTGGTCTGGAATGGTGGGGATGAGGAGAGTGCCTTCCTATTGTACCAGCCCATCAGCAGAGGCTGGGCAAGGCTTGGACTTCAAGGCAAAGGTGGTGCCCGACGGCTTTGTGTGCAGAGAAGCTCCATGTGCCAGTGACACCTTTGGTGCACTACCTGATAGAAAACACATCTGAAGTGCCGGAAAGGAAACAGTCAACATATGAGCAGGTCTGGACCTCCAGGCCCTTATTTCAGCATTGTTCAGGCTGGGCACCACCACCCTGGAAGCCCCCTCCAGGTTGGGGAGGCCTTGCACGCTTCCAGCGAAGTGGTCCCTGAAGCAAATGACCCTGGCTATTTCAGTTCTTGCAAAAATGTATGTGCCATGAATACCCCATTGTGAATCCCCGTAAAAGGCGCGGAACGTCTTAAAACCCGAGTCAACAAACACACGCAAGTCTTGATGGAAATGCATCCCAGTCAGACAGGTCTGGATCCCATAACTATAAAGGTGTTTTATTTCCTGGAATTCTGACATCAAAGGATGGATTTTCAAGACAAATAGCTGCTATTTTCATTTCTCTGGAGAAATCATATGATGTGATTGACAATTAAGATCAGAAAAAGATTTGATGGGCAAAAGATCAGGAAATAAATCTCCCCACACCACCAAATCCAGGGCTGTTACTGAAAGCTATTCATCCCTGCTCAGCGCTACGAGGATCACAGGAATTTGGGACCTAATTTAGGGGTATTTTTTTAGTAACACTAACACAGGATTGAGGAAATTGGGCTTAGCTTTACCTGCTACAAAGCTCCATAAGTGCTAGAGTGAAGGAACAGATATTGAGCCAGATTCCCTGAAGATGGCACAGTGGAGACATGGGCTTGCAGCATGCTCTCGGGCATTTTAACTCTTTGGGACCAAGAGCTTCTTCCACACAGTGAGCAAACATCTCCACCTTCCTTCATGCAGATTTTTCAGTGCGTGGAAAAGTCACAATACCCCAAAAAATTGTACTATTTGAGACTGCTTTGGTAAGTGGCAGTGACAAACATGCTGGGGCATGTGGTTGCTAGCTGTGATCTGCTCAGGGATGGTAGGAGAGAGGGAAAGGGGGTGATACTAGTCACAGCCACCCCAAAAAATCAGGAAGGTTAGCAGGCCTACTACATTTCTACTGCTGAGCCTTGACTCCACCCATCTCTGACCATCGGGGAGCTTGGGCTAGATTTGACATTGATTGACCGTTTTATGCGGAAGAAAGAACATTTTATTTCCTGAGACCATTACATTTGTGTGTCACAACTGCATAGTCCAGACTTCTCTGGTAACAGGCAAAGGCATATGGTTTTATTTCTCTGGTAAGCCTAATGGTGTACAGGAGGCAAAGTTATGATTCTGTGTTGGTTTTCCCCCAAGGGAACCCACAGATGGTGCTGAGTCCTGAGGTGTGGTGTAAGCTCAACCCAAAGTTGGGTTTGGGTCCTCTGTCCTACTTCAGTCCTGTTTTTAAGGGCCTTTGAGAAACAACCTCAAAACATGGTCGGAGGGTTAGCAGAAAAGCACTATGATGGAGGAGGTGTGACTGACTGGGGCGTTTCTGCTGCCTGCTCTTATTCAGGCCTTAGCTAGGGAAGGGAAGGTGATCTTTTCAGTCCCATGACCAAGTAGCTGGGGCAGCCACGTTGAAATTCAACCATGCATGGGATCAGAGTGGGGTGCTGAGAAGTCCTTCCTCCCTCCTGCATCAACCCTCCCTCCAAATCGAGCTGTTGGGCTGATGGTGGTGCTCCTGCCAAGAAAAGGGTGCTCTCCTGATGTACCATCACCTACTACTTTTCTCAGAGCTCTTCTGTGACTCTTTGGGGTGTCCAGATCCTATAGTGACATGGGGATGCTAACATTGCTCTACAGCCCAGAAATGCTGTCAATTATATGCTACAGTAACAGGAGTTCTAGAAGTACAAGAGACTTGGCTTCCCTTTCTGTTTACTGTTCACGATCTGGACAGAGTTAGTTAAAACTACTTTCAGGTGGAAGACCCTGCCACCATCAGAACAAGCAGATGACTTTCTTTTTTTACATATTTTTTTTTTCCCAAAACCTGCTCAAAGACAGCATCATTATTTTCCGATTGTTCCAACCTGAATCCAGGAAAGCACCTTAAGCACATGCTTAACTTCTGGTATGTGAGTAATCCTGCTCCTCTTTGGCAAAGCACTTAAGCACATGCTTAATTTTAAATTTGTTCTTGAGCACAGTGAAATGTAAGCTGGTGTTTGAGTGCTCTGCTGGATGGGAGCCAGAGTGCTCAGCACCTTAGAGGGCTCGGCTCCTCAAAGAAAGATGCCATGATTCAAGAAAGCTGTTAACTTGAAGTACTTGCTTAAGTTTCAGGTGTAATATGGTATAAAGTCTTAACCTGTGAAGCCGTAAGTGAGTGATGTGGACAAATGCCAACCAGAATTAGAACTGAAGAAAAGTTCCCGCATTGTTTTCCACCAGCACTTCTCTTTCTCTCTTTTTGCTAGTATTTTTCTTCTTTGGAAACATTAACAGCTTTCTGTGTGAATTTAAAGTAGCCAAACTTCATTCAAAAAACCAAAGCTGGTCAAGATCCTGAAAGTCCCGATTTTTCTACTCTTTCGAAGGACAATGACCTCTTTTGTAACTTCCTTATGAAGTCAACATATACGTATGTTGCAGAAAATAGATTGTAAATGTTTTTAAAGAAGAAATGAATGTGCATGTACATATATATGCACACATATATATTCCTCTTCTCATAAATCCCAGACACTTGCTTAATAAGGGATGAAACTTTGCAAGGGCATGGAAGGAAAAAGCCAGCTGCAGAATGCATATCAAAAAATGCCCCTGCTCTTATGGCTTCCCAACTGTTCCAGCATAAAGGTCCCAATGTGAAAGCTTGTCTTCTTGGTGATTGTCAAGCTCCGGTGGTTTGTGAAGCATCAAACAAGTCTCTGGCTAAGATCTGAACGTTGCCCATCTGAGAACACATGTCAGTAAAATTTTATGGGGGGGAAATTCCACATTTTAAGAAAAAAAAAAAAGAAAGGAGCGGAGGTTTGGGTCTGGTTCTCTTTAAAAAATGGCAGCTGTTTGAAAGCTGCCTCCAAGTTCAAAATGTTAGAAGCTGGTATTAGGAGCTCAAACCTGGTGTTAACAGAAACGATGGAATGGATATCACGACCGCATATGTGATATTGATGCAAGAGTTGATGGGAAGTCAGAGAGAGAGCGCTCTTGTGTAGATGTAACATACTTGTAAATTATGTTTAGGGTCCTCTTCAGTCTTTCGTCCATAGGGGATAGCTGCCTGCTATCCCCACTCTGAGATAAAAGGCTTTCTCCAGGCCAAGCAGTAGACCTGAGGCTCTGGTGAAGACAGTGATGAGGGAAGAGGGTTGATTTCTCTTGCATGATGGTCACGTGGACACATAAGAAAGTTTGGTCTGAACTTTAAGCAGAAATTGGAGTATTTTTTTCTCCAAAATGAAACAAACACCATGAATTAAGGTGAAACAAAAGTTCTGTTTTAATTAATTCTGGTCTGTTTTGGATATCTTCCCAAGTCAGGCCACTTCTAAAAAGAAAAATAATACCAATGAATGAATATTAACGATGAAATAAAACGTTTGAAAATTTTCCAAGTGAAACCTTTTCATTTTTAATATGTCAAAGCGTAGCATTTTGACACCTAAGAAAATTTAAACATATATTTTTCTCCTTAAAACGCACAGTCTTGCCAAGCCTTATTTCAGCACATGATTCTGCCCTCCCCAAAATGCATTTTTGGGTAGCAGTAACTGTTCTGGCCATTCCATTCCTACAGCAGGGGCAGTGGTGGGAGAGGAGAGGACTTCTCCTCTCCCAGTTGCACCAGTTGTCACAGAGGTGTGACCCATGGTAGGACATGGCCACCCATAGGGCATGTCCTCCTGTGAGGATGTGTCTACTGTCCCTGTAGATGTGTGGAGTTGGTCCATAGCACCAGTAGCAAACCTGCCAACCTGCTTGTTCAAGTTTGGATCTGCAGCTCAAACCTTCCTGAATACCCAGTTTCCCAGGGAAGAAGGAATACTTTGTACATCTGTTTGCTCTTAACCCCTCTTTTCATTGGAACCTGTCAAGGGTTAATAGGTCTGCAGAACAGCCAAGGGAAATGGGAGAGCCAGCAAGCCCAGGTCTTCGCTGGTGTCTGTCATTGCAGGGTCTGTCTTTCAAAGCCTATATAAATAAACTTCCTAGTAAACTCAGCAATTTTGTCATCATAAAGGCTGGCAGCCTTTCCTGGCAATAAAATAAACTCTAATCATTTCTTCAAATAAAACACAAATAGCAGCAATGCGTTCACAGGAGGCTCCGGCCGACTCTGCTTCTCCCCCAGCCCCTCCAGCCACCCCACCATGTGCGTGCCATGCCAGCCCGTGATGGATGGAGAAATGCAGGGGCACTCTGCTGCTAAATGCCTAAAAGGAAACAGACCCTACGTCTGCAACATAAATCAGGCATGGGCAAGGAGCTCAAACGAAATAAGAAACCACTCTGATCCTCCTGCCGTGCGGCTCAACCAGATCAAAAATATTCCTGCCCCATCCACGGATCCCGAGGATGCTTCCCTTCCCTTTCTTATGCACACCTATTTCCTTACCAGCTCTCTTTTCCTGCAAAAAAAAAGAAAAAGCTCTGATAATCTCAGAAGTCTGCTCTAGCCATTTGCCCTCTGTGGTGTGGCTGATTGAAAACCAAGCTTTGCAAAGAATATGTTCATTGGACAACCGCTCTTCTAACAAAAGAAATCTATGCCTGTCAGGGATGTTGCATCCCTTTTCCTGTAGAAAACCAACCAGAAACCAGGCAAACATGAGCAGAAACAACTGCAAAAGTGGAAAAAGAAGGAAAGAAAAGCACATCTGCCCTTCCTGCCCCTTGTCCCTTCTCATTTGCAGCTTGCTCTGCAAGATGTATCGAAGAGCAGAAAAGGGAGGCAGAAACAGCAAAAGAAGCTGAACTATCAATTTTTTGTAACATTTTATCTGGCCTGTTGGCTTTGTTTGTTTGTTTGAAGGCTAGGAAAAAAATGATGGGTTTACGTGCAGACCCGTGGACATCAGCAGATCACATCCCATTCTCGCACATATTCACTCTGTCCCCAGGAATGTGCCTGATCCCTGTTCAATAGTAACCCTTCCCTTCTGCATGTGCCTGGCAGCTCATGGCACAGTCCCGCCATGCACTTGTGCCGTATCTCCCCGGATTCCCAGCTCAGCCCTACCTACACCACAGTATAACCGGCAGCAACAAGACCCAAATGCGCCCGATAGGCATCACGGCAGGGGGTGTGCAGTGACGCCAAGAGCGCATCAAGAGCACCATTCGGTTGTGCATCCGTTTCAAAAACAAGCACAATGTGGTCCAATTTTAGTAATCTGTAAAATAGAGCTGCTGGCTCTTGTCCTAGTATGGCGTCAGCCTCTCCAGATGATGAAAGCGTGTCACTTGGGCCGGGTCTCCGGCACAGTCCATCTCCCTCTGCCTTAGATCTAGGCAACAGAAGTTTTGCCAAGCATTTTGTGTTCAGGGGAGGGGGGAAGGTTGCAATCAAAATAGCCAGCTCTGGAAACTTCAGAGCATTTTGCAAAAGTTTGCATAAGTCTCACAGAGCAGCTCAGTTGGGAAATGTTTCTCAAAAGTCTGAGGATCTGCATTTCTTCCAATGTGTATTCTGAAATAAAACATTGTGGCTTTTCCACACAAAACTACCTTTGCTTTTTGAATGTCCTTATTTTGTTTTGCTTGGATTTTTGAATGCAATTTTCACTGGCTCAAAAGTGCAAGGCAGCGTTTCTCTTTTAAGCTTAACCAAAATAATTCACTCTACCTGGAATTGCTATCATTTTGGTTTGGTTTGATGATTTAAAAAAAATAATAATCTGATATGACTTGAATTCATTGCTTTTTTAGTTGCTAATGAATCAGAAACCATTCATTTGGACAGCTGGCTTCTGCCAATTCACTCTTAGCAACTTGCAGCGCAGAGGACATGGCTGGCATGGGCGAGTAGATGAGAACATCTGCTGAGCACTTTTATTGCTTCAAAAAAAAGGAGGCAACTTCCCTGGAAAAGTTTCTGGCCTGGACGATGCTTAGAGAATTGAGAGGAGGGGCTGGTTCATCTGAAACTTACTGAAATCTGCACTGAAAGATGCTGAAAAACGTGTTCTCTTTGGGTTTGAGGGCTATGAAAAAACTTTTCAATGAACTAAAAATATGCACATAACATATACACACTCCCTAAGATTTTCATTTCCATTAAAAAAATAAAATATACAATACCACACTTTTTTCATTTCACTAACAAAAACTGAATGTTTTCAGATTGGTTTTCAGCTTTAAGCCAGGTTGCAGCTGCTTGGGTTGTAGTTTTATTTTGAGTATTATTGTATCACTGATTAAAGTCACATAAAATTAAAAAAAAAAAAAAATTCAAAAAAACAACAACACCAAACGCTTTGATTCTAAATTAAACTTCTGGACAAGTCAAAACCTCCCATTCAGATCATTCTTATATTTTACAGTGCTGGTAACTACAAAGTTGCAGGAGAAAGCACTGAATTAAAACCAAAAAATATTCCCTCGTCTTTAGGTATCCTGTATAAATTTTCATTTTAATTAGGCTACAACAAATTACCATTTAAAGAAGTAACACAGAGAACGTGATTGACAAGAGATTTAAATCAAGGCTAGTTTCTCATAGTCATGACCCATGGCACAGAGACCCAGAAGCACTTTCAGAAGCACCACCACATTTGTCCAGAAACTCAGAAATTTGTGTAGAAGCTGAGTTTGGACACGGGAACCACCACGATGCCTGGCACTGTTCTGCATTTACAGTAGGAAATTGCTGTCCCAGGGAATAGCCAATCATAACTTATACAGGCCTTTATACAGGAATCTCCTCCAGAGTCCCTCAAGAGGAAAACATGCACTTCCTTAGGGTCATTTCTGCACATCTCTCCTTACCCATCACCTCCTTTTCACTCTTCCTCCTCCAACTTTGAACACACACACACACACGCACACACACACACACACACGCACATACACACCCCATATCCTCACCTCTACCGATCCTCGTATCAAAAAGACTTTCACAATAAATGACCACCCGCGTTAGAGAAGTGGTAACAGGACATCTGAGAAGGAAAGGTCCCATCCTGAAGAACCTGGTTGTGTCACGCTTGGCCATTCTTGTCATACCTGGGATGCTGTCACCTACTTGAAAATATTCAAAGTAATGATGATGATGATGATGATAATAATAATAGTAGCAGTAATAGTAATGATAGTAATATCCTTCCAATGAAGGACCATACAACTTCACTGAGTCAACCATATTTTAAAGTGGTAATTGGATTCTTCATTCTAGGGATTAAGAAAGGCAGACTCTGTACATTTTTCTTTGGCTTTTAACACTGTTTATGTGGCTATCTGTAGTATCAGCTCGGGGTTTTTTTGTTGTTGGGGTTTTTTTCTGGTATATTCCCAGCTCTTCTCCTGGACAGCTATTTCCACTTCCTGGCTCATATTGCACGAACATTTTTTTATAATACTTCTTTCATCTGATTTTAAAAACGCTTTGATCAAAATCTCCCTTCTGAAAACTGAATGTGGTTTGAATCATCAAGCCGTGACTATTGCTAATAAAAGGAAAGAACTGACTTTTAATGACTTTGTTGGTGTTTGTGTGATCCAAAAAGAAATCACTGGGAATATACCTGCAAGTAACAGAGGCCCCTTAATGCTTATTTGTGTGAATTGTTTTTCCAGGATTTTTCTTTTTTTCCTGTTTTGTTAGAATTTTTATGGAGTCATCCAAGAAGCTTTGTTTGGTTTTATTTTTAAAGCATACAAATTTGTCTGACTTTTGCTTTTTTCTCTGGAGATATTTTGTGTGAAAGAAAGATTTTTCACTGCAAGTCTGTTTGCAGAAAAATCTGTTCTATGGATGCTCACGTTTTGAAACAGCTCCAGAGAGGTAAATGCACAGTGATACTTGCTAACGAGCATTTTCACCTTTCAGCCTATGGATAGCCTTTTTCACCCCACAAAACATAGGTGGCAGAGATCATTACAAGGATTTTCATCCACATAGTCCCTCCAGGCCACTCTTTGGTGGTGCGACCATCCCAAGATGCTTTCATTCCCATAGAAAAGAGCCAGCCAAGGAAGGTCTATGTGCAATGTGAATCCCACCACAGGTAAGAGAGCCAGCTGCCCCTCTCCGACATGCTCAGCCCCACATGCGTCAACACCAGGGCTGGAAACTGAGAAACAGAGTCCTACAAGGCTGAGGGCAATCTGCTTTGTGTTTTCTCATGCGGTGGAAGTGCACGGACATCTGCTCTTCATTAAAAGCAACTATTTTGGCTAGATACAGGTAGTGTGTTTTCACTCGGTAGCTCTGGCATTAAGATCTTATCTTGTGATTTAGTAATTTTAAGGGAGAAAATATCAAATCTTCACTTGCAGATGTCCTGTGTTGAAGAACCCACCAAATCTGTAGCCAGGCTGGCTGAGAGGTTCCCTATGTCTGGGTATCTCGCCTGCAGCCTGAGCTGGTTATGCATCAATAGCTAGATCTCTTTATGCCTCTGCCTGCTCAACCAGAGAGTTGTCTGTTGTCAGAAGCACTCCTGACCTAAGACATTGTAGACTAGTCTCTTAATCATCTCCAAATATACAATTCGGTTCCTGATCTCAGTTTGCGCTCATCTCTTTTCTGCACTTCTTCTGGCATCTTCGTTTCCCAGAGCCATCCCCATCCATCTATTACACTCCCGTCCTAGACCTTGGCAAAGCAACACCTCTGGAACTAGCCATGAGGATAAAACCGTAATTTTATGTCTTTTTTTTCCTCTTAAGACACCATCTACTACATCCATTTTTGCAGCCTTCCAACCACTTGGTTCTGCCCTTGAACGGTACTGCAATTATCTAAGTGTGGGAATAACGATGTGGCTCATTTGAGGTTTTGTTTCCACTCAGATGAGAGTTAATCTCCCCTGTGAGTTCAAACATTTCTTTTCCTGATGAATTGTTTATTTTTTTGATTCTGGGTGATTTCTAAGAATAGCAGTTTGGGTTCCATAAAAATTTACTCTTGTGCTTTGATTCATTGCACTTAAAGATGCTGTTGTCATTCTCCCAAGTGTTGGCATGCAGTATTTGACAATCTTCAATGGAGAAAATTCCTAGAATATAAGAACAAGACCATGGGCTTTGACTTCATTTTCTTTTCCTTTCTCTGCAGTTGCAAAATGGATATTTATTTTTCATTAGCAATGCCACAGGATTTCTGAAGGCATGTTCCCTTTGGTTTTTAGACTGACTCTTTTTCCGGTGTTAGATTTGCCCAGGCTTCTAGCTTTTGTTCTCTGCGGATGTTATTCTAGCGGGCCAGGACTCCCGTAGGAAACACAACCATGGCCTTGATGTGTCGTGTGGCTTCCACAGTGGTATGCGTTTGTTGAACTGGGAGAACTGGCTTGGGACTAGGCCAGCAACTCAACGGCTACAGTGGCTGCCTTGAAGGCAAGTGTCTTCTCTTCCATGTGTGTAATGGCATTGCAGGGTCAGAAGACAGCAGGGCAAACAGCACAAGCCCGCAGGTGGGGCTGGCACCTGCAGTGGGTCTCTTCGAGGTACCAGGTCCCCTCCCACAGTGGAGCTCTTTCCATCCCTACACAGGCTGGGGCATCATCTGGGCAGGACACACCATGAAGCAGGAGCTCAGAGCAGGAGGTTGGATGGAGTGGCCAGCGCTCGGCATTGCCCCCACGGTCGTCCATGGAGGTGCTCCAGCGGGTCTGTAACCACCCTGTGAAATCGGTCATTGTCATTGGGGTCCTGGCTCCAACGCTTGCACAGCAAATCATGGAGATGTTAAAGCAGGGGTGGCATTAGCTCTTGTCTATCCTTCGCCGGCAAAGCGTACAAGTGTAAATCCCCCAGCACAGCCTGCACACCACCAGTGATATTCATGGCAGTAGAGGTTTGAATCTGAACCCTGCAGATTTTCTCATATCTGATATAAATCTCTGGTTTGTCTGCCTCCTGCTTCCAGCACCAGAGACGCCTTTGCCGTACAGCATTAGTTCTGCCCACTCAGTTCTTTTAATGCCTTCTGACCTAGGTGCATTTATAAGAATCCCATCATCCAAGCTGTTTCAGTTGATGCCATCTCATGTGAATCACCCTAGCTCCAAAGCTTTGATTATTTTTTATTATTTTTATTTTTACTTTTAAGACAAGCTTTCCTCATCTTTCACCCTGCTGGGAAGCGCTCAGGCTCTGGGGTAATGTCAGGTTCCTGTAAGTGCTAGAGAGCTTCCTGGTGGCCTGGAGCTTCAAGCCAGCATCCACCCACATTTGTGGTGCCTTTGAACCGCTTATAAATAGATCGCGCTCATGCGGCTGTTTCATGTGCAACCATGGGACCAAGGGGAAGCGACTCAGATCTCAGGCACAATGTACAGGCTCTGGTGTCATCCCAGCCATCCATCAATGCTGAAACCCTTATGAAATCCAGAAGAGATTCTGACATGCGATTTGCTCACTCCATCATGGGGGGGCTGGGCAGAAAATTTTTTTAGGGAAACAAGCGAGCGAGCGAGCAAGCAAACTGGCAGAACTCCTGCCACAAGGAATGAATTTGCACACACACTTTGATCCCTTTATGATTTTTTTATTTGTGTTAGCCACATCCTCTTCACTGCACCACTCAGCAAAAGATGCTTTAAATTAGATGAGGCTTGGAAAACACTCTCTTTGTGGCTCCCTCCCCTCCAAGCCTTGCCTGCCCCTGAGGCTTAGTATTGGTCTGGTAGCCAGAGCCTTGCCTAACATGAAACTGGCACAAATGAAAAGGCGGATAAATAAACGTCCAGGAATCTTGTTTGTCATATTTAATCCATCACGTTTCCCAAACAGCCTGGTCAAAAAATTCTGCAGCAGTGTTTACATCATCCTGATTGAAAGCTACATCCGTGCACATAAATACCATTCCTCGATGTAGCTCCAGTTTCACATGAAGGCAGCTATCGTCCTGTCTTCCCTCGCCACTGCAAAAAAAGTAAAAAACCCTTTGCATTTCTTCTTTCTCTCATTCCTGCCTAATCCAGCCTCCAGCACTTGCACACTTCTTTGTTTTTTCCTTCCTTTTCTCAAGTCTTCTGGTTAATGTTGCCCAATTCTGTGATTTCCTGGTATACGTGATGGGCAATGAGCAAGTGGAATTCATAAGACCATGAGGAGACGGCTAATCACCATGCTAATGAAAGAGGCACAATGCAAGCACTTAGATGCAACCTGGTGGCATTTTGCATCATTAGCCGCCACATGTCTGGTACTGTGCACTGGGGCTGGAAGCAGCGACCCTGCTTTCAGGTGCGGAAAACCACGAGAAACACATCAAGCC